>NC_046313.1:9225720-9825720 GCF_009819535.1 Lacerta agilis | reverse complement strand
TATTGCGAATCTCTCTCCCTCCCGCCCCCTGCGCTCTCCTCTCTCTCCTCTCTCCTCTCTCTCTCTCTCTCTGTGTGTGTGTGCTATGCAAAAATCACAATTTGGAAAAACTGAAGCCAACCAATACTGCTCCATAGCTCCATGCTTATTTCAGACATTGTGATATATTGGTATATCAGGATGTTTAGTGATATATCATGAAGTTGAAAACCAGATATCGCCCAGCCCTAGTGACCAGTTCTGCCTGCACCTTCTGCTCACCAGGTGCTACTCACTGTTGGTGGGATCCCGATCACCTTTTTAAATGGTTCTTTATCTCTAAACCAGACTCGGACTGGATAAATAGCTCTCCAACAGAGGACACCTTCAGGGAACTGTTCTCTGAGAGTCCATCAGAATAGGAGGCCGTCCTTTTCAAAGCAGGACATCTGGCTATCCTGGCAACAGGACTCACCATGAGTCACAAAGAAGTGGAGGGCAGGGATCAGGGATATGTCACCATGTTAGGTCACAATGTTACTGAAGAGGAGGCCATGAAGGCAAGTGGCCCAAGCCACTCACTTAAGCGGAAGGGTGGAGAGCTTGCATCAATTAAAAGCAAACACTGGCATTTTTAAGGGTGTGATGAAGGGAACTATCCTAAACTTTGTGGTCAGAGAGGGAGCCCTACACAATGTGACTTTGGTGTCTGATTGAGAGAAGCTGATATAGGGGCAGAGGCGTAGCAAGCCTAAGTGGTACCCGGTGTGGATTTTTTTTTGTCACACACCCCACATCTGCCTACACCCCTTCAAGTCACAGTGAGTGTTTTGTGTTCCCCACAATGCTTTGCGGCACCTCATTTGAGGTGCCGCAAAGCATTGTGGGGGAATGCAAAACGCTCACTGTGACTTGAAGGGGTGTGGGCGGATGGTACCCCAGGTCCAGGTGGACTGAGTAAAGCAAGCACAGCTAATGCTTTTGCAGTGCTTTGGAGAGTCCTAAGCCCAAAGCCACTGGATTTGCTCTGGCTTGTGCTTGAGGCTCTAGGTGGAGGTGCCAAATGTCACCCCTTGAAGATGGCACCTTTGTGCCCCCTGAGAGGGCAGTGCCCTGGTGAAATGTGCCAGGCTGCTGGATGTGGGCTGGGCAGAGCTGTGCTTCTGTGGCTCTCCCCAGCAGGATAAGAAAAAGCAAAGTATGTTCTGTGTAAGCCAGATGCTGCACTGAGCAACCTATGAGTTGTGGGGTGGGTGGGCATGCTGAGAGTCACCCCCTCCCTGGAACCCAGGGCGACCCCGCCCCCCGTCCCCTAGCAACGTCCCTGTATAGGGGGGGTGGCAGCAGAAAAAGACATACAGGGTTTTATTTGGGGGGGTGTCCTTATATAAGAAGCTGGACACAACATCTGGAATAGCTCAACTGGTAAAGCATGAGACTCTTAAGCTCAGGGTTGTGGATTTGAGCCCAGCATTGCAGGGGGTTGGACTAGATGACACAATGTGGGGCTCGAACTCACGACCCTGAGATTAAGAGTCTCATGCTCTACCAACTGATGCCACCTCGTACCACTTTCACACTGTTATAAAGTTTGTTTTGTTATGGTCTGATGAGTAGGTACTAATAAATGAATCTGAATCATCTACATGGCTATAACACAGGCTGGGATCAATTTCATACGTGCCACATTAAAAGCCTTTGAGCCTTTCTCCCTCTATTGGTGTGCATGTGTGAAAGACAGATACGCCATTTTAAATATCCTTCTATACCAGTCCCCCGTCCCGCCGTCCCCCCCAAATGATTGATGGTGATGCAGGAAAGTGAATTTACAACTGCATTTCAACTTCCCTGCACTTTTGGTGCTGCCTGCGAACAGATGTTTTCTATCTGGAGCACATTTTTTAGTCCTCCACCCAGCATTCCCCCACCTCCTCCAGAAATGTACACACTCAAGAATGGTTTCCCCCACCCCCTTCACATTTTGACCTCCTCTCTCCGTACAGAAGTGTCTCTTCTTTGGTTACAGTGAGAAAACAAGACTTGGTTCCCTTACAAAATCCTCCTAGCTTTCCATGTCTGTGTGCATGTTCTGTTCATGCCCTCCGCCCTCTGACTTGCACTCACTTCAATTTTCTGAGCTTAACTGAGGAGCAGAACTTTTAAAAAAGAGATGGGGGAAGCTGTGACTTCCCTATGTTGTTGGACTCCAACTCCCATCCATCTCAGCCAGCAAGGCCAAGAGTCAGGGATGATGGGAGTTGTAGTCTAAAAACATTTGGAAGGCCACAGGTCCCCCTTCTGGTTTCCAAACAACATTTCCAGGGGAGATTTGCAGACCCTCCAAGTGTCCCTATTTTCAGGGACGTCCCTGATTTAGAGAAGCATCCTGGTTTCTGATTTGATCCTGGAATGTCCCACTTTTCCTTAGGTAAAGGTAAGGGACCCCTGACCATTAGGTCCTGTTGTATCCGACTCTGGGGTTGCGGTGCTCATCTCGCGTTACTGGCCGAGGGAGCCGGCGTACAGCTTCACAGCTCATGTGGCCAGCATGACAAAGCCGCTTTCTGGTGAACCAGAGCAGTGCACGGAAACGCCGGTTACATTCCTGCTGGAGTGGTACCTATTTATCTACTTGCACTGGCATGCTTTCAAACTGCTAGGTTGGCAGGAGCTGGGACCGAGAAACGGGAGCTCACCCCGTCGCGGGGATTCATACCGCCGACCTTCTGATCGGCAAGCCCTAGGCTCTGTGGTTTAACCAACAGCGCCACCCGACTCCCTCACTTTTCCTTAGGACATCCCTATTTCCTTGGAGAAATGCTGGAGGGTATGGTAAAGTAAAGGTAAAGAGACCCCTGACCATCAGGGTCCAGTCGTGTTCGACTCTGGGGTTGCGGTGCTCATCTCGCATTTACTGGCCAAAAAAGCCGGCGTACAGCTTCCGGATCATGTGGCCAGCATGACTAAGCTGCTTCTGGCGAACCCAGAGCAACACACAGATGCCCCTGTTTTCACTGGAGGGTATGGAGTTATCTGACCCCACCCCCAAGCCACCTGAAAGCAACCTTGGTACTCAAATGGCTTGGCTCCCGAACAAATCTGCTCCTGAATGCCGCAACCCCAAGAGGTAAGTGTTCTGGATTGCAAATGTTTTTCAAAAGCCGAACATCCGACACGCCACACCTTGGTTTCAAATGTTTCGGGAATTGAACAGACTCCCGGAATGGATTAAGTTTGAGAACCATGTTACACTGTATAGGGAAGTTTTTAAAAAATGTTTATTGTTTTATTATGATTTTATATATTTTGGAAGCTGCCTGGAGAGGCTGGGGCAACCCAGAAAGAGATGTGAGGTATAAATAGTAAATAATAATAATAATAATAATAATAATAATAATAATAACAACAACAACAACAACAACAACAACTTATTATTTGTACCCCACCCATCTGGCTGGGTCCCCCCCAGCCACTCGGGGCGGCCTCCAACAGATATTAAAATACATTAAATATCACAGGTTTAAAAACTTCCCTAACAGGGCTGCCTTCAGGTATTTTCTGAATGTCAGATAGTTATTTATCTCTTTGACCTCTGCTGGGAGGGCGTTCCACAGGGCGGGCCACTACCAAGAATGGGTATGGAATTCTGGAATGGGGCGTCCCTATTTTATTGGAAGAAATGTTGGAGGGTATGGATTTGACAGGTGGGGGAAGGGCTAAGCACTCCTGCCAACTTGTCAGTTTTCGCCCTGCAAATGCTGCTCCCTGAATTATAAACAAAACATGACATTGAGGGACTCTGCATTTCCCTTGTAACATCATTGTACACTTCCTCCTGAATATATTTCAAAATTACTAGTTTCCCCTATAAAACCTGTTTAGTTGAAACCATGTTAAATTAGCAAGATTTTTTTCCCTTACCATCAGTGAAAAGACGAGGCTAATGGCCAAGATTAATCTGCAAAAATAAAAATAAAAATTGGGGGGTGGTGGTTACTTTTCTATATCTTGCAGATGTAGAGGAATAGGTAAAGGTAAAGGGACTCCTGACCATTAGGTCCAGTCGTGTCTGACTCTGGGGTTGCGGCGCTCATCTCGTTTTACTGGCCGAGGAGCCGGCATACAACTTCCGGGTCATGTGGCCAGCATGACAAAGCTGCTTCTGGCGAACCAGAGCAGCGCACGGAAACGCCGCTTACCTTCCCACCGGAGCGGTACCTATTTATCTACTTGCACTTTTGACATGCTTTCGAACTGCTAGGTGGGCAGGAGCTGGGACCGAGCAACGGGAGCTCACCCCGCAGCGGGGATTCGAACCGCCAACCTTCTGATCAGCAAGCCCGAGGCTCAGTGGTTTAACCCACAGTGACACCCTATGTAGAGGAATGATTGCATGAAATCTAAAATGGCGTGTGGGGTAACTGCCCCTTATGCCTTCCCCAAATAGCGCCCCTCATTTACAGCCCCATTTTTCATGTGCTAGGATTCCACGCTCTTCAAGATGTTTCAGGAAGTATCTTACAGATAGAAGGGTTGTGCGTGTGTTCTTTTAAGCTGGTGCGTGGGTAAGGAATCATTGCACAATAACATTTGCTATTCTCAAACATTTCCACTGATTCCCCATGCTGACTGTTGGTGAAGGTATTTGCATGTGTTGGCAAAGTTAGCGGAGTCTTAATTCCATGCATGTTTCTGACATTAAAACTGTATTTATCTTGGAAAGATGCAAATGTTCTGTGTACTCAGTAAACATAAGTGACCCCATCAGTATGGAAAAGGACTTGCAGTTCAGCAAAAGTGTCAGAATAAAACAACAACCCCTCATTGATTTATTTGGGCTTCCCAAAAGTTTCAAATATCCAGGTACTTTCCTGGCTGCCTTACCCAACTCCCCCAGTATGCTTCTATATTTTTAAATAAATGGATAGCCAGTAAAATTCTATACGTGTCTACTCAGAAGTAACCCGTTTTAATATTGCATCTACTTCTTGTTTTATAAGCCACCCAGCAAATGTGTGCAGCCAAATGAACCCAGTAAGAAATAAGCATAACTAAATAAACAGAAGGACAGATCCTGAAGTTGAGGCACCAGTACTTTGGCCACCTCATGGAAAGAGAAGACTCCCTGGAAAAGACCCTGATGTTGGGAAAGATGGAGGGCACAAGGAGAGGGGACGACAGAGGACGAGATGGTGGACAGTGTTCTCGAAGCGACTGGCATGAGTTTGGCCAAACTGCGGGAGGCAGTGGAAGATAGGGGTGCCTGGCGTGCTCTGGTCCATGGGGTCACGAAGAGTCAGACACGACTGAACGATCTGAACAAATAAACAGAGTTTAATGGGAATTTCTCCCAGGAATGGTTCTATAGGATGGCTCCCACACTCTCCTTTTTATTTTAGAAATATGTAAGCTGAGAATGGGGGAGCAGATCAGGTACACACACATACCAATGCCAGTTCTCTCTGTGCACGAGAAATATATCCTGTGGAATATCCTCAAATCTGTGAAAGCTTGAAAGACCTGCTTACGGTGGGAACTGCAGCACTTCAGCTCTCAGATGACTCCTTCATGCGACATCCAGAGCAAGTTAACTGAGACCTTGCTTTCCCCCACCCCGAAAAAAGGACCACTGGCAGATTTCCCACCAATATCCCCCACCATTTCCATTTTATTTACAGTGGTACCTCAGGTTACAGACGCCTCAGGTTACAGACGCTTCAGGTTACAGACTCTGCTAAACCAGAAATAACGCTTCAGGTTAAGAACTTTACCTCAGGATAAGAACAGAAATCGTGCTCAGGCGGTGCAGTGGCAGCAGGAGGCCCCATTAGCTAAAGTGGTGCTTCAGGTTAAGAACAGTTTCAGGTTAAGAACGGACCTCCGGAACGAATTAAGTTCTTAATCCGAGGTACCACTGTACTTATTTTCTGGTAGCCCCTGTTTTGCATGCTTCCTTCCAGTAACTCTGGCAGCCAAGCTGGTGCCACACGTATTGCTTTCCTTTCCTCTGGATCACATCAGTGGGGCCGAGAGGGGAGAATCTTGTCATCCGGGCACCCCAGGGCCTCCCTACGCACTGCTCAGGCTTGCGCCCCCGAGAGGTCACTTTGGTGCTGCTAACGCAGCAAAAGCAACTCAGGAGGCGGCAGTTACGAGTTAGCCACAGCAGGTGCTGTGAATTGGTTTGACTTCAAACCCTGGAAGCGCACTCCATTGTCTCTCGAGACAGGCGGCTGCCAACAACAGGTAGCTACTGCTTTCTCCCCCTATGGTGTTCCAGAATGATGCCATTTACAGTGGTACCTCGGTTTTCGAACACCTCCTTAGTAGAACGTTTCGGAACTTGAACGCCGCTTCCGTTTTGAGTTTTCCGTATTGAGGCTTCCGTTTTCAGTTTTCGAACGTTTCAGAACTCGAACGGACTTCCGGAATGGATTGCGTTCGAAAACCGAGGTACCACTGTACTGCCATCCTTTGTTACCATCTTTGCTCTTCCTCTTCCTCTCTCCAATCCCCTAATGTTCTCTGCTGTGCTCTATTTTCCGTAAACCGCTTTATTACAATAAAGCGGTACATAAATCTTGTGAAACAACTACATTGTGAAACGAATATTTCAAGCTCCTTGGGGCAAGGATCTGCCATTTTGCACTGATGGTGTAACAACGTTGTCGTTTTTTTCTGAACCTTAATCCGTACATGTTCACTCCTCGTGTTCTAGGCTTAAAGACACTGAATGAGTGTTTGGAGAGAAAACGTAAGGAAACCACTGTAGCTGTTTCTGGGCTGTGCCCCTTTACCTACATTGTAGGGTAATTGCAAGGCCCTTTTATGCCCTCGCACGGAAGGCTGTGCAAAAGGTGAACGTGCCAACTGGGCTGATTTCCCAAACAAAACAAAACCCTGCTCTCTTCCATTACATTTACGAGGCCGTAGGGAAATCCCCGTCAATGCGCACATTATATTTCATTATGCAAATAATAATAAAAAAATCTTCCGGGTTTGTTGCCTCTGAATGTTGGCAGGTACGGAGGGGATTTAATAGAAGTGAGAAAGTGGTTCTCACCAATGAAGTATATTCTGGATTGCTTGCCACCCCTCGCCCTACACTGTTTGTAAAAAAATGAACCGTAAGCCCATTCAGGGTTTCAAAACAGCGGCAAGAATTAGCAAGGCGTAGGCTTGTTTTGCCTCCCTGGCGTTTGATCCACCATCTTGCCTTTGGGTTTTTTGCTGTGAGCGTTTCTTACCTAAGGTCTTGCGCAAGCGATCATTGCTTCCATGAGATGTCAGTGCCTTTTGGCATTCTGCGAGATCGGCTTTGCCAGAACGGTGTTGCAGCTCGAACCCGTGGCTCATGCATTGCTCCTCTGCAGGTTAACTGACCACCAGCTTAATTAGTGATTGAATTAATTCAGATCTGTATGCTAGGCAAACGTGTTTCGAGATGACTTTATTTGGAAATCGGCACAACAAGGGTAGCTGAACTGCCTGTGATGTAGGTAGAAAAGACGTACCAGAGCTATAAAAACAACAACCCCATTGTTGTGATGGGAGGGGTTGTGTGTGTGTGTGTGTGTTTTCTGTATATTGTAAAGGACTGGTGCAAATCCAGCTCAACTCTCCACATAAGACTACCCTGTGTGATCCATTTCAGCAAAAGCCAGGACGTTCTGTGCTGGCAGTGGGAGGAAACGTTTGCTTTCATTGCAAAAGCACCCCCAAAGCGCAGCAATGCCATTTCCACATAGTGGTGAATGGTATCCATTCAGTTATGAGAAAGACAGTGGAGAGGTACACACAGAAACACTCCTGAGGTTGGCTAAGCCAGCCCTCTGTGTAAAAGTAGTTAGGAGCACGAGCTGGACGTTACAATCTCTTTCTTGCAACCTGATCCTCTATTCAAAAGGAGCACTGATTTTATTTAAGCTTCCTTTGAGATTACAGTCTTAGTTTTAGTCAAGCTAGAGTGTGACAAAATGAAAATGTTGGAAATGTGTGTGTGTGTGTGTGTGTGTGTGCATGTGATCCAGTGCCGAGGGCCTTCTCGGTAGTGGCACCCGCCCTGTGGAATGCCCTCCCATCGGATGTCAAGGAAATAAACAGCCATCCTATTTTTAAAAGACATCTGAAGGCAGCCCTGTTTAGGGAAGTTTTTAATATGTAATGTTGTATTGTTTTTAGCACTCGATTGGGAGCCGCCCAGAGTGGCTGGGGAAACTCAGCCACATGCGGGGTATAAATAAATTATTATTATTATTATTATTATTATTATTATTATTACATCAGGGACTTTGAAGTTTGGTACCCCCCACCTCTCACGCTCCATCATACTGCATTGTTGTGGCACCCCCTGCAACCGTACCAATTACGCTACCTTAAAACCACCTCTGTCAGGGGCTGGGAACTCTTTTCAGCTTGAGGGCCACTTTCCCTTCTGGGGAACCTCCTAGAGGCCATGTGCCGGTGTTAGGGTTGCCATGTGTCCTCTTTTTCCAGGACTTGTCCTCTTTTCCAGGGGGGTAAAATTTGAGAACAATTGCATTTATTTGCTTTGAATGGCCGTCATAGCGCCCTCTTTTTTTGATCTTCAAAATATGGCAACCCTAGGATGCAAAAAAGAAGAGGGGGGGGACCCAGATGGCGCTGTGGGTTAAACCACAGAGTCTAGGGTTTGCTGATCAGAAGGTCGGCGGTTCAAATCCCTGCCACGGGGTGAGCTCCCGTTGCTCGGTCCCAGCTCCTGCCCACCTAGCAGTTCAAAAGCATGTCAAAGTTGTTGTTGTTGTTCAGTCGTTCAGTCGTGTCCGACTCTTCGTGACCCCATGGACCAGAGCACGCCAGGCACGCCTATCCTTCACTGCCTCTCGCAGTTTGGCCAAACTCATGTTAGTAGCTTCGAGAACACTGTCCAACCATCTCATCCTCTGTCGTCCCCTTCTCCTTGTGCCCTCCATCTTTCCCAACATCAGGGTCTTTTCTAGGGAGTCTTCTCTTCTCATGAGGTGGCCAAAGTACTGGAGCCTCAACTTTAGGATCTGTCCTTCTAGTGAGCACTCAGGGCTGATTTCTTGAGAATGGATAGGTTTGATCTTCTTGCAGTCCATGGGACTCTCAAGAGTCTCCTCCAGCACCATAATTCAAAAGCATCAATTCTTCGGCGATCAGCCTTCTTGATTGTCCAGCTCTCACTTCCGTACATTACTACTGGGAAGACCATAGCTTTAACTATACGGACCTTTGTCGGCAAGGTGATGTCTTTGCTTTTTAAGATGCTGTCTAGGTTTGTCATTGCTTTTCTCCCAAGAAGCAGGCGTCTTCTAATTTCGTGACTGCTGTCACCATCTGCAGTGATCATGGAACCCAAGAAAGTGAAATCTCTCACTGCCTCCATTTCTTCCCCTTCTATTTGCCAGGAGGTGATGGGACCAGTGGCCATGATCTTAGTTTTTTTGATGTTGAGCTTCAGACCATATCTTGCGCTTTCCTCTTTCACCCTCATTAAAAGGTTCTTTAATTCCTCCTCACTTTCTGCCATCAAGGTAGTATCATCAGCATATCTGAGGTTGTTGATATTTTTTCCGGCAATCTTAATTCCGGTTTGGGATTCATCCAGTCCAGCCTTTCGCATGATGAATTCTGCATATAAGTTAAATAAGCAGGGAGACAATATACAGCCTTGTCGTACTCCTTTCCCAATTTTGAACCAATCAGTTGTTCCATATCCAGTTCTAACTGTAGCTTCTTGTCCCCCATAGAGATTTCTCAGGAGACAAATGAGGTGATCCGGCACTCCCATTTCTTTAAGAACTTGCCATAGTTTGCTGTGGTCGACACAGTCAAATGCTTTTGCGTAGTCAATGAAGCAGAAGTAGATGTTTTTCTGGAACTCTCTAGCTTTCTCCATAATCCAGCGCATGTTTGCAATTTGGTCTTTGTACATGTCAAAGTACAAGTAGATAAATAGGGACCGCTCCAGCGGGAAGGTAAACGGCGTTTCCGGGCGCTGCTCTGGCTCGCCAGAAGTGGCTTTGTCATGCTGGGCACATGACCGGAAGCTGTCTGTGGACAAACACCGGCTCCCTCGGCCTATAGAGCGAGATGAGCGCTGCAACCCCAGAGTTGGACACGACTGGACCTGGTGGTCAGGGGTCCCTTTACCTTTACCTTTAGGGTGCAAAAGTGGCCTCCGGAACCATGCCCTTGGCCAGAGCCTAATCTGTATCAGAACGCTGCAAGGAGGCTGTATTTTGCTGGAAAAACAACATACTACAACTCAGCTGGTAAGATGCTTCTGATACAACCGCAAGCTGGGAGTGACGGAATTTGCAATTGTCAGTTGCTTCTCCCCAGGCTGATATGTTTTAGGTCATCACCTCCTTGGAGGGTAATGGAACAAGTCACCATACAACCCTATAAGGGTCTAGTACCCTTTGAGGAGCTGGTTGCATATTTCTCCAAGGAGGAGTGGTCTTTGCTGGGTCGTGACCAAAAGACTCTGTGCAGCGATGCAAAAGTGGGAAGAGTGATGAATGTAAATTTAACTCTGTATGGTAGGCTAATTTCTTTTCTTTCTTTTTTTGAAATAATTTTCATTTGATTTTATAACTGTAAGATTATACCAATACCAAATACACATCCCTATTTAGAGATTTCTCTGAATCTCTAGACTTCCTACCTTCCCCTCCTATTATCAACCTCTTCAACTATTATTTCTTCATCCAAATTTTATGTCTCTCCACTTTGTCCATAATAATTTCTACATTAAAAGTGTTATTGCAATCCTGCTAATGTTTTCATCTGCTTACAGTGGTCTCTCAAGTAAATTGAAATTTCCCCCCATTCTTTATTAAAGTTTTGGTCTTCTTGGTTCCTGAGCTTTCTGGTCACTTTTGCCATTTTGGCATAGTCCAACAGCTTAGTTTGCCATTCTTCTCTGGTAGAGACTTTGTCTTCTTTCGATCTCTGGGAAACGGTAGGCTCATTTCTACATACACACCTCTGTCCTCCAGTCAGAAGAGCTAGAGGCATCTGAGCAGTGGTGTAGGAAGGGTGGGGCATAGGGGGCTGGGCGCCCCGGGTTCCAGGGGAGGGGTGTGACACTCGGCGGCCCCTCCCTATACTGAGCCCCGCCACCCGGCACCTGTCTGTACTGCTTTACGGACGGGGTAGCCCCACGCCCCGCCGCTCGCTTGGCGGCTCACCCAGTCGCCGCAGGAGCAGCAGCGCCAGCCCGGATGGATTGGGCATGTGCGGCATTTCCGCACATGCGCGCAGTCCGTCTGGCGTGTTGACGTCACGACGCCCCCGCCCCCAGGGGAGTGCCTCTGCGCTGCTGCCCCGGGCAGCCGAAAGGCTTCCTCCGCTGCTGCATCTGAGTTGAAGGACACATTCTGACCAGCACCAGGGTTTGAAGGGACAGTTTGGAGGGCTAGATAGAATCATAGAATCATAGAGTTGGAAGAGACCACAAGGGCCATCCAGTCCAACCCCCTGCCAAGCAGGAAACACCATCAAAGCATTCCTGACAGATGGCTGTCAAGCCTCCGCTTAAAGACCTCCAAAGAAGGAGACTCCACCACACTCCTTGGCAGCAAATTCCACTACCGAACAGCTCTCACTGTCAGGAAGTCCTCCTAATGTTTAGGTGGAATCTTCTTTCTTGTAGTTTGAATCCATTGCCCCGTGTCCGCTTCTCTGGAGCAGCAGAAAACAACCTTTCACCCTCCTCTATATGACATCCTTTGATATATTTGAACATGGCTATCATATCACCCCTTAACCTTCTCTTCTCCAGGCTAAACATACCCAGCTCCCTAAGCCGTTCCTCATAAGGCATCGTTTCCAGGCCTTTGACCATTTTGGTTGCCCTCTTCTGGACACGTTCCAGCTTGTCAGTATCCTTCTTGAACTGTGGTTCCCAGAACTGGACACAGTATTCCAGGTGAGGTCTGACCAGAGCAGAATATAGTGGTACTGTTACCTCCCTTGATCTAGACGCTATACTCCTATTGATGCAGCCCAGAATTGCATTGGCTTTTTTTAGCTGCTGCATCACACTGTTGACTCATGTCAAGTTTGTGGTCTACCAAGACTCCTAGATCCTTTTCACATGTACTGCTCTCAAGCCAGGTGTCACCCATCCTGTATTTGTGCCTTTCATTTTTTTTGCCCAAGTGTAGTACTTTGCATTTCTCCCTGTTAAAATTCATCTTGTTTTCTCTGGCCCAGTTCTCTAATCTGTTAAGGTCATTTTGAAGTGTGATCCTGTCCTCTGGGGTATTAGCCACCCCTCCTAATTTGGTGTCATCTGCAAACTTGATCAGGATGGATAGAGAGGTCCCTGCACCAGAGGCACCCTCCCCCCCCCACACACATGCATAGCTAAGTCACCCTGAGATGATACTATAAGATAGAACTGAACTTGGCTGGCAAAAATAGATCTCCTGACACACCAGCCACCTTACGCAAACAAGAAAACTGGCCTCCTTCCACTGAGCCTGCTGTTGTCGGTCCTCCTTGCTTGCCTCCGGCACTTGCAAATGATGTAATGTGCTTGCCTTGTACGACAAAAAGACTAATAATTATGATTAACATCAGACAATTATCTTGGACCAAAGAGTCTTTCAAAATAGGCTTATCTCATTATGCTACTTATTATTAATCTTTTTTAAAATAGCTCAACAAGGTTCTAGTATTCCTGTCATCCCTGATTGGCTATACTGGCTGGGGCTTATGGGACTTGGAACCCCAACACTATCTGTGGGGCCACAGGCTCCCCGATCCTAGTCAGCGATGAAATAAAACCTCCGGCACGATTTCTTTCGAAGGAAACCGTCCACGAAAAGCCAGCTATGAATTTGGCTCCGCTAGCAGGAGAAAGTAGCAAGGCAGGTCGTTCCGTAACATTTCAGCGGCTGAAAACAGAAGGGTGTTGGGTGATATTCTTTTTTCTTTTTCTTTTTCTTTTAAAAGATATTTCATGGTGTTTGAGCAAGGTCTGAGAAAACATGCCTGCAATGAGGCCTAAGCCAGAAGCCACATTAAAAAAAAGAGAAAGAAAACGAGCCCTCCAGAATATAATTTTGGAAAACCTCAACATATTTTTGGAGGCAGGCTCAGCTCATGGTTTTGGAACATTTGAGAACAGCCGTGCTGCAGATGAGGGTTGTTTTCATTGGGATTTCGTGGTACAGTACCTCCAATTCTGTATTCAGCTTTAAAGCATATGATCCTATAGGAATTCCCCATATAACTCGTGACGGTATGCCTTTATATCTGCCTGCTAACCCCAACCCTCCCAAACTCCAGCATCAAATTAGAGACCAAGTGTCAAGGATAGAGGAGTGTCATAGACTCCAGCAGAGTGTGAATTCAAACTGAGAAATGTTTTGGAAAATAAATGATTGGCATGGACCCTGGGCATTTGCTAGGTGAGATTTTAACTTTGCCACTTCCTACTTTGCAACATCCCCCCACGCCTCCTAAAGTATGCTCAACCTCGTCAGAACCGTTTGCGGTGTGGTAGAATTCCTGTGTAAAATATATTCTGCATGCACAAACTCGTACATTCTACAGTCGTACCTTGGATACCGAACGCCTTGCGAGTCGAACGTTTTGGCTCCCGAATGCTGCAAACCCGGAAGTGAGTGTTGCAGTTTGCAAATGTTCTTTGGAAGCCGAACGTCCGACGCGGCTTCCGCAGCTTCCGATTGGCTGCAGGAGCTTCCTGCAGCCAATTGGAAGCCACGCCTTGGTTTCCGAACCACGCCTTGGCTTCCGAACGTTTTGGAAGTCGAACGGACTTCCGGAACGGATTCCATTCAACTTCCAAGGTACCACTGTATAGTGCATTTCTGTCTCACCAAGGAACGCAAGATAGCATACATAGCAAATCCCGATTTTATCTCCACAACACCCTGAGAGATCATGAATGACTCAGGGTCACCCAGTGGACTTCATGGGTGAGTGAGAATTTGAACCTGAGCCGGCTTGGTGGCCACCGCCGTCCCTTTGTTGATGCCCCAACCTCCTCTCCAGTTGCAATACTGCTTCCACTTCCTCCATCCACATTGCAGGCGTTACCATGACTTCCTCTTCTCCTTCTCAGCGGTGTGCCATCTGTCTGCCAATAGCAGGGTGGGATGACAACAGAGATGAGATGGAGCTGTCCAACATGCATTGAGATTGGTGTGTGTGTTGGTGTTAGGAAGACACACAAAAACCCCATCCACTTCAATGCCCTGTCCTACATCTGTATAGTACCAGTTACTTGTCATCAAGGTCATCTCCACACCATGGATTTAAAACACAAGGCTCCCCCACAAGAAACCTGGGAACTGTAGTTTCCCAAGGATGCTGGAATTGTAGCTCAGTGAGAGGAGACTACAGTTCCCATAATTCTTTGAGGGGGGAGATGTGTGTTTTAAATATGCATTTAATACATTTTAAATGTATGGTGTGGATGTGACTCAGCTCTGCTTGCTCTTAAACACAAACAGCCTAGGAACTCTGTGTATTACAGTAATATTTTAACACATGATTTCTATTAGCTTTCCTGTTTCAAGTGAACACAACTCCTGTGTCAAAAACAGGGGGTGACCTTTCTAGATCAGGGGAAGTAGAAAAGTAGCTAGTGAGATATTTCTGGGTGATTTGCAGCAGATCAGCCAGGTTTCTGCTTAATGGGCACAAATTTGCAAAACATTTGTCTCTCACTAATATAATACATTTTGCGTGCCATTTTCACTAATTATGATATATGCCAATTTTCACTAATTATGACACTTTGCCCTAATATGCCCTAATTTTTCTACAGCTTACTTGGCTGGAGAACTGCGTTGCAAAACTGGGAGAAGTGCCAGTTTCAAAGAATGGGTGTGTTTCGATTAGTGTATTGTTTTGGAAAGTGCAAAGTAGGAACGTTTGCTTTTAGCTGTGAACAGAATGGAATTTGTTCCCCGATCCCTAGCTCTGTGGCAGCTGAGGCAAGGCAACAGAGTGGAAAGAGCACTTGTCTGAAAGCTTCCAGAGATGTAAGGTCAGCAGGCCATCCTTGAACCTGCAGTGCACCCTGAACCAGGAATCAGGCCATAAGCCAAGGACGGGGAATCTGTGACCCCAGGGCTGTCTTAAGTATATCCGGCGCCGTGGTGCAAAGATCCTCCGGTGCCGCCCCCCCCCCCATTTCCCAGAGTTGATGACCATTTTACGGTGCTGCCGGCAGCTTTGTGGGGCTGGAGGAGGCGGGCAGAGGCTGGAGGGCGGTTCCTCTGGCGGGGAAGAGGTGGAGGCTCCAGGCGTGGTGCTGCTTCAGCGAGTTGGGCGAGGGCAGTGAGATGATGCCGGGGGGCGCCGTGTCCAGCCTCCGCCTCTTCCCTGGCACCCTCCAGAACTTGGCGCCCCAGCACCCCCCGCCACTTGCCTCTATGGGCAAGACGCTCCTGTGTGACCCTCCACATGTGGTTGCACTCCATCTCCCATCAGCCCCAGCAAGCATAGTCAATGGCCAAGGATGGTGGGAGCTGGAGTCCAGCAACATCCCTGCAAAGGGATATCAGATGGGGATTCAGACTGTGACCGAGACCAGCAAGAAACATAAGTCATAGGCCAGAGTATTAAAACCTTCCTGGGCAGATTTATCCATTGGCCAATGAAGAGACTCTTGTTTATCTGCCCTCAGCCATCTTGCCTTGTCTTCACTGTCACCCAACTTGACATAAACTTCATGGAGGATCAGCTACTATCCATGACGGCAATGTTGTACCTCCACTGTCAGAGGGAATATGTCTCTGAATACCATTTGCTGGGAATAACATACCTCAACTTACCTTTCACGTGGACAGTCATCTCTCCAACAATACCCGCTTTTGTATTCTTCCATGTTGCCACCCACAAAAGAAATGCCTGTGTTATGTTTCAGTTTAAGTGCATGTTTATGCTACTACCTTCTCGTTGGTACTTAATTGAAAAAATTCAATAAAGAAATATTCTTTTTTAAACCCAATGGGGAGTGTGCTATTGGCCTCAGGTCCTGCTCATAGACATGTGGAGAGGGTGTGTGTTGTATGGGGCGGCAACCCAGCCCCCTCAGCTGCCAGGATCCTCCTGAGGACGAATCACGGTTGCCCACAGTTGTGACTCTTCACCTTTAGACAAAAAACTTACAACCATCAATGCTCAACCCCTCCCCACCACGACCCACAACATTTGGGAGATGTGGTAGGTATATAGAAATCTCTCACATTTGGGCAGTCAAACCACAGAAGCCACAGAGCTGGAAAGTCGAGTTATAGTTTGATGAAAAAATAATAATGTCCTTTATGATTGAGTATGAGTATGCATTCAATAAATGTCCACCTTAAAAAATATCTGGAGTGAAATGTGCTTTGCATGCTTCTAGCCTTGCTTGTGGGCTTCCCATAGGCATCTGTTTAGCCACAGGATGTTGGATGAGATCGGTCTTTGGCCTGATCCTGCAGGCAGTTCTTAACTGGGACTGAAAGCGAGCAACCACTAGCACCCGATATATTGCTTTCCGCAATATATCTTCTGAATGCTCTGATCCAGTTTCCTTCGCTTCTTCCTTTGCATGTGGCATGAGCTCAGCCTAGAGGAGCAGCAAAGTCTTTCTTGTCTCTCATTTAACACAAAATGCAAAAATTGACAGCTCACTTTATCATCTCAGTGTCTCCAGACCTTTCCCTCTCCACCCCATATGCAAAGCAGAGAGAGGTTTGGCGGAGGACAGCCAGAGCTAACACACAATGTGCCTGCAAAAAGAGAGAGAGAGAGAGAGAGAGAGAGAGAGAGAGAGAGAGAGAGAAGACGCCTGCCATCAATTGCCTCCATGGATGGGAAAACAAGAAATCTGCTCTCTTGACACCGGACCTGTAGGGGAAATCACAAAAATATACACCGCCGAGGGTTTTCTTTTCTCAAGGCTCATCCAACCGCATGTTTATGGGCAGAAGGGGACTACTTACAATAACACCAAGTAGCATTATAAACATGCAAACTCATAATAAGCAACCAGATGCAATTTTAACCAGCATGTGAAAGTACCGCAATATCATTTCCCCTCCAATACACAGAGCCAGTCTACACAAATAATCTGCCATAAATATATACATACAAAAAAAAAAGAGAGAGAGAGAGTTATATACGGCCTCCTCGAGGGCAAGGCCGTTCACTATAAATGTGAAGCTCCATGCAGAGATCACCAGGGTGGAAAGAAGACTGTCAAGCCATGCTAAAACTTCTCGCAAAGATCTGTGCCAGAGGGGTGGGGAAGGGGGAACACCCCATGTCTCCTTGCTAATCATGGAATGAGATGGTAGCTGTTAGGAGCCTGTGCAGTTCTGACATCTGCTGGAGAGAACCAGAGCTTCCCAGGCAAATGTCATAAACCCAATAGGTCTGAAACAAAATAGAAAATTCTTTCCAGTAGCAACTTAGAGGCCAACTGAGTTTGTTCTTGGTATGAGCTTTCATGTGCATGCACACTTCTTCAGATACACTGAAACAGAAGCCACCAGATCCTTAAATATAGTGAGGGAGTGGGGAGGGGTATTACTCAGAAGGGTGGTGGGAATGGGTGATCAGCTGATAGGTGTGGAAAACCTGTTGACGGCAAGGGGTGAGATGGCTAAAGATAGCTTTGTTATGTATAATGAGATAAGAATCCAATGTCTTTGTTCAGACCAGGTTTCTCCATGGTTTTAAGTTTGGTGATTAGTTGCAATTCAGCCACTTCTCTTTCCAGTCTATTTCTGAAATTTCTTTGTATTAAGACAGCTACTTTGAGATCTTTTATAGAATGTCCTGGGAGATTGAAGTGTTCTCCTGCTGGTTTCTCTGTCTTGTGATTCCTGATATCACCAGGTCTGGTCACTAATGGGGAGTCGCTTTTTCCTCAAGCTCTCAGCCGAGGTGACTTTTCCTGCTGTTCCTGGGGTGCTCTGTAATTCTGCCATTCCACATGAAGCAAAAGCAAAACATTGTTCCCCTGGAAGAGAACCCCTGCCTGATAAAAAAATTACAGGTGAAACTCGAAAAATTAGAATATCGTGGAAAAGTCCATTTATGTAAGCAATTGTTTTCATTAGCTACAGGTGTTTAATATATGAGATAGACTCATGACATGCAAAGCGAGATATGTCAAGCCTTTGTTTGTTATAATTGTGATGATTATGGCGTTCAGCTGATGAAAACCCCAAAGTTGAAATTGTTAATTTGGGGTTCTCATCAGCTGTACGCCATAACCATCACAATTATTACAAATAAAGGCTTGACATATCTCGCTTTGCATGTCATGAGTCTATCTCATATATTAGTTTCACCTTTTAAGTTGAATTACTGAAAGAAATGAACCTTTCCACGATATTCTAATTTTTTGAGTTTCACCTGTATATGCAAATCTGAACAAATGAGCTTGTTTCACACAGTTTGAATTGCTATAACCCTGATTAGTTTTGCAGGGTTTTTTTTTTAAAAAATAAAAAATAAAAATAAAATATAAGACCTTTTGAACTGGAGGATTTGGGATTAAAGGGAATAAGGTTTATGAAACTAGGAAGATTTGCAAGGGGGAACCAAAAGTTGTGGATAAGCAATTGGATAAAGTGAAAAGGAGCTAGCCCACACAAGGCAAAGCAATGGATTGGACATCATTATTGTAAGGTGGTCCTCCAGATATTGTTGGACACAAACCTCCATCAATCCCAACCAGCATGGCCAACGATCAGGGGTGTCAAGACCTATGTGGAGGGCCATAGCTTCCCCAACCCTAGCCTAAAAAGTTAAAATGGGGGGATCCATTCTGAAATACATTTAGGGGGTGGCAGCTGGGGGAGTAAAAATGCACTTCAGATAGAACAGATCTCTTCATAGGAGATACATAAAAGACTGAAATGGAATTGGCACTAGCATTGGCAGGAAGAGGAGGAGGAGGAGGAGGAGAATTAATGCTATGATCTAAAGGAAAGAGCCAGTACTTTATACTGGATTTCTGTTAGCAACAAAAACCCAAAACGGAGCAGAACTTTCTGACCCAAAAGTATGTCCCATGAAAACTTGAATTTTCATGATGTTGCATTCTGCAGCTATTGATTACAGTAAAAACAAACAAACATTGGTTCTCGCCTGGTTAAGACTGCCAGATTTAAAAGTGGAGAACATTCATGCACCCTCTGCATCAGGGGTAGTCAATGTAGTGCCCTCCAGATGTTGTGGACCACAATTCCCATGATCCCTGGTCCTTGGCCATGACAGCTGGGGCTGATGGGAATGGCAGTCCACAGAATCTGGAGGGTGCCATATTTGCTTCCCCCTGCTCTGAATTTTCCAATGCCATAAGAGGTAACGCGACCATGGCCTCTCCTGTCCCTCCCCTCCCCAGCCCTGTCATCCACCCTCCTCTGCAAGCCTGCAATAACTGATGGGGACTTCAGGTGTGCCGTGCATCAAGTTGGTGGTGATATGTTTGCGTGTGTATGTAGCAACAGGCAAGGGAATCTGTGACTGCCTTGTCTCTTGGTGCATTGAAAGATTTAATGGTATATGGCTGTTCCCCGGCTTTGAAACGTATTGCCTAGAATATACACAACCTTGAATACGACATGATGAATAGGTGTGGGAAGAGCCATTCAGCTCAGAGAAGTGTAGTGTTCCCAGGGAGATCCACAAAGGCTCCACAGAACAGGGGAAGAACAGGCTCTTGCTTTACTGTACACTGGAAAATTCTGAGATAATTCATTTTTTTAAAATAAATTTTTTATTGGTTTTCACATTAAACAAATCACAAATACAGCATAAAAACATAATAGAAACACATCAAATACAACAACAAACTAAATATAAAAATTAAAAATTAAAAAAATATTAAAGACTTATACATACCAAAACACGAACACTCAGATACTTATTGCTTAATGTTTAAATCTAGTTTAAATCTTAACTGGGGGACTTCCCCCGTTCTCTCAACTGCGTTCAGTTCTAATTTACTTTAGTAACTTTGTAACTAATTTCCATCAATCATCATTATTCTTATTACAGTTTCAAATAACTAACTTACTTCATATTACTTATTACTTATTACAACATTTAATAACATACATCCCATCAACATTACTTCTAGTATACTATTTTAATCTAACATCTTATAACTGAAGCCACTTATATTCACTGATTCTGCTTCAAATATCTAATTTTTCACGGTTTTTTAAAAAATATTCTTTAAATTTCTTCCAATCTTCTTGCACCTTCTCCTCCCTCTGGTCTCGGAGCTTCACGGTCAGCTCAGCGAGTTCCATATAGTCCATTAACTTCATCTGCCATTCTTCTACTGTCAGAAAATTCTGAGATAATTCAGCCCAAGTCCTGTGCCTATGGTAGCCAATGTGATTCTCTCAAGATGCTTTTGGACTCAAATTCCCATCAGCCTGAGCCAGCGTGGGCAGTGGACAATAATGGGAAGCAATATCTGGAGGGCACCATGTTGGTTTGCTCTGCCACATCTGTCAGGATGCATATGATTGATGCATCCCATCTCTCAAACGTAGGCCATTTATCCTTTCTGTTTTGGGATTTCTTACTGCTGCTGTGCAGATGAGGGGATCCACCCTGAGAGAATGGAGAGGTGTGTGTTGCAAAGGTGGGAATTGGTTCTGGAGTCCAAAACCTCTAGCTCGAACCCCTTGCCTTTCTATTGTCCCCTGGGCCACTTGCCTGGGGCAACTGTTGCTGCACATGTTTCCTTCCACAGTTTCAGCTGGCGGTGCATGGAAATTGCATCTTCCTCGTCGAAGAACATGCAGGCTTGGGCAGCGGATGAGACAAGAGAACGATAAAAGCTGGATATTGCTCTGGTGTAGAATCTTGGAAGTATTTTTTTGTCGTATTTGAAAAATCGTTTCAAGGACATGAGGGAGAGAGAAAATGAAATAAAAAGTGGCTGGGCGGGTGGCGGGGGGTGGGGGGAGAAGAGAAGCAACAACAGGCAGGAAACCAGCTGTGGAACATCTGCATTGTATTACGAACATGTGGATCCCTTCAGACAAGTTGCACACTTCTGAAGGCTGCTAAATCTACCCCTTTCCAGAGGGTGCAAACATTCCCCACACCCTATCCCAATGCAGGCGACAGAGCCCAGCTCTATTAAAAGCAGCCGCTGTTATAAGTAGCAGTTGAAAGGGTCTGGATGGGGATTCACCTTACTTAACACGGCTCGATTTAGACTGGGGGTTTGGCAACGCACCTCTCCGAGAAACAAGCATGTTCCCAAACTGATGGTGTAACCGTTGCTAGAAGATGAGAGGATTTGACAGTTATCTTGTTTTTGTCTGGTTGCGCCAGAAAAATCGCTTTTATAGTCTGGTTACCGGTATTTAGAATAATGATAACAATGGAAAGTCTTTTACAGTGGTACCTCGCTAGACAAAAAACTCGCTAGACGAAAGGCATTCGCTAACGAAAGGGTGACTCGCAAGACGAATTTTCCTATGCCCGTGACTCGCAAAACGAAAACGTTTTGCGATCCCCCCCCCGGTAAATCCGCTCTTCCTCCGACCATGCTTCGCAAGACGAAATTTCCGCTATACGACAACACTCGCGGAACGAATTAATTTCGTCTTGCGAGGCACCACTGTAGTACAGTACAGGGAAATGTCACAAAGGGAAAAGGGATATGATGTGCTACTTTCTTATTTGTCATTATACGGAAGGTGTTTTTGTTTTGTTTTGTTTTGTTTTTAGGGATCGGGTCATTCTTATTCCTGGAAGATGCCAAGAAGCAGTGATTTCAACGATTCCTCAGAGAGAAACGAGATTAAACAATTGTTAGGAAGAGATGCAATGGAAAATATAGACTCACTGGAATTAGTAAGCACAACTAAAGGTTCCTTGATAGGTCTGCTCTGTGTAGCAGTAGCACTTGGATATACCGGTGTTATGTACTGAGTTGAATAGGATCCAAAATGCAGCAGTCTGATTGGTCCTAGAACAATAGGATTGAGATTGCAGCAGTCTGACTGGTCCCAGAACAATAGGATTGAGATTGCAGCAGTCTGATTGGTCCCAGAACAATAGGATTGAGATTGCAGCAGTCTGATTGGTCCGCAGGAGCCACCCAATCCAGCTCCAGGTGGAAGTGAATCCGCACTCTGATTGGCATACAGGAGTATCCCGGAATTAGCCAATCACGTGGGGCCCATTGTGTAAATAGTGTATATAAAGCAAACGTTTTGGGGGAACTGCATTCCTCACTACTATGAGCTGAATAAAGAGCATGAAATTCACACTTGACTCCGAGTATATTTCAACCGGTAACCCCTAATGTTTTTTACTGGGTTCCCTAGGCAAAACAGCTCATGGACTGTACCATTGCAGAATAGATGCTAGGGATTGATTATGTGGCTGAATGCTCCTGATATAAAGTGTGTGGGGTTGTACATAGAGAACTAGATATAGAAGAGAAGGGATTTTTTTTGGTCTAGTTTCCTCCCTGACATTCTCTTTTTCCAAGTGTGTGTATGAATACTTTGCCATGGGGGAGCTTCCAGTAAGGCCACTTGCCCCCATAGTACAGTCCAGGAAGGGAGTGACAACATGGCAAATCATTTGTTTAGAAAGTTGCTGGATTTCTTTGTGCTCATTCTCAGCATTCAGAGATAATTTCCAATACTTGTGATATTATCATTTTTTAAAAAAAGAAAAGAAAAGTGTGATTTATAGGTTCAGCACCACTAATTGTGTTTATGTCACTAATTGTGTTTACGTTTTTGCTGTGATTTTAATTAGTGTTAGCCGCCCTGAGCCCGGTTTTTGGCTGGGAAGGGCGGGGTATAAATAAAAATTTATTATTGTTGTTATTATTATTATTATTATTATTATTATTATTATTATTATTATTCTGACAAACACATGGTGCCCCAGCCATTTACTTATCTGTAACCCACATAATTTGGCAGAATCCTGGGCCACATCCCAAAGTGTCCCTATAGATCTTTCTGAGTGCAAACTACTGGGAGATATTCCCAGGATAATGTATGGGTATATCCATACAACCTCCCCCTTCCAGACAATACCATGTGATTACTTCAACATCAGAATAGCTTAATGTCCTATGTTAGCCCTGGATGGCAAGCCACTGATTTGCCCAAAGTCCTGATGGCGAGTAGTAGGTTGAAGAGTTCTGAGCAAACTTCAAGCAACATGGATGCGGAGCCCAAATATCAGGTTATTTATTAGTCCATAGCTTGAACAGCTTGATGTGATTATCAAAACACCGTAACTTCCCACAGTCACGTATTGGCTTCTGCAATAGCACCAGGAATACTCGATCTTTAATATTTAATAATACTTAGCATTTAGATAGGGCATTTCAAGTGTTCACATCCATTATGTCAATAATCTTTACAACAGCCCTTAAGGCACGAGCAGCGTTACATCTCAGCAACTCTGTGAAGTAGGTTAGAAATGAGAAAGAGTGACTGCCTCAAGCTCATCTGATGAGCTTCATGGCTGGATGGCCTAAATACTGTATAAATACGTGCTAAATACTGTATAAACTAAGCTGGTGCCCTCTCTTACCTGCGCCCCCCCCCCAAGATGGTGTTGGACTACAACTCCCATTATCCGTGACAATTGGGCACACAGGTTGAGGCTGTTGGGAGTTGTAGTCCAACAACATCTGGAGGACAGCAGTTTGGAGGTGGCTGATTTAACATTCGTGAACACCACCCCAGTTTTCCCTCCCCCCCGCCATTAAGGTAAAGGTAAAGGGACCCCTGACCATCAGGTCCAGTCGTGTCCGACTCTGGGGTTGCGGTGCTCATCTCGCTCTATAGGCCGAGGGAGCTGGCGTTTGTCTGCAGACAGCTTCCGGGTCATGTGGCCAGCATGACAAAGCCACTTCTGGCGAACCAGGGCAGTGCACGGAAACGCCGTTTACCTTCCCGCTGGAGCGGTCCCTATTTATCTACTTGCACTTTGACGTGCTTTCGAACTGCTAGGTGGGCAGGAGCTGGGACTGAGCAACGGGAGCTCACCCCGTGGCAGGGATTCGAACCGCCGACCTGCTGATCAGCAAGCCCTAGCCTCTGTGGTTTAACCCACAGCACCACCTGGGTCCCCCGCCATTAGTCCAACACAAAAAATTGGAGGTTATTCTGACCCGCAAAAACAACACGCTCCTGCTGTGTACAGCAGCCACAGGTAAAACAAGAGCAATCAGCTCTGCCTGTCAGCCATCTCCTTTAACTCAGAGATGATGTTAAAGGCATAAAAATTGTTGTGACTCTAGTTGCTAATCACATGTCATGTGCCCATTGTCACTCACCGAATGTCTGCACACATCAGCCCTCTACATACATCTGGGTTGAACCTTCATGCCCTGGTACCAGTGTTCGGAAATAGGCCTAAGCACAAGTACTTCTCACTTTATTGATCAGCCATGGGGGATTCTGGTAGCCTGAATAGAAAAGTGGGGTGGGGAGACACAATAACAAATAAATATAAAGGTAAAGGTAAAGGGACCCCTGACCATTAGGTCCAGTCGCGGATGACTCTGGGGTTGCGGCGCTCATCTCGCTTTACTGGCCAAGGGAGCCGGCGTACAGCTTCCAGGTCATGTGGCCAGCATGACTAAGCTGCTTCTGGCGAACCAGAGCAGCGCATGGAAATGCCGTTTACCTTCCCGCCAGAGCGGTACCTATTTATCTACTTGCACTTTGATGTGCTTTCGAACTGCTAGGTGGGCAGGAGCTGGGACCGAGCAATGGGAGCTCACCCTGTCGCGGGGATTCGAACTGTCAACCTTCTGATCAGCAAGCCCTAGGCTCTGTGGTTTAACCCACAGCGCCACCCGTGTCCCTCCTAACAAATAAATATGATGGCTATCAATGGCAGGATCTTGTCAGTAGTGAACACACAGGATTCTCCTGAAGGAGGGGGTGGAGAGTGGGCAAAAGAGAGAGAGAGGCTCAGTTGCCTTTGCCACTTGCATGGGCTTGTCTTGGTGTATCAATGCAGGCAGAGAAGAAACACAGAGCGATTGTTTGGGGCCTCCAGAATATGCATCCCTTCCCCCAAGCTTTTCTACCCAGTGCTGCTTGTGAGGTATCCACCTCGGTCTAGTAATTATGAGGGTCATATTAAGGACCAGAGGCGGCACCCGTTGAGATGATCTCATCTGATGGAATTTTCCATTCTGACGTCAACAGACTTAGCGGCTACTGTGGGATGGGCGTGTAAAGACCTGATGTCTCAGACCAGCCACAAATATAGAAGCGCAGAGCTGGGTGGGGCTCTGAGGGTCATCAAGTTGAACTTCCTCTGTCAGGCCTGAACTGCCTTATAACAACAAAAGTTGCTTTAGCCTCTTCTAAAAAGCCCTCCGAGGATATCTCACTGCTTCGACAGGCAACACAATCCAATGCCCAATTCTTCTGCTCTGAGAATTTCAGGTGACTTTTGTGCCATTTGATCCCCCACCCACCCACCCACCCCACACTATTGTATCCAACCCTGTGGTGTTTCTTGGGGGGTGCTTAAGGAACAGGCAGAAAAATTCCCTCTGTTTTCCTCAATGTAGTCTTCTAAGCATAAACTGGTGTGAGTGTATTCTTCCAACAGCCTTTTAAAGCCATTCAAAAACCTGAGTATTTTCTAAGGCTGCAGTCAATATTCTTCTATTTAGATTCTTATGCTGGAGCTCTTGGTTTCTCTGGGCGACGGAGAGTAAGAAATATATCCTGAAAAGCCCCTCAATTGTGGAAAAATGTCACAGATGTAAATCTGCTTTTAGTTCTGTTTCCCTTATCAGTTGATGCCTTAGCAGCAGTTCATCCCCCATCCTCTGCAGTTTTCTGATTCTTTCTTCTTCCTTGATTGGTTGGGACCATCTTTGTGACCAATTAGGGATCCCATAGTGATTGGGATGAAGACATAATGCTTGCATAACCAATCATATCCAACTACAAGATTATGTCAGTGAGGACAACTAATGTCAGTTGAGGGAGGGGGTAGTTTTTAGTGAATCAGTCCTGTGGGTAGCATAGCTGTCAAGTTTCGGATTTGAAAATAAGGGATCAGCAGTCTCACCTATCCCGGGGACAGTCACATGTCAGTAGTGGGCGGAGCCAGAAGCAAAAGTGGGCGGAGCAGCAATGTAAACTCCAAGCGGGCTCGGGCTCGGAGAGGAGCAAAGAGGAGGGCAGCCATGTGCTCCGCGCGATGGAGCCCCATCGTCTTCTTGTCTGATCCCATCAAAACAGGACAGGAAGCAGCAGCTGCTCAAAGGCAGCCAGGCTCCGCCCGCCAGCTAACCCGATTGGCCGGCTGAGGGGCTCGGCGGCAACGGATAGGGGCTGATGCAGGGGGAGGAATACACCCCCTGTAGGCACGGGAAACGGCTCCCACTTGCTTTGAGGGCTGAGGCTTTTCTCTCCAAGTAGGCGAGGTCTTCCCACCCAGTCCCTGGCCAGCAGGGGAGGAGCTGCTTCCATTAAAAACGGGAAATTTAAGGGAAATAAAAAATAAGGGAGAGCAGCGGGAAGCTGCTTAAAATAAGGGAGAATCCCGGGGAAAACGGGATACTTGACAGCACTGGTGGGTAGATCCAGCCAATTGGGGACCGCACAGTAAATGAGATTATGTGGCCTAGTGACGGGGCAAGAGAGGGCAATGTGTGCCCATAGACAAATATTTTGATTACATTGAGCACCTTCATATTCACAACGTCATCCAAGGTTTCAGTGGAAGTGTTGACTAGAACTGGAGCCACTGTGGAATAATTTCTCTTACCCCTTTGAGGGTACCTTTTAAATGATCACGGGTGCGTTCATCTTACAACGTTGCCATTTAATCAATTTTTCTTCCGCATTCACCAGGGAGAGCCTTTTCCGTTGTTTTTGTTTAGGAAAGCATTCGCTGACGGTGGATACACTTGCTGCACAGATGCTTTTAATTTATGTAGTTGCTGGGCTTGGGAGACTGTTGACTTTATGACTTCTGTTTAATGTGTTGACTGTTTTATATGATGATTTTATGACATTTTATGGATGTTTTCATTGGTGTGTTGCTTTGGGTGTCATATGTATATACGCATTTCTATACTTTTTTGGGGTGGGGGATGGGATGTGTAAGTTTCAATAGGCCAAATTCGATAAATACAGTATGCTTGGGGTGCAGAATTTTGCATCCAGTTCAAAATTCCGCATTCTGCAAGGTGCAAACACTGTATTGGGGAGCAGCAGAAAGAGGAAGCTATTGTCATCCTCCCCTGGTTGTTGGTTTCCTAGAAGCATCTGGGCGGGCCTCTTTGGTAAGCAGGATGCTAGAAGGGATGGGCGTTTCTTGTTCCTATTTTATTGTTCCTAACAGATATTCTTTACTATGCAGGGATCGCTTCAGATGTCTTTTTTTACTGTGTGCCATGAAGACTGTGCTCATGATATTGGGGCAGTCAAGGGTGCTGACTCCTGGAGGCTGAGGCACTATGGCCCCTCGCCTGAACTTTATTTTTTTTAGGGGGCCTGCGTGTGACACCAGGACATCACATTTGTTGTTGTTCAGTCGTGTCTGACTCTTTGTGACCCCATGGACCAGAGCACGCCAGGCACACCTGTCTTTCACTGCCTCCCGCAGTTTGGTCAGACTCATGTTGGTAGCCTCGAGAACACCATCCAACCATCTTGTCTTCTGTCGTCCCCTTGTCCTTGTGCCCTCAATCTTTCCCGGCACCAGGGTCTTTTCCAGGGAGTCTTCTCTTCTCATGAGGTGGCCAAAGTATTGGAGCCTCAGCTTCAAGATCAGTCCTTCCAGTGAGCACTCAGGGCTGATTTCCTTCAGAATGGATAGGTTTGATCTTCTTGCAGTCCATGGGACTCTCAAGAGTCTCCTCCAGCACCATAATTCAAAACTCTGCAAAATCTTGTGAGCTCTCGCCAGAACCTTCTTCCTCTTCTTCCTCTTCCTCCTCCTCCTCCTCCTCCTCCTCCTCCTCCTCCTCTTCTTCTTCTTCTTCTTCTGAGACACCGGATTGTTCAGAGTGGTTGAAACAAAGTGATGATGAGATGAAGAGTTCCAAAAGGATCTTTCCAAACTGAGTGAACGAGCAATAAAATGGCAAATGCAATTTGATGTGAAGAAGTGTAGGTCTGTAAATTGCAAACACATGAACTCGCATTGTTGTGCACTGATCTTATGCTGTCATTCTAGGGGTATGAGGCTGCATTCCTTGACATGCTGCATAAATACGAACTTGGAAGAAACTCAATGGGATCTGAAGGTTAAAGACTTTCCACAGTCCAAATGTCAAGGAAGGGAGCTGGGCGGAAGAGAAAGATGGCTACCCTCACCTCCTTGAGATTGTGAGATTTGGGTGGCTCCCCCCCCCCCTAGATCGTTTTTAAAAAGACAGGGAATGAGAACCCACAATGACTATTAAAAAGAAACCTTTTAAAGTCTGAAGAGGTTCTATAATGTTCTGTTCTCTTGGCCTAGACAAATGGAAGGCAGTATCGTCTCTCTTGGCTGCAAACTGGAAGGTCAGAAATGAAATATTATGGGTTTGTTTTGGTTTTTTTCATTTTAGCTCTTTGGGAGACATGTCAAAAGGGCGGAGAAGAACAGGGAGGGCATTGCCCATAAGAGGGAAAAGCCAAAGAACATAATTCCTTGTAAAATGAGTATTTTTGCAGGCCTTCTCGGTCAATGATGTTGGAACGCACCTTTGTTTTTCCACACAGGGAATGGAATCACACCACAGAAAGCAAGTCAGATTCACTTAGCCCCCAGCCCCGCTACTGCAGGACTGAGTGCTTAGATCTGCTGGGTGAAACAAGGAATGCTCCGGATGTGAGGAGAGTTTTCATCAGGCTGCATCTGGAGCTGTTAAATCCCACTCTATCGGGGATGGCTTCTGTGCTTTTTACAGAACAAGGTGTGCAGTCAAGACAGTTACAGGATATCATTCTATTGTTGTTGTTCAGTCGTTTTGTCGTGTCCGACTCTTCGTGACCCCATGGACCAGAGCACGCCTATCCTTCACTGCCTTCCGCAGTTTGGCCAAACTCATGTTAGTAGCTTCGAGAACACTGTCCAACCATCTCATCCTCTGTCGTCCCCTTCTCCTTGTGCCCTCCATCTTTCCCAACATCAGGGTCTTTTCCAGGGAGTCTTCTCTTCTCATGAGGTGGCCAAAGTACTGGAGCCTCAACTTCAGGATCTGCCCTTCTAGTGAGCACTCAGGGCCGATTTCCTTGAGAATGGATAGTTTTTTGTTTTTTTTTAATGGATAGGTTTGATCTTCTTGCAGTCCATGGGACTAGGGGGCAACAAATTTTGGCCTTGCACAGGGCACCGCTGAATTTTGAAAGACCTAAGTCCACCTCTGACTCTTGTGCTATATAGTGCCTCAAAAGTGGAACAACAACAACTGCAGTGGAAACATCTATAGTATAAAAAGTTACAGGGTGTCTGTAGGACATGCATCAATGGGAAAGGAAACATTTGTGGAAACCAACAATATTGAAAGCAGGTTTGACTCCAGAGGCGCCACCTTTTCCAGACAATTGAGGAGGCCCAATGTGATGTATGGAAGTGAGAGCTGGACCATAAAGAAGGCTGGTCACTGGACTCCGAGTATCTTTCATCACCAAAGAATTGATGCTTTTTCCTTTGGTCAAGCCATTCCTACTCCCCCCCCCTCCATCCCTGTTGAGCGCTGGGGGCACAGAACTGCACTGAAAGATTCTGACAATATCCAATCTCCTGTGAGCCAGCAAGCGACTGGGTGAGGCCTGTGCATCTGTGCCTAGAAGGACTCATTATCCAGACGGATATTGGGGGTGTTTAAATAGATGCTTTAACTACACTCTAATATTGCAGAAGACAAACTGTTTGTTTTCAGGTTTTATCCCCTTCCATTCCCACACTGAGGAAAGGCCCACTGTGTATGTTATTATGAACGTGATCGACAGAGTTACGGCTGGCACTGTAAAAAAGTAATTACAAATTATGAAGGAATGAATACGGTTGTTACAACATTTGAATGAGGTGCCCCAGCTACGTGTCTCGCCAAGATTTAAAGCTGCCTTCTTTATTTTCTCTATCTATCCATCCATCCTTATTAATATGTACATAAAAGGTAAAGCACTAGCGTATGCTATTAAAATGGCCTTTGAAAAGAGGACCTGTCAGGGTGACACTGTGGTCTACAGTACAGGGGCTAGGAATGTATGGTAGCAAAGTATGGTGTTTTCTCTCTTCTGGCTGGAGAGCCAAGCAGCCAATGCTCACACAAAGAATTTACAATCTTAAGACCAAGAAGAGCTATTCTTCTAAATGCCACATTTTAGGAAACCCTTTCTTTTCTATTTATGTTTTATTAAATTTCAAAAATTGCTATGTATACACTCCAATACATGATCATTTTTTTCTTTTCTTTTTTCGACTTCCCACCCCATTTTCCATGTTTTTTTTTAAAAAAAAATTATTTCTCCCCCTTGCTGCACCTTATCTTCTTTTATCTCATAACAACAATACAATCATCTCTTAATTCCTTCTGTTGCTCATAGTTCAAATCCTGCTCGAGAATTCGTCATACTATTTTGTTGTTGTTGTTGTTCAGTCGTTCAGTCACTCTTCGTGACCCCATGGACCAGAGCACGCCAGGCACCCCTATCCTTCACTGCCTCTCACAGTTTGGCCAAACTCATGCCAGTTGCTTCAAGAACACTGCCCAACCATCTCATCCTCTGTCGTCCCCTTCTCCTTGTGCCCTCCATCTTTCCCAACATCAGGGTCTTTTCCAGGGAGTCTTCTCTTCTCATGAGGTGGCCAAAATACTGGAGCCTCAACTTCAGGATCTGTCCTTCCAATGAGCACTCAGGGCTGATTTCTTTAAGGATGGATAGGTTTGATCTTTTTGAAGTCCATGGGACTCTCAAGAGTCTCCTCCAGCACCATAATTCAAAAGCATCAATTCTTCGGTGATCAGCCTTCTTGATGGTCCAGCTCTCACTTCCGTACATCACTACTGGGAAAACCATAGCTTTAACTATACGGACCTTTGTCGGCAAGGTGATGTCTTTGCTTTTTAAACTGGTGTCTAGGTTTGTCATTGCTTTTCTCCCAAGAAGCAGGCGTCTTCTAATTTCGTGACTGCTGTCACCATCTGCAGTGATCATGGAACCCAAGAAAGTGAAATCTCTCACTGCCTCCATTTCTTCCCCTTCTATTTGCCAGGAGGTGATGGGACCAGTGGCCATGATCTTAGTTTTTTTGATGTTGAGCTTCAGACCATATTTTGCGCTCTCCTCTTTCACCCTCATTAAAAGGTTCTTTAATTCCTCCTCACTTTCTGCCATCAAGGTTGTATCATCAGCATATCTGAGGTTGTTGATATTTTTTCCGGCAATCTTAATTCCGGTTTGGGAATTTAAAGTCATACTATAGTATTTGTTTAAATAATCTGAAAAAGGCTTCTCCTCTTCCACAAAGCAGTCACCATTAGGTTTTCTTAATTTTTTTACTGTTAGCTTTGCCAATTCTACATAGTCCACTCTACTTTTTTCCAATCTTCTTTGGTGGGAACTTCTTCTTCCTTCCATTTTTTCAGTTATAGGTAGGTAGCCGTGTTGGTCTGTCATAGTAAAAATAAAATAAAAAATAAAAAAAAATCCTTCCAGTAGCACTTTGTGCATGAAGATCCTAGCTGCTGTTGTTACATACATAAACAACTTAATCAAAAGGGAAACTATTTTAGAATAACTAGCAGCCTCATACTCAGCATTATTTGGAAATTCAAAGTAAAAAATTCACTCTACAATTCTAGGAGTCTATGATTCTTCTATAAGAGGAAGCCATGTTATCTGTGCCTCTGGTTGGATTGGGATGGATGTGTTTTCCCCCCCTGCATACTGAATTTAGAAACTCAGTTTGATTGTTCCCATTGAATCTTTTAAATATACAGGTGAAACTCGAAAAATTAGAATATCGTGGAAAGGTTCATTTCTTTCAGTAATTCAACTTAAAAGGTGAAACTAATATATGAGATAGACTCATGACATGCAAAGCGAGATATGTCAAGCCTTTATTTGTTATAATTGTGACGATTATGGCATACAGCTGATGAGAATCCCAAATTAACAACTTCAGCTTTGGGGTTTTCATCAGCTGTATGCCATAATCATCACAATTATAACAAACAAAGGCTTGACATATCTCGCTTTGCATGTCATGAGTCTATCTCATATATTAAACTCCAGTAGCTAATGAAAACAATTGCTTACATAAATGGACTTTTCCACGATATTCTAATTTTTCGAGATTCACCTGTATATAAAGTGAGTTGTTTTTATATTTTATTGTGTCATACTATTATAAACGCTGCTTGGATAACACCTCCCCCAAAGTGTGGAAGTAGAAAAAATTATCCTACTGTCTTTGGTTCTTCGCTTATCAGTTGTTTGTCTCCGTACTCTGATTCTACCCCAAATTCTGACTCCAAGAGAGGTAAAAGTTAATAAAAAGAACTGTGTGGGTGTTGGAAGCAACAGGGTTTATTTATATGACCTTAGGCATCAGAAAACTTATCAGGGAGAGATTCCTAGGTGCTCTGTTTTGAGCTATTCTTCCTGGTTGGAAACACAGCCCCAGTGATTATTTTGAATGTGGTTTCCTAATTACAGGATTCTGATATTGGAATTGGAAATAAACTCATGTATAGGTGTGCAGCTCTCTGGTGCTCAAATGTTGTGTATGCACATGGAAACCCAGCTTCCTGATCTGGAAATGCATCCATTTCAGAGTACTGTACTGCGAAATAGGACGATGGCTCTGGTGCCTGCGTGCTGCAGTGTCCTTTGGGGGAGAAGAGAAGTCTGTGCTCCCCTATCTAATATTCTGCTGCTATCAGACTGTGCAGCCTCAACTCAAGAAGCAACAGGCCTCCTTCAGTCTTTATGTCTGGCCAATCTACAGTAATCCTATTCATTGTATGTGTTTTATTGTGCTATAAAAAGGTGGAGACCTTTGCAGTTCAGCTTGTCAAAGAGTGGGGGAGAGGGGAGAGGGGAGGAAGAAGAATCCTATTGAGATTAATGGATGGAGTGGAAAATAAAAAGCAATGAAAGCTTCGGTGTGAAAGGTATGAGTTTAGGTAAACGGCCATGCCCTTTGGAACCAGAGAAGATGATGTTCTTGCTATTAGACACAGCACTCTCATCTCTTCTGTCTCTCTCTCTCTCCCCCCCCCCAATAGCTGAAAAGAGAAGACGGGGGAGTCCTTGGTCTTTTGGTAGTCCCCAAAGATGCCTAACTTCACAGATCTCCCAAAATTGGGAATGGAAAGTGAAGCCCCCAAGCTGGGAATAGAACCTGAGACAACCAGTTCACACATGCATGTGGACAAATTGTGGGTAGGTTTTTACTGATAAGCACCAGACAAGTGCAGGGACGCGGGTGGCGCCGTGGGTTAAACCACCGAGCCTAGGGCTTGCTGATCAGAAGGTCGGCGGTTCAAATCCCCACGACGGGGTGAGCTCCCGTTGCTCAGTCCCAGCTCCTACCCACCTAGCAGTTCAAAAGCACGTCAAAAGTGCAAGTAGATAAATAGGTACCGCTCCGTCGGCAAGGTAAACGGCATTTCCGTGTGCTGCTCTGGTTCACCAGAAGCGGCTTTGTCATGCTGGCCACATGACCCGGAAGCTGTACGCCGGCTCCCTCGGCCAGTAACGCGAGATGAGCGCCGCAACCCCAGAGTCAGATACGACTGGACCTAATGGTCAGGGGTCCCTTTTCCTTTTTTACCAGACAAGTGCAGAAAATCCATGTGATTCCAGATGAGGTTGCAAGTTGTTCATCTGGGCTAGTGCTACCATATTGGGTAGTTATCTTTCCACAAGGGCAGACATTGATGCCGAAATCGAGCATCACCTGAGCTCTGTGAGTGCAGCTTTCTCCCGACTGAAGTGCAGAGTGTTTGAGGACCAGGACATTCGCAAGGAAACCAAAATGCTTGCTTACAAACCTATTGTACTGCCAACCTTACTGTACGCTTGTGAAACATGGACCACTTACAAACACGATCTCCAACTCCTTGAAAGATTCCATCAACGGTATCTCCGAAAATTTTTACACATCACTTAGGAAGACAGGCAAACTAATGCCAGTGTACTGGAAGAAGCAAAGATCACAAGTGTTGAAGCAATGATTCTTCAACATCAACTTTGTTGGACTGGTCATGTTGTGCGGATGCCTGATAATCGTCTTCCAAAGCAACTAATCTAATTCGAACTTTAAAATGGAAAGCTTAATGCCGGTGGTCGACAAAAAGAGGTTCAAAGACCCTCTCAAGGCAAATCTTTAAAAATGTAGTATAGACACCGACAATTGGGAAACATTGGCCTGTGAGTGCTCCAATTGGAGAACAGCCTTTACCAAAGGTGTCATGGGTTTTGAAATAAAAAATTCTTTCCAGTAGCACCTTAGAGGCCAACTGAGTTTGTTCTTGGTATGAGCTTTCATGTGCATGCACACTTCTTCAGATACACTGAAACAGAAGCCACCAGATCCTTAAATATAGTGAGGGAGTGGGGAGGGGTATTACTCAGAAGGTGGGAATGGGTGATCAGCTGATAGGTGTGGAAAACCTGTTGACGACTCTTAATGGCTGCAATTAGTCTTGCAGGGAAAGGCAAGGGGTGAGATCGCTAAAGATAGCTTTGTTATGTATAATGAGATAAGAATCCAATGTCTTTGTTCAGACCAGGTTTCTCCATGGTTTTAAGTTTGGTGATTAGTTGCAATTCAGCCACTTCTCTTTCCAGTCTATTTCTGAAATTTCTTTGTATTAAGACAGCTACTTTGAGATCTTTTATAGAATGTCCTGGGAGATTGAAGTGTTCTCCTACTGGTTTCTCTGTCTTGTGATTCCTGAGTCCATTTATCCTTTGGCGTAGGGTTTGGCCTGTTTGTAGGGTTTTGAAGACACTCAAACTCAGGACGAAAGGGAGAAATGTGCTAAGAGGAAGGCATGCTTGGCAAACCCTCACCATGATCAACTCCCCACTGTGGAATGACATGTGGATCCAGAATTGGCCTCCGCAATCACTTACAGACTCAATTTTAAAACCATGTTTATGGAAGACAGTCTTACTTGGCTACGAGTGATCACCAAAGAAGAAGAAGAAGATTGGGCCATAACATCCGGCTAACATGATGTGTGAAATGGAGGTAGGGGGAGTCAAATAGTAATGGATGTGTGTATGCTATGATCCAGCCAGTTGTAAGCCCATTGGTGGCCCCACACATTCCCACAGAGAAGCATTAACTTGCCTGGATCAGGCCACTGTGTTTTTGAGGTGACAGGAAACTTCTGCCTGTGTTGCTGGATGTGTGCAATGGTTCCTTTGCAATAGGGGTGAGCTCTGAATGGCTTCCCACTTCCAAGAACATAAGCAAACAAGAGCTCAGGCCTTTTCTGAAGTTGAAGGGTTGCCAACAATCTAATGTTTTTACTTGACCATTCAGTATCAGCCAGGCCATTTATTGAATCAACATGGTAATTTGAATTGGGATTGGTTAAATTCCCACCCCTCTCATTGGCCTCACACATTGATCCTCTAGGTTCTGCCCCTTGGCAGGCCAAAATTTTATTTATACCCCACCCATCTGACTGGGTTGCCCCACTCTGGGTGGCTTCCAACATATAACAGAACATTTAACATTACAAAACGTCTCTATACAGAGCTGCCTTCTGATGTCTTCTAAAGGTTGTATAGTTATTTATCTCCTTGACTTGAGGGTCGCATAACTCCATGACCTCCAAGATTTCTCCGATGAAAATAGGGACTTCCTAAGGAAAAGCGGGAAATTCTGGGATCAAATCAGAAATTGGGATGTAAATCTGTAACTCTGGGACCATTCATGGAAAATAAGTGTGCTTGGAGGGTCTAGGGTAGGCAAACTAAGGCCCGGGGGCCAAATCCGGCCAAATTGCCTTCTAAATCCAGCCTGCAGACGGTCTGGGAATCAGCGTGTTTTTACATGAGTAGAATGTGCCCTTTTATTTAAAATGCATCTCTGGGTTATTTGTGGGGCATAGGAATTCGTTCATTCCCCCCCCCCTTTCAAAATTTAGTCCAGCCCCCCACAAGATCTGAGGGACAGTGTACCAGCCCCCTTCTGAAAAAGTTTTCTGACCCCTGGTCTAAAATATGTGCTGTCATCAGATATGTGTGGGTTTCACCGCGCTCTCCATGTAGGTTAAACCATACAATGTGAAGCAACTAAGCCTAACCACAAAACAGACCTAGGAATTACAGGCACATTTATTTTATACATTAGATCTTGCTCCTCCACCCCCCCACCCCCCGCCCCAAGAAGAATGCTGGAAATGGACTCCTCTTGTTCAGAGCATCTCACAAGGCCTGCCTTCTCAAACTGGGAATGCAACCAGAACAATCTGTGGCCAGCCCTCCTGGTCTAACCACTAGACCACACCTCTACACATTTGTAGGGGAAGAGATTTACTTCTGCTGGGCAGCTGTTGTACTCTGAGGCCAGTTCTAATGGGGAGCAAAGAAAACTGCTCTCTCTCTCCGTTAATAGGCAAGGTTCCTGTATTAGTCAGGTTGACTGGCATTGATAACTGTGCCGCGAACCGATTTTCTTTTCTTTTATTGCTCGTTGTAACTCATGCCAGAGGAAAAGAGACAGAGAGCAACATATCAATAATGTACAGAGATAGGGCCCAAGCCAATTGCTCCGCATTCTTCACAAAGGAACATCATTTTCTCATCTCTATAGGCAGCTGGCTCGCACCCAGGCACCTGCAATTTGGATGGCATTATCTTCATATGCATAACAACAGGTAGTATTATTGGCCGTAAAACTTTCCAGGCCTTTGTTAAATGGGGGAGGGAAGAAGATGTGTGTGTGTGTGTGTGTGTGTGTGTGTTGGCATTTTAATGGGAACCTACCTAATTCACAATTCCCAAACTGAATTCACAAACTGAAACGCATAACCAGCCTTTGATGTGTGCTCTTCTTTGAATTTTGCAATGCAATAGTTCTCTAGCCAAAATGCATCTGCCAAAAAGGAAGGAAGGAAGGAAGGAAGGAAGGAAGGAAGGAAGGAAGGAAGGAAGGAAAGAAGGAAGGAAGGAAGGAAGGAAGGATCTGTTAGGGGAAATTGGCCCTAAAGATGCATATATTTGTGGAAAACAAAACAAAAATGCATTATGCATATTGGGAACTGCTTGCAAAGGCGGGTATATTCGGAAAAAAATATTTCTTTATTTGGGAGCGTTTCTATGCTGCTTCCTTTTAAAATAAATAAATAAATATCCAAAATATCATTAACAAGACAAGAGAGTAGAATAGCAATGGCAAAACGCCATGATAAAAACAGGTTAAAAAAACAGGTGAGAAAAGGAATTCAGTAACAAGAAGGGTCCATTCTCATGGTTAGGAAAAGCCTGGGCAAAAAGGTATGTCTTCAGTAACAGACCTGAAGAAACTAAAGATGATATTTTGTGTATGGCAGACCAAAAATGGGTATATTGATTCTGGTGAACTTTTGTGCATTAAAAAGGAAGAGCAAACTGATGTTGAAATGTGGCTAAGTGAACTTTGGAAAAATTAAAACAAAATAAAAAATAAAAAATAAATCCTTCCAGTAGCACCTTAGAGACCAACTAAGTTTGTTCTTGGTATGAGCTTCCATGTGCATGCACACTTCTTCAGATACCTTAGTTGGTCTCTAAGGTGCTACTGGAAGGATTTCCGCGACTGGACTTAACGGTCAGGGGTTCCTTTCCCTTTCCCTTTATATGTGGGTAGATTTGTTTCAAATAGGGATGGGTGACTCTCAGATGGGTTTCCCTTAGTTTCACATTTTTCTGATCTTCAGTTCTGTTTGCCATCTTTCCACATCTGCTTACATTTACGGAAAAAAAGTCCTCATGAAATTTCATCAGCATTTAAGTGTGAATTTCTTCTAAAATACACATTTTACTGCAATTTGGCCCAGTATATTTGGCGCAATATATGCAAAGCAGTTTCCTCTAATATAATACATTTTGCATGCTATTTTCACTATTATATGCATTATTTTTTTTTTGGCACACCTTACCCAGTACAAGCATTTCTGTACATGTTACTTGGTTGCGGAACTGCATTGCAAAATTCAGAGCAGTGCGAATTGTTTGAGAAAGTGTGAAATGGCTTGGTTCGCCTTTAATGGCGAACTGGATCCATTTTCTCCCCCACCCACCGTTCCAAATAGACATTTCCTTACCAGGAATAATAAACCAGGGCGAATAAATACAACTTCCCTAAAATCGCTTGAGTGGCTAGACGAGCCGGGGAGGCGGCGGCTGGCTGCCTTCTGAGGTGGCTTCCCTGAATAAAAAGGGTGGAGCAGATCAAGTTGCCAGATGGCCTTTATCTTAAATCCCCTCTTTCTAAAATAGACTATCATCGTGGCTTCATAGCGGTGCAGTGAGACGGACAGTGCAAGCCTATATGTGCCTACTCAGACGTAAGCCCCATTCATTTCCATGGGGTTTACTCCCACGTAAGTGCGGATAGGATTGCAGCCTAAACCGCTTAGGTTACATGGCATGGCACCTCCCATGATTTCGGCATGTCCAAGTTTCCATCGCTCGCTATGGCAGTGTAATCGCAAGCGACGGGGAGGAGGCGTCTCGTTTTTATCGTTCTTCAACTTATCCTGCACTCGAAAGCTCCCTTGGTTTGTTTTTAGGAACATATGTTGATTCCCCTCCACCCCACATGTGACAAAGTGTGGGCATATCTACTTCCATTAGGGACAATTTTGGCAGATAGAAAATGGGGTGTGTGTGTGTGTGGAGGGGGCGAGACATGGCTCTAGGACAAATGCTGCACATCTTGTGCTCCTGTACCAATAATTTAGGAACTTTCACCCCTTTGCAAGTTTTACTGCCTGTGCACATGCAACCACAATCATACAATGAATCTGGCCTTTGGAGAGTTGGTAAGTAAACCATTTTTTTCGCTTATTGAAGACATGTGGTCTTCCCCTATACCAGGGAAAGAGGGAAATTTTGAAATTCAATTGGAAGGGCAAATTTTACTCAACAGCCTATATTTCCACAGTTTTCATGGCTGCATATTTTGTGAATTTAACTCTCTGTTGGGAGAGTACTTGCCCCAAACTTGGATCTTCACATCCATGAATTCTCCTTTATATATTTGGTTTTTTGCACCAACAGTTCCCAGCAGCTGGCATTAAGAGGCTCACCGCCTCTGACAGTGAAGGCAGAACACAGGAATTAGGACTTGTCCCCATACTTAGGACTGTACTAGTTAAAGGTAAAGGGACGCCTGACCATTAGGTCCAGTCGCAGATGACTCTGGGGTTGTGGCGCTCATCTCACTTTATTGGCTGAGGGAGCCGCTGTTTGTCTGCAGACAGCTTTCGGGTCATGTGGCCAGCATGACTAAGCCACTTCTGGCGAACCAGAGCAGCACACAGAAACGCCATTTACCTTCCCGCCTGTACTACACAGCTGCAATATTAACAGGAATTGTGGCTTCTTTCCTGTACCCAGCCTAACCCCATCATGACTTCATTTGGTATAAAGAAGACACTCGGTCTCTTTATGCCCATGGTGTATCTCTGATCCCCTGGAACATCCTTTGTGTTTGGCAGAGACCGCATATGTTGTGGCTTTGTCCAGTGATGTGTTCCTTTTTCTCTGCAGTTGTTACTTGCATCAATTTTGTATTGGGGAAATTCTTGATATTTGCAGATGTTCATGTACTTTCGAACTATATTCCTGCAGTCTGGGGATTCACAGCTGGATGACAAAAAGTGCATTTTGCAACCTCTTATAGTTGCTCTGAGCCTGGAAGGATAAAAACACACACTCTGTTATGCAATGGTCTTAGGACCTCATTGCCCTGGCTACAGTCAAACATATTTCACATAGGTATCAATGTTGTGTGGATATATCTATGTGGACATCTGAAGGGCTTATATTAGCCTATGTGATTAATTTAGGAATCCCGTACTGGTGGAAACTGTATCTGCAATGTAAACTTATGGAGGTTTACTGTTATTATTAGTATAATTATTATCATTATTATCATCATTATGATATTATGTTAGCAGCATTGCTTGGAGTGTATGGGTGTTCTAACTGTGAGACGGTTGAGAGAGAGGGGGGAATCCTCTGGAACAGAGCTGTTTCCTTTGTTACCTTAATGATCATACTCATCTGAATCCTTGCTTAGATTTTGCTGGATCCAGGATCCAGGGCATACAGACTTCCACCCCCCACCCCCCATAGCGGTCAACTTTTCCCTTTTCTTGCGAGGAATCCTATTCGGAATAAGGGAATTTCCCTTTAAAAAAAGGGAAACGTTGACAGCTATGACCACCCCACCCAAACTCAAAGCAATACTAAGCTTTAAAGCTAGCCTCATTCTGATGGCTTCTCTTTGGGGGCCGGACAGGGGCGGAGCAAGGGGGCGGGGGGCGTGTCATCCCGGGTAGCACCCTGGGGGGGTGACACTCGGGGCGGGGCCCTACCCCCCGCGATCGGCGCCACCAGCCAGCAGCAAAAAAAGACGCTTTTTTCGCCGCTGGGCTCCTGCCCTGAGCAGAGCCGAGGCATGGAGAGGGGCAGGCCAGTGAGGAGGGGTGTCACCCCTCCTCGCTGGCCCGCCCCTCTCCATTCCCCGGCTTGGAGCTCCCGGCCTGAGCGGTGTCACCCCTCCTCGCTGGCCTGCCCCTCTCCATTCCCCAGCTTGGAGCTCCCGGCCTGAGCGGTGACACCCCTCCTCGCTGGCCTGCCCCTCTCCATTCCCCAGCTTGGAGCTCCCGGCCTGAGCCGTGACACCCCTCCTCGCTGGCCTGCCCCTCTCCATTCCCCAGCTTGGAGCTCCCGGCCTGAGCCGTGACACCCTTCCTCGCTGGCCTGCCCCTCTCCATTCCCCAGCTTGGAGCTCCCGGCCTGAGCCGTGACACCCCTCCTCGCTGGCCTGCCCCTCTCCATGTCCCGGCTCATCCAGCCAGCGAGCTCCGAGTGGAGCCGGGCGGGCCAGCGAGGAGGGGCACCACACCAGCCACAAGCGTGATGCCTCTCCTTGCTGGCCCGGGTGGAGGTGTCACTCCGTGCGCATGCGTCATGACGTCATGCGCATGGAGTGATGCCCCACCCCGGGGGTGCCGCTTGGCTTGCCGCCCCTGGCAGCCAAGCGGCTTGCTATGCCCCTGCGGCCGCACAGCCAATTTCTGCAGCTCACACAGACACAGGTCTATGCAGTTGGCAAGAACAAACATGGGAGACATCAAAGGATTTGTACCTGTGCCTCCACTGCTCGCAGTTGGTGTATCCAAGAAGGAAACATCCCTTGTGGTTTTTGGGTGAACACTAAAAATCTTAACAGGGGGATCTGTCACCTGAACACCCAAAACAGTCTAGCATGTTTCATCTCCACCAACCTGAATGCAGCTACAACAACCATGATTCCACGTAACCCGTTTGCAACTGCTGCCTTGCTTATAGTTTCGAAAGCATGTTTAACATCTGATTAACATCTACATACTACCAAAAACAGCACTTGCAAGATTATCCTGCTTAAAATAGGAGAAAAATGGAATCCAGGAAGGGAAGATCGAAGGAGGTCCCATCAAGATGTTAAGAAAATTAGATAAATTAGATATAAAAGATCTCAAAGTAGCTGTCTTAATACAAAGAAATTTCAGAAATAGACTGGAAAGAGAAGTGGCTGAATTGCAACTAATCACCAAACTTAAAACCATGGAGAAACCTGGTCTGAACAAAGACATTGGATTCTTATCTCATTATACATGACAAAGCTATCTTTAGCCATCTCACCCCTTGCCTTTCCCTGCAAGACTAATTACAGCCGTTAAGAGTCGTCAACAGGTTTTCCACACCTATCAACTGATCACCCATTCCCACCACCCTTCTGAGTAATACCCCTCCCCATTCCCTCACTATATTTAAGGATCTGGTGACTCCTGTTTCAGTGTATCTGAAGAAGTGTGCATGCACACGAAAGCTCATACCAAGAACAAACTCAGTTGGTCTCTAAGGTGCTACTGGAAAGAATTTTCTATTTTGTTTAGATAAAAATAGTATATTGTTGTTGTAATTGTTAATGTCATGGTTGTTGTTGTTGTGTTTGTTTTTGTCATATAAAATGAATAATTTTTTTTTAAAAAAAAAAACACAACCAGTGCTTGCATTCCCCATGACTGCAAATCAAAAGGAGAAGCTGGCATATACATTTCATTCAAAGTTAGTTCTTTCCAGCTAGCCTCTAGCCTTGTGGTTCCGAATGTGGGGCACCCCCCCCACACACAGGGGGGCAATTTGATTTTTCAGGGGGGCAATTCGAGAATGAGTTGGACCAAGTTAATGGCCTTGTAGACTTCCTCCAGGTGAATAGGAGTTCACTTTTTGAATAATAAGAATTATATGTCGCGGGGGGCGACAGGGTTTTAGAGATGCTTAGGTGGGGCATGGCCCAAAAAAGGTTGGGAACCACTGATCTAGCCTCACTTTTCAAAAGACCTCTTAGTGCTTTCTGCACTGGGGAAAGCGGTTAAGGGATTGCGATCGGGCCAACTCTATATGCCCCATCATGGATAAGAAGCAAGGACAATGCAGTTTTGAGAATATACATCTTTGTATAAAAAAGATGACTCAAATAGAATTAAGCATTTTGAATTGATGTGCTCCCCGACGGAGGTTCAGGAATGGGAATGGGATTTATGCCTCAGCAAAGAAATACAGCAAGAGGGAGAACAAGCAGCAGAAAATTCCAGCCGGCAAGGAAGGAGACACAAAGGACTGGAATTGTCTGAGGCTCGTGGCTCCATTCTTTTGAAACTGTTATCTCTCCATCTAGTGATCAGAACATGCATAGCAGGGCACTGTGAGAGCACACAGCAAAGGGATCCAGACATACCTGAATCAGTCTTAAACTGAAAAGCTACAATATAAAACCTGCAAAATCAAGCAGTAAAGCTTTTCCCAGATCATACCATTTCAGGCAGCAGATTTTGGGATGCTGTAGGGTGGGGGGTGTTGCATGTTTGAATGTTCCACTAATAATAATAATAATAATAATAATAATAATAATAATAATAATAATAATAATAATAAAAAACAACCTCCCTGCATATAGAAAGCATGGGGAAGGGAAAGAGGTATTAGGAGGCAGCACAATCAACTGAACCTGCCACCTTCTGGATCTTCAGAGGTGTTGAGAAAACAGAGGGGAGGGAAAGTTCTCACCTAGGGACTGAGCCTAAAGAGGGGAGGCTTTTTTCAGATAAGCACCTGTTTCCAGTACTTTTTGCAGGGGTGTTGTGCAAAAGGAGGTGTTCACCCATTCAGAATGAGGGCAGAGCGAAGTGCCCTCACTCTCAGCTGGCTTTGTGACATCATCACATAACCAGAACTGATTGACTGTGTGGGGTTCAAAACATGATTTCTGATTGGTTGGGATCAGCAGGGGCGGAGCAAGGGGGAGGGGGGGCGGGCCGCCCCAGGCACCACCCTGGGGGGGGTGACACTCGGGGCGGCGCCCCGCCCCTGCGATTGGCGGTGGTGGTGGCGCAGCAAGTTTCAAGGCTGCAGCGTGCTGCAGCCTTAAAACTTGCTGCGCCACCACCACACGGTTGGAAGGGGTGTCGGCCACTCGCGCCTGCCATCTTGGGTGGACTGTGCATATCCTGCTATGCGCCTGGGGATCAGATTCATTATAAGAAAAAAGGGCCCCAAACAAGCAGCAGGTGACCAGGGGAAGCATGCACACAGGTACAGCAAAACAGGTGACTATTTAGTATTCTCACAGAGGAATTCAGCTCCCCATTTTACACATGTAAGTGAAACAGGCTAAAACATTTGGCACATTACTAATCTCACTTCACCGTTTCTAAACTTCCTGTTTATGCCTGGCACATATCTCTTTTTCACATCAGGGGAGATCAGAAACAGCAAATGTGACTCACACTGCTTTTGACTGCCTTCAAGGTCCAATAGGAATATACCTCAAGAGGTTCAGATCAGATCTTACTGGAATTTACAAAGAATGAACTCCTCAAGCTTCCCTGTGGTTCTCCTCCTCCCCTACCTCCTCCTCCCAATTTCTAAAATGCAGCTAACAGTAACCCAGTTCACTTAATTATCATAAGGATGGTCTATGTTTAAGAATAGAACATCATTTTAAAATTTTGCTCCCTAGACTCTGACCTGGCCTGGCTTGTGATATGAACCTCAGGGATTCTGACTAGACAGGAGTTACTCTTCTGACTGCTGAGCTTAGTTGAAAGCTGGATCTAAGTGACAAGGCGTACTATTCACAGCACAATAGGAGCGGGTGGCACTGTGGGCTAAACCACTGAGCTTCTTGGGCTTGCTGATTGGAAGGTCAGCGGTTCAAATCCATGTGACGGGGTGAGCTCCTGTTGCTCTGTCCCGGCTCCTGCCAAGCTAGCAGTTCGAAAGCATGCCAGGTACCAGGTGGCGGGAAGGTAAATAGTGTTTCTGCGCACTCTGGCTTCCGACATAGTGTTCCGTTGTGCCAGAAGTGGCTTAGTCATGCTGGCCACATGACCCGGAAAGCTGTCTGTGGACAAACGCCAGCTCCCTCAGCCTGAAAGTGAGATGAGCGTCGCAACCCCAGATTCGTTCGCAACTGGACTTAACTGTCAGGGGTCCTTTACCTTTACCTTTTACTCGCAGCACAACAACTATCCACACGATATCTGGGTAACTCACACTTTTCAGATAACTTTAGACATGTTGGAGTCAGCTTAAACTTACCATGCTAAGTCATTCACATGTTTCTATCCCATCGCATCTGCAGATCATAACTCATGTCACATTTGGAAGCTTATCAAGGGTTGTGGCGAGTTGTGATGTGGAATCGTATTAAAATGACTGCATGGCTGGTTTACCAAGAGGTGAAGCCAGCTTGGGCCAACTTCACACATTGAGCCTAATTCACAACAGGGTGTTGTCGGTGAACTTTCCGCTGCTCTGCATGTTCTTAAAGCAGATTGGCAGCTCCTCCTAATTTTGCAACTTTCTCCTTACTGTTGCAATCTTGCAAGGGATTATCTTAAAGCTGTTGAACAAACAATATGGCTGGAGAAGCTGTTTGCAGCAAACTGAAACAATCAGAACTAGTGAGCCCAAGACCACAGCAGACCCAATATAGTTACAGCGGTACCTCTAGATATGAAAGAGATCTATTCCAGAGCCCTGTTCACATCCTGAGAAGTCCGCAACCTGCAGCGCCGCTTCTGCGAACACGCGGGTTGCAATTCGGCGTGTCTACTTTGTGATGTTTTACTGCCTGTGCAACTTTTTTGACTTGTGCATGGAAAAGCACATGAACCTGAGCTTTGCAGAGATTGTAAGTAAACTAAATTTTAACTTACCAAATGTATGGGCTTTTCCTCTGCTGGGGGAAGAGGGAAGTTTTGGAACTTACAAGGGCAAGTCAAACAGCCTATATATTTCCACACCTTACTTTGCTGCATATTTTTTTATTTTAAATCTCTGCTGGGGTTCTCTCACCAAAGAGTGCCTGCTCCAAACCTGGATCTTGGCAGAAAGGAATTCTCCTTCCTATTTTTTTTCCTTTTTCGCCTACACTAACAACTGGAAAATGTGAGGCAAGCATGGATTTGGCTGCAGCGTTTCTTTCCCTGAACTCCCTTCCAAAAAAAAAATGGCATAATCACTTGGAAAAAGCAGCGGGAGCAACTAAAGTGAGACTCATTCTGTTTGGTTAAACTTAACAATGGCAATTAGTAAGCAAAAGAGTTTACTAGAAGACAAAAAAAATGTGGTTTGCATGGAGTTGCTCCATATTTTGCGTTTCATGACATACAAGTAATTATAGGTTAAAATAAGTGGCTTACATCACTGCATTCTTATTGTCTCTTGTTAATTTCACATTAAGGTACGGTATGTCTGAGTGATTTTTCCGCTTTGTATGCTCCTTTAAAAAAATCTGAGCATTCCAGTTTATGGTTTGGCTACGTGAAATGTGTGCTTTAGGAGGAGGGCTGTGGTTCAGTGATAGAGAATTTGCTTGGCGTACAGAAGACCCGAGGTTCAACCCCGGCACCTGCAAACCCGGATCAGGACCACGGTGAAGGTGGAGGGAACGTAACCCTTTTCACACTGCCATTTTACTAATAAAAATCAGTCTCCCCTCACCAGGAGACAAGTGACTTAAAGTCAGGATGCCAGCAGCAAAATGACTGCTACAGCTTAGCTGTCTGTGAGATGACAGGGTCACTCTTTCAAGGCTTTGTTCCTGTGCAACCCTGCTCTGTCTGCATTGTTGGGATATGATTAGATGCTGGAAGACTGCAGTATATACCTGTAGTTAGTAGATATTATCTTTTCCACACATTTGTGAGTTCAGCAGAGTGCCATCCCTTTGCAGCTTGAAAGGGAAGCTTAGATTAGCTAGTTTTTTTGTTGTTGTTGTTGTTCAGTCGTTCAGTCGTGTCCGACTCTTTGTGACCCCATGGACCAGAGCACGCCAGGCACACCTATCCTTCACTGCCTCCCGCAGTTTGGCCAAACTCATGTTGGTAGCTTTGAGAACACTGTCCAACCATCTCATCCTCTGTCGTCCCCTTCTCCTTGTGCCCTCTATCTTTCCCAACATCAGGGTCTTTTCCAGGGAGTCTTCTCTTCTCATGAGGTGGCCAAAGTACTGGAGGCTCAACTTCAGGATCTGTCCTTCTAGTGAGCACTCAGGGCCAATTTCCTTGAGAATGGATAGGTTTGATCTTCTTGCAGTCCATGGGACTCTCAAGCATTTCCTCCAGCACCATAATTCAAAAGCATCAATTCTTCGGCGATCAGCCTTCTTGATGGTCCAGCTCTCACTTCCGTACATTACTACTGGGAAAACCATAGCTTTAACTATACGGACCTTTGTTGGCAAGGTGATGTCTTTGCTTTTTAAGATGCTGTCTAGGTTTGTCATTCCTTTTCTCCCAAGAAGCAGGCGTCTTTTAATTTCGTGACTGCTGTCACCATCTGCAGTGATCATGGAACCCAAGAAAGTGAAATCTCTCACTGCCTCCATTTCTTCCCCTTAGCTAGTTTTAGGGAAGCTTTTAATGTTTGGTGAATTACTGTATTTTAATATTTTGTTGGAAGCTGCCCAGAGTGGCTGGGGAAGCCTAGCTAGATGGGCGGGGCATAAATAATACATTGTTGTTGTTGTTGTTTTGGCCTTTTACTTTTCCCTGGCATTACACCCGTTTCTCCCCCTTAAAATAATAATCGCACACAAACAGTCTTGTAACTAGCTCAGTTCTGCCTACACTGACTGGCAGCGGCTCTCTGGGATTTCAGAAAGAGATCTTCCCCCCAGCCCTACCTGGAGACGCTGGGGATCGAACCAGGAACCATCTGCATGCAATGCATGTGATCTACCACTGAACCACAGCCTTTCCTAAAGGCTGTCTCATTACCGCATTTTTTGCTCCATAAGACGCACCCTTTTCCTCCTAAAAAGTAAGGGGAAATATCTGTGCGTCTTATGGAGCGAATGGTGGTCCCTGGAGCTGAATTGCCCAGGGGCCAAAAGAGAATCATGCTTTTTATTTTACAAAGAGAAAAGGGGGTGTTGAAAGGACCCCGCTCAGCAGCTGATCAGCAAGAGATCGGGAGAGAGATAAGAGTCCCGGCTCCCTTTCAGCCCCGCCCTCCTTTGTTGAATGTGCTGCAGAGGGAGGTTGTTTGTTTCCCCAGGGACATGTGACTGGCTGATTAGATTATCTGTCTGGAAACTGTAGAAAAGGCTCGCTTTCCTTTAGAAGCTGCAGAAATGTGAGTTGAACCCCATAAAAATGGGGCTTTTCCTCTTTGCTTTTCCCCCTTTGCAAAAAAAGCTGCAAAACTTTTAGCTGATCCTCAAAAAAACAGGGATTTTAGAGGAGGAAAACCAGAAAAATATTTTTATTTCTTGTTTCCTCCTCTAAAAACGAGGTGTGCCCTATGGTCCAGTGCGCCCTATGGGGCGAAAAATACGGTAATCCATAGTCAAGCCTCTCGCCTTCTCAGAGCACTGCTGTCAGCTGAGGAAACTTGAGATGCAGATATTCTTCCAGGTCCCTGCATGGAGCCTCTGAGTTCAGGTCAGGCTGCTCTGGCTTCCCACAGCCCCAAGTCCCACTTCAGCTGGGTCAGGCTGAAAACCTGGCAGCCACCCCATTCCTTGCAGAAGCACATTCATGTTTTGTGGTTCTCTAAAGGGTGGGGTTTATCCTTAAAGAGCAGCCTGGGGACACTTTGCCCATGGAGAATTGCCAACTCTTGAATTATTGTTATTAATTTAATCAACCCTCCAGCTTCATTTCCAGGTCCTGCCCTCAGAAAATGCTTTTTTTTTTTCCAAAAAATAAAAATAAAAGGGTGGAGAAACATTGTCAGACCAGGGCCCACATACCCATCAGGACAGCTTTCTGAGGGTCACATGCTAGTTGTGGGTGGGGCCAAAGGCAAAAGTGGGTGGGGCAGCAAATGTAAAAAAAAAATTAAAAATTGTACACGCACAAACATTCCTCTCCATTCTCCATCCAAACAAGTGGCACCATTAGAGCGCAAGGGTCATTCCAGCTAGGCAAAAACACTAGGAGGGTGAAGCAAAGTCACTCAGAGGTGTGATCTAATGCAGTGTTTTTCAACCACTGTTCTGCGGCACACTAGTGTGCCGCGAGATGTTGCCTGGTGTGCCGTGGGAAAAATTGAAAAATTCGAGAGAATTACTTTATATATAGTCAATATAGGCACAGAGTAATTTTTTTTAACATTTTCTAATGGTGGTGTGCCTCGTGATTTTTTTCATGAAACAAGTGTGCCTTTGCCCAAAAAAGGTTGAAAAACACTGATCTAATGAGATGCTGTGTGGCGTGGGACAGTTCTGAGAGCCAGAAAGAGAAATTTGGAGGGCCACATTCGGGGCCGGATTTAGGTTTGATGAGGCCCTAAGCTACTGAAGGTAATGGGGCCCTTTATATGCCCAGCTGTCCTTTGTCAACAACAAAATTGTCGCTGTTTTTTGTGTTGAATATATGCTATATGGTAATTTATGGCCCTAATAGGTACCTCAAGCCATTTGCACATAACAAAATATGTATTTTATCAAAGTAATTGTTGAACTGAAATACAATTAAGAAGAAGTATATTAATGGTTGTAAGGACGTTCAGTGGTTGCTCATGAGTAATCAGCCAGAAGCAGAACTTCTAACAACTAAGTTCTTTATTGTGCAAAATATTTACAGTGGAGCAAAAGTAACAACGTCCATCTCATCCCTCTGCAGAGTCCGGGAATGAACTCTTCCGGTTCTTGGTCCAGCAAAAAAGGCACGGGATTCTAAACCCCCGCCTCCCCCTTCCACGTCTTTCCTGTCTGTGAACTCTGAGCGTGAGAAACTGACCTTTTCCCCCGCTCTCCCCTTGGTGCTCAGGCTCTGCGATCCCTTCAGAGCCCCTGCGCCGACTTCCTGCCTCCAACTCCCCCTCCCCACTGGAGGAATGGTCGCTTCCTCCTGAGGAGGGGGATGACGAACTGGTGAACAACGGAGGAGGTTCCCTATACTGCAAGCGATCCCGGGACGCTACCTGCCGTGGGGAGGGGGGATTCCTGACAATAGTGAAATACAATTAAGAAAAAATATATTAATAGTGAAATAATTATTAAGCTCTAACTTAAAATGATTTTTATTCATAACAAACTTAATAATGCAAACACATTGGCATTTGGCAATAACAAAACTTCCTTTAGAAACACACTCATAATCTAGTCTCTAGAAACTTGCCGTAACATGAAATAATAACTGTAGGTTTTATTTTATTTGTTTTTTTATCTTATATTTTGGAAATGTACATCCAGTGTTTTTTCCCCCCTTTAATTTTTTTGTGGCCCCCAGGAGCATGGGGCCCTAAGCTATAGATTGTTTAGCTTATATGTAAATCCAGCACTGGCCACATTTGTGCCTGGGGCCTGAAATACCCTATTCCTAAGGTGTACGACTACAGCACATGCTGTCAAGTCCCGTACCACCAAGCCATACTGTACTGATCAACACAATCTAGACTCTGGCTGTAGAAAAAAAGCATGAAAAAACACACACATAGAGAACAGATAAGTAAAGGGAGCCAAGTCACCCACATGCCTTTTATTACCAAGGAGTAAACATCTTTTCCCCGCCCCCTTCTTCCAAAAACAAAACAAAACAAAACCTTTTACAGATGGGTAACACTAAGTCTAAGGGACACGGGTGGTGCTGTGGGTTAAACCACAGAGCCTAGGGCCTGCTGATCAGAAGGTCGGCGGTTCGAATCCCCGTGACGGGGTGAGCTCCCGTTGTCCGGTCCCAGCTCCTGCCCACCTAGCAGTTCGAAAGCACGTCAAAGTGCAAGTACAGTGGTGCCCCGCTAGACGAAAATAATTCGTTCTGCGAAAATTTCCGTCTAGCGGGTTTTTCGTCTTGCGGAGTGGCAATGACAGCCGCGCTTTGCAAAACGGAAAAAAAAGAAGACGAAAATTTTTCATCTTGCGAGGCAGCCCCATAGACTTTTTCGTCTAGCGGGGCAGCCTTCCGCTAGACGAATGCCTTCGTCTAGCGAGTTTTTCGTCTAGCGAGGCATTCGTCTAGCGGGGCACCACTGTAGATAAATAGGTACCGCTCCAGCAGGAAGGTAAACGGCGTTTCCGTGTGCTGCTGTGGTTCACCAGAAGCGGCTTTATCATGCTGGCCACATGACCCGGAAGCTGTACGCCGGCTCCCTCGGCCAGTAACGCGAGATGAGTGCCGCAACCCCAGAGTCGGACACGACTGGACCTAATGGTCAGGGGTCCCTTTACCTTTTTAACACTAAGTCTGGTCCCAAAACGATTTTTTTTTAAAAGCAAACTGATGCGGGGAACAGAACTTAAGATCAGAAAAACGAGGAACCGGGAGAAATTGAAGCCACCGGATACATCCATCCCTAGGCAAGATGCTGTCTTTCTGTCTCCTTGGCATGTGTGCCTCTATTGCCGTTTTGCTTGCTTTGCCCTCTAGGCCCAATAGGTACCACTTTGTGAAGAGAGAGAGAACAACTCATGCTGAAATCACTTCTTTTCCTTGTACCTTTACTGCTGATTTCCTTAGAGAGGGCAGGTGAACAGGCACTAACCACAAGGAGAAGGGCTGGAGGGCTCTCTGGCGGAGTGTGGACCTCAGCTGCTGTCCAGTAGCACTGACCCCTGACCCCTGTCAGCCAGCTTCCTGCCCTGCTGTCCAATATATATTTTGGGAAGTGGTTTGCCCATTTCTCAGCTTGTCCATTTCTTTTCTATAGGTTTGGCCACCTCTTGAGATATTGTCACCAGGCTTGGTTCATGAGGTGCAGGTAGCAGTCTTCATTGATGTTTAGGTGCTGGCTACCATTTTGGGCCGTCTGGGCCGGCGCTGCTGCTTCCACGGCGGCCTGCTCGGGGGCCACTGGCAGGGCGGGGCAGGGCAGGGTGGCCCAAGTGTCAACCCCCTCCCCTGGAACACGGGGCGGACCGCCCCCCAACCCCCTTGCGACGCCGCTGCTTCCACAAGAACCCAAACAGTAAAGGTAAAGGTAAAGGGACCCCTGACCATCAGGTCCAGTCGTGTCCGACTCTGGGGTTGCGGCGCTCATCTCGCTCTATAGGCCGAGGGAGCCAGCGTTTGTCTGCAGACAGCTTCCGGGTCATGTGGCCAGCATGACTAAGCCGCTTCTGGCGAAACCAGAGCAGCGCACGGAAACGCCGTTTACCTTCCCGCCGGAGCGGTCCCTATTTATCTACTTGCACTTTGACGTGCTTTCGAACTGCTAGGTGGGCAGGAGCTGGGACCAAGCAATGGGAGCTCACCCCGTGGCAGGGATTCGAACCGCCGACCTTCTGATCAGCAAGCCCTAGGCTCTGTGGTTTAACCCACAGCGCCACCTTGGTCCCAAACAGTAGACAACCTTAAAGCAGCCAAAGAAAGAGTAAGACTAGAAGCAAGAGGAGAGGACAAGGCCAGGCAGAGATAAAAGCACATTGTGTACAGAGCAAGATGAAACAGGCAAAGTGGAAGATGGGTGGCTGCTCCCTGCAAGTGTTCTGCCAGAGCTCCACTTTTTTCAGAGGCAAAAAATCATTAGCAACACTGTGGCTCATTTGGCTGCTTCTAGAATCCATATTTGAACAACAGATCAAACACATCTTCATAATTCCCACTTCTCTCTTACACATGCACACACCATGTACGTCACTTATTTCAAAGAAAGTTTAATCTTTCCATCTAAACACTCCCAGTCTAAGGGGAAAATTCCATTCGGGTGATGAAACCTTAATAAAAGGCATTGAGCTGTTTCATCTTAATGAAAATCTAGTTATCGAAGGATGTGAGGGGAGAATACAGACATAATACTGTGGCAACCCTACAGCCCTTACAGTAGTCGGTTCAGAAGAATTATGGCCCAAAACAAGAAAGCAAAAAATGATGACCCATTCTTATTTAATAGGTATTAAACACACACCTGAATAGGTATCTATTCAGGTGTGTAAGGACGGCCCTTTTCACATCTATTTGTTTGATTTCAGGGTTGTTGTTGTTTTGTCTTAAATTCTCCTAGCTCTTTTGTATGTCTCTGAGCGTGCCTGCATTGTTTAAGGCAACAACAACAACAACAACAACAACAACAACAACAACAACAATTATTATTTATTCCCCAGCCACTCTGGGCGGCTCCCAACAAAATACTAAAACAAAACAAAACATTAAAAACTTCCATAAACAGGTTTGCCTTCAGATGTCTTCTAAAAGTCAGATAGTTATTTATTTCCTTAACATCTGATGGGAAGATGTCCCACAGGGCAGGCACCACCACCAAGAAGGCCCTCTGCCTAGTTCCCTGTAACCTCACTTCTCGCAGTGAGGGAACCAGCAGAAGGCCCTCGGAGCTGGACCTCACTGTCCAGGCTGAATGATGGGGGTTAGAACACAACCTTAAACCCACCATGTTGATGACTGAAGGTTTTGCAGAGACTCCAGTCGTTGGAGGATATTCAGATTCCATCCCCATATTTCCACCCCGTATAGCAACATTGGGGGTATTTTATTGAGGTAGATCTTTCTGATTGGCACCACCAGCTGCCCCCCTTTTGCGGAGAAGGGCAGACCTGCTGGCTGCAGAAAGGGTTATAGTTGGGTTCGTAGTATTCTATGTATAATCGCAACAGGTCACTGGCTGGTCTCTCACAATGTGCTATGGCCATATGGCTAATGCAATAAATAAACTGATTGATTGATATCAAGAGTTAGAGAGCGGAGAGTTGGGGGAGTTGTTGAAGAGCAGTTGATCGAGAGAGTTGGTTGGTGGGTGGTTGTTGATTGTGAGGGTTGGTGGTGAGGTAGAGTGGTGAGCGTAGGCAGGGTTGTAACCATTATCTTAAGTTGTTGAAGTTTTTAAATAAACACTTATTATTTTGTTTAAAATTGCACCCTGACTGTGAAAGTTATTACCAGGGAGGGGATCCTGGTTGGTGGCAGCGAAGCGCGTGGTGGCACAGGGATCAATAGTCCGTCAAACGACCGGGGACCCTGTGTGATCGCCACAAAACTGAAGGAGGGTGGGAGAGTTAGGGTTAGGGATGGTTCAGAGTTGCCTTTCTGCTGGCAACAAGGACCACTGCTAGCGGTGGAACTCCAGCACAGCAGAAGTCCCGAGCTTTGCCACGGTGGGTGGGAACCTACCACTGGCAGTTCTCCCACGGCTGATACCCAGTGGAACACCCCAAAACATTTCAGTGTAGGGTCAGGGTGGGCTTGATCCTTGAGCCCCTCGGCTACATCAACCTGGAACTGGCAGAGAGAAGAAAATAAAACTGGTTCCCCCCCCCACCTTCTGCCCTGGCTGGCATGTCTACTAAGTGCTGCCAGGGCATATCAACATCTTGAATGGCTCAGCTGATTCCGATTCTTCTGATTCTGATTCATCTAGTGGAACGGTCTCCCTCTGGAGGTTGTGGACTCTCCTTCCTTGGAGGCATTTAAGCAGAGGTTGGATGGTTATCTGTCATGGATGCTTTAGCTGAGATTCCTGCATTGCAGGGGGTTGGACTGGATGACCATAGAACCCATTCCAACCATGATTCCATTTTCCCTGGGTCTTTCCCTTCCATTTGTGGCAACACAGCAAAAAAAAACGATGCAGATGGCCAGCACAGCCTACCCTGGCTAGCAACTTGAAGTGTATGGAAATGAGTTGTTGTTGTTGTTCAGTCGTTCAGTCGTGTCCGACTCTTCGTGACCCCATGGACCAGAGCACGCCAGGCACGCCTATCCTTCACTGCCTCTCGCAGTTTGGCCAAACTCATGTTAGTAGCTTCGAGAACACTGTCCAACCATCTCATCCTCTGTCGTCCCCTTCTCCTTGTGCCCTCCATCTTTCCCAGCATCAGGGTCTTTTCTAGGGAGTCTCCTCCAGCACCATAATTCAAAAGCATCAATTCTTCGGCGATCAGCCTTCTTTATGGTCCAGCTCTCACTTCCATACATTTCTACTGGGAAAACCATAGCTTCAACTATACGGACCTTTGTCGGCAAGGTGATGTCTTTGCTTTTTAAGATGCTGTCTAGGTCTGTCATTGCTTTTCTCCCAAGAAGCAGGCGTCTTCTAATTTCGTGACTGCTGTCACCATCTGCAGTGATCATGGAACCCAAGAAAGTGAAATCTCTCACTGCCTCCATTTCTTCCCCTTCTATTTGCCAGGAGGTGATGGGACCAGTGGCCATGATCTTAGTTTTTTTGATGTTGAGCTTCAGACCATATTTTGCACTCTCCTCTTTCACCCTCATTAAAAGGTTCTTTAATTCCTCCTCACTTTCTGCCATCAAGGTAGTATCATCAGCATATCTGAGGTTGTTGATATTTTTTCCGGCAATCTTAATTCCGGTTTGGGATTCATCCAGTCCAGCCTTTCGCATGCTGAATTCTGCATATAAGTTAAATAAGCAGGGAGACAATATACAGCCTTGTCGTACTCCTTTCCCAATTTTGAACCAATCAGTTGCTCCATATCCAGTTCTAACTGTAGCTTCTTGTCCCACACAGAGATTTCTCAGGAGACAAATGAGGTGATCCGGCACTCCCATTTCTTTAAGAACTTGCCATAGTTTGCTGTGGTCGAGTACCCACAGGCAAAGTGGGTCATCATGATACCTCTTTGTTATGTATTGAAGTTCTCACCCCAGGCCACTAGGGGTGTTGTGTATATAGTTTCACTCTGCCCACCGTGGCTGCAGTTCTCACTCAGGTCTGCACATGCATATGAAGGATTGAGATTGCCGCTCACGGATTGGGTAGCTAGAGAGAGAGTTGTTACTGTTGCATGTTACTGAGTACTATATAAGCAGGCTGGCTCAGCCCTTCAATTCAGTTCTGTTCCAGCCCGAGAATAAAGAGAGCTGCTTGGAGAATCAATGTGTCGTCTGCTATGTCCCCCCACTATTTAATACTCTTCTCTCTGCCTGCTTCTCAGTGCAGCTGCTAACCCTGTTCCCACACTCACCTTATCTCACTTCCAAGCTTTCCTCTCCAAGGATGCCTCGCCTGAGCACATCTCCCTCTCCCCACCAACCCCAAAATATGAGCGTGGAGCAGAGCAATTACTGAACAACGATGCAATTGTGCTCTCTCTTGATACCTTCCATCGCCCTCCCCTCCTCTACTCCCCTCCCCTCCTACTCTCTGCAAGGGCCACTGGGAAAATTGCACCTGGCAAGTTTATGAGTCAGTGTTATCAATTCTCTCTCCTTTCTTTTTTTAATGGCTGAGGATCTCCCAAGGAACGTTGCCGGGTGTCTGAAAGGCTGCCGAGCTGAAACAAGGAAAAGACAGGGAGAGCCAGGCAGTGCAATATTCTGCGCTGACCTACTCCCCGCAAATTCTGTAACCAGAGACCCCAAATTCTGACAATGGGGGAAAAAATTGACGCTGCTAGAAATGTACTTCCCAAAGCAGGGATTCATTTGAATGATTTATTTAGATTGCCTGGTAGTTATGAGCTACATTTTTTTTAAAAAAATATTCCTTCAAGGAACTCAGGGCAGGGCCCATATACATCCCGTACCCCCTGCCAAAACCTATATAAATGCTAAGTTTTACTAGGGTGTTTGATATGGACTAACAGAGAGTCCTGGCAGCAAGTCTAATAACGATCACAAGAGAAGGAAATAAAAAAGCTCATCAAAGCATATTTAGAAACCATCAATTAATCTATACAGCTGTGTTTAATGAACAACTGCCGGAGGCGCAGAAGATATTATCGGCGGGGTGGGGCGGGGGGGGGGATCAATCTGGGATACCTGTAACAAATGCTGAGAAATTCAAATTTAGGTAAGTTTCCAAAAAAAATTGGAGAAAGTGATGAAAAGGGAGGCACAGGGAAAACTGTTAGTGCTGTGCAGTGATTTGGCCAAAAGCCTCAATCCTGAGCCAATTCAAGATTGTAAGAGTTTGGGGCTTTGTTCCATACCCACCAACATTTGTCTGATGAAAATAGGGAAAATATTAATAAGGGGGGGGGGAACCTGCTCCTTTTCCCTTATGGGGTATCCAAGAGCCTGTATAGAGTCCTTAGGAGACAATGACAGAGGCCAACCAGAGAATATTGAGAAGCAAAGCAGCTAGTAAGCCTGATCTTTATTCAACTTTATTATCTTTATTCAACTTTATTTATCTTTATTCAAGCCTGATCTTTATGCAACAGGGTTCCCACTCCCCACACGCAGGAGGGAGGAGAGAATCCAGAACAATGGTGCACAAGCCCTTATATAGACTTTTGAAATTGCCCACCCTGTAGCAGCCCAAGACCACCACCCCTACACAAAAAACATCATACATACATCACAGAAGGAGGCTGTCTACAGCAGAAATACATCACAGGAGGTGGTCCACAGCAGAAATCCTGTCTGCCAGGATACCTGATAATGGCCAGTGATTGCTTTACCTGGGCAGCCTGGCCTTTCTTTTGTGATGGTAAATATTTTAATTCCGAAATCCAGGTCACAGGCTCACCCTATTCACCCAAGTCAATGGCGAGGCTTTCATATTTCCTTCCTCCTTGCAGAGAAATAAAGGTAAAGGTAAAGGGACCCCTGAAAATGCAGCTGGAGGGTGTGTATGAGAGAGAAAGAGAAAGAGAGAAATTGAACTGGAGTTGTGATGCAAGGTAAAAGGTAAAGGGACCCCTGACCATTAGGTCCGGTCGTGTCCGACTCTGGGGTTGCGGCGCTCATCTCGCGTTACTGGCCGAGGGAGTGGGCGTACAGCTTCCGGGTCATGTGGCCAGCATGACTAAGCCGCTTCTGGTGAACCAGAGCAGCGCACGGAAACGCCGTTTACCTTCCCGCTGGACCGGTACCTTTTTATCTACTTCCACTTTTGATGTGCTTTCGAACTGCTAGGTGGGCAGGAGTAGGGACCGAGCAACAGGAGCTCACCCCGTCGGGGGGATTCGAACCGCCGACCTTCTGATCAGCGAGCCCTAAGCTCTGGGGTTTAACCCACAGCGTCAAATTGATTTGAGGTCAATTTGGGAGAGTCAAAATGGCTTCAGGATTGGACTCCTGTACTATTTCAGACACGTGGTTTATATCCTTATGTGTTTGCCTTGTACATTTATGAACATTTAATTGATATATCTGGGAACTTAAATTCTTATAACAACAACTACAATATTTGTTATTTATACCCCCCCCCCGCCCCTCCTCACTGGGTTGTCCCAGTCATTCTGTCTCCCATAAAGACACAGCGGTGGGTGAGGGAGAGATGGTGCGGGGCCTGTCTGTGAGGCTGCTGTCATGGCTGCGAGGGGTCGCAGGTGCTAAGAGTGGCCCTTATGGTCTCTTCGCTCCAGCTTGCTTCATTTTGCTGCTACGCCTGCATCCCTGCCGCAGACTCTGAGTCCGGTGGAACTGATGTAAAATATGTTCCTGTTTTCACCTGAGGAACGTTGGAGGGTATGCAGTGATGGCTATCATATGTGGTGGACGTGCCCAAAGGTTAAGGTCTTCTGGGAGAATATTTACAATGAGCTTAAAAAGGTGTTTAAATACACATTTATTAAGAAACCAGAGGCCTTTCTGCTGGGCATGACCAATCATATCCCCAACAAAGACAGAACATATTTTATGTATGCCACAACAGCTGCTAGAATCTTAATAGCTAAAAACTGGAAAGCTGAAGAATTACCTACAGTGGAAGAATGGCAGATGAAGTTGATTGACTATATGGAACTCGCTGAACTGACCGCGAAACTCCGAGATCAGAGGGAGGAGAAGGTGCAAGAAGATTGGAAGAAATTTAAAGAATATTTGAAACAACGTGAAAAGTTAGATATCTGAAATTGAAATCAGTGGACATTATAGGCGATAGCATTACAATGTTAGCTTAAAAGAGTGTATAAGAAGCTAAGTTAGTGATATATTTGAATTTTTTTCTGTATTTTGGTAAGAACAAGGTATTATATATAAGTTGTTAGATAAGGTTTAAGATAAGTTGTAAAGAGGATTTAAAGTAGTTACAAAGTTACTAAAGTATATTTGGAATGAACGCAGAAGAGAGGGCGAGAGGAAGTCCCCCCCAATTAAGATATAAAATAAGATCAAGATAGTTAAATAGGTGTTTTATGTATTTTTTATGTTTTGTATGAGTTTTCTTTGTTTTACTTTTTGTAGTATGTATACTTTTTTGTAATTTGTATGTTTGTATTGTTTTTATTAAAATTTTAAAAGAGGATGCTGTTAAGGTGCTGCACTCAATATGCCAGCAAGTTTGGAAAACTCAGCAGTGGCCAGAGGATTGGAGAAGATCAGTCTACATCCCAATCCCAAAGAAGGGCAGTGCCAAAGAATGCTCCAACTACCGCACAATTGCACTCATTTCACACGCTAGCAAGGTTATGCTTAAAATTCTACAAGGCAGACTTAAGCAGTATGTGGACCGAGAACTCCCAGAAGTGCAAGCTGGATTTCGAAGGGGCAGAGGAACCAGAGACCAAATTGCAAACATGCGCTGGATTATGGAGAAAGCCAGAGAGTTCCAGAAAAACATCTACTTCTGCTTCATTGATTATGCAAAAGCATTTGACTGTGTCGACCACAGCAAACTATGGCAAGTTCTTAAAGAAATGGGAGCGCCGGATCACCTCATTTGCCTCCTGAGAAATCTCTATGTGGGACAAGAAGCTACAGTTAGAACTGGATATGGAACAACTGATTGGTTCAAAATTGGGAAAGGAGTACGACAAGGCTGTATATTGTCTCCCTGCTTATTTAACTTATATGCAGAATACATCATGCGAAAGGCTGGACTGGATGAATCCCCAACCGGAATTAAGATTGCCGGAAAAAATATCAACAACCTCAGATATGCTGATGATACAAGCTTGATGGCAGAAAGTGAGGAAGAATTAAAGAGCCTTTTAATGAGGGTGAAAGAGGAGAGCGCAAAATATGGTCTGAAGCTCAACATCAAAAAAACTAAGATCATGGCCACTGGTCCCATCACCTCCTGGCAAATAGAAGGGGAAGAAATGGAGGCAGTGAGAGATTTCACTTTCTTGGGTTCCATGATCACTGCAGATGGTGACAGCAGTCACGAAATCAGAAGACGCCTGCTTCTTGGGAGAAAAGCAATGACAAACCTAGACAGCATCTTAAAAAGCAAAGACATCACCTTGCCGACAAAGGTCCGTATAGTTAAAGCTATGGTTTTCCCAGTAGTAATGTACGGAAGTGAGAGCTGGACCATCAAGAAGGCTGATCGCCGTAGAATTGATGCTTTTGAATTATGGTGCTGGAGGAGACTCTTGAGAGTCCCGTGGACTGCAAGAAGATCAAACCTATCCATTCTCAAAGAAATCAGCCCTGAGTACTCACTAGAAGGACAGATCCTGAAGTTGAGGCTCCAGTACTTTGGCCACCTCATGAGAAGAGAAGACTCCCTAGAAAAGACCCTGATGTTGGGAAAGATGGAGGGCACAAGGAGAAGGGGACGACAGAGGATGAGATGGTTGGACAGTGTTCTTGAAGCTACTAACATGAGTTTGGCCAAACTGCGAGAGGCAGTGAAGGATAGGCGTGCCTGGCGTACTCTGGTCCATGGGGTCACGAAGAGTCGGACACGACTGAACGACTGAACAACAACATTGTTTTTATTTGTTTGTTAATTTTCTTGAAATACCAATAAATTCTTATATATAAAAAAGAATGAACCAACAGAGATGGATAGATTAGTCCATGTCACTTTTGCAGGATAAATTCATTGGCACATTAAGCTGTGGTTTTGTTTAATCCTCATGAATATTTATATTTAAACACAGTTTCCCTCAAAGCAATGCATTTTTTTTAATTTTTTTAAATAAACACACATGTATTTTGATACTTTTTTCTTGAGCTGAGAATGGCGTCAGAACATTCAAGATATGCCAGTAGGTTTCTGTTCTGTACATTTGTGTGGAATTCACAAAGGCTGAAATCTTTGAGGAACACTAAGAATTCAAAAATATTTCCAGCTGCAGATTGCCTGGATAAATGCTTTACTTGCTATAGGTAACCAGGTAAGTGGCTTCCATGCACAGCCCCCTTTTCCTTTTCTGAGGGGCACCTGTGATTTTATAGAAAGACTCTTAAATGAATGTGTCACTTATTTATTTAGAATATTTATACTTTGCCTTTCTTCCATTGTGATCCTCAATATATACTGGCTTGTCAGCAGTATAAAAAAACAGCTTGTAAAATATAATTAAACAACCATAAAAGCATAAGCAAAAACATCAATCCACAAAGACGAATTAGATGCCGATGGAGAGAGAAAATCCAGCTAAATCAGCCTGGTCACGTCACACACATGTTTCTGACTGATGGCTTGCAATATTTTCTGAGAACAGAGCTGTTAAAAAGAACTAAGAGAGAGGCGAGAGTGCATGCGACCATATCAATTTGTAAAAAAAGCTTCTGAAATGGATGGATCGGTCTATTTCCATCCTATCATTAATTAATTAATTAAATTGCACATATTTTTTGATTCCATTCCATCCTAATTTCCATATCTAGCAGTATTTTTAAACCATAAAACCCCCACTTATATATGATTAGAAAATACAGTTTCTAAGCCCATTTCTGAGCATTCCCGACATATTCTTGGCGGGGGTATTTTTTTTGAAATATATCCATTTATTATTTTGCAGCATATAGGAACACAGCAAAATAGGAAACTGCCTTCTAAGGACTATTGGTCCATTTGGCTCAGTACTGTCTACACTGACTTGCAGCAGCGCATGAAGAATTAAGACAAGAATCTTCCCCAGCCCCACCTGGAAATGTAGGGGGGGGGAACCTGAGACCTTCTGCATGAGAAACACACACATATCTTGGTACATTTTTGAGCCAATAACAGCATTCCAACATTTGGAGGAAAGCAATACCCAGTTTCAAAGGTCCATATAGTTAAAGCTATGGTTTTCCCATTAGTAATGTACGGAAGTGAGAGCTGGACCATCAAGAAGGCTGATCGCCGAAGAATTGATGCTTTTGAATTATGGTGCTGGAGGAGACTCTCTCGAGAGTCCCATGGACTGCAAGAAGGTCAAACCTATCCATTCTCAAGGAAATTGGCCCTGAGTGCTCACTAGAAGGACAGATCCTGAAGTTGAGGCTCCAGTACTTTGGCCACCTCATGAGAAGAGAAGACTCCCTGGAAAAGACCCTGATGTTGGGAAAGATGGAGGGCACAAGGAGAAGGGGACGACAGAGGATGAGATGGTTGGACAGTGTTCTCGAAGCTACTAACATGAGTTTGGCCAAACTGTGGGAGGCAGTGAAGGATAGGCGTGCCTGGCGTGCTCTGGTCCATGGGGTCACGAAGAGTCGGACACGACTGAACAACAACAACAACAAATATCCAGTTTTGCTCTGTCTTGTTCAGGCTTTGTGGATTAGTTTGGTCTTCTCTATCAAAATATGACCCAAATCAAATCTTCAAACATCCCTATTTTGGAGCATTAAAGATACCAAGAGGCTGCTGCTACACAACAGTGAGTGGCCATGCACTATTCACACTGTATATGTGACTGGATGTATTTAGTCCAGCATTTGCAGTGTGGTTCAGACTAGAAACCTCAAGCAGGAAATTGTCACCCCGAAGAGATAAAACAGCTAGTGGTTTATGGAAGGCTTTGCACACCGTACAACTTTTTTCTCCAAAGAAGCCTTTGCGAGATGCTGCTCTCACTTGCTTGCCCAGGGCAAGTCATATTTTTCTTTTGATGGGCAAATAAAATATAATTAGTTTTTTTACATCATCATCATTATGCTAAGGGTGAGCAAGGAGATTCTGAGCTGGAAAATTCTCATGAGGGTTTTGCAATGCAGTTAATGACTCTCAGGCACTTGAGAATATGCTTCTCAGACACTCATTTATTCAAGTGTTTTTGACAGATCTATAGAACCATAGATTCCCCGCCCCCCCTCCAATTCCAAGAATTGCTAGGGAATCACTGTGGATTAGGATGGAAACAGGTCTTGTTGAGCCCACATCCCAGTGGAGCACCACAATTATTCTCCAGGATAAATGTGCATAAACAGGGGAAAGAGAAATTTGCATCATCTAAAAAGGTAAAGGTAAATGACCCCTGGCATGCTCTGGTCCGTGGGGTCACGAAGAGTCGGACACGACTAAACGACTAAACAACAACAACAAAGGACCCCTGACAGGTCCAGTCGCGAACGACTCTGGGGTTGCGGCGCTCATCTCGCTTTACTGGCCGAGGGAGCCGACGTTTGTCCACAGTCAGTTTTTCCGGGTCATGTGGCCAGCATGAAGGTGCCAGGTGAATCTCCGTGAGGAGAGCATTCCACAAATGGGGAGCCACTGCAGAAAAGGCCTGTTCTTGTGTTACCACCCTCCAGACCTCACATGGAAGCAATTTTATCACATGGAGGACATTTCAAATTTGTACTTCTCTGGATTTTGCAGTGCAATTCTCCAGCCGAGTAATATGTTCAAGTACCCAAGCCAAAGTGTGCATATATTAGTGAAAATAACATATAAAAGTGCATTATTTTAGAGAAAATTTGCTTTGCTAAAAATATATGTGTGTACTGGGAGAAATTCTCACTAAAATGAGGATAGATTTTCCTGAGGAGTGGGGAAAAAAACCAACAACCTCAAAATGTTATGAAAATGCAGAGAACTGAATTGAAGATTGGACAAATGAGAAAGGGAGAGAGAAAAAATGATGATGAATTTTGCTGTCCTCAATCCAGATCCAAGGGACTTGGGCATGAGGAGAAATCATCTGAACTACCAGGTCAAGGCGGGCTGCTGTCCTGCCAAAACCCAACCCTGGAAGTATTTTGCATACAACCCCACAGGTCAGCAGACAGGGCAGGGTGGAGACACTCTGAGGCCTGGGAAGATATTGCAGCCATATCCACCTTTCAGTGTACACAGGGCCAGCGCATCCATTTAGGCGAACTAGGCAATTGCCTAGGGTGCCAAAATGGAGGGGGCGCTGGCCAGGCTTGGGCGGGATGGGCTAGCAGCAGCTTCTCCGCTACAGCGGAGAAACTGCTGCTTGCCTCTCCACCCCCCCACCTCCTGCTAAAGCAGGCTTTGGCGGGGGGCGGGCAGCGGGACGGGCGAGCAGCAGCTCTCTGCTACAGTGGAGAAACTGCTGCTTGCCTCTCCACCACCCCGCCTCCCACTAAAGCAGGCTTTGACCGGGGGGCGGGACTTGCGAGCAGCAGTTTCTCCGCTGTAGCGGAGAAGCTGCTGCTTGCCTTTCCACCCCCCACCTCCTGCTAAATCAGGTTTTGGCGGGGAGGGGCAGAAGTTGGTTCGCCTAGGGCGCAAGAAGCCCTAGCACTGGTCCTGAGTGTACAGCCCAGGGCACCTCATCAGAGGAGCAAGAAAACTACACACCTGGAAGTTCCTTGCCAACCAGGCAGCTCACAGGAATTGTAAGCTACTACTGAATAAGGGATTTGAGCATAGGAATCTGCCTTATACCAATGACACACGCCTATCTGGTGACTTCGCTATGCAAAACTTGCAATTTTACAAGTCCCATATCTGTTGGTTCTGTGTTTGGGAAGAGCCAACCTTTTAGTGTAGCAGCACCTATGCTTTGGAAGCTCTCCCTGCCTCTTGATACAAGCCAGTCACTGTAACTGTATCATTTTAAATGCCTGCTGATTTATTCTTATTATTACAGCAAGACAACCCAGACATAATGCGTGGGGAAGGGAGGGTCTCTAACTTACTTTTCCCACCAACATTTATGCAAGAAAACTTCCCCTCCTTATCCTCCCCCTGCATGCGCTCTGCACTTCCCCAAATTTGCTCCAAAAATGTAGAGGGTGTACAGAGTGGGGTGGGGGGACAGTTTTTCCAGGTCACGTGGCCAACATGACTAAGCCGCTTCTGGTGAACCATAGCAGTGCACGGAAACACCGTTTACCTTCCTGCCAGAGCGGTACCTATTTATCTACTTGCACTTTGACCTGCTTTCAAACTGCTAGGTGGGCAGGAGCTGGGACTGAGCAACAGGAGCTCATCCCGCCGTGAGGATTTGAACTGCCGACCTTCCGGTTTAGACCACAGCGCCACCCGCGTCCCTTCCCAAAAAAGTACCCTTGCCCATCACATGTGACCAGCGACTTCCCAGATCTTGCTACTCCTTATTTAATCATAACCTACATACGGAGAAGACAAGACAAGCCAGCTTTGTGATGGCCTCAGAATACCCGTGACAACTTTTCATTCACAGCTGGCCTGGCTGCGAGTGAATTTCCTGTGTGCAAAAAAATTAGTCAGCCACCATTTTCCATCACAGGTAAATTATTCATTAAATGTGCTTCATCACCCATGAACGCAGACAGGCACATGATGATAATAATAAGCATATGCCGTTGCCAATGCTTGATTGGTAATTTGGCTTTCGGTCACACACATATCATGTTATTGATCATCCTTTGATCCTCAGATCTTCCCGCTTCCTAGAATTGGTGACTAGTGCTGCTCTCTTCTCTCTGTGACTCACTGAGCACAAAGAAATAATGTGTTTACCAAACTTCTGGCTATTTTGAGAGATCTGCAGCCCAGCTGGATGATCCACAGGCCCCCTGAGTTCAACAGGGCTTACACCCAAGGAAATGTATATAAGTCCTAGCCAAATGATCCCCGTTGCTTGTTCTCGCTGGATTTGAGGTCGGTCTGACCCCAGATTTCTTTTCTTTTCTCCCCCCCCCCTTAGCAGTTTACATGGACATATTAATGAGCTTTGCAGTTGCTGCAAACTCCAGTTAAATGCATAACAGTGCGTTGGCTTATCTTGTATACAGATTCCACCGATGTAATGAACATTCCTTCCCCACAGAAGTAGCAGAGAGCCATGCTAGTAAAAGGCTGAAGCATAATTCTCATTCCACTCTTCCTAAGACAGAGGCCTCATAAGACCTCTCGTTTCTTCTCATGCTCAAAGTACAGCCATACTAGATGTGGTATTGGCAGGGCCGGATTTACGTATAAGCTAAACAAGCTATAGCTTAGGGCAGTGTTTTTCAACCTTTTTTTGGGCAAAGGCACACTTGTTTCATGAAAAAAATCACGAGGCACACCACCATTAGAAAATGTTAAAAAATTTAACTCTGTGCCTATATTGACTATATATAAAGTAATTCTCTTGAATTTTTCAATTTTCCCCACGGCACACCAGGCAACATCTCGCGGCACACTAGTGTGCCACGGAACAGTGGTTGAAAAACACTGGCTTAGGGCCCCACTCTCTTGGGGCCCCCGAAAAAATTAAAAGGGAAAAAACACCTGGATGTACATTTCCAAAATTTTAAGTTAGAGCTTAATAATTATTTCACTATTAATATACTTCTTAATTGTATTTCAGTTCAATTACTTTGATAAAATACTTATTTTGTTATGTGCAAATGGCTTGAGATACCTATTAGGTCCATAAATTACCACATAGCATATATTCAACACCAAAAAAAACAGCGACAATTTGTTGTTGACAAAGGACAGCTGGACATGTAAAGGGCCCCATTACCTTCAGTAGCTTAGAGCCTCATCAAACCTAAATCCGGGCCTGGGTATTGGCTATTTGTTTCTAAACTAAAAGCATCTGTGTATGTGGGGGGAGAGATTTGGATCAAAGCAGTGTTTTTTTCTATTAAAAATGTTTAGGGGTACTCTCATTTTCCTACTCATATTGAAATACTGCCCCTCAATGATGCCAAATTTTGATTCACAAGACCCCTGCCCCCCCCGAAAAAAGCACTGGATCTAGGAAAGGCTGAGTTAACACACAACTAGCTTTGCCAAGGGCTTGCTGATCAGAAGGTCGGTGGTTCGTATTCCCGCGACGAGATGAGCTCCCATTGCTCGGCCCCCTCTTCGGCGGTACCTCTTCGGCGGGAAGGTAAACGGGGTTTCTGTGCGCTGCTCTGGTTCGCCAGAAGCGGCTTTGTCATGCTGGCCACATGACCCGGAAGCTGTATGCCGGCTCCCTCGGCCAGTAATGCGAGATGAGCGCCGCAACCCCAGAGTCGGACACAACTGGGCCTAATGGTCAGGGGTCCCTTTACCTTTTCCCTTGCATCACAACTCCAGTTCAATTTCTCTCTTTCTCTTTCTCATACACATCCTCCAGCTGCATTTTTTGTCCGGGGGGGGGGGTGCGGATAAAAAAATGTTGGCGATGATACCAATTTGGCCCTTACATACAAGTGGAAAGCTGTGATATTCACAACTTTTTGGACATAGTATATTCCTTGTGCCCAGTCCATTTTCTCATGTAAAGTTCACATTCCCCTTACACGAAATACTCGTATAAACAATCCAAAGTCGCATCCTTTCCTCGTACAGCCTAACAGCACAACTGCAACAGTGCTACTTACCCCCTTCTCCGTTGAGCCCTTTCCCATCGACAACACACAGCCTCATTTGTCTCTAGGCTTTTTTCTACTGACAGTTTAAAAAACCAGTAAGCAAACGGAATGTCCATAAACATTCCGTCATGACTTAGCATCTAAGTCAGTGGCTGGGGAAGCCTTATTCATGTATACTGAAGCCAAAGTTCTTGTGGTTACTAGTGACAGGGTTTTTTAAAAAAACCCCACAGCTATTATTTTGGGTAGTATCCAATGCCCTCATTCTGTTAGCGCAAGGATTCAGACTTGCACAATGTTAATTCCCTCTACACACCCAGCCCCCCACCCACCCACTGTGTGCCTTTCCAAAATCTGCTCTGGAGGATTGGGGTAACCCCAGAACAGATTTGGGGGCACACAGGGGGAGGAGAGGATGCGGTTCTGTTGAGCAACTGCAAATCCTTGAACTGACAGAATGGGTTACTTAGCACCACATACACCTGTATTGTATTGTATTGTATTGTGGCGCTGTGGTCTAAACCACTGAGCCTCTTGGGCTTGCCGATCAGAAGGTCAGAGGTTTGAATCCCCGCAACGGGGTGAGCTCCCTTTGCTCTGTCCCAGCTCCTGCCTGCCTAGCAGTTCGAAAGCATGCCAGTGCAAGTAGATAAATAGGTACCGCTCTGGCAGGAAGGCAAATGGTGTTTCTGTGTGCTCTGGTTTCCGTCCTGATGTCCCGTTGTGCCAGAAGCAGTTTAGTCCTGCTGGCCACATGACCCGGAAAGCTGTCTGTGGACAAATGCTGGCTCCCTCGGCCTGAAAGTGAGATGAGTGCCGCAACCCCATAGTCTCCTTTGACTGGACTTAACCATCGAGGTGTCCTACTCGTGAGGAGAGCCCAGGCAGGAGTACTCCTCGTGGGCAGAGCGGAGAAGGTGATCCTGCTCGTGGGAAGGATCAGGGTAGGGAACCTCCTCAAGAGGAGGTCTTGCTCAGGTACAGGGAGCCCCAGCCACGGCTGTCATCTGACTCCTCTCAAAGCCCATCGCCAGAGCTCTCTCCCGCGGAAGAGGAGGAGGAGCCGAGGGTCAGAGTTGCTGGGCAGAGACCCAGCAACGCCAGCCAGAAGTGATCAGAGGGGGAGTTGCAGCTTCCGGCACCAGCACAGCATCGGGGGGGGGGGGGTCAGGGGACACAGAAGATGTCGTTTCAGGGTGCCGAGGCTTTGGTGCTGGGCGGGAAACAGGAGAGGGGCACTTCCGGATTCTGCAAGTGACTGAGCGGTCATGTTTTTAGCTAGCTCTGCACTGTAAATAAGTATGCACAATAAAGTAGTCTTTAGTGTAAGAGGACTCTGTCGTTACTCATGAGCAACACTGTGGTGTACCCTGACACTTACCTTACATTATTGTATTGTATTGTAGTGTATTGTATTGTATTGTATTGTATTGTATTGTATTGTATTGTATTGTATTGTATTGTATTGTATTGTATTGTATTGTATTGTATTCAGGTTAGCAGCTTACAAGAACTAGTTACATCCAGATGAATAGAGACAGCTGAATATCAGAAATTAGGAGTAAATTAGACAAGCAGAGGCTGTGGCTACTTTGCCTGTCATTACCTAGTCACTGAAAGAGAACAGGTAAGAAGGAGGCACAGAAGGGGCCAGGGAGCTATAGGGCAGAATTGAGGGACCCAGCCTCAGGGGCCAAATGCAGCCCTCCAGATCGATTTGGCCCTGGGAACTCTCCCCAGACCACATCTAAAGCACATGGTGTCCCCTAACAAATCCTGAGAACCGTAGCTCCTCCCTCATAGAGCTGCAATTCCCAGCATCCTTAATAAACTATAGTTCCCATGAGTCTTTGGGGGAGGCCATGTGCACTGAATGCGCTTTCAATGTGTGGTGTGGATCTGCCCTTTGTTTATTTTCTGACTTGTAGAAGTAAAATATAGCATGAATATAAGGAAATACACGAAAATTTGCTTAGAATGTATCATAACTAAGCAGGTTGCAGGCTCCAGCCATCCTTGGCACAGGGTCTGGGTTGCACAGAATTTCAATTTATTTTTACGAGCACAAGTTACACATAACCCTGGATCTTTCTCTTGTCTTGATTTTCTCTCCTCTTGTCTGTATTTATTGGCATCTCAAAGGTGCTCATTACTATAGTATCTATTTGAGTATTTTAAGTTTTTTTATTGTTCTATTTTATTGCCTTTTCTCCAAGTAAAATAAAAAAATAAATAAGGTAAGAGAGAAAGAAAAGAGGACAAAAAGACAAAAAAGTACATCCCATGACCGGTTTGCCTGCAGGGATATGATATAAAACACAGAACAATTTGTCATTTACAACAGGAAATAAAAATGAAATATTAAAGGGACACTGCCAACTTAAAAATCATTCTCCTGTCTGAAAATGTTTTACCTGTTTTTGTAACAAGAAATACTTTTGGGTGGTTTAACCAAAGGAGACCATTGAAACAAAGAAATAGGTTTCTTCAGCTTGTTTTTGTCTAGGGTTTGACGACAGTGGGGGGAAATTGTTGTTAATTTCTGCTGCTTCCTACTCTCTCTTCTAAGCATTGGATCGAGCCTTCTTGGTTTAGCTTCTTCACACAGACACTGGGGAAAGAAGAGAGAAGTTAAAATTGATATTGGTAGATGTGAAAAGCACAAAACAAACAGAGAACTCAGGACCACCTGGAGAGCTCCGGAAGACAGTTACCTATTTCAGCTCCCCCTCCCGCCCTCTTAAAAAAGTGCCTCAGACAGCAAATTATCCTTGAATCCTTAAAAGGAGGAGGAGGAGTCTCTGTAACAAAAGATGTCAAATCCAGGAAAGTCTGCTGGAATGAAAAACGAACTTTTGCTTTTGGAACCATCCTGGCCAATGAAAGAAAGAGAATACAAATGATAACACAGTCTGAGTGATCCAGTGTGGTGTATCTGAAGAAGTGTGCATGCACACGAAAGGTCATACCGATAACAAGCCTAGTTGGTCTCTAAGGTGCTACTGGAAGGAATTTTTTTTATTTTGTTTCGACTACGGCAGACCGACACAGCTACCTACCTGTAACCAGTGTGGTGGTTAGATTGTAACAGGGGTTGGGGAGAAATCATTGCTCTGGAACAAAGCTCACTGGTTGACCTTGGGCCAGCCACTATCTGTCAACCTAAGCTACCTCAGCCAGTGTGGTGTAGTGGTTACGAGTGGTAGACTCGTAATCTGGGGAACCGGGTTCGTGTCTCCACTGCTCCACATGCACTTTTGAAGAAGCAGATTCACCACCAGCAGCAGATGCAGTGGGCAACATGCCATCATGCAAAGGTTTGTTTACCATACCTGTGACCCATTCAGTCATGCCTCTCTGTGTGTCAGGAGTGTGTGTAGGAGCCAGGCCCTGTGACCAGTAGGACTGGGGCTTTCCTAAGTTTGTTCTGAAGAGGCAAGGTGTGGCCACACAGGTGAGGCCAACTGGTAACGGACAGCGTCTCCACCCCCATCATTCAGCCCAGACACTGAGATCCAGCGCTGAGGGCCTTCTGGCAGTTCCCTCATTGCGAGAAGTGAGGTTATAGGGAACCAGGCAGAGGGCCTTCTCGGTAGTGGTGCCTACCTTGTGGAACGCCCTCCCATCAGATATCAAGGAAACAAGCAGCTATCCTATTTTTAAAAAGACATCTGAAGGCAGCCTTGTTTAGGGAAGTTTTTAATATTTAATGCTGTATTGTTTTTAACACTCGATTGGGAGCTGCCCAGAGTGGCTGGGGAAACTCAGCCAGATGGGCGGGGTATAAATAACTTATTTATTTATTTATTTATTTTTATTTATTTATTTACCGGTATATTATCCATCTTAGGGTTCCACTGGGGCTATAAGGGGGAAAATATTTTTAAATAGAGCATGACTGACAGATGATAGGTAGATATAATTTTGAATTATTTCTCTAGCAGCTGTCTAAATCTGTTAAATCACATTGCAAAGGCCAAGTGGCACATATGAGAATTTATGGTCTCATATAGCTCAGTACATGTTGTCAATGGGAAACTCTGTCAACAGGGTACTAGTATAACTGACAAAGATAGGCAACTGTTTGCGGTTGGAGTCCAATGGATTCTAGATAATCCAATGGAATCACTGGTAGCCATTTTAACAATGCAATCATCACCTTTTGGCTCTATCTCCTGTCATTAAAAGGACCCAGAATTTTAGCCCCACACATTACCCAAAATACTTGTCAGCCCATTGTTAGAGGAAGACCTTAACGTAGACTCTGTGAACATAATTGTAACGACTTAATTCTAATTGTCTACATTAAAGTAGAAGGATTCTCAATATGACCTTTTCAAGTGATTCACATGGAATCAGTTGAAAATGGCATTTCTAAAATAATGAGATTATTAACCCTTGATCTTGGATTCTGGAAAATGTTGATATTTCAGCCTAGACTGAATGAATAATTCCAGAAATTCAAACTGTAAATCTGGGTTTTAGATCAGAACTCCTAGGGTCAACACAGAGCAGATGAATGCAATCTGGGAATAGATCTCCAGATGTTTTAATTGTAAAAAAAAATACATCGTTTTATACAACAAATAACAATTTTTAAAAGAAACTTTTGTGCCATGTGAAGAATGCACATTTGTTATTTCAGTGTTCAATAAAGTTCAATTTTGTCTAAACATACTGTACTAAATTTCTACCTTCCCTAAACCGCAGACAAGATTTGATATAACTGCATATTCATGCATTTTCATACTTCCCATTTCACCATGACTGGGGTTAGAAATCACACCATATCTAGTATAGGGCTGGAGAATCTTCATGACCCACCAGCTTCATTTTGCTTCAGCATTCTGCACTAATTGAATGTCCTGGATGAAGAAGAGTTTGGATTTGATATCCCGCTTTATCACTACCCGAAGGAGTCTCAAAGCGGCTAACATTCTCCTTTTCCCTTCCTCCCCCACAACAAACACTCTGTGAGGTGAGTGGGGCTGAGAGACTTCAAAGAAGTGTGACTAGCCCAAGGTCACCCAGCAGCTGCATGTGGAAGAGCGGAGACGCGAACCCGGTTCCCCAGATTACGAGTCTACCGCTCTTAACCACTACACCACACTAGCACAAGGGAAGCCCCACACTGAGTGCATTGCAGTAATCCAGTCTGGAAGGAAACAATGCACGAACAAACAATACTGGTCATAACAGTTGCAGCTGGTAAAAGGTACTTTGAGGCTATCTGGGCTTCCAGTGACAAATACTGTGAACCTGCTCCTTGAGGGGAACAGGCAATTGACCAATTTCCTAGACACATGAACTATTCGTAGCACCCCTGTCTCGCCAGGATTAAAGCTCATCTTATTTTCCCTCATCCATATCACCACTGCATCCAAATACTGCCTCAGGGACTGTATGGCTTCTCCCGGTTCAAATATTATGGAGAAACAGAGCTGAATGTCATCAGCAGCTTACTGATGACACCTCGCCCCAAAACCCCTCATGACTACTTCCAGCAACTTCACATAGATATTAAATAGCACTGGAGATAAAATAATTGGACTTTATTTCTACTCTTTAGACTTTAAGATTGAAGATAATAATTGCTGGAGAAAATAAACAATTCTCATTCTACTTGTTATGTATTGAAGTTCTCACCCTAGGCCACTAGGGGTGTGTGTATATAGTTCATTCTGCTGCAGTTTTCACTCAGGTCCGCATATGCAAAGGAGGGATTGTAAAGTGACGTTCAGGGATTGGTTAACTACAGAAAGTTGTTACTGTTACTTTGTAGCTGAGTTCTATATAAGCAGGCTGCTGAAGCCTTCAGCTCACTTCTGTTCCAGCCTGAGAATAAACAAGAGCTGTTTGGAAATCACTGTGTCGTCTGCTGTGTCCACCCACAACTTAACACTACTATTTGTCAAAACAAAACAAAATAAAAAGTTCTTTCCAGTAGCACCTTAGAGACCAACTAACTTAGTTGGTCTCTAAGGTGCTACTGGAAAGAATTTTTTTAATTTTGTTTTGTTTTGACTATGGCAGACCAACACGGCTACCCACCTGTAACTCTACTATTTGTGTTTTGATGTTTCCTTAGTCTTGGGTATATTTCATACTTCAGCACAGCAGCCTGCAACATTCTTAATGCTGATTTATTTATTTAAGAGAGCCAAGGATCATTTGGATAAACTTGAATTGAACTCTGAACTGAACATGCACCAAACTAGTTCATTTTGTAAAGGGAAGAACGTGAGCTGGAATTAGTTCATTTCTGGACATGTTGAGCTAGAACTAGTTTCTTTAAAAAAAAAAGCTTTCTAAGCTCTCACACAAATATATTACATTACTTGGCATAGCAAGAAGATATACAAGTACGTACATCATGAAAACCATACCTGCCATATTTAAAATGTATAATGCCTCAGCTCAAGATCTACCCCAAAATGTTTGAGTTATGAAGATACAGCATCAGAATTTGTAGCAGCAGGCAAATGAGGGATTCCCCCCCCCCCTTCAGTTCAGGACACTGAGGGATTAGTTAAATGTGCATATTGTTAAAATACTTGAATCGCTGCCTCCTGCTGCCCACAGAAGTAAATCCAGACTGAAGGCCAGGTTTATTAGCTGCTAAAATTATTGAGGATTACTATGGCTATGATAGCATCTGCAGTAACCACCAAGCTGGGCACCGTTTTAGTAGACAGTTTAAAACACCTAATAAATGGTATACAGTTTACAGGTTTTCCTTCAACCATCAATTAAACAAAGTCATCATTGTACAGAAGCTGTGGAGGGAGAGAGACTCCCCACCACCTGACTTCTGCACTGAAACAGAGTATGCTTTTTTTTGTACATCCTCAGCAATTCATAAAAAGGCATTTCATCAAAACCTGCAATAAGTGTCCATTTCCCCAGCTCAAGAAGGCTGGCCGTTAGACCACCCCTTCCTGGGTCTGATGCAGGCCCTGATCCAGACAGGTGCTTCCATGTATTTTCCCCTTATTAGTCGCCCCACATGCTCCCATCTAGGCATTTTGGTGACGCTGAAGCTGGATCCTCTGCTCCAGTGGTCCTGGGGTAGATGAACGAGGGCCCAAGAGCCCAGAAGCCTATAACCCTATACCCCTGGTCCAGATCCAATGTCTTTTCAGTAGTGATGAAGAGAAATTCAACTCAGTTCACGTTTAAAGGCAAACTTACCTAATTCATAGAAGTGAATTTAAGGTTGGGAAAGTGAGAAACGAGAAAACACCGAAACTCACAGATTTGTGCATTCCTCTTCTTCAGAATCACCGGCATTGAGGTCTCCTGCTCTTCCCCACTCCTATTCACAGAAGACTTCATGTTCCAGGTCTGAGCAGAGCTGAACTAAGTTTTAGAAGGTAGACGAAACAATATGTAAATGTCCTTTGTGGGCTAGTAAAATGCTACTGAGTCATTTCAGGGCTTCTGTGCCTTTAGTTAAAAGTTTCCTGTTTGGAGATCCTGTCAATTTTATTGATTGCTGTTGAGCTTAGCTGGAGAAAAGTGATGGAATAACCTCATACTTGAGCCAATTTGTTTCTGAGGCATAAGAAATTAGGTGAGGGCTTTAATTGTCACTTTCTTCTCCTTATTTTCTATTATTTATGGCAAAATAGAAAATTTCACTATTTTAAAATGTGAGGGAACCAGTTACTACAAGCCTTTTTGCTTTGGGGGGACATGGGAAAATAAAAAAGACTATTCCTCATGAATACACTATCTGAGATCAGCAGGAAGCAAAAAAGTAGGACCTGGTAACAAGAAATGTTTAATTAACACTGAAAAGGGTCATTGCTGAATGCAATGTTTACTTGTGAGTAAGCGCTGCAGAAGTGTCAGAGGGGCAATGCTAGTATATATCAGCATAGTGAGCTGTGCAAAACCTCCTTTTAATTTCCGCAGCCAACCAATTATAGAAAAGCAACGCCTCAACAGTGTTAAAGGGCTCTTCTGAGGAAGTCTGTGCTTCTGGGCAATTTGCTCATATGACAAGCTGAGGGACTGTTGTTATAAACAATTAAATGGACCCGTGTTGTCCCAGGTATGCATCCAAAACCTACTCATTTGCTTGCTCAAGAAATAAAGGATGGCTTTGGGGCCTGGCCCCCTCCTAATTTGCTGTTATTGTGAGAAACAGTAATCAAATCACAACAAATGCTCCTGAAAGAGTTGTTGGTGGGTTCTTTGTTTTTGCCACACAGTCTTGAATAGATTAAAGTGGGCCTGCAGACCTTGCTGAGAATCTTGAACACGTACACCACAATATGTGCATATTGAAATCTCTTTCTCTCGCACACCCACACCTGAAACCCAAATGCTCCCCCTGCTCTGAAAGCGTTCTTCCATTCCCTTGCACGAAGCAGCTCAAAGGGTTAATTCTTGTTATGCACATAAATGCCTGATTAAAAGCTGTGCTTTTTCTCACTTACCTAATGCCAGCTCCTCAAAAATAGGTTTATCTGCCTGGGAGAGGCCCCAGGCGATTTGCCCCATGTTGTGTTTCTCGTTTGTAGAAGATTGCTATCATTTTTTTCACTGTGCAACCTAAACAGAAATAAATCACCTGCCTCAGATGGAGCAGGTGGATTTACACCCACACCCACACACGAGAAAGGTGCATCTCCTGGCTAATGTGTAAGCATGTGGAAAATGGTTAAACTTCCTTTGTTCTTAATCCACAGATTTGCTCATTTCCCCCAAGAGGCATGTAAGGCTGGATCTGGGCACCTTTCCCAAAATTGGAATGTTTGTAACACACACACACACGTCTGTTTTCCATTTGTAATATATTTTAGGAGATATGCCTATCTTTGATCAGGACTAAGGATCAACTGGCAATGGGTCTGGCTCCCAGAAAACTAATTTGATTGTTTGATTTACATCGTGAAGTGAGCACAAGCCTGTGGGAAGCTTAATCATTTTGCTCATGCTCTCTGAATATCAAAGCAGCTTAGAGCTTAGTAATAAAACAATATCTCTTTTCGAGTGCATTCTAGTACTTCACACTTGGCGACAAGGTTCCTCAGGTGTGGAAAGCATGAAACATGGAGGAAGATTCTTCTGATGCCACAGAAGCACTTTTTCTTATTTCTGTAGCCTGGTGTTCTTCTGAGGTCCTCAGAGCTGTGGACAAGGCTGAGAGTTAACAGCTGGACCGATACATGCAAAACAACAGCGACAACTGCATATACCACATAATAAAACCCTCACAATCCTCCATGCAGGGTGCTGAACTAGGTTGAAGCTTCCTTTAAGTTCAAGAGATGAGGTGGAGCTTTCAACTCAGTGGGTTTTTGTTGTCTCTGAAAAGCAGAGGACCTCTCTTCCACATGAGAGTGGGGCCTTTTCTTCAGTGGCCCCCCATTTGTGGAATGCTCTCCCCATGGAGGTTCAGCTGGTGCCTTCATTATATATTTTGAGGTGCCAGGTGAAAACATTCCTCTTCAACCAGGCCTTTGGCTGATTAAATGTGGTTTTTGGATGTGTGTGCATGTGTGTGAGAGATTATTTTGTTGTTCTTGTTTTAACTATATACTTGTGCTTTTACGTTGTATTTTTTTATCTTGTGAACCACCCTGAGATCTTGTGATAAAGGGCAGTATATCAAACAAACAAACATGAGCGCATTCTCCAAGAGCTATGAATCTAGTTTCCGTCACAGCAGGGTCCAGCCTACCATATTTTACCGTGTATAACATGCCCCCATGTATAAGACACTGTTATGTATGGGAACCAATAGGAGCTGTTCAACCACCTTACAGGGTCCGCCTCCTGGTGTGACCTAGCCAATTACAGAAGAGCTAGGAGGGCGAACACTCCTATCAGAAACAAGCTAACTAAGGACTCTTTTCTCTGAACACAGTTTTAGGCGCGAGCGAGTCAGTCTGGCTCGGGCAGGCTCACACGCAGAATGGGTTGTTCTTGAGTTCTAGTTCCGTTGTTTAATAATAAAAGACATTTGGAACCAACGCTGACTCTGCCTCTTATCCTAGCTGAGTACTTAACAGACACCCCCTACGTTTGGGGACTCTAATTGAAGAAAATGGGGGGAGATGGCCCAGAGGTGTTGAGCTTTTTTAGGGAGCGGGGTGCAGGACATCACTAATCCGACAACCTCAACTTCAGGATGTGTCCTTCCAGTGAGCACTCAGGGCTGATTTCCTTAAGAATGGATAGGTTTTTAGCATTAGGTAAAGGTAAGGGGACCCCTGACAATTAAGTCCAGTCACGAACGACTCTGGGGTTGTGGCACTCATCTCCCTTTACAGGCCAAGGGAGCCAGCGTTTGTCCGCTTCCGCAGACAGTTTTTCCAGCTCATGTGGCCAGCATGACTAAGCCGCTTTTGGCGAAACCGGAGCAGCGCACAGAAATGCCGTTTACCTTCCCGCTGGAGCGGTACCTATTTATCTACTTGCACTGCGTGCTTTCGAACTGCTAGGTTGGCAGGAGTTTTTAGCATTACTTTAGAGTAAAAAAAACCAAAAAAACACCTCGTCTTATACATGAAAAAATACGGTAACTCCCATGAAGAGATGAAACCTTATTCAAGAGAATGCAACCACTTTGCCAAGTCATGTTGAAAAGCGGCATGCCCTGACCCAGACATACAGGGAGGAGGAGAAGTAAGGTGGTAAATATCCCGAAGGGCTCTTTCGCACAGTTTTCTGGTGGTGTCGAAATTCCCTGAGAAGCTGAAAGGAACAACTTAGCAAGGGAGACTGGGGAGAGCCTCATGTAAGTTTGCAAGCCCTTTTGGAAGTCCACCTTTCATTGAGTCAGCGCAAAGGCCACTATACTAATAATTCCAGCTCTATTTGCCAGGGGGAAAAATGGCTACCCAAAAGAAGACCAGGGAAAGTATATGGGGAAGGGCCATAACCCAGTGGTAGATCATCTGTTTTGTATGCAGGAAGTCCCATGTAAAACCTGTCACTGGAAGAAGTGACAGCTAATAATGGATCTGGAAGCAATGCAACTAGAACAAAGGTTGGGCTCTCTTAAGTGAAGATTGGCGCTATCTTCATAAAAACAAAACAGACTATTAAAATACGGATCCTTAAGGAAGTAATTTCAGAGAGGTTCTCCTCCCCATAAAACTGAGTCACAAAGTAAGTTCTAAATTAAGGCTGCCAGAATTGAAAAACGGCCCTGAAATGTGGAGGCAAACAGAAGCCATGGGAGATGGCGGGGGTCGGGGGAATGATTTGCCATTGTTTCTTACTTGTAGATTGAAGGTAATTTCAAGGGAAGATTGAAAAATAAACAAGGCAAAAAGATTTGGATAATTGCTTTGGGGCAGGGTGTTGTACTGTTTACAGCACACAAATGCTACTTGGATAGAAAGGGTACAGCTGCAAAGGTTGACGGCCAGCTGTTCAAGTCCTATACACGTCTCATAGTGGAGTCTCATCCTGGACCATTGGTCAACAGGGATGTCCTACTGTACCCTCCAACATTTCTCCGATGAAAATAGGGACGTCCTAAGGAAAATACCCAGGTGGCGCTGTGGGTTAAACCACAGAATCTAGGGTTTGCTGATCAGAAGGTCGGCGGTTCGAATCCCTGCCACGAGGTGAGCTCTCGTTGCTTGGTCCCAGCTCCTGCCCACCTAGCAGTTCGAAAGCACGTCAAAGTGCAAGTAGATAAATAGGGACCGCTCCGGCAGGAAGGTAAGCGGTGTTTCCGTGTGCTGCTCTCTCTCTCTCTCTCTCTCTCTCTCTCTCTCTCTCTCTCTCTCTCTCTCGTTACAGGTAGGTAGCCGTGTTGGTGTGCCATAATCAAAACAAAATAAAATTAAAAAAATTCCTTCCAGTAGCACCTTAGAGACCAACTAAGTTTGTTCTTGGTATGAGCTTTCGTGTGCATTCACACTTCTTCAGATTCGTGTGTGTGTGTGTGTGTGTACCAAAGATCTGGTATCAGACCATCTGATCTGCCTCTTCTCAATTAAAATAAAAAGGGAATTCTGCAACAATAAGGATGGGGTGGGTGGGTGTTAGGGAAGAAACCTTACTCTATAATAAGATGTGGCTGGTGGGGAGGGTTGGCGAGAGAGTGACTAGGACAAAGGCGCCACTGTGTGAGCCTTCAGATAAAGACATGTCAAGAGACAGATGTCTGCGGAGCAATCAGCACTTATTAAATCATGGGGTTCTTCTTCTTTCTTGGGAGTGGCCAAACTGGAGCCGCAGGTGCAGCCCATGAGAAGAGACCTTCTTGGAATGTGTCTCTTTAACAATGACCTGAATGAAATTGGCTACCCTGAGCGCAAAGACTTAAGAGTGCCAGACCCAACCCACAATGAGTGGCAAGCCATGAATCGCACCGCAGACACTGTCTTTACAGGCTGATGATTAATTTAATTTAATGCGATGTTCTGCACCCTTCTTCCAAACGAGTTTCTTAATTTGCCGGCACTTTTTCTTGCTTATCTCTGGCTCAACTCCCTGCCCTGCCCTAACTTCTCTTGGCTTTTTGCTTCTTCAATGGGCATTGATGCCTAAAAGATATCTGAAATAAGCACTGGTGACTTTGAAGTTCTCCACATATCCTGCAGAGCACTGTAATTAAATCAACACCTATGTTAATGAGAAGGTAGTAATGAATTCTTTGTTATTAACTATCAGACCTGCATACAGCTCTCAGGGCCTGGCCTGGCCTGGCCACATGCCTACTTACCCTGCTTGCTCATAAAGAAAAGTTGTGGGTAGATAAATCTTATAATTAAGAAAGATCCAATTGTTATAATAATTAAGAAAGGTGTTTGGTTTAATGATAGTACTTTCTAACATACATATGGAGGCAGATTTTAACCATAATGTGATTTAGGTATGGTTTTCACAGAGGTAGTCAACCTCTGCATAGACTGATCTTCCCAAACTGGCACCTTTCAGATGTTGTTGCAATATAGCCTCCATCACGGCTAACCATCAGCCATACTGTGGAGAGGCCAACAACATCTGGAGTGCCACAGCTTGCCCACCCTAAAGGGGAGGCTGGCATGGCTGAATAAAAAACATCTTCATCGTCATCCTCCCTCTAGGGAGAACGATTCCATTTATTTTATTTTATTTAATTTTTATTTAGTTTTCCAGATTTTAAATTTTTACACACAATTATCAAACAACAAACATAGAACGAGAATTCCAAAGAATCTCCTGAACTTCCCTCCTCCCTTTTGTGCCAGTGTGGTGTAGTGGTTAAGAGCAGTAGACTCGTTATCTGGGGAACTGGGTTTGTGTCTCCACTCCTCCACATGCAGCTGCTGGGTGACCTTGGGCTAGTCACACTTCTCTGAAGTCTCTCAGCCCCACTCACCTCACAGAGTGTTTGTTGTGGGGGAGGAAGGGAAAGGAGAATGTTAGCCGCTTTGAGACTCCTTCGGGTAGTGAAAAGAGGGATATCAAATCCAAACTCTTCTTCCTCTTCTTCTTCCTCTTCTTCTTCTTCTTCTTCTTCTTCTTCTTCTTCTTCTTCTTCTTCTTCTTCTTCTTCTGTCCTTATATTAACCTTTTCTTCCTGCATCTCGTCTATTCATCCAAATCTTTTTAACAACAACAACAACAACAACAACAACAACAACAACAACAACAATTTATTATTTATACCCCGCCCGTCTGGCTGGGTTTCCCCAGCCACTCTCCATTACAAATCTCCATTATACCCAAAATTCAACATTAAACTACAAGTGTTATTCCAATCCTACTAATAATTTTTTCTAGTAACATCTTTATTTAATATTATTATTACTATACGCATCTATCAGTATACTATCAGTTACATAATTTACATATTTTCCATATTGTACCTTCTATTTCCATATACTAATAAAGTATTTAAGAACAGAGGTTTTGTGTCGTTTTCCATCATTCATGCATCACATTTTCATCTCACAAATAAATTGTACACCAGTGTTCCTATTTACTTCAGACATATTTTCATAATACAGAATAATAATAATAATAATAATAATAATAATAATAATAATAATAATGGAAATTTACTCATGCAAATAAAAAAGAGGGGGGAATAAAAAAGAAATAAAATAAAATAAAAAGGAAGAAATAAAGATATTAATAAAAAAGATATAAAAAATAAAACAAAATGAGAATATATATATATAAACTAAAATAGCAAAAATCAAAATTACATACATAAATAAATATATTGTAGACTTCCTGTCTTTTCTGATGAACATTCCTTTTCTGCTTGTGAAAGTACTTAACATTTTCCTTTTATCCTTTATTTTATATCCAAAACATTCTTAAAACCCGAACACAGCCTCAACTTGTAACATACAGTTATTTTTCCTCCAGATTGTTAGTTAGCTGGGCCATCTCAACATACTCTTGAAATTTATTTTGCCATTCTTTGCCTACTAATAATTTTAATTGTTTACAATGGTTTTTAAGGTAAATTATATATTTTCCCCATTTCTTTATTAAAATTTTGGTCTTCCTGAGTTCTGATTTTGGTTGTTAGGGTGTTGAGGACCAGTGCTATTTTTCTAGGGGAAAAGAGGTACCAGAACTCACCATGAACTTGTTCTCTTACAATGGCAATGGCGCCCACCTGAGAGGTGCCAGAACTGAGTTCCGGAGAGCTGCAGCTGAAAAAGCAAAAAGCTCTGCTGGGAGCCATAGCTCTGCCAGGAGTCTCCTAGCAACTCTCAGCACCCTTAACAAATGACAGTTCCCAGGATTTTCTTGCACAAACCACCTACTGTACATTCTGGCATATAAGACTACTATTTAATCCAGGAAAATCTTCTCAAAAGTCGGGGGTCGTCTTATACACCGGGTCGAGTATATCTCAAACTCTATATTTTAACTGGAAAAGTTGGGGTTGTCTTATACACCCAGTTGTCTTATATGCCGGAAAATACAGTACTTTTTTGCAACAGTGTAAGGTTTGACAAACCTAGATAGCATCTTAAAAAGCAAAGACATCACCTTGCCGACAAAGGTCCGTATAGTTAAAGCTATGGTTTTCCCAGTAGTAATGTACGGCAGTGAGAGCTGGACCATAAAGAAGGCTGATCGCCGAAGAATTGATGCTTTTGAATCATGGTGCTGGAGGAGACTCTTGAGAGTCCCATGGACTGCAAGAAGATCAAACCTATCCATTCTCAAAGAAATCAGCCCTGACTGCTCACTAGAAGGACAGATCCTGAAGTTGAGGCTCCAGTACTTTGGCCACCTCATGAGAAGAGAAGACTCCCTAGAAAAGACCCTGATGTTGGGAAAGATGGAGGGCACAAGGAGAAGGGGACGACAGAGGATGAGATGGTTGGACAGTGTTCTCGAAGCGACTGGCATGAGTTTGGCCAAACTGCGAGAGACAGTGAAGGATAGGCGTGCCTGGCGTGCTCTGGTCCATGGGGTCACGAAGAGTCGGACACGACTGAACGACTGAACAACAACAAGGTTTGAAGCCACTCACAGCAGGTTCAGACAATCAAGGGTGAAGACAGACAACAGAGGGGTGGGCGTTCAGATAGTTATTAGTGTTTTGAAAGAAGGAGTGCTGGTCACAGTGTGTTCATTCCTCTGGAAAGACAGGCTTTTATAGTTCCTGCAAAATCTGCCTGACTTTCCAAATGCATGAGAGGAAGCACTGGGTAGGGGTTGGAGGAGGAGGAGGGAGAGGAACATCATGAGAAGCCTGAGGAGCCTCTTTCAACTCCCTTCAATACTGCCGAGTGCCTCCTCCAGGCTCCAGCCCAAGATTACATCACAAAACATCAGGCTGTGGGGCCAAAGGTACAGGTGAAACTCGAAAAATTAGAATATCATGGAAGGGTTCATTTCTTTCAGTAATTCAACTTAAAAGGTGAAACTAATATATGAGATAGACTCGTGACATGCAAAGCGAGATATGTCAAGCCTTTATTTGTTATAATTGTGATGATTATGGCGTACAGCTGATGGGAACCCCAAATTAACCATTTCAACTTTGGGGTTTTCATCAGCTGTACGCCATAATCATCACAATTATAACAAACAAAGGCTTGACATATCTCGCTTTGCATGTCATGAGTCTATCTCATATATTAAACTCCAGTAGCTAATGAAAACAATTGCTTACATAAATGGACTTTTCCACGGTATTCTAATTTTTCGAGTTTCACCTGTAGGTTTCTCTGATTGGCCCTCAGGACATTCCCCAAGCCACACCCACTCTTCAGCCACACCCCCTCACACAGGGGTGGACTTTGCTAATATGGCACTCTGAGCAAGGACCGGGAGGTGGGTTAAGTTTAAGAAAGAGTGACTTATCCCAATAAACTTGGACCCGGGGAATTGCATTATAAATAAACAATAGCATATTTACAACATCACATTGTTTCCCACTTTAAAAATGTTATGTACTGAGCTGAATCCTAGAACAATAGGATCCAGAATGCAGCAGCCTGATTGGTCCGAGAACAATAGGAACCAGAATGCAGCAGTCTGATTGGTCCGCAGGAGCCACCCAATCCAGCTCCATGTGGAAGTGAATCAGCGACCTGATTGGCCTGCAAGAGCAGCCAATCAGGCTCCTGGAGGAAGTGAATTCGCAACCTGATTGGCCTACAGGAGTAGCCCAGAATTAGCCAATCATGTGGGGCACATTGTGTAAATAATGTATATATAGCAGACGTTTTGGGGAAAGACTCATTCCTTGCTACTATGAGCTGAATGAAGAGCATGAAATTCACACTTGACTCCAAATATATTTCAAAAAAACAAAAGAAAGGCAAGACCTCGCTTGTTCCAGGTTGATCTGCGAACCAAAACAGGCCCCACAGCTCCAGCTCACATTAAGCCATGACAAAGATCAAACTGACAGCCACATTGTTGACAAAACCCTTTCCACCTTAGTTTCCGGTGTTGTTTTATTTTATTTTAAATTTTTCTCTCCCCCAGACCCCACTGCAATTCCTTTTTGCTCCAAACCTTGCTTGAAACACTTAGAGGACAACCATAGATAAAAGCGATATTCTTCACAGTTAGATGCCTTGCCTGAAAACCAAAGCTATACACCTCTCTTTTGTGGTGGTGGAGGGGGTGGTGGAGGTTGGGAGCAATTACTGTGCGCCCCCCCCCCCTTTCTGGCTTGGATTTCAAAGGTAGCATGTGTGTGCCTTTTGCATACAAATTGCAAGCTTTCCCACTGAAATGGACGAAATGTAGATTTCTGCCGTTGCTATAGGAACCTGCATTTGCTGCTTTCTAACTTTGCTGCCTAACGACCCATCCAAGGGAAAGAGACAGCACAGGATCAATTATTGATCCTCCAAAACGCTCTCAGTTTTCTCCAGGAAGAACTCCGCAGGGCTAAGACATGTCAGGTCAGGTGTCTGAGGGTCAAATATGAAGTTGGCTTGGCATTGCTGTGGTGGCAAGCAAGTCCCAGTTCTGTGCTCCATTCTTACCTTCACCTTGGGAAGTTAATGGCAGAGAGGATGTACAAACATGCTTCTCTCAGGCAATTTGGATAAGGCTTTCAGATCACCTTAAATCAGGCATAGGCAAACACGGAGAAATTCAATTCAGTTCGCATTTAAAAGTAAACCTACATCATTTCTACTTCCCGAATCAAAACATGAACTGGAGCATGGCCAGCCACCCTTCGAAATTCGCACTCCTCTGAATTCTACAGTGCAGTTATGCAGCTACGTGACGTACAAAAATGGATACTGTAGGGCAAAAATGTGTATGTCAAAACAGCACACAAAATGCATTGAAGCAGAGGAAATTGCTTTGTACAGAAATGTGTATAATTGGCGAAATCTCAGAACTAGGAAGTGTATCTTAGGAGAAACTTTCGCTAAAATGCTGGTGAATTTTCATGAGGGTCTTTTAAAATGCAAATGAATATTAAACTGATATGGAAATGTGGAGAACTTAAAATGAGAAAAATGAGAAACGCAAATCAATAGGTTTGCCCATCCCTAGTGGAACAGTAGCTTTGCAAAAAAGATTTGTAGAATCACTGACCTCATGGGAGAAGCAGGACCTAGATAGAAAGGTGTCTTATATTACTAGGGCAGATTTTTCAAGACAGCCAAGTACTAGCCGTTCAGTGCCTGTTCCAGGCCAAACTCTGCTCTCAGAAAGTCTTTAGCCTGGTTTATGTTTCTTGCTGGTGACCCAGGAACAGGGCCGGATTTAGGTTTGATGAGGCCCTAAGCTACTGAAGGTAACGGGGCCCTCTATACGTCCAGCTCTCCTTTGTCAACAACAAATTGTCGCTGTTTTTTGGTGTTGAATGTATGCCATATGTTAATTTATGGACCTATTAGGTATCTAAAGGCATTTGCACATAACAAAATATGTATTTTATCAAAGTAATTGTTGGTCTGTATATGCAAACCAGTGATATTTTAGGGAGCAGGCGAGCAAGCGGGGCCCATTACTTATACCGAAGGAGCCTACACAACACAAAACACTGTTGCTGTATGTAGGCTTTATTTTATTTGCTTTTTATCTTATATTTTGGAAATGTACTGGAGCCTTATTTGCCCCTACGGGTTCCCACGGTTGCGCCCGGTGAGAAAACATGGAAGCAGAAAAGACACCTGAGGCAGCTGGCTTCAGAGAGAGAAAGATTTATTTTTTTCTGCATGCAGAGGCACTTGCGGTGTTCAGACAGCCAAGCAAGTACAAAACTAGTCAATTTTCAGACAGTTCTTTCCCTTTAATTTTTTTGGGGCCCCGAAGAGAGTGGGGCCCTAAGCTATAGCTTGTTTAGCTTATACGTAAATCTGGCACTGCCCAGGAAGTTGTTATGGTCTGAAACGCTAGCTCATGACCCCTCTGAACCATTCAGAGGTAAAGTGAAAGAACTGTTGGGGGGGGGCAGCACATCTTATTTTGCCGCTTGAGACCATACTTATAAGGAACAGGTAACTCTTCTTAGATCCATCCAGGGCCGTCTTAAGCCTATCTGGCGCCATGGTGCAGGGATCTCTCCGGCACCCCCCAACGCCCCATCCTTTGGCAAACAATGTCCGGTACTGCCTCCCTAACTCCCTCCCTCCCTCCAACCAGCTGGAGCCTCCGGGGGTGGGGGAGCACCGCAAATATACCTGCTCCTCTCCAGTACCCCTGATGCACCTGGAAGCGCGCAGGACGGCTGGGACTGGGAGCCCCTCCCAAAGGCGTGAGAAACCCCTTCTAAGCAACCGAGAATAAAAGCAGTGTTTTTCGGGGGCCGGGAAGGGGGCAGAGGATCCACCATCTGGGCAGCTGCAGGACAAAACGTGGAACGCCGCCCGTTTAATTGGGGGGGGGGTTGGGCTGGATGACACCAGGGGGGTCACTTCCAACTCTCCAGTTCTGCCACAAACTTGGGAAAAACAGGCGTGGTGTGTATGTGTGCAGCAGGAGGGGACCTTGGTAAGCATCTAAAACAAACCGGTCCCCCCTTTTTGGATGGGGCTGGGTGGGATTCCAAAACAAAAAGCAAAAGTGCTCCAGCAGCAGGCTGGAGAAGCGCTTAGAGGAGCGGCGGCAGCCGGGGATCGCACCCTGCTCAGGACTCCTTGGGCTCCTTCCCACCGTGCCGCGTCCTGCGTAGCGGCAGGCTGGAGAAGCGCTCAAACTCAGGAGCAGCGGCTGCTGGGGATCGTCGTGCCTCGCCCGGGACCCCTCAGGCACCTTCCCGGCTGCCCCGCGCCCTACTCCAGTCCTGCGCAGCGGCAGGCTGGAGAAGGGCCCTGACGACCAATTGCAGCACTGAGAAGAGGGAGAAATAGAGGGCACACAGAACTGGCGAGGCTGGAGCGAGGCGCCCCTTTTCCTTCATTCGCTCTGAGGCACAGCGCTCGCCTCATGGAGAGGAAATCTCCAAGGGAGAATGGGGAAGGAAGGGGGTTTAAAAGAAGAACGGCACAAATAAACACAGACCCCCCTTCCTCCCCCCTTCCCCCTCGGAGATTTCCTCCTCCGTGAGGCGAGCGCGACAGATGCAAAGGAGTTACAGAGCCGCCAGAGGTAGACCGGGGAAACGCAGCGGCAGCAATGAGGGGAGAGCTGACTGAAGGTTCCTCCGAACTGCGTGGCGGGAGAAGAGATGGAGTGAGTGGGGCTTCAGCCACAGAGCGGACTGAGGGACTGGCAGCGTGCAGGAGGGAAAGGGGAGGCCGCCGGCAAAGCCGTGCAGCCCCACTCGCTGGGGCGCCCCCCAGAGGTCGGCGCCCTGGCGCACCGCGCCACTAAGCTCTATGGCAAAGACGGGCCTGGATCCATCCCTCAAATTCAGCTTTTCTGTAGGATAGTCTTTATTTCTATGTCTAAAGAATCCTGTCCTGGTTTGGGAGATGGGAACAGATAACATTCCCGTTCCATTACTCTATAGTTATCTGCTTCCAATCAATTTTCTAGCAGGATCATTTTTTCCTCCCTGCTTCTCCAATACAAAAAAAAGCAATTTCACCAACAACTTTATTGATTCATCCATTCCTCTCTTCCTTCCACAGTATCAGGTTCCATGGAAACTAATTTAGAATTGATTCACAAAAGCACACATCCCTGGTAAACATTTTATCAAAATTATTAACAGAAAAATCACTTCACTCACTATATTTCATCTCTCCTGTTGCAAAACAAACCAAAATGTATCTTTCAGATCAGTCTAAGAAATGAGAATAATTCCTCCAAATTATGTATCATTCACATTGCCTGGATCATAAAAAATTTAAGGGTGGATTTTCTCATTTTTAAAGTTTCTTTAAACATGGAAATGTGTCCATATACATGTGTCCTACATAGGAATGGGCTAATATGTCAGTTTCAGTTTCTCTCAGGTTTTTATTTCTCCCGTCTCAGATTTGGTCCTTCACATTTGCACATCAGTTTGTAATTTGTAGTTCTCGTGAAAATTAATCAGCGTTTTTGGTGCAAATCTTTCCTGTGCATATAGACATGTTAGACATGCAATTTTGTCTAACATACAAAGCTGTTTGCCCTAATATAATGCATCAGTTATTTTCACAGGTGGAAAATGTAGGGTAATTGGAAAGCCTGACCCAAAATCCTGATCAAAAATTCATTCTTGGCCTGTTGGCTGATGGGAGTTGTAATCCAACAATATCAAGAGGGCATAATGTTGTTAGCTACCCTGGCTTTATAGTGTGTGGCTTCCAGACCACTCTTACTCCACAATCTACCTTCATGCTTCCTTGGCAGCCTTTTGTCAGGCAGATTGCATATTAATAGCCCTGCATGGCTGGTAGATGTTTGCTACGTGGGAGCTGATGGATGGGAAATGGTTGGAGATCTTCCTGCTATGATTAGAATACGTAAGCAATCAGAGTTTAGAGGGAGTGACACATTTATCTAGCAATCCAACCATCCTGTAAATTGGGACAGGCAACTTACGTGTCTGTCAATCAACATGGTTTACAGGGGTTGGCTAGAGTTGAGTGCTCCTGAGCACCTGCAGAGTGCCTTTCCTTTGGGAAGGGAATCTGTTGTTGCTTCTAAAATGGACCTAAGAATGCAGTACTTCTAACCATATGCAGAATGTTCTCCCCCCCCTCTGATGGGCATATGAATTAGGGCTGAAAACTGTAATCAGCGTATTTAGTAGATTAATCAACCAGCAGCTAAAGCACTAGTTGATTAATTGGCAAGGGCCAATTTTGGATGGACTTCAAATTCAAGGGACACATGCGGGTTTTGAGAGACCATTTTCGTGTTGGCAGAAAGGAAAAGAAAAGATTTTCCCCTTGAATGTCAAGTGAAAGGTTTTATTATCCATGCAATTTATTGCATGCTTTTTTCCCAATCTGTACCTATATCGTACTATATTGAGATTTCAACAATAAGCAAAACTATTTGAACATAATAGATTAATCTGTTAAAAGGTCAACGATTAATCGGCTGAATGTTTTTAATTGCACGATAGACATAATATTAATCCATGATGCAAGGAAAGAGCGTTTCTCGGGGTGCAGAGGGTGCCCCAACGTATCAAAAAGTACACAAATGGCAGCACACAATTCTACCTGATCCTCTCCAGCAGGTCATCCTCCTGCTCTGACAATTGAGCAGAAGGTTGAAATTCACCCTAGTTGGCAACACTTAGTGCTGGACAGCCATACTTCCACGACGACTAAGCCTCTGCTGCTATTGCATCCTTGTCTCTGCAGCCTGTTAAGAGCTGAAGCAGACCTCCCATGTCATTAATCACTGTTTGTTTGTCACAAAGATAATCTGACAATATTGCTGTTTGTGGGATGATTCTCCTATCCAGAGGTAAAAGCTCTTTTGCTCTAATAACGCTCAGGCAGCTGACCCGTTGCTGATTTAATGACCCGGAATGGAAATAAAAATCAAACTATTTTAATGGATTTCTTTCTCTATCACATTAACATTTTCTAAGGGGAATCGGCGTATGCATTCTCTCTCTTTCATTCTCTCTCTTGTTTTGACTGGTGGAATGAATCTCATTTCCTTGCATAGTAGCTGAACATTGCAAAGAAGAAGAGTTGGGGGCAGAAGCTTGAAGTTTGGAATGCAGTGAAATGATTTAGAGTTTCGACGGAACAAAATGCCGAGGGAGCAAGAGCCCCAATGCTTTCGAAAGTTAGCCTGGGCAGTCTTTTTCAATTTAACGTGTTCTCCTTCATGGAGAGCATGTGTTGCGGTGGAGTTTATAAAGGCCTCTGCATTTTATTTTCACTAATTTATAGCTCGTTATGTCTATGTCACCACTGAACCCTTCTCTTTATCCAGGAAGACTACAGCAACATGCATAGACTCATCCCATTTTGTCTTCACAACAATCCTGCAAAGTTGAGCTCTGGGATTACTGGCTTGCCTATGTGCCATATTTTTTTATATAACCCTGCTTAAAGGTAAAGGTACCCCGGACCATTAGGTCCAGTTGTGGCCGACTCTGGGGTTGCGGTGCTCATCTCGCGTTACTGGCCAAGGGAGCCGGCATACAGCTTCTGGGTCATGTGGCCAGCATGACTAATCCGCTTCTGGTGAACCAGAGCAGCACATGGAAACGCCTTTTACCTTCCCGCTGGAAAGGTACCTATCTATCTACTTGCACTTCAAACTGCTAGGTGGGCAGGAGCAACGGGAGCTCACCCCGTCGCGGGGATTTGAACCGCCAACCTTCTGATAAGCAATCCCTAGGCTCTGTGGTTTAACCAACAGCACCACCCACACATACATATATATATGGAACCCTGCTTACTGCCACACAAATAGTAAAGAAATGTGATCATTCTGCAACTAGAGGAAAGTGCCTATCCTGAAAGAAGGATGATTAAAACAGGCCCTGCATTGCTGCCAGTTAATTTCTGGTACCCCTGCAGGTTCATCCCTTTCAGTCAAGCAGAGATAACTGGGAAGGGGCGGGAGCAGGAGTGGGCTGCCTCCAAGCACTCATCAGAAAGACTGGTCCCATCGAAATTGAAATGCCTGTCCCCAACATTCATAAGCTTTTCCTTGGTCCCTGGACTCTGGGGTTTTATGGCTCCCCCCACAAACATTCTGTGTGCTTCACATATTACTCCACATAGCACAGAGGTGCAGTTTAGAAAGCAAGTTGGTTGGGGGGTTGGGGGAGGAGATGCACACCCTCTTTCCTTCTCTCAACGCACACACAGACACACAACAACAACAACAACACACTCTTCCTCCACATGTTTCCCTTCCATTTCCAACGGCTGGTCCAGCCCCAGAAGTTCCAGGAGAGGAGAAAAACAGCCGTGACTCCCTTTGCCTTAACCGCCAAAAAGCATGCCTGGCAATGTGATTCTTTAATCAAGCAGACTCCTCTTCCAAAATGCCTGGTTACGAGAAACGGCTCCCCTCTCGTAAACAGCAATTGGGGGAGAACTGGGAGGCGAGGTGGGAGCGACTGGATCGTGGGTCTGGCTGCTTCTCGGAAATGCCTCCTTAGATGCTTGCAGAGAGAGAGAGAGAGAGAGAGAGAGAGAGAGAGAGAGAGAGAGAGAGAGAGAGAGAGCGCCTGCTCGGAATCTAAGTTGACTGCTCTGGACTGTCTGGTCTGTTTATGAACCTGTTATTTCCTGAATGGAGAACCAATGGTAGTAAAAGTATATGGCTGGTCCCTCAGCCCATGCACACGGCAGTGGATTTTTTTTGGGGGGGGGGGGAGGGTTGATAGTGAACTGGGTGGCGATTTAAAAAAAATTGGTGCCCCAGAGAAGGGCGCAAAGATGGAGGAGGGATGCCTGCAATTAATGCACCATCCCTTTGCTCAAACCTCCTGGCTTCGCTGGGCAAATAAACAGCCTCCTTTCAGGTGGATCAGTCACCTGGTCTTTTATATATATAAGGCATTGATTTTCCTATCAATCTTCTTTAAGGCCTCCTAGATTCTTCTGGGTTGCCGCTTTCCAAATTGTCATTCACTTTCAGCTCCTGTGCAGGGAAAATGGATGTGTGCAGTGGTTGCTCGGGCAACCGTAACCATGGCATCCATTACCAGAAGCTTCCGTGCAGAATTCACACCCATCCCTTCTTGTCTGCTGCCCCAGACTCTCTCCCCATCTGCCCTCCTCCTTCCATCCCTCAAGTGAGGGCCCAGTTTACCACCCAAGATATATAAAGTGGTTTGACGCCTGGCGATATTATTCGGGGGGGGGGGGGTTGCACAATTCATGGTTTTATTCCTTTATGTATGCGTCAACTTGACTTACACCTTGTTCCGCTTCTTGCCTGTTACAGGGCTCGCAAAGTGTAGCAGAATGAAAACACTTCAGCTTTCTTACCACATGATGCTGGCGTGTCGAGGAGGGGGCATAAAAAGGTCTGTAGTTTTTAAAAGGCTCTCGAGCCGGTTCATAAGGCTGGTATCTTGGGTAGATATCACTGGACACTTGCCGAGGCTATTGTCCTAGCAGGGACCACTGGCAATGCCTGCTCCTATGCTCCTTGCTCCTTGTTCTTACTGCCTTTTCACCTAGGGCAGCTGCCTTAGCCCACAGGTAACCAATGTTGGTGCCCTTGTGGCATTCGACCACGGATGACAGTAGATGTCCACAATACCTGGGAAGCACCATGTTGCCTACCCCTGCTTTAGAATGAGTCTGGCCATTCATCTATCTAAAGGTTAAAAAAAAAGGTAAGGTAAAGGACCCCTGGAAGGTTAAGTCCAGCCAAAGGCGAATATGGGGTTGGGGCGCTCATCTCGCTTTCAGGCCAAGAGAACCAGGGTTTGTCCACAGACAGCTTTCCAGGTCATGTGGCCAGCAGGACTAAACCGCTTCTGGCACAATGGGATACCTGGATGGAAACCAGAGCACACGGAAACGCCGTTTACCTTCCCGCTGCAGTGGTACCTATTTATCTACATGCACTGGTGTGCTTTCAAACTGCTAGGTTGGCAGGAGATGGGACAGAGCAATGGGAGCTCACTCCATTGCAGAGATTTGAACTGCCAACCTTCTGGTCAGCAAGCCCAAGAAGCTCAGTTGTTTAGACCACAGCTCCACCCGTGTCCTGAATAAACAACCACACAATCACTGGTAGCTCCACCCGCTACTCTGAAGCTCAAAGCAATGAAAATGGTGCCTCCCCAGCTGTTGCCATTGGCTGTGGGTTTCTTGTGAGGTCACAAAAGCACTTGGCAACTGAGTGGATATAAAGGCAGGCCAAAAGAAAAGCCCTTTTCTATTTCCAGCAGGACACACCTGGCAATGGATGTGACATTCAGCACTGCCCAGGTTTCTTTCACTTGGAGGAGGCAAACTGGTGAATGGAATGAGGCAGTCCTCTGGCAGTGGGATGCTCTGGAGCAATAACAAGGCAGGTTTGCTTGCTTGAAGGCTGCTGGTATCTGTGATTAGAAGCTGGTGGACATCTCATGATGGAACTAACAATAGCTTCTGGCACAACGGGATACCGGGATGGAAACCAGAGCACACGGAAACGCCGTTTACCTTCCTGCTGCAGTGGTACCTATTTTTCTACTTGCACTGCTGTGCTTTTGAACTGCTAGGTTGGCAGGAGCTGGGGCAGAGCAACGGGAGCTCACTCTGTCACGGGGATTCGAACCGCCGACCTTCTGATTAGCAAGCCCAAGAGGCTCAGTGGCTTGGACCACAGTGCCACCCGCATCCTTTTTGATGCATCTAGCTCAGTACTTATACTTACTAGCAACTGCTCCCAGGACTAGAGATGGGAAGGCCTGGAAAAAAGCGGGAAAATGGGGACCCCCCCGTTTCCCCCCATTATTTTTTCCCCCAGGCCTTCCCATCTCTACCCGGGACACAGTCCTTCCCCAGCCCTTTCTGAAAATGTTGTTGACTGTATCGGAGCCGGATTTAGGTTTGATGAGGCCCTAAGCTACTGAAGGTAATGGGACACTTTATATGTCCAGCTTTGTCAACAACAAATTGTTGCTTTTTGTGTTGGATATATGCTATATGGTAATTTATGGAGCCATTTTATTTGTTTTTTATCTTATATTTTGGAAATGTGCCAGCAGCGAGGGCTCTGCGTGCCAAGTCTGGCACGTGTGCCATGGGTTCGCCGCTGCTGATTTAGGAGTCACAGTGGTGAAGTGGAGATGGTGGGGGCACTCTGGGAAGGGTGTCCATGAAGAGCTTCTAGCCCAAGCGCTTGCTAAAACCTGTAGATGACATTGTCCCGTCCTCTTCAAAACCACAGTGTCTGCCAGAGCACAGATATAGTGCAGAGCTGTCAACCTTCCTTCTTTTTGCATTGGGAAACGGCCATAGCTGTCAACTTTCCCTTTTTTTGCAGTGGGAAACGGCGCTGGAATAAGGGAATTTCCCGCAAAAAAATGGGAAAGTTGACAGCTATTGTCAGGAAACCCCCCTCCCCGCAATCGGTGGGATCGCGGGAGCGTTTGCAGTATAGGGAACAGGGTCAGGTTCCCACGCTCCGAAGGGGAAGACAGGAAGGACGTGGAAGGGGCAGGCAGGGGTTCAGGATCCCGTGCCTTTTTTGCTGGAAAAAGAACCGGAAAGGGTCGTTCCTGGACTCTGACGAGTGAGGAGATGGATGTTGAACCTTTTGCTCCACTGTAAATAGTTTGCACAATAAAGAACTTAGCTTAGAAGTTCTGCATTTGGCTGATTCTTCATGAGCAACCACTGAACGTCCTAACAGCTATGATCCAGTGGGGAGAATCACATTGGGTGTGCAACTGTGCCTTGGATCGGTTGTGCATGTTCCCCCTACACTACTCCACGGCTTCCGTCTCTAAAAGTAAAAGACTTGGGACAGGAACAGAAGGAAAGGAACTAGACTGTGTGATGTGCAAATGTAATATAGGGGGTGACCGCGCAGCGTGCCATAAACATGACACCTGCACCAGAGATTCCACTCTTGCCGGGCCGTGTGAAGTGGATGCGTTATTGCCACCCGCTGGGAGGAGCAAAGAGATATTTCATGCTAATTTCAACAACAAGCCAGGGAATTCTTATTTGTCATCTTCAAAGGCAAAGAAAGTGAGGATACTGACTTTGAATTTCAAGAGCGCTCTTGAATATGTCCATCGATGGGCTTAACATACCCTTGGGAGCTTAGTGGAGAGACAAAGAGATGGTGATACATGCCGTTGTCTGGATGGGAAGCTAGCTGAGAGAAAGCAAAATGAGGGATCTGCTGGATAGACAGATGGGTTGGCCACTATGGGAAGCAGGGATGGTGAACCAGGTTTGTTCTTGCCAGTGCTTTTGGGGGGTGGGGGTGGGGGGAACGGGACGCAGAGGTATGCATACCCCTAAACATTTTGTTAATCTAAGGGGAGACGAAACTAAAATTTTAGTTTCTTCTCTAGCATGGTGAATCTTCAGTTCCACTGCTACCCCCGGTGGCGGCCTCATTTCCTGTCACGGTGTTTCCTGAGTCTCAGACAGAAGCGAGCGTTTAATGTGTGAAGTAGGAGTTGGAATCTAGCACGGGGATTGGTCAGTTTTGTTGTTACCACCTCCGATGGCGACATCATTTCCTTTCACGGTGATTTTCTTGAGTCAAAATGAGAGTACCCCTAAACATTTTATTTTAGGGGGGAAAGCAGTGGTTCTTGCATTCTTAGACTCAGATGAAAATGATGGAGTTAAAAAATATATATGTTGCAGTTACTGCCCTCTAGATTCTCTTTACTGCATTCCTGGTCCCCATCTGTACTACACATTTTAAACAAGACTATTCCACTTTAAACAGTCATGGCTTCCCCCAAAGAAATCTGGGAGCTGTGATTTGTTATGGGTGCTGAAAATTATTCCCCTCATGGAGCTGCAGTTGTCAGAGTGGTTTATCCCCCTTTCCCAGGGAACTCTGGGAATTATAGCTTTGTGAGGAGAATAGGAGTCAACTCCCAGCACCTCTAATAAACTCCAGCTCCCAGTATTCTTTAAACATGACCGTTTAAAGCAATACAGACATGAGTCTAGATTCTGAAGGACAGAATGAGCTGGGATCATAGGAAGTAGCCTTATACTGAGTCAGACTATTGGCCTATCTAACTTAGTATCCTCTACACTGACTGACAGCGGCTGTCCAGAGCCCTACCTAAAGATGCAGTTCATTTGTGATGAATGAACTCCAGGTTGCCCATTTTGCTAGAAGATCTCGCCTTCCTCCTCTCCGCATGGGCTCCCTTTGCCCACATCAATCAGAAAGTGACAGCCATGGGATAACAGCCCCCCTGATAGTATCCATTAATTAATAGCATGGAATATATGCTAAGGAAAGGTGACTGTGAACTATATTGTCGTGACTTTCTTTTAATCGTCCCTTTAAACTGCCTGTACTGAGCCTCCAGTGACTTGGCCAAGGGATATGGGAGTTGGCTGGTGCTTTATAAATAAAATCTGTGCTTAATTATGATGACCTTTTCAGCGTTTCCTAATAGGGCCAGCTCGGCCGCGGCTAATACTGTACCACTTGCTTACAGCAGCAGTAACCTGGAAGGAAGGAAGGAAGGAAGGAAGGAAGGAAGGAAGGAAGGAAGGAAGGAAGGAACCTTCCTACGGGTCCATTATGCTGTTTTGTCCACAAAGGGTATTTTTTGCCCTTTCTCTCACCTTACAAGGCAGGTTGATGTGCATCTGGGGGCAGGGTGACCCACGCACAGGGGCGGGGTGATCTACCCACGGGCGCGGGGCAATCTGCCCATGGGGCGATCGGTGCGTCGGCAACCCACCCAGGGGGGATTTTGTCACCCCCTCTCTGGGATGACACCCGGGGCAAACCACCCCCACCGCACCCCCTTCCTACGCCCCTGACTGGTGGGGAAAATAGGGACATTCTGCGTCAAATCAGAAGCCGGAAGAGCTTTCATCATTCCACTGCGGAGAAACTTGAAAAGAGGGAGACTTGGAGGGCATGATATTGCTTCTTCTGTCGTCAGTGCATAGAAGCTAGCCATCTGCACCAAGGTAAAATTTGCATTCGGCGCCCACTTTTGCCCCTCATCTTACCTACCGCTGGCAGGTGGGCCTGGGAAGGTTGTCAAGAAGCGAAAGCAGTTCTTGGGTGGAGAAAAGTTCTCCAGTCCCAAACTGTGTACAAGCTGTATAGAGCTATGGGCAAGCGGCCTCTCAAAATTCTTCACCCAGAGCAATTGGAAGGACTATCTCTCCAGAGGAGAAGTTCTCCAACAGTTTCTCCGCAGTGGCGCTCACCATTATAGCTGCAGCACAGCTTCCTTTTAGTTTCTCATTTATTTCCTATAACTGCAAGCAGCAGCATCTTGTTAGATACATAGAATAAATAAACTGTGGATCCTTCTCTAATTTGGCTCTGACTCCCTGCTGTAACCGTCTCTTCCTCTCTTAGCTTCTTCCATCCACCAACATGAAGACTAGAATTTCATGCCATACCGAGTGACCAGGAATTTTTCAGGAAAGAATTTTCCGACTCCCCCACCCTGTTTTTCAAGCTCCTTCTAAAGTGTTGGAAATATTTCACCTTCTCCTAGAGAATATTTGTTCCCTGCACCCCTGATTTTGCCAGCTATAAATACCAGGGTGAATTTTGGCTTGGCTCCCCCCCCGGCAGTCAGCCCTAGTTGCACCCCAGGCAGAAATGACAGGCAGAAATATTATTAATAATAATTCACCATAGGAAGCCTTTTGATATTAAGGGATCTCTATGCTACCCAGGTGGCGCTGTGGGTTGGACCACAGAGTCTAGGGCTTGCTGAACAGAAGGTTGGCGGTTCGAATCCCTGCGACGGGGTGAGCTCCCGTTGCTCGGTCCCAGCTCCTGCCCACCTAGCAGTTCGAAAGCACATCAAAGTGCAAGTAGATAAAATAGGGACCGTTCTGGCGGGAAGGCAAACGGCATTTCCTTGCGCTGCTCTGGTTCGCCAGAAGCGGCTTTGTCATGCTGGCCACATGACCCGGAAGCTGTCTGCGGGGAAAAACGCCAGCTCCCTTGGCCTATAGAGCAAGATGAGCGCCGCAACCCCAGAGTCGGCCACAACTGGACCTAATGGTCAGGGGCCGCTTTCCCTTTTTATGCTACCAAAAACCACACCTGTTGAATTTCTGCCGGTCAACTTCTGCTAAATACATGAATGCCCCAACAGAGAGTGAGGGGAATAGAGGAAGGGCTGTAGCTCAGTGGTAGAGCATCGGCTTTGTTTGCCGAAGGTCCCAGATTTGTGACAGGGCTGGGAGAGATCCCTTTCTGATTTCCTGGAGAGCCACTGACAGTCAGTGTAGACTGTACTGACCTTAATGGCCCAATAGTCTGAAATAAGGCACCCTCCTGTGTTCCTCACAGGCTGACAAGCCCCTCTTGCAAAGGGATCCTTTCTATTTCTGTTTATGATGGATTCCTCATTTGCCCTGTTAGTCACCCACCTTCCATGTTCCTTTTAGAAGAGCGCAGGTTGCAGGACAGTTCAGCTAAAACACCCCATTGCATAGAGGGCAACAGGACAAATCCCCCCCAAAAAACAGCAGTGTACAAAACGATGGAAATTTATTATCGACTCCAGCACTGTGCTGGCCTGGGATCATAACCAGAGACATAAAGTTCTGATTCAACTTTTCGGCTGTCTCCTTTCCCGCTACCGGCATGTTTGATTTAGCACCCTTGGATCAGCTCTGAATTATCAGGTTGCATTCTTTAACATATTTAGTGGCTGCAAAGTGCTCGAGGCATCAGGTTTAGTTTACACCTCGGGCACCTCATTCCATCACATGGGGCTGTTTGGAGCCAGCACTTTCCCGCAGCCAACAAAACAGGCATTTCCCCAACATATATCACTCCCTACAGCACAGCTCCCCCTGGCATCATCTGTTTATACAGCAGCATCATGACCCTGCTATTGAAGTCCTCCCCTTCTGGCAATCAGCAAGTTATGACACAGGCTGCCAACCAGCCTGCCTGTTACCCACCCAGTTTAATTGGATTTGTTGTTGCACGTTGCAAATCTGTTAATTCCGCACCTTATTCCCCACTTAAAAAGCAAAGACATCACCTTGCCGACAAAGGTCCGTATAGTTAAAGCTATGGTTTTCCCAGTAGTAATGTACGGAAGTGAGAGCTGGACCATCAAGAAGGCTGATCGCCGAAGAATTGATGCTTTTGAATTATGGTGCTGGAGGAGACTCTTGAGAGTCCCATGGACTGCAAGAAGATCAAACCTATCCATTCTCAAGGAAATCAGCCCTGAGTGCTCACTGGAAGGACAGATCCTGAAGTTGAGGCTCCAGTACTTTGGCCACCTCATGAGATGAGAAGACTCCCTGGAAAAGACCCTGATGTTGGGAAAGATGGAGGGCACAAGGAGAAGGGGACGACAGAGGATGAGATGGTTGGACAGTGTTCTCGAAGCTACTAACATGAGTTTGGCCAAACTGCGGGAGGCAGTGAAGGATAGGCGTGCCTGGCGTGCTCTGGTCCATGGGGTCACGAAGAGTCGGACACGACTGAACGACTGAACAACAACAATTCCCCACTCAGAAACACAGATCTCTATATCTCTAAACAACATCACCCACCTCTGCTGAACTGTACAACAGTTTGAGCTGTCTCTGCTTTGTGTTGCAGATTGGACAAAGATTCTGGAACGTACTGCCCATTGGAGATACTTAACCCACGACAACAAATGATGCATTTCCTGGAAGGAGCTCGTGAGGGCATACATGGCCCCCGCCTCCCCAAATTTGTCTTGACAACAACCCTGTGACATCGGTTAGCTAGAGTTTCCCAAACTTGGGGTTCCAGCTGTTTTCAGACTACAACTCCCATCGTTCCTAGCTAGTGGTCTGGGATGGTGGGAATTGTAGTCCAAAAAATAGCTGGAGACCCAAGTTTGGGAAAACCTGGGTTAGGCTGACTGACTCATGCAAGGTGAGCTTCAAGGCCAAGTGAAGATTTGAACCCTGGTCTCCCAGCTCTCTGATCACTATACCACACTGGTTCTCTAATGCACGGAAGCCAAAATTTTCATGGTGCCACCACTCCCAATTACATGTTCTCTGAATTGCATAAGATCTTCAAGGTTTCAAAAGGGATAGAGGATTGATATGAGTAAATGCTAAAGAGACAAAGCAGTAAGGGAACTCATTAGCTTATGACAAGATTGTCTCTTTCTTGAGGGCCTGATAAGTTGGGTTCTTGGCCTTATGAACTTTCTTTTGTCAACAGGATGCTTGAGTATATTCTTCCCCTAAAAGAATTGAATTGGGAAATTCCGCACAAAATTTTCCTATATAAATCAGGGTAATTTGATTAAGAACATGGTCAGTGATGTAATTTAGCATGTTTGTTTTATTTGTAGTTAGTAAACAAAGAGAGAGAAAGTTACAGGTAGGTAGCTGTGTTGGTCTGCCATAGTCAAAACAAAATAAAAAATGAAAAAAAATTCTTCCAGTAGCACCTTAGAGACCAACTAAGTTTGTTCTTGGTATGAGTTTTCGTGTGCATTTACACATATCTGAATAAGTGTGCATGCACACGAAAGCTCATACCAAGAACAAACTTAGTTGGTCTCTAAGGTGCTACTGGAAGATTTTTATTTTTATTTTTTATTTTGTTTAAAGATAGAGAAAGTTCTCCTTTTATTTTATTTTATTTTATTTTATTTTATTTTATTTTATTTTATTTTATTTTATTTTATTTTATTTATTGCCCCAATACACCACAGGTATTTGATCAGATTTATTTGAGACGAGAAATTAAAGCACACTTAATGTGGTTGAAATGTTATATTATGTAGACAGCATCATGTAGTTCCTTTACATTGTTTAAACTCAAGGGTGAACTATTGACACTTTAATAAACATTAGCGACTCAAAGAATTGTGGGTGGGATGCTGACTCACTCACGGACTAGCTAGGAATAACCATTTGCTAAGAAAAATATCAATTATAACTTTGAAACTGCCAAGCTTGTCTCATGTTGCATTTGCAATTGGCACCAGTTCTTAGGAAGCTGGAAAATTTTCCTGTGCATATTAGTAAAAGCGTGCTGGGAAAAGTTCCAGAAAATTTCCAACCTCTTATCAATGTTTGTGTCTGCCAGTGGATTGGCTCTCTCAGAGGTAACCAAGGTGTTGATCAGTGGATATTATTTATTTGGATGTGTGGTGGGGATGGAAGAGCGCACATTGGGCCCATTTGATACCACACAGAAAATATTACGCTCATCTATAGTGTACTTCCACCTGACCAATATTTTAATTGTATTGTGCACCAATGAATTATCCTGGGTCTTGTTGTTCCATAGCTGTGCCTTGTGAAAATCTGATCTTATCCCCAAGAATCAGATCTAAACAGATGCACAGAAAGTCCAAAGAGAGATTTTGCTTAGCCGAGCTTCAGCTCAGCAGGTAAGATCAGATTTTTGCAAGGCGCAGCAGTGGAACGATGAGAAAAGCTTTCGGACCAGGGGGAAATCAATTGCAATTCTGGGCTGCAGCAATAGGAGTATAGCATCTAGATCAAGGGAAGTAATAGTACCACTGTACTCTGGTCAGACCTCACCTGGAATACTGTGTCCAGTTCTGGGCACCACAGTTCAAGAAGGATACTGACAAGCTGGAACGTGTCCAGAGGAGGGCAACCAAAATGGTCAAAGGTCTGGAAACGATGCCTTATGAGGAACGGCTTAGGGAGCTGGGTATGTTTAGCCTGGAGAAGAGAAGGTTAAGGGGTGATATGATAGCCATGTTCAAATATATAAAAGGATGTCATATAGAGGAGGGAGAAAGGTTGTTTTCTGCTGCTCCAGAGAAGCGGACACGGAGCAATGGATTCAAACTACAAGAAAGAAGATTCCACCTAAACATTAGGAAGAACTTCCAGACAGTAAGAGCTGTTCGACAGTGGAATTTGCTGCCAAGGAGTGTGGTGGAGTCTCCTTCTTTGGAGGTCTTTAAGCGGAGGCTTGACAGCCATCTGTCAGGAATGCTTTGATGGTGTTTCCTGCTTAGCAGGGGGTTGGACTGGATGGCCCTTGTGGTCTCTTCCAACTCTATGATTCTATGATGCAAAATACGATCAACATGCAACTTAAGCTAATGTGTGGATGAGCCCTTAGTCTATAAATAAGGACCCACGTTAGAGTCTGAATCAGGCAAGGCCCATGATGGCAGGGGTGGAGGAAGGGGGGCGGTCCGCCCCGGGTGCCACTACTGAGGGGGGTGATAAAATGCCGGGCGGCACTTACCGTGGGGCCTGCAGCGCGCCCGAGCCACGCGTCTCTCCTGGGAGTGACGTGGTGGCTCAGGTGCCCGCAGGCTCCGCTCTGCCCCAAACGGTTCGTCCGCCACCTCCCCCTCAGCTGTAGGGTGGCTGAGTGGGAGGAGGCAGGCAGACTCCTCGGAGCATCCTGTCTCGGCTGGCCCCGCCCCAGGGGCGGCTGACTCCACCCCCATGGGTGGCTGGCCCCGCCCCAAGCCGCAGGGCACATGTGCCACCCCAGGCACCCAATCGGCTTGCTCTGCCGCTGCATGATGGGAGACCACCATAAAACAATGTCTATGCTGCTCTGAATTTCTTGGAAAGACTGCAGGATATACCGGGTAAATGTTATAAATAAACCCTGGTAGTTTGTTATCAAATTGCTTTATTGCAAAGCCATTAAAGATTAAATATAAAATACTCGTGATATTTCTCGGGGGGGTTTCCCTACACATCCCTGCTGCGTGCCGGGAGTCTCTAGGCTGAGATCTGCCGAGCCACTAAGGAACCAAATGTCAGCCACTGACCTTTCAAGTAGGGTTTTTAATTCTCACTCAGGGCAGGAATAAATTATCTCGCAGGTACTTGGCTTTTTCTTTTCCGCCTTCTTCTTTTTTTTTTTTTTTTTGCAAATGCAATGATGACTAGTTCAGTTCCTAGTCAATATTTCCCAACCCGGGAGAAAGAAATGATTGTAACAATGCAATATTGACCAACTCCCAGGAAGAGAGCCAGGCTGCAGATGTCTGCTTGGTTAAAAACATCTCTGATCAGAAGTATCTCCTCCCACTGTCCCTCGGATGAGTCTCAAATTCCTGGCAACCCACCCTCCATCCTCCTATGGAGACAGACAGGTTTGCTGGCGGGGGGGGGGGGAGAGGCGGGGGGGAGAGGCGGGGGGGGAGTCATTCATGCATTGGAGACATTCATTGCTGCTGTTGTAGCAAGTTGGGAAGTTGAGGCGGTGGCCGGGGGGGGGGGAGAGGGATATTTGTGTTTATTTCATGCGATGGCTGACACGGTCTGGGGAGCAAGCAGCATGAGTCAAGGTCCTTTTACTGGAAGTGCTTTGGGGAAGGTGACTCAAATCCTTTCTTCTTCTCCTCCTCCCGGCGGTGAAAGGGGCGAGCAAATACAACTCGGGGAATCGGGGAGAGGAGAGACAGGAGGGCTGTGTGTAACACAATCCGGGCTCCTTGCACATTTGCTGAGCTCAATGCTGAGAAATGGGGCTGTTTTGCCACCAGGCAAGACAGAAACTTCATTTCCCAGTCTCCTTCCGCCCAGACAGGGACCGGTAATGCCCGGGGGGGGGGGGGTTGTGACGTCCAACCATACTGGGGCACCGAGCCAGCCAGGGGCACTCAGAAGATGTCCACATGACATGACAATACGGGAATCTTCTTTAGTTGGTTTTTTTTTTTAATGCTTCCTTTCCTCCCATGAAAGCAAAGAACCTCCTCAGCAGAGGAAATAACCACATTCTTTTTCTATCTGAGGATGAATGAAAGGCTTCAGAAATAAAGGGAACTGATTCGAAAAGGCTTCCTCCCGAGGACAAGCTGAAGGCTACTGGACGGTTATTATTTTTCCTTAGCAGCAGAAACACATACATAAAGGCAAGCAGGAATGGGAATGCTGAATCAGGCCAATAGCCCATCTAGTCCAGTGTCCTGTTCTCACATAGATCAGCCAGATATCTGTTGGAAGCACACAAGCAAGACCTGAGTGAAGCAGCACTCTCTTCATTTCTGAGTCCCAATAAACAGTATTCAAAAGCATTATTATCATGGCAAGTGGCCCTTGTTCTTCTGGCAAATGCCAACTTCAGCAAAGGAAAGCTGGCCTGCATTATGGGCAGAGTGAGTTCCATGGCGGTTGCCCTGGGCACAAAAATATTAAAGGCAAAGGGACCTCTGACCATTAATTAGGTCGAGTCGCGGACGACTCTGGGGTTGCAGCGCTCATCTGGCTTTACTGGCCGAGGGAGCCGGTGTACAGCTTCCGGGTCATGTGGCCAGCATGACTAAGCCGCTTCTGGCAAACCAGAGCAGCGCACAGAAATGCCGTTTACCTTCCCACCGGAGCGCTACCTACTTGCACTTCATGCTTTTGAACTGCTAGGTTGGCAGGAGCAGGGACTGAGCGACAGGAGCTCACCCTGTCGCAGGGATTCGAACCACCGACCTTCTGATTGGCAAGCCCCTAGGCTCTGTGGTTTAACCCACAGCACCACCCACGTCCCTTAAGGCAAAATTATTAGGGGCACAAAATTTTAACACCCAGTGCTGCCTTAATACATCTGCTGACTTCTGTCCCTCGGCTCCGTTGAAAACGGCTTCTCCATGCAAACCAGGAAGTGTCCTGCCCAGACAACAGAACAATTCTTCTTTCCTTATCTCTGCAGCTGCAATGCGGATGCCATTGCGCAATTGAATGTCCATGTGTCCTCCATCCATTTCCCTCTCTCCCACCTCACCCCCCCTCCGTGTGGCCCCAGGCGCTGGCAACCCACACTATGCCACTGTGCTCAGCCCCACTCCTTGTGGGTAGAGGTTGAAGAAAAATAGGGAAGACTAAGAAGGGGGCCCCTGATTAATCATGGGGCCACAGGGACGCCATGCTAATTCTGTTCCTGAAACCAGACTTGAATGTGATTTTTGCTGTAGGAATCTTCTGTAAGCTGCTTTGATAGCCTCTTGGGGCTACACAGCAGAATATAAGTCAATGAATAAATCTGCTCTTGCATAATGGGAACATAAAGAAGAGCTCTGCAGGATGAGACCAATGGTCTATCTGGGTCAGAATCCTGTTTCCCATAGAGGACAACCAAGCTGTTGTTATAAGAATTTTAAGGTCTCAAATATAGAATAAATATTGATAAATGCACACATATCTAAATATATGAACCATGTGTCTAAAATAGTATGGGAGAGCAACCCTGAAGTCATTTTGACTCTCCCAATGACCTCAAATATTCCTCTGCAGTAAGGGAGGCAAATGGGAAAAGCCTTCCCATTGTCTTTTTGCTTACAAATCTTGTCTTAAGGGTGTATTTGTGAATGACTAGGGTGAGCCTGTGACCTGGATCCAGGAATTAAAGTATTTACCATGACAAAAAGGGTGCCCAGGTAAAGCAATCAGTGACCATTATTAGGTATCCTGGCAGAAAAGATTTCTGCTGTAGACTGCCTCCTCCTGTGATGTATGTATGATGTTTTAGGTTGGGTGGTCTTGGGCTGCAGGGTGGGCAATTTCAAACGTCTATATAAGGGCTTAGAATAATAGAATCACAGAATCATAGAGTTGGAAGAGACCACAAGGGCCATCCAGTCCCTTATTCAGGGTTCAGGGTTCTCCTTCCTCCTGCGTATGGTGAGTGGGGACCCTGTTGCAACAGTCCCTTGAATAAAGATCAGGCTTACTAGCCGCTTTGCTTCTCAATATACTCTGGTTGGCCTCTGTTATTTTCTCCTACCAATAGGGAACCCACTTAAGGACTCTATACGGGCTCTGGAATACCCCATAAGGGAAAAGAAGCAGTTTTTCTTATAACACTCTTCTTCACTTTTCTTTTCAATATATTCACAGCCAGTGTGGTGTAGTGGTTAAGAGCGGTAGACTCGTAATCTGGGGAACCGGGTTCGTGTCTCCACTCCTCCACATGCAGCTGCTGGGTGACCTTGGGCCAGTCACACTTCTTTGAAGTCTCTCAGCCCCACTCACCTCACAGAGTGTTTGTTGTGGGGAAGGAAGGGAAAGGAGAATGTTAGCCGCTTTGAGACTCCTTCAGGTAGTGAAAAGCGGGATATCAAATCCAAACTCTTCTTCTTCTTCTTCTTCTTCTTCTTCTTCTTCTTCTTCTTCTTCTTCTTCTTCTCTCAGGAGTTGCTCTCTTTCCCACAGATTCATAAAATTTATCAGGTGAAGTACAAAACATCGGTCTGACGTCTGAGAGCTTCCCTCCATCAGCCCTAGCTAGCATGGCCGATAGTCAGGAATGATGGGAGCTGTTGTTCAGAAACTACTGGAAGGCAGCACATTGGCTACCCCAATGCAGAGGGAAATGGGGGCATATTTATGGATCCAGTGGCTTGTTGTTGTTGTTGACAAAGGAGCCAAAATGCCACCTTTGCATCCTGTGCTGACTCCATGATACAAGGAGAAACCAAGAGCAGTGTGGATGGAAATGGCCAAAGAATTGCTCCCAGGGTCGTATTTCTTCTCCAGCAACTTGACAAGCGAAACTCTCATTCATTTGCAGATGTTCACGTCGCTCCGGTATGATTTTAAGCCGCAGAAACAAAGCCATAGAATCATAGAGTTGTAAGAGACCACAAGGGCCATCCAGTCCAACCTCCTGCCAAGCAGGAAACACCATCAAAGCATTCCTGACAGATGGCTGTCAAGTCTCCGTTTAAAGACCTCCAAAGAAGGAGACTCCACCACAATCCTTGACAGCAAATTCCACTGTCAAACAGCTCTTACTGTCAGGAAGTTCTTCCTAATGTTAGGTGGAATCTTCTTTCTTGTACAGTAGTTTGAATCCATTGCCCCGTGTCCGCTTCTCTGGAGCAGCAGAAAACAACCTTTCACCCTCCTCTATATGGCATCCTTTTATATATTTGAACATGGCTATCATATCACCCCTTAACCTTCTCTTCTCCTGGCTAAACATACCCAGCTCCCTAAGCCGTTCCTCATAAGGCATCGTTTCCAGGCCTTTGACCATTTTGGTTGCCCTCCTCTGGACACGTTCCAGCTTGTCAGTATCCTTCTTGAACTGAAAGCCACTTCCAGGCTTGGCAGCAGACTTATCTCAGCACACATAAGACAGGCTGACTCCAGGGATTTCTAAATGGGAATGGGAGGCGGCTTGTCTCCGACTCCGTCTCTCGCCTTTTTTATTACTCTGAGCGATCTTAGATTGACAAAAAGTGTGCATGGGGGGCTGGGGCAAAAGACACACACACACACAAAACCAAGCAGCCTCAGACCTGCAACGTTTTACAGCATGGGCAACAGGCAGGCCCAGACACTGTGCATGTATCACTTGTTTATGATGCAAGTGGCGCTTCCGCTGACCCAGGAGGTGTGCTTGGCACATGGCACAAAGCAGCTAGGAAGGGCTAATCTCTGGGAAGGTAGCTAACACTGCCCTCTTCTGGAGGAATATTAAAACTGTTCAGCTGATGTATATCACCATGGAGCAGGGATCCTGAAATTAGTCTCAACGACTTATTCACACTGGGAGCACACACCCACACACACACCCCCAGCAGTTTGGGGGACAGGATACAGTAGGCTAGAGAGATTAAAGGCTGCACCCCCAAAATGAACCCCAAATGTATTTAAATCTTTAAAATAAATTGGGGAATCTGTTTTAAGATGGGACAATATGAGTGGTACTGCATTCAACTAATTTTTTTTTCTGAGTCGAGGCACCGAAATTAATGAACATGACTTGAGTTAGGTCCATTGATTTCAATGAGTCTACTCCGTGTAAAACTCAGAGTGTAGAACCACTGAAAGCAACGGACCTAAATTAGTTGTGACCACGAATATTAATGGACCTGCTCTGTGACTAAGATCGGCTACAAGACATCATTTCCAAAATGGAGTTTGCTATTTGAAACGACATATTCTCAAAAATGTTAGTAGTGTGTGCTCATCCCTAAACCTTGAGGACCTCCCAAACTGGTCACTGAATATTCCTCGACAGGAAGAACTGAAAATTGACTTCCTGTTGCAGTTAAGCCTTGTTTTTGCAACAAGATTGTCCTGAGGTCTAGAATGTTTTAAAATCCTTTTATTGTCCTTGGGACCAAACTTTGGGCTCACACTTTGCACCTGAATTGCTTTTCAGTCCTCATTCTGGCTTGCTTCATGATCCTGAGCTCTGGCTTCTCCTCCATTCCTAACTTGCTCTTTGATCTTGAGTTCTGGATTGTTCCCGAGTTCTAAGAATGTAAGAGCCCTGCTAGATCAGGCCAGTGACTCATCTAGTCCACCATCCTGTTCTCAAAGTAGCCAACCAGATGCCCTCATGTAGGAACCCCACAAGAACGACACAAGCACAACAGCACTCTCCCGAATTGTGAATCCTAACAACCGACATTTAGAAGTCTACTGCCTCCAATTGGTGGAGGTAACACACAGTACACCCAGGTCCTACTATTCCAATGCTCATTATACAAAAATTCACTTATCCAAACATAGTGAATTAGTACCCAAAGCTTTCTATACAAGCCGCATATTCAGATATCCAAACAGCCAGACCTGCATGTAGTACTGTAAAAAAAATAATCAGCTTTAAACAAACTCTACTTTTTGTGTTTTGATGGTCTGTGGCAGCTGTTTTGATAGACACCATATCAAGAGATTGGACAAATAAAAGAGCATTTCCCCTTCATTGTTTGCCTTTTGCAAGGTTTCAGAGGGCTTTTTCATCATTTGGGGGGTCAAAATTCCATGGTCAGGAACACATTAGAAATTTCCCCATAGGAATCAATGGAAACCATTGACTCCTTATGCAAATACTTGCCTAACAAGCCTTTTCCTGAGGACACATTGTGTTCGGATAGCAAGACCTGCATGTGCTGATTTCTGACATGCTCCTCAGTGCTGTTTCCTGCTCAATCCTTTATGTCTCACTTCTTCTTCAGTCCTGCCTGAAGAATAATGGCATTATCTCGCAACTCCTGTTTCCCAGCCTAGACTGCTGCCCATGGCCCAGCCTTGATACGTATTAAATACCATTGCATGCTATCCACCAAATACAGCTAAATATTGAATACGGCTGCATGCCTACTATTAAATATGGTCATATAAAAATATCATCATGTGTCATTGGCAGCGATGCCCAATGCTATACTGAAATAAGGAATCAGTGATTTTATAGCTACAGATGATACAACATCAAAATTAGCAAGAAGAAGAAGAAGAAGAAGAAGAAGAAGAAGAAGAAGAAGAAGAAGAAGAAGAAGAAGAAGAAGAGGAGGAGTTTGGATTTGATATCCCACTTTATCACTACCCGAAGGAGTCTCAAAGCGGCTAACATTCTCCTTTCCCTTCCTCCCCCACAACAAACACTCTGTGAGGTGAGTGGGGCTGAGAGACTTCAGAGAAGTGTGACTAGCCCAAGGTCACCCAGCAGCTGCATGTGGAGGAGCGGAGACCCGAACCCGGTTCACCAGATTACAAGTCTACCACTCTTAACCACTACACCACACTGGCAAAGGAGAATATTGGAAGCGAATTAGTAGGAATAAGTCAAATGAAAGGCTTGGTTTTTTGCAAAAACCTTCTCCCCTATAAAAAGTGCCCTCCCCTTGTGTAATGGCATTGCAGGTCTTTCTTAGCACATATTCAAGACACCTGTGCTTTCCCCCTCCCCATGCATCTTTGATTACACCCCTCTCCCATCCTGGCTTTCAGAAAACAGTACCATAATTAATCTTTTTTACATTTTCAACCAGTTGCCTTTTCAACTCAATTTCCCCCCTTCAAAATGCCTTCTTCCTAATAGCCAGGGCCTCATCATCACATGGCCAATCAAATTTGGACACACAATGTCACTGAGTGCAAGCAAAGCTCATTCAGAGTAAAGGCAATGCTTTCTGAGTGAGGGATAATTCTGTTTGAATTACTGCTCTTTGCCAAAGTATGACAAAACTAGATCAACTTTCTAATGAAATCATTGTTGCTAGGAAGTGGGAAGAGAATTTGTCAGGCAGTGGGGGGAGGAGATAGAGAAGGGTATCCGTGTAGTCTATTGCAGAAAAAAAACCCCAAAGAGATTTGTGGCACTTTCAAGGCCAACATTTATTACCGGTATGTCATAAGCTTCTGCGGAGTTAGTCATGACTAACTTTGGCTCAATTGATTTCAATGGGAATTAAATGTGATTAACAATCTGAAGCCAACTCATTTTACGTACAGTATAAACACATTGACCTCAGGGGTGCCACTCAAGCTTCCCAGAAGTGCCACCATTTTACTGGGAAAGAGCAATTTAATATTTCAGTTCTAGCATGAGTCTTTGATCAAGGGTCTGGAAACTAAGCCTTATGAGGAACGGTTGAGGGAGTTGGGTATGTATAGCCTGGAAAAGAAGAGACTAGTAGGAGATATGACAGCCACCTGCAACTATCTCAGGACTGTCACATGGAAAAAGGAACAAGCTTGTTTTCTCCTGCTCTGGAGGGTAGGACTCGAACCACTGCCTTCAAGTTCCAAGAAAGGAGATTCCGACTAAACATCAGGAAGAACTATATGACAGTAAGAGGTGTTTGACAGTGGAATGGTCTCCCTCATGAGGTTGTGGACTCTCCTTCTTTGGGGGTTTTTAAGCAGAGGTTGGATGGCCATCTGTCATGGATGCTTTAGCCGAGATTCCTGCATTGCAGGGGGTTAGACTAGATGACCCCTGGGGTCCCTTCCAACTCTATGATTCTATGATCCCATGTGTAATCAAAACATTATACAATCCAACAAAGCAAAGGACCATTATAGATCCATGAGGCATAATTAGATATTACCCGGGAACATAGAAAGGTTCAATCTAGGATCAATCAAGAAGATGGGAATATTATTTTGGGGGGAACAAAGAAGGCCGATAGTAAGGTATAGTCATATGCAATTAGTACCAAATTAAATCAAATTCAGTGGGAAAGCACCAGCCATAAGTTTGCTTTTTAAGATACATCAACAGCATCCTCCATGTAGCAACATAATTCATTGACTTAGTGGCGCCTTGTGAAACATGCATCAAATGAGTCATTTTTTCGGAAACTGCAATATTCAGGGCCTTATTAAACCAGATGTTAAGGGGGGAAGTTCAATGTTTTTCTCCATCCGTGGGCAATAGTCCATCTGGCCACCACCAAGAAATATATAATAAGAGTTTTGGTTCTGCATTGTCCTCTTCAAATATCAGTAAATTTGCTTGCAGAAGGCTCCTGGTTCAATCTCCCACATCTTCAGGTAGGGTTGGGAAAATCCTGTCCGAAATCCCAGAGACCTTCTGCCAGTCAGTGTGGAAAATACTGAGCTAGATGACCCAGTGGTCTGATTCAAGTGCATGACAGCAAGCTTGTGTCAGACTGAAGCCCGTATCTGGTTCTAGCCTGGATATGAGTTTTGAGTATTAAGCATTAACGTCTTCCTCTCATACATTATATTTTTTATTGATAAAGACTTTGACGTTTTACAACTTAAGAAATAGTCAAGACAGAATCATAGCAAAAATCATGCAACAACAAATTATCATTCTGCATACAAAAGGGGGGGAATGCAGCCGATCATTAAAATACAGTCCAAATTGATTCTTGGAGGGGTTTTTTATAATCTAATTTACTATCGTTAAACAGCAATGCCTAGCTGCACACAGTCATTAAATTATCCAATTGATTCAATAAATCTCACAACAAGAGAGGGAGAGAAAGGGAGATCCTACCCTATCTACAAGCTTATATTGGGTTTTATATTTAGCTGTACTGTCATAGCTTCCCCCAAAGATTACAATGTGGTGAGATGTTGATAGTACCATGTTACCAACCCCGGCTCCCCTACAGCCCCCAATTTCCTTGTGGAAACGGAATGATTGCTAAACCTGTCTACATGCTTAGCATCGATGTGCCCTAACCTGAGGGTTGGGGAACCTATGGCGCTCTAGATGTTGGACTCCATTTCCTGTCGGCCCCAGCCAGCATGGCCTGTGCTTAAGTACAGGGGAGTCATCCCAAATATTTTTAAGGAGGGACCCATCCCCCCCCAGGAATAAGAAGAATGGAGTAGACCCACAGAGACCACAGGGTGAAGAAGAAGAAGAAGAGGAGGAGGAGGAGGAGGAGGAGGAATTTGGATTTGATATCCCACTTTATCACTATCCTAAGGAGTCTCAAAGCAGCTAACAATCTCCTTTTCCCTTCCTCCCCCACAACAAACACTCTGTGAGGTGAGTGGGGCTGAGAGATTTCAAAGAAGTGTGACTAGCCCAAGGTCACCCAGCAGCTGCATGTGGAGAAGCGGGGACGTGAACCCGGTTCATGAGTCCACCGTTCTTTACCACTACACCACACTGGCTTTTAAAAACATTTAAAAACATAACCAACAGGAATCCTGTAAAAAGAAGGATCCCTCTCCCTACCTTTCGGGACTTAGGGTCCTGCCCGTTGGGCTCTGAAATAAGTGAATGTGCTGGGACTCGGAGGAAGCCCTGAAAGGGAGTCTGACAGTTAGGTAGTACTTCACTTGGTGCATTTACTTCAAAATGTGGCAAGCCATTCCTACTGGGGACCCTCCTGCTCATTCAACTGAATGAGCTGTGGACAACCTGCCCAAAAGTCTCACTCTGCTAGGACTGGTCCTAGCTGCTGTCTAGCAAATGCATTAGGTCCAAGAGGAAGGTTGGAAATGGAGTCTCTCAGACAGATGTGCTCTCGGGAAGATCAGGAACAGATCCCCTACCTGTTCCCCACCCCTCTGTATCTTCCTTTGGCTTTAATCCTGGGCTGGGAGCATCTCCTGGGGAAGAATCCTGAGTTGTGGGGATCCTCATTCCCTGTCTTTCTGGTCAAGTATAAAACCTGAGACAGAATAGCCTGCAACTCACATGACAGATACTGACTAGGTTCATTGTCCCCTCATAAACACTAGGCAGATGACATCACAGATCGCCACGGCATCCATGTGGACTATCACCTGGGACCACTCAAGTGACCCTGAACCAGGCTGAGCCCTTGCTTTTACTAAGAATGGGCTCAGAAATAAGCCTAAGTATTCTCCAAAATATTAGGAAATGTCCATGGCTTATTTTTGAGCCTATCCGAACCCAAATTAGAATTCCATGAACAACCTCCAACCTAAATATCAGACAGAGGTGATGAACTGTGTTGACATTGTCCTCTTTCACCATCTCCGTGTTTCATCTTTACATGATTTTTTATTTGTTTCTCATTAGCTTCTAGTCTGTTGGTGGCACCGACTGTGACTCATAACCTCTCATTAACAAAGCAGGAACAGGCAAGTTCTGTTTTGGTGTGACTATCTATGCCTAAGTCACCAGGCGAACATGAACTTACATGCCTTCTTGAAAAGGGTTTCCTGGAACACATGCAAAACAATGCCCATTGTCAGAAGGTTAAAGAAAGTTAGCGCATAAATCTAAACTGCTGTGCTCAAAAGTGATGGGTGACTATTACTCTTTTCTGGTGTGAAGCCAATTTATCTTGATCATTCTAAGTTATACAACCTCAGGTCAGGGAGTTATTCGGAGGGAGGTACCCCAGAGAACAGCTAGATGCCCCCAAGAAGCACAGGGCAAGGATGCTTCTTCAGCAATCTGAGTTTTCTCTAGCTTTGTTGCCATTTGTACCTGGTCTGTGTCTGTATTGGTGTAATTCTGCCTCTTCAACCAGTGTGTCCCCTGTTGCTGCCATATGATGATGATGATGATGAAGATGATGTTGCAGTGAAACCAAGTTGCCTGAACAGCAACACTGGGAGAGGAATCTTTGATATTGGCAAAGGATTTTCCCCAATTTATAGGGGGGGGGTGGGCGGAACCAAACCCAACAAACTGGGCAAAATTAAACCCATTTCAGCAGGCTCCTCTGGAGTTAGATGCAGATGGTGCTGGAGGAAAATGTATCTGTTTCATCATGGCTATTAAGATAAATCAATAAATATGGCTGTAGGGGATGTGTGAGTGCCATTGGGGTAGGAGCAGAGCCGTCTTTCCTATTGGGATTCCTGCCGTGTTGCGCCAGGGCGCTGGCCTCTCAGGGGCACCCCAGCAAGTGGGGCAGCTGCACGGCTTTGCCGGCGGCCTCCCCTTTCCCTGCACGCTGCCAGCTGTGCCCCATCAACCATATGGCTGGCGGGCGTGCAGCTTCCACTGGAGAGCCAGTGTGGTGTAGTGGTTAAGAGCAGTAGACTCGTTATCTGGTGAACTAGGTTCGCTTCCCTGCTCCTCCACATGCAGCTGCTGGGTGACCTTGGGCTAGTCACACTTCTCTGAAGTCTCTCAGCCCCACTCACCTCACAGAGTGTTTGTTGTGGGGGAGGAAGGGAAAGGAGAATGTTAGCAGCTTTGAGACTCCTTCGGGTAGTGATAAAGCGGGATATCAAATCCAAACTCTTCTTCTTCTTCTTCCTTCCCAAGCCTCCGCGGGAGAAGAGCGATCCCCGCAGAGGCTTGGGGAAAGGTCAACAACTCTGGGAAAGCGGGGGGGGGGGGTGCCGGAGGGATCTTTGAACCACGGTGCTGGATATGCTTAAGATGGCCCTGGGTAGGATAGAGCTGCTTTCCCTTTTGCATGGAGCTTGTCAGTGTTCCTCAACTGTGAGCCCCCAGATGCTCTTGGACGACAACTCCCACCATCCTGACCATTGGCTAATCTGACTGGCAATGATGGGAGTTGCGGTCGACAACATCTGAGAACCAAACCACATTCATGGCTGATTTACAAATTTGGGGAAACCACATGGCAGGGTTCTTAGGGGACTGTCCCACTCATACACAAGTGCTGGACTGTGTTTTGAATCCTCAGTGCTTAAGGGCTCTTCCAGATTACCTTTTTATGTACCATACTCCCTGGTTTCTTTGTATAAAACTTACCTAGTAATAGGACAGGATGCGGGTGGCGCTGCGGTCTAAACCACTGAGCCTAGGGCTTGCCGATCAGAAGGTCGGCGGTTTGAATCCCCGTGACAGGGTGAGCTCCTGTTGCTTGGTCCCTGCTCCTGCCAACCTAGCTGTTCGAAAGCACGTCAAAATGCAAGTAGATAAATAGGTACCGCTCTGGCGGGAAGGTAAACGGCGTTTCCGTGCGCTGCTCTGGTTCACCAGAAGCGGCTTAGTCATGCTGGCCACATGACCAGGAAGCTGTCTGAGGACAAACGCCGGCTCCCTCAGCCAGTAAAGCGAGATGAGCACTGCTACTCCAGAGTCGTCCGCGACTGGACCTAACAGTCAGGGGTACCTTTACCTTTACCTTTAGTAATAGGACTATGTCTGATCTTTTTTGACCATCTCTTCCGATTTGTTTAAAGGGTGGTCGAACAAGAATGCATTCATTTTTATTTGCGTCTTCCTGTTGATCATTTGTTCACCCCATACTTTTCAATCCATTTCCTTGTCACTTTCCTAACTTCAAAATTTCAGTTTGCTTTAAGAAGTGGTTTTGCTGCACTAAGGCAACAGAGCACTTTTAATGTGTTGTGTGTGTGGCTATGAATCTCGGAGAGTGAGAGCTAAGCAGTAAAATGAGAAAGCAACCTTCCTTGTGTGGCATGTTGGTCAGGTCAGGGATGTCTCTACTGACAGCTGTAAGGAGAGATTGCATCATGGTGTCTGTTCCTTTGGAGGCTGGCCATGGCCAAATCCTGGCCTCTTTGGAATTTGGCAGGGAGACCAGAACTCCTCCTTTGCATTTTGACATAGATCCCAGCTGAAACACTTTGGGTTGTTTTTGTTGTTGTTGTTAGTAACGAATATATGCAAGCACAAACACAACTCTCTCTCTCTCTCTCTCTCTCTCTCTCTCTCTCTCTCTCACACACACACACACACACACACACACACACACACTGCAAATTCCTCCTACCACTTTAAAGGCACCTAAACAGCGATTCATGTGAGAGATGTCCGTTATGATTTGAGCCATTGCCAGAGCCGAAAATACCTTCAATCTGGTGACAGATCCTGAAGTCTACAGCCTATTGTTCCTACCTGGGCTGGCCCAAGGCATTTTCCCACCTGAGACTAAGGACAAGAGGACATCCTCACCGCTCCATGCCAAACGAACTGGCAGCTGAATCTTATTTCAATTTTCAGTACTCCCTCTTGTCTTCCCTTCGCTTTGCCAGCCATGACATCAGGTACCTTGGCAGGAGTGGCCCGAGCCATGGGCATGCTCATATTGATCAATGATGTCACTCAACGCGTTAGTAAAGCTGTCTATCATCGTTGTAACAACATCATAAATGCAGTCTTGTGGCGGACATCTGATTTCCCACCCGCCCCAATAATGGTAGTGACAGCATGCTTAAAAAAGTCAATGGGTGGCACATTTTTCTTACTATTCAATCTGTGCCATGAAATGTGGCAACCCTACAGCAGCCACAGAGGCCAGTTTTCAGTTCACATGGCCTGCCAATTAAAGGCATTTCAAATCAGCACTCACTGGTATGCATTCTGCTAGTGTTAGGGCATGTAAACACAGGACAAAGAAGCTGTAAATTCAGCAGGAGCAACCCGTCCACTATTGGCTGAACGACAGGAAGCTGTTACTTAGAAAACACATAAACACACATGTCTGGTCAGAGTGACCTCTGCTGGGTTGCCCAAGGGAAAGTGATTTCCTATTATGAAACACCTGTTGTGGTTTTCTTTTGGCTCCCATCAAAGAAGGAAATTCCTAGTGGGAAGCAGGTCAGTACAACTTTTTCTACCTTTGACCACAGAGACCCTGCACTCAGCCCAGGGGAGCTCAGTGCCATCTCCTACTGGCTGAGAAGCAGAGAGGCAACATCTGAGATCAGAGTTCTCTATTTTCCCACCCAGGGCCAGTGCTGTCAAATATCCCGTTTTCCCCGAGATTCTCCCTTATTTCAAGCAGTTTCCCGCTGCTCTCCCTTATTTTTTATTTCCCTTAAATTTCCCATTTTTAATGGAAGCAGCTCCTCCTCTGCTGGCCAGGGACTGGGTGGGAAGACCTCGCCTACTTGGAGAGAAAAGCCTCAGCCCTCAAAGCAAGTGGGAGCCGTTTCCCGTGCTTACAGGGGGGTGTATTCCTCCCCCTGCATCAGCCCCTATCCGTTGCCGCCGAGCCCCTCAGCCGGCCAATAGGGTTAGCTGGCGGGCGGAGCCTGGCTGCCTTTGAGCAGCTGCTGCTTCCTGTCCTGTTTTGATGGGATCAGACAAGAAGACGATGGGGCTCCATTGCGCAGAGCACATGGCTGCCCTCCTCTTTGCTGGCTGCCCTCCTCTTTGCTCCGCTCCGAGCCCGAGGCCGCTTGGAGTTTACATTGCTGCTCCGCCCATTTTTGCTTCTGGCTCCGCCCACCACCGACATGTGACTGTCCCCGGGATAGGTGAGACTGCTGATCCCTTATTTTCAAATCCGAAACTTGACAGCTATGCCCAGGACAGAATGACATTCAAGTCGAGAGGAATTTTGGACAGTTTGCCATCCATGGATAGTAGGTGCCTCTGTGAGGCCACAGTAGCTCAGGCCCCACTAGGGCAGTCAGGAGAAGGCTAGGGCATGTGCCAGGGAGGAAGGGTTAGCTGAAGGCAGGAACTAGATCTCTGAATGATGCAGGAAGACATTTTAAAGTATTGACTCTAGAGGGTGTTTTGCATCAGAATGGGAGACACTGTTTTGGGCACAGACAGAATAGAAGCCTCACTTGCAAGGCATTCCACGACACCATGGACTAGCCAGTGTGGTTTAGTGGTTAGTGTGTTGGACTAGGACTTGGGAGATCAGAATTCAAATCTCCACTCAGCCAAAAAGCTCACTGAATGACTTTGGACTATTCACTGTCTCTCAGCTGAGCCTACCTCACTGGGTTGTTGTGAGGATACAATGGAGTGGGTGGTGGTGGTAGAGAGAACCATGTATGCGTATGCTACCTGGAGCTCCTTTAATGGATATCATTGCAATAAATAAAGAAAATCGGTGATGGTCACACTGCAGGGTTTCATTGGAGGGAACAAGAGTCGATAAGGTCCAAGGCCCAATTGCAGAAAGACTTGAGTTTAAATTGTCCAAAGGGTGTGGGGAGTATTTTAGGAGCGTTTGATGAGTAGAGTTGCCTTGGACATCCTTCTGCACAGTACCCAACCCTTTCCTAGACCTATAATTTGTGGGGTGTTAGCGTCCAAAATGCATATGTAAAGGGTTAATTGCAAGAGCTGTAGAACCCTCTGGCATGATACACTCTGTGGCAGTTACAGCAATTGGTACAGTTACGGCACTTAACTGTCTTAACAGTTAACAAAACAAAACAAAATAAAAATCCTTCCTTAAAGGTAAAGGGTAAAGGGACCCCTGACCATCAGGTCCAGTCGTGTCCGACTCTGGGGTTGCGGCGCTCATCTCGCTTTACTGGCCAAGGGAGCTGGCGTACAGCTTCCGGGTCATGTGTCTAGCATGACTAAGCCGCTTCTGGCGAACCAGAGCAGTGCACGGAAACGCCGTTTACCTTCCCGCCGGAGCAGTACCTATTTATCTACTTCCACTTTGACATGCTTTCGAACTGCTAGGTGGGCAGGAGCTGTGACCAAGCCATGGGAGCTCGCCCTGTGGCAGGGATTCGAACCGCCCACCTTCTGATCAGCAAGCCCTAGACTCTGTGGTTTAACCCACAGCGCCACCTGGGTCCCTATAGAGACCAACTAAGTTTGTTATTGGTATGAGCTTTCGTGTGTATGCACACTTCTTCAGATACACTGAAACAGAAGTCACCAGACCCTTATATATAGTGAGGGAGTGGGGAGGCGTATTACTCAGAAGGGTGGTGGGAAAGGTTGATTGGCTGATAGGTGTGTTAAACAGTAGTCAACAGGTCTACCACACCTACCAGCCAATCACCCATTCCCTTCTGAGTAATACCCCTCCCCACCCTCTCACTATATATAAAGGTCTGGTGACTTCTGTTTCAGTGTATATGAAGAAGTGTGCATGCACACGAAAGCTCATACCAATAACAAACTTAGATGGTGTCTAAGGTGCTACTGGAAGGAATTTTTTTATTTTGTTTCAACTACGGCAGACCAACCTGGCCACCTACCTGTAACTTAACAGTTAACAGTTATAATTGCATTGTATATTTAATCTGCAACTGCAAGTATACTAAGTATATCTTCAACATCAACTTTGTTGGACTGGTCATGTTGTGCGGATGCCTGATGATCGTCTTCCAAAGCAACTATTCTATTCCAAACTTTAAAATGGAAAGCGTAATGCTGGTGGTCAACAAAAGAGGTTCAAAGTCTCTCTCAAGGCAAATCTTAAAAAAAATGTAGTATAAACACCGACAACTGGGAAACACTGGCCTGTGAGTGCTCCGATTGGAGAAGAGCTTTTACCAAAGGTGTCATTGGCTTTGAAGAGACTCGAACTCAGGACGCAAGGGAGAAGTGTGCTAAGAGGAAGGCACGCTTGGCAAATCCACACCGTGATCAACTCAGGTCCGGAAACCAATGTCCCCACTGTGGAAGGACGTGTGGATCCAGAATTGGCCTCCACAGTCACTTACGGACTCACTGTTAAAACCGTGTTTATGGAAGGCAATCTTACTCGGCTACGAGTGATCGCCAAAGATGAAGAAGAAAGACTAAGTAAAAGTTGCATGTTATTTAAACTTGCATAATGTCTTGCATGGTTTTTACAGGAGGGGAAAAGTAGCTAATTAAAGGGTCAAACAACCCAGGGCTGTCTTCCGCATACTCTGCAAACGGGAACTAGCGTCTGCTTCCCACATAATCCACCCCTCCCTCCCTCAGCAGATAACGATAAGGAAATCTTCAGGTGTGGCATAAGGCAGGTGAGGTGGGAAGGTGCTGACAACACAGATGGAACAGATGGGAGAAGCTGGGGCAGCTTTCTCAATTGCTGTGATGACACAAATGCACGATAACAAAGTTAGAGCTCTTGAAACTGGGTTGACCATTTCCAGTGAATTTTTCCAGGGGAATTTTTCCAGGGGGAGCCAGTGTGGTGTAGTGGTTAAGAGCGGTGGACTTGTAATCTGGTGAACTGGGTTCAATTCCCCGCTCCTCCACATGCAGCTGCTGGGTGACCTTGGGCTAGTCACACTTCTCTGAAGTCTCTCAGCCCCACTCACCTCACAGAGTGTTTGTTGTGGGGGAGGAAGGGAAAGGAGAATGTTAGCCGCTCTGAGACTCCTTCGGGTAGTGAAAAGCGGGATATCAAATCCAAACTCTTCTTCAGGGGGAGGAGAAATCCTCCCAGCAGTTTCTCGGGGACGAGGAATCGCCATTCGCAACGGCTTTTGGAGTTTTCTTTTTGTTGCTGGAAGTTGTGGCAGCAGCCACAACTGCATTGGCAGCCTGGCCACCATTTCTGATCCTCACCCAAGTCTAGCGGGACGTTCTGAATGCCTACCACCACCAAAAAATCAGCGGAGACCATCCCAAGAAAAATCTGCAAAGTGGCCTTCCTTTTCTCAGATGAAGTAGTGGTGAGACAAAGGGGGAAATGTGGAGAATTTTGGCTTAGCTCTACTGCAGGCTTCCTCAACCTCGGCCCTCCAGATGTTTTTGGCCTACAACTCCCATGATCCCTAGCTAGCAGGACCAGTGGTCAGGGATGATGGGAATTGTAGTCTTAAAACATCTGGAAGGCCAAGGTTGAGGAAGCCTGCTCTACTGTAATTATAATACTGGATAGGAGAGAGAAGCAGCAGCCATGAATCTCTCATACAACCAACCTCACAGAAGGGCATAGCTCACTGGCAGACCATCTGCTTTGCATGCAGAAGATCTCAGGTTCAATCTCCAACATCTCCAGGCAGGGCTAGGAAAAGACCCTGGAATCATAGAATTGTAGAGTTGGAAGGGACCCTGAGGATCATTTAGTCCAACCCCCTGCAATGCAGGAATATGCAGCTGTCCCACATGGGGATTGAACCTGCAGCCTTGGCATTATCAGCACCATGCTCTAACCAGCTGGGCTATCATAGGTCACCACTGCAGAACTGTTATATCGTTCCGGGAACCTTAGTTCTTAAAATAAATGCCAAACACTGGGTTTAGGAGAAATCAAGAGTAAGTGTTTTATTGCTGAGCAATAGGTCCAGGGAGTCATCTCCAAAAGACTGGACCCCAATCACAGGTATCCAAAGGTTTTTTATAGATCCTTCAAACGTTACATATTCATATCTTGCATTAAGCATCAAGCCAATGAGTGTATGACAGCAACCCAGAAATCCAACCCTCTGGTCCCCAGAAGACTCTCTGAACTTCACCCTAGTTAGCTGAGGCAAGGAGATTCACTTCTGTGTGGTGCCAGTGTGGTGTAGTGGTTAAGAGCGGTAGACTCGTAATCTGGGGAACCGGGTTCGTGTCTCCACTCCTCCACATGCAGCTGCTGGGTGACCTTGGGCTAGTCACACTTCTTTGAAGTCTCTCAGCCCCACTCACCTCACAGAGTGTTTGTTGTGGGGGAGGAAGGGAAAGGAGAATGTTAGCCGCTTTGAGACTCCTTTGGGTAGTGAAAAGCGGGATATCAAATCCAAACTCTTCTTCTTCTTCTTCTTCTTCTTCTTCTTCTTCTTCTTCTTCTTCTTCTTCTTCTTCTTCTGCTTTCTTGTTACGACCTTCTACCCCTATGAACTCTCCCCCAATTCCTTTCGTTGGGTCAGTGTTCCAGCTTGGTAAGCATATACATCTCATTATGTCATTTGGTAAAATTCTATATATGTATCTCAAACACCCAGAACATTCTGCAGACATCCTGTTTCTCCCAACATCCTGTTTCACTTGGGGACATAGGACCCATGACATAACTTATATCTTCTGCGGTCAATCTGCCTAGCTAGATATTTTTCTGCTTGGCTCAGCTATAACCCACAAACTCTTTGTAAGAAGCGTTCCTTACAAGGTACAGTCTTAACGCATAAGCATACAGAATAAAGCAAAGGTGAGATTCTATGTTCCCAGGTTACAACAGAACCACTGCCGGCCAGTGCAGACAATACAGGGCTAGATGGACCCAGTAGCTTCTTCTGTCCCTGTGTAGCAGCTAAGCACTTGCATTCCTAGAGGTGCCTCACTGAAGGTAGTACAGAATAGCTGGAGCAGGAAGGGAGAAGAGCAGAGCCGTCTCACCCATAGAGGCCGGTGGCGCGGCGCGCCAGGGCGCAGGGCACCCCAGGGGCGCCCCCGTGAGCCCGCCGGCATACCGGGCTCCCCCTCCCCAACCCGCCCCCGCCCCCATGGGCAGGCAGGCACTCACGCGCGACCTTCCAGCACTCCAGCTGGGGCTCTGGGAGGCGAGGGCGACCGGCTTGCAGCCCGCCCCCCGCCGGCCTGCAGCCCGCCCTCCCGCCGGTGCGCGAGCGCCCGTCCGCCCGCCCCTCATCCTCCGCCCGCCGGAGCGCGGGCGCCCGCTCCAACGCCACGCCTCTCATCCCCCACTCGCCCACCCCCCCTCCCGAGGGGCGGCCAGCGCGGGAGGGAGGCGGGCGGAGAGGCAGCAGGCTGGGGGCGCCGAGGGATCGCTGCGCCAGGGCGGCAGATCCCTCTAAGACGGGCCTGGAGAAGAGGCAGAGAGGCACCCACCAGATGTGCGCCCCTCCCCATTTCAGCCCTGGTCCAGCAGTTAGATGCAGGTGGCAGGGCGCCAGGGAGGTTTTAGCAACAAGGCTGTGGCACAGCTCGGCCTCTCGGCTTCCATGCCCTCCCTGCTGCTCAGCTGTTTGACTGGTGGCCTGGCTCCCTGCTTCTAGGTTCATGTAAGGCCTGGAACGCTCCCCAATTATCCCTGGAAAATACCAGCTCGCGCATAAAGAGACAGCAATAATATTTTATTTGTGCTTTTTTACGATACAAGCTCTTGAAAGCAGTCCTGGCAAAGGGAGGCGAAAGTGATATATTATCATCTAATAAAGCAATTGAACATGACAGCTTTTAAGGAAGATCTGAGATGGGATCTGGTTACGGGTCTTCTGAGTACGTGCGGGGGGAGGGCAGGGAAGGGGTGTGTGTGTGGAAGTGCAAGGGAAAGAAAAGCAGGTGGGACGAGAAAGCAGGAAACGTAAACACACCATTAGTGTGCAGAGGTGCTCCGCTTTCTGTTATTTTAACCAAGTCATAAATGTGGTTTATAGCCTTGCAAACAACATAAAGGCGACAGCGTTCCCAGCTAATCCTTCAAAACTATTACAGGGCTTTAGAAGCGCATAAAAATGCACGCACAAAACATGCCCCCACACTGGATAACACATGCAGTTGTCGCTTGTGTGGGGTTTATTGGGGTTGCATGTGAAGACATATTAAGCACATGTCTGCACTGAAGGTGCGCAGCCTGCCATGCAGCGCATTTAACATGCTTGCCTCCTCCCAGACACACATGCAGTCTGCACACTTCCTGACCGTTTTCTTCCCCTCTCTTTTCTTTGCACTGCCAAGGTGGGGGGGATGATGGTGGAAGCAGACAGCAAGACACCACCCCAGGAACTCAGGATGCCTGTGATTAAGGATGGAGGGATAGAGCTGTCGGTTTTGGATTCTATCGTTTCTCATTCTCCCAAGCTTAAATTCAGTTCTCCACATTTCCCCTGCAATTTGCAAATGTGCGTTGCTGTTGTTAAACCCTTGTGGGAAAAAACCGCCAGCGTTTCAGTGCGAATAAGCCCATCTTTTGTATGCAGTTTTGCTCAATATACACTTCTTTGCAAAACCATTTCCCCAATATAATGCATTTCGTACTTTGCTTTCACTAATACTGTATATGGTTTTTAAATGTCCGCCTTACCCTACTAAACGTGCATTTTTGAATGCATCACTCAGCAAGAGAACTGCATTGCAAAATTGGGAGGAGTGGGAATTTCAAAGGCCGTCTGCGTTTCAGTTCGCATTCTTGCAGAAATTGCTTCTCCTGTAAATGCAAACTGCCTTGGGATTTCTCCCCATCCCTTCACCCCTTTCGGATGCAGGTCATGGGGAAGAGTGAAAGAGGAGACCTGCTAGGGTGCTCAGACACATGTTGTGGGCAAAGATTGGGGAAACCGTTTCACCCTACAGGTCGCTTGGCACTTTCTCTTCTAGGCAACCTTCCAAGGGCCACTTGCCCTTGGTGAGCAGGACCAAAGGAAAAGGGGGGGGCACCAAATATTATTATTTTTTGCCTTTATGCAATAGGCTAGCTTCTACACACACTTAACACCTCCTCTCTATCCTCCATGAAGACTAGCAACATCAGAGTTGGACATGTTCCAGCCAGGCAAAAACACTTGAGGTGCAAAGCAAGGGCCAGTGAAGGCAGTTCCAAGGGCAAGATAGAGAGATCTGGATGATTCTATTCAGTCCCTGGACTTCAGGTTCTCCCCACATCTCACCGCAGGCTATTGCAGAGCGACAGCACAGATGGGCAGATCAGGTTCCACAGATAGATCTCTGGATGATTTGCAGTTCTATAGAATCATAGAGTTCTATAGAATCATCCTGGAGTTGACAGATCCTGAAGTTGAGGCTCCAGTACTTTGGCCACCTCATGAGAAGAGAAGACTCCCTGGAAAAGACCCTGATGTTGGGAAAGATGGAGGGCACAAGGAGAAGGGGACGGCAGAGGATGAGATGGTTGGACAGTGTTCTCGAAGCAACTGGCATGAGTTTGGCCAAACTGCGAGAGGCAGTGAAGGATAGGCGTGCCTGGCGTGCTCTGGTCCATGGGGTCACGAAGAGTTGGACACGACTGAACGACTGAACAACAACAACAAGAATCATAGAATCGTAGAGTTGGGAGGTACCCCATGGGTCTTCTAGTCCAACCCCCTGCGATGCAGGAATCTCAGCTAAAGCATCCATGACAGATGGCCATCCAACCTCTGCTTAAAAACCTCCAAGGAAGGAGAGCCCACAACCTCCCGAGGGAGATCGTTCCACTGTTGAGCAGCTGTTACCGTCAGAAAGTTCTTCCTAACGTTTAGCCAGAATCTTCTTTCATGTAATTTGAATCCTTTTCCTTGGGTCCTACCTTCTGGAGCAGCGGAAAACAAGCTGCTCCATCTTCCAAATGACAGCCCTTCAGATATCTGAAGGTGGCTACCATATCTCCTCTCATTCACCTGTCTTCCAGGCTAAACATACCCAATTCCATCAACTGTTCCTCATAAGGACACTATATGCTCTACGTGGGGCTTCTCTCACACTTGAACTGGAACCTGCAGCACACCTGTCGACAGGCATGATGATGCCTTGTCAGCATTTAACATCTGTGCTCGGAGATATCACTGGTTGCTAATCTGATACTGAGCCAAGGTCATTAGGATTAGTATTTTAAGTTACAGGTAGGTAGCCGTTGCTCAGTCCCATCTCCTGCCCACCTAGCAGTTTGAAAGCACGTCAAAGTGCAAGTAGATAAATAGGTACCGCTCCGGCGGGAAGGTAAATGGCATTTCCATGTGCTGCGTGGTTCACCAGAAGCGGCTTTGTCATGCTGGCCACATGACCCGGAAGCTGTATGGCGGCTCCCTCAGCCAGTAAAGCAAGATGACCGCCGCAACCCCAGAGTTGGACACGACTGGACCTAATGGTCAGGGGTCCCTTTACCTTTACTTAGTCCCATCAGCAGAAGTACACACAAGGTACACACAAGGGCTTCCACTAGCACAACAGGGCTTCCCCCCCTTCCTGAGAGCCAGTGTGGTGTAGTGGTTAAGAGCGGTAGACTCGTAATCTGGGGAACCGGGTTCGCGTCTCCGCTCCTCCACATGCAGCTGCTGGGTGACCTTGGGCTAGTCACACTTCTTTGAAGTCTCTCAGCCCCACTCACCTCACAGAGTGTTTGTTGTGGGGGAGGAAGGGAAAGGAGAATGTTAGCCGCTTTGAGACTCCTTCAGGTAGTGAAAAGCGGGATATCAAATCCAAACTCTTCTTCTTCTTCCTCCCCTCCCCAGAACCCCCAGTTTGGCTCAGGGTGGCAAAAAAATCCTAGAACAGCAAACAGCGGGAGAGGAGGGCAGATTGTTCCACCAGGAAAGCAGAAATGCTTGCATGGGTGGAGCTATCTGCTCTGTTCAGTTGTGGTGCTGAAAACCGATTCCTAGGCTCAGGATGTGCTCAGAGGCACTCTTTTCTTTCATCCTAACCATTTGTATTTTGCATATATGGCTCTGATCAGGCAATATTGGGGTGTATAAGCAGGGTTCTAATTTGGGTGGTGGCAGCGGCGGGGGGCACTCCACAAGTAGAGGTGGCTCCCTAACTGCACATAGTTTCCTTCTACAAGTTGAAGAACGACAGGCAACATGGATGGGGAAGAAGAGGAGCAGAGAGTAAGACCCGAACTAATGGATTCAAGTTACGAGAAAGGAGATTGCGGCTTAATACAAGGAAGGACTTTCTGGCAGTAAGAGCAGTTTGACAGTGGAATGGACTCCTACGAGAGGTGGTGGACTCTCCTTCCATGGCGGCTGGATGGCCATTTGTCACGATTCTTCAGCCGTGATCCCTGAATTGCAATACAAGGCTGGACTGGATGATCCTTGAGATCCCTTCCAACTCCACAATTCTACGATTCTATGAACTGATAGTGTGCTCATTCCTGCTCCTGCTGCTCATGTGTAGGGTTCCTACAGAAGCAGTTTTCTTGGCCCATGAGCACACCCCGATGAGGACAGGGCTTACACTGAACAGCTGGACAAATATTGACTGTCGTATGAAGCTGTCAAGACCACATTTATAATTTCCTGGGGTGGTTGCAGCCTGATATTTTGGACGCATAGCAGAATGTCTCAATATAATTTCATTTCATTTGTCCTCCCTGAAGGCCTAAATAAACATTATGAGGGGCATGTCTCCTCCACACATCTCCCGCTGAGTCACACCTAGTAAAAGAAATGGGACAACAACATGCATTTCCTTGTCTCCGCTCCAGTTCATTGGCTGCTCTTCAGGGTGTGAGCGCTTCAGCATTCCTGCTTGCCAGATGGAACAAGCTCCTTTCTCCTCTTGCCCATATTGTTCTGGGAGTTCTCCTGATGCTCCAGAGAAGAGTTGGAGGAGGCATGGGGGGGGGTGCAAATGGGGGAAGCGAGTGGGATCTCTTGTGCTGGTTTCCACTAGCGTGTGGGTGGGGTGGAACCCAGGCCACGGGATGGGAGGAAACCACCGATGATGTTGGACTGTAACATTTTGATAGCAACGCCTTCTGGGAAACGTGTGTGAAGAAAGGATGGAGAGTCCAGGGGAAAGTGCTTGTGAGAAAGCCACCGTGGTGTCAGTTACTTAATTTATTGCTGCATTTGCTTACGAATGGAGGGAATCATTTGTCTTGTTTGCATCAATTGATGAAGTGTAATGGCACAGCCCTTGCCGGACTTCTCAAAGCTGGATCTCCTCCGCCATCCCCTTTTTTTTGAGATTGTTGTTGTTGTTGTTTAGTCGTTTAGTCCTGTCCAACTCTTCGTGACCCCATGGACCAGAGCACGCCAGACACTCCTGTCTTCCACTTTGGGGACTCTAATTGAAGAAAATGGGGGGAGATGGCCCAGAGTTGTTGAGCTTTTTTGGAGTGGGTGCAGAACATCACTAACCCGACAGACAAACGCTGACAATCGCTCGCACCGCAGAAGCCAACAAGCGCCTGCCTGCTTACAAACAGCAGCCGGCAATCGCACGTTCAATTACCTGTCCCCCCCCCCCATGCACTATCCATGTATAAGGCAACCTCAGTTTTTTAGCATTGTTTAGTCATTTAGTTGTGTCCAACTCTTCGTGACACCATGGACCAGAGCATGCCAGGCACCCCTGTCTTCCACTGCCTCCCGCAGTTTGGTCAGATTCGTGTTAGTAGCTTCGATAACACTGCTTAACTCCATTTGCAGCTCCTTAACTCCATTTGTTGTTGTTGTTCAATTGTTCAGTTGTGTCCGACTCTTTGTGACCCCATGGACCAGAGCACGCCAGGCACCCCTATCCTCCACTGCCTCCCGCAGTTTGGCCAAACTCATGCCAGTCGCTTCGAGAACACTGTCCAACCATCTCATCCTCTGTCGTCCCCTTCTCCTTGTGCCCTCCATCTTTCCCAACACCAGGGTCTTTCCCAGGGAGTCTTCTCTTCTCATGAGGTGGCCAAAGTATTGGAGCCTCAGCTTCAGGATCTGCCCTTCCAGTGAGCACTCAGGGCTGATTTCCTTCAGAATGGATAGGTTTGATCTTCTTGCAGTCCATGGGTCTCTCAAGAGCCTCCTCCAGCACCATAATTAAAAATTATTCATACAAATAATTCATAATTTTTGAGATTCCACTCTCCTTTTCCCCACTCACTTTCTTAAATGATATCATGAGTTCCTCTCTAAGCTAAACGTGGCCATAGATAACTTTAAACCGTGGAAGATTCCGTCTTCCTGCATTTTATTATAGGAGATAAGCCTATGTAATCTTATGTGACACCGCTTGGCCTTGAAATCTACAGCTCTGCTGTACTGCAGGCATGTAGCAAAGGGAAGGAGAGATCTCTGCAGCTATGACTGTGTTTTAGTGAGCAGCTTGTGTTAAACATCTCATTGCCTTCCACAAGCCTCACCCAACCAGCGGCAGATTAATATTGGATGAAAAATGCTCTTTCACATCCTCATTCATAAACTTCTGGAAAAGATGCTTCACGGTGGCCTTGGGAATCCTGATTCCAAGGTGAATGCAGATAAATATAAGGCTTAGGGCAGAAACAGGGGGATTTTCCAAGCACCGTTTGCAAATATTCCCTTTCCAAATATGCCCATGTGCAAGGTTAAATGTATATACTTTTGCAGTATAATAATGTTTATTAATTTTCATTTATAACTATCCAATAAAAGGCACATTAATACCAAAATACAATACAATTAAAAGAGCCAATTATTCAATACCACATTAAACAATTTTATTTGACTTCCTGTGCTCTGGTCTTCGGAGGTTGTCCTTCTTCTTTTGTCCTGCTAAAAACTCTTATTTAGTCCAAATGCATCTGTTCCGATATTGATCCTTTATTTTAACAGCCACTGATCTGGTGACTTTCATTCATATTTAAATATTCCATATCCATTGATTTTGCAAGGGGGTTTTCATCCTGTGAATTTCTGTGTGAAATGCTCATTTTACATTCATCTTTTCTTTTCCTGTTGTAATCCGACATCTTCATCTACTTTTGCAACCTCTAAGGAGACGTAGGGAATTTTATCTCTGTTAAATCTGGTATGAACTGGCAGGTTTCGCACACACTCCCTGTAGCTTGGAAGGTAGTCATTTTGCATTCCAAATTTTGCAATGCTGGATCTACTAGACACGTATAAAAAAAACTGTTTCAGGAAAACACGTTGTAAACCTCATAATGGGAAATCACGTTGTCGAAAGACAGAACTCTACAGCGCCATCTGGTGTCACAGTGTTATAACACATTCAAAACACCTTAAAAACAAACAAACAAACAAACAAACAAACAACAACAACAACAACAACAACAACAACAACAACAGCAGCAAATGGAGCTGAGTCCAGAAACAGACTGACCCATCCGCCTCTAGTCAGCACCATTATTATGCATAAACTTATAGCCATACCACATTGCACCAAAATAATAATAATAATAATAATAATTTATTTTTTTAACCAGCCACTCTGGGCGGCTTCCAACAGAACATTAAAATGCAATAATCTATTAAACATTAAAAGCTTCCCTAAACAGGGCTGCCTTCAAATGTCTTCTAAAGGTCTGGTAGTTGTTTTTTTCTTTGACATCTGGTGGGAGGGCGTTCCACAGGGCAGGTGCCACTACCAAGAAGGCCCTCTGCCTGGTTCCCTGTAGCTTTGCTTCTCGCAGTGAGGGAACCGCCAGAAGGCCCTTGGCGCTGGATCTCAGTGTCCGGGCTGAACGATGGGGTGGAGACGCTCCTTCAGGTATACTGGACCGAAGCCATTTAGGGCTTTAAAGGTCAGCAACAGTACTTTGAATTGTGCTTGGAAACATACTGGGAGCCAATGTAGGTCTTTCAAGACCGGTGTTATGTGGTCTCAGCGGCCGGTCCCAGTCACCAGTCTAGCTACCGCATTCTGGATTAGTTGTAGTTTCCGGGTCACCTTCAAAGGTAGCCCCACGTAGAGCGCATTGCAGTAATCCAAGCGAGAGATAACTAGACCATGCACCACTCTGGCAATACAGTCCACGGGCAGGTAGGGTCTCAGCCTGCATACCAGATGGAGCTGGTAGACTGCTGCCCTGGACACAGAATTAACCTGTGCCTCCATGGGCAGCTGTGAGTCCAGAATGACTCCCAGGCTACGCACCTGGTCCAGGGGCACAGTTATCCCATTCAGGACCAGGGAGTCCTCCACACCTGCCCGCCTCCTGTCCCCCCAAAACTGTACTTCTGTCTTGTCAGGATTCAACCTCAATCTGTTAGCCACCATCCATCCTCCAACCACCTCCAGACACTCACACAGGACCTTCATCGCCTTCACTGGTTCTGATTTGAAAGAGAGGTAGAGCTGGGTATCATCTGCATACAAAAGGGAATCTCCAGTCTGAGGGCCTAATTTGATGGGCCAGGCCTCCCCATTTTGCCTATGAGTCCATTTCAGCCAAGCCACACACCCCTGCCCTACACCTGACATCATATACAGGTGGAACTCGAAAAATTAGAATATCGTGGAAAGGTTCGTTTCTTTCAGTAATTCCACTTAAAAGGTGAAACTAATATATGAGATAGACTCATGACATGCAAAGTGAGATATGTCAAGCCTTTATTTGTTATAATTGTGATGATTATGGTGTACAACTGATGAGAACCCCAAATTCACAATTTCAGCTTTGAGGTTTTCATCAGCTGTACGCCATAATCATCACAATTATAACAAACAAAGGCTTGACGTATCTCGCTTTGCATGTCATGATTCTATCTCATATATTAAACTCTAGTAGCTAATGAAAACAATTGCTTACATAATGGACTTTTCCACAATCTTCTAATTTTTCGAGTTTCACCTGTATATGACGACAGATGTGGGGCACATAAAGGTGTGGGTGCATCAGTTTGCCCTTAATAATTGAAACCAGGTGGGTGCCATTCACTGTTGATTATATGATCTGTAACAAAAGGCAGACAAATCCCAAGAACATGCAAGCAGACTCCCTCCCGCCCCCCCCCCTTCCCGAAGGGCACCTGATCCAAGCTTGCAGAAAGCAAATGATGAATAATCTACCCTTTTATTTTGGCACCTTGTTCCAGTGGTAATTCACCCTTCCTGTTAAAATCATAAAACAAAGTTATAGAGCGTTCACTGTTTGGAAGGGATTTAGAATAATGATTCTAACGTGATTTACAAAGGGTAGGCACTCAGCTGAACAGCTCCGTATAGGCAGCTTATGCCCATTTGTGGGGTTCTATTGGCCTACGAGATCTGCAGGACTATCAATTAAGCAAGAATGCTGGTTGTGAAGGGAATTCCGTGCACAAAGAGAACGACTTAGTAGCCATAGAATTCAGGTGGTCTTCGATAGGTCTGGAAAGCAGCATCAGACCTCTTCTCAGTAGGGACGTTGCTAATGGGTAGTCCAGCCCCCCGCAAACCCAGTTGTTTTGTTCTGTGCTGTGCTGATGAGACCCAGCCACCAAACCTCTTAATTTTGCTCGGAGGAAGATGCAGTAGCCAAAAAGGGTGGGGGAAGAGATAGGTGCAGGAGCAGCTCAAAAGACTACACTTTACTGTCCAAAATGGGTGCCAGGAGGTGTCACCCAGCATCAGGGCCATCTTTACCCAGGGGGTGTGGGGCACCCGGACGCCGAATTCGGGGGGGCGCCAGGTGCCCGCCGCTGAAGCATATTGTATTGAGCTACTATGTGGTAGCGAGGTCAGTGGCACCTTTGACACGGCTGATCTTGCGCCACCTGCAAGGAGAAGTCTCTGGAAAGTCCAGCTCACCAAAGCCGGGAGGAGAGGGAGTGACAGGAAAGAGGGAGAGACAGACAGAAAGAGAATGCACCTATCTAGCGATGGGAGCACGCACAGGCTCCGGAAGAAGAACTCGTATATGCGTGCTCGCAAGGGCCCTCCCAGCTCCTCTTGAAATAAGGTTGCTCCCACAATGAAAGGCTGCCCGAGGTGGCTCTCCCACGCATGTGCACAATGCCCGCCCGTCTCATCTTTCAGACACCTCCTTTACACTGACTCCCAATGCGTTCTTTGTCTTCTTCCTTTTGGAGCTGCGCAGGCGTGAGCACTATTTATCAAATGCTAATAGTGAGGGTGAAAGAGGAGAGCGCAAAATATGGCCTGAAGCTCAACATCAAAAAAACTAAGATCATGGCCACTGGTCCCATCACCTCCTGGCAAATAGAAGGGGAAGAAATGAAGGCAGTGAGAGATTTTACTTTCTTGGGCTCCATGATCACTGCAGATGGTGACAGCAGTCAGGAAATTAAAAGACTCCTGCTTCTTGGGAAGAAAGCGATGACAAATCTAGACAGCATCTTAAAAAGCAGAGACATCACCTTGCCGACAAAGGTCTGTATAGTTAAAGCTATGGTTTTCCCAGTAGTAATGTATGGAAGTGAGAGCTGGACCATAAAGAAGACTGATCGCCAAAGAATTGATGCTTTTGAATTATGGTGCTGGAGGAGACTCTTGAGAGTCCCACGGACTGCAAGAAGATCAAACTTATCCATCCTTAAAGAAATCAGCCCTGAGTGCTCACTGGAAGGGCAGATCCTGAAGTTGAGGCTCCAGTACTTTGGCCACCTCATGAGAAGAGAAGACTCCCTGGAAAAGACCCTGATGTTGGGAAAGATGGAGGGCACAAGGAGAAGGGGACGACAGAGGATGAGATGGTTGGACAGTGTTCTCGAAGCGACTGGCATGAGTTTGGCCAAACTGCGGGAGGCAGTGGAGGATAGGGGTGCCTGACGTGCTCTGGTCCATGGGGTCATGAAGAGTCGGACACGACTGAACAACAACAATAGTGACATAAGCATAATAAAGGTTAATTTGGGGGCTAAACTAAATTTGGGGGCGCTGGGCTGATCTTTGCACCCCAGCAACGCATATGCTAAAGATGGCCCCGCCCAGCATTAACCTCTCCTTCTCCTTCTCTCCCACCACTGCCATCTCCCTTCCTCACCATCAGCCTGCTTATTTTTTCTCCCCATTTTGCTTCCATGTTGGCAGCATCTAGCTCTTTACCTCTCTGCCTTGCTCTGGAGAAGGGCTGTGGATATCTGTGGAGAGCCAGTGTGGTGTAGTGGTTAAGAGAGGTAGACTCGTAATCTGGGGAACCGGGTTCGCGTCCCCGCTCCTCCACATGCAGCTGCTGGGTGACCTTGGGCCAGTCACACTTGTTTGAAGTCTCTCAGCCCCACTCACCTCACAGAGTGTTTGTTGGGGGGGAGGAAGGGAAAGGAGATTGTTAGCCGCTTTGAGACTCCTTTGGGTAGTGATAAAGCGGGATATCAAATCCAAACTCTAGGTAGCCAGGAGAAGATCTGCACCACTGCTGCTTTGCCATGCTGGCTACAGGTTTTGCATAAGCTTATGCAAAGATATACAGTGGTGTTGGTACTTATTCAATGCCCCCTGCTAAACCCATAAGATAGTCATGCAAGGCACCCTTCCTCCTAACTTGCAAGATTCTTATAAAGAGATGAGCAGACACCGCGACCCATCCAGCTGATGTGGGACAGGGCGGGAGGAATTAATCAGAATAAATATAGAGCTGCATAAACCCTGTGCATATGTACTGTGTTGCACCTGGAACTGGAGTCAGAGCCACAGCACATATGCTGTGATATGCATCTGGCTTGCCCATGCTGCAGGTCTAGCCCAGGAGGTGCCGTCTGCTTGCTGACAGTTGTGATGTGCAGCCCAATTACACAGGCCTGTCGGGCATGAGTGAAATGCAATTCAAAATAACACAAGGAGAGAAGATGGACTTCATGTCATGGTTTTCCAGTCTAATTAGCTGTCTTATCGGGGCTGTTGGGTTTGTTGTTGTGGTGGTTTTTTAATGCTGCAATTCATCCAAGGACTTTACGGCAGCATGTATGGTTGCCCTCTTTATCCTCGTGAAAATCATGTAAAGTTCAGACCCTCCAAGTGCCCCTATTTCCCAGAGACAGTCCCGGATTTAAAGAAGCCATCCCAGTTTTTTATTTGATCCGAGAATGTCCCGCTTTTCCTTGGGGTGTCCCTGTTTTCATTGGAGAAATGTTGGAGAGCATGGTAGGACACCCCTATTTTCATCAGAGAAATATTGGAGGGTATGGCCACTGAGCCAAGGAGATAAGCAACTATACAACCTTTAGAAGATATCTGAAGGTAGCCCTGTATAGGGAAGTTTTTAGTGTTTAATGTTTTATTGTGTTTTGTTGTTGTTGTTTACTTATACCCCGCCCATCTGGCCAGGCCTCCCAGCCACTCTGGGCGGCTTCCAATAGGATATTAAAAACACAAAAAACCCAAGCATTAAAAACTTCCCTAAACAGGGCTGCCTTCAGATGTCTTCTAAAAGTCAGAGAGTTGTTTATTTCCTTGACATCTGATGGTAGGGTGTTCCACAGGGAGGGGGCCACTGCCAAGAAGACCCTCTGCCTGGTTCCCTGTAACCTCACGTCTTACAGTGAGGGAACCGCCAGAAGACCCTCGGTGCTGGACCTCAGTGTTGGAAGTTGTCAAGAGTGATTGGGATAACCCAGTCAGATGGGCAGGGTATTATTATTATGGAATAGGACCTATTTGTGAGAGTCCCGTGGACTACAAGAAGATCAAACCTATCCATTCTTAAGAAAATCAGCCCTGAGTGCTCACTGGAAGGACAGATCCTGAAGCTGAGGCTTCAATACTTTGGCCACCTCATGAGAAGAGAAGACTCCCTGGAAAAGACCCTGATGTTGGGAAAGATGGAGGGCACAAGGAGAAGGGGACAACAGAGGATGAGATGGTTGGACAGTGTTCTCGAAGCTACTAACATGAGTTTGACCAAAGTGCGGGAGGCAGTGGAAGACAGGAGTGCCTGGCATGCTCTGGTCCATGGGGTGGACTAAACAACAACAACAACAATTTTCATCAGAGAAATGTCAGAGGGTATGAAAGTGTATTAGGGTTTAGAACCTCTGAAAGGCATTAGATCACTTGCTAAGTGCTGTAGCTGCATGTGAATTGAACTAGGACTGTGTAGCAGATTCACCCAAAGCCCAAATTAGATGGGGCTGATTTGATGGTTTTTGGCCAGATTGGTGCAGGCCAGGCCACCCAGAGCGACCCAGAGTCATCTGGGGTAGGGTATTAGGATCCTTCTAGACTCATGGGAAAATATTGTTTTTCAAAATGTATGATACAGTGCCATTTCTGTGAAATACCGTGTGCTACACCATCTCCTTTAGAGCAGGGACAAGCAATTCAACTTTCATGGTATCGTGTACATGTCAGATTATACCCATTTCACACAGCCATATTCATGAGCATCCCATAACCGCACACACCACATTAAATTCCCTTTGGCACAATAAGCATTAATCTAGAAGGGACTTCACACAGCTATGAATGAGAATCTGTGAAGTAGATAAACTACGGGTCGAGTGGGATGACTGGAAGTGATTTGATTAAAAGACAATTTAATAGCAGCTTCCAGCTAGTCCCTCTCATTTTCTGCAGTTTGATGGTGTGATCCTTTGCTCTGTCAAGAGGTGGTATCCACCACCCAACACAAGCCAACAATGCTCATTTAAGCAATTTTTCCTAGCCACCAATACTCACTTAAGAACTATCTCTATCTATTAACCAGACCAAGGCATAGCTGTCAACGTTTCCCTTTTCTTGCGAGGAATCCTATTCGGAATAAGGGAATTTCTCAAAAAAAGGGAAAAGTTGACAGCTATGGACCAAGGCCCAGGTCTGCCTTGCTTTGCAAGGTCATAATACTATGCAGTTGTATCTCTGGGTTTCTCGCCCACCAAACTGCTGTATTCCAAGTTTCTGCCTTCGACTTGGTAACCAAGACTTACCGGTACCTGTTTTTCTCATGTTTAGACACAACTCCAAGCCAAGCTCCATCCCCAGCTTTCTTTCTCTCTTAAATGCAACTATGACTCCTTAATGCCATTTGCTATTCTTGTCTCAAACTGGGTCAGGACAAGACATCAAATAAAAGCAAATTATATGGTTCAGCATGCAATTTTCGTTGTTGCTGCTCCACTGACTCTCGGAGTTTTCCACCTTCTCCCATCAAATCTCTTGACCATTACTGGTCCATGAAACAAGGTGGCAAAATAGTTTTCTCTTTGCAGTTCGCTTAGCAGCTACTAATTCGCCTTTGCTTTAACAAGTCACATGACGCAATCCCATTTGGGTTATTTCGAATCATGTCGTTACATGGGCTAATTAAGCATTAAGACACAACAGGGCATGGGTTTATTGTGTAATATTTTATGCCAAGGTGTATTTTCACTCTACTTGGGTGTGAGTGATTACACAATAATTTAAGCATCAAAAGGCTCAGGTTGCAATTTTAAAGACAATATTAATTTTAAAAAAAATATTTAATTTGGGGGTCGAGGGATGGGCTGCAGGACCTTTTAAAAAAATTCATTTTTGCTGAAAGTAACATAAAAAGAGAATGCTCACTTTTCCTTCCCAAAGCACTGAAAACAATGCAGTTCAGACCAGACAAGATGGCTCTCGTGGCAAAGAGAGTACACTTTTATGGTTACATCCAGTATAACAGAGCATCTGTCTCCAGATGTTAGGAATGCTACAATTATCAGAGAGCTCACAAGTTTTGGCATCTGTGACCATTTGAACTATAAATTGGGTTTATGGGTGTGGATAATTTCCTTTCATCATGTAATGGAGGAAATCCGTAGCTCAGGGGTGGGAAACCTGTGGCCCTCTGATGTTGTTGGACTACAACTCCCATCATCCCTGATCATTAGCTGTGCTGATTGGGGATGATGGGAGTTGGAGTCCAATAACACGTAGAGGGTCCAGTGAATCCTGGAGGACCACAGTTCCTCTTCCCTGTCATAGTCGGTGAGTAATTCATAACTGGCGTCTTGTCCAGTGCATTTTTTATGAACATTGGAGATTTCGAGGATTAGAAATGGGGAAAAAAGGAAGTAAGGATTAGAAATATGGTACATAAGAAAGGCAATTCACCCTGTGTTGAGGTGAATTTAGGGAAGTGCAACTGGTTTGCTGGAAGGGGGCGGATTTTGGCGTCACACGGGGCGCTGCTGAAATTTCCGCTGCTGTTAACCCTCACAAACAGCCACAAGAAAGAGTATACAAATACATTCTGAGGACATTTTAACAGGGTATTAGAATTTTCCAGAACAAATCCATGTGTGTCTTGTCTGAAGAAAAGCCCTTATAGCTAGCACAATGCTACTATGAAGTAAGACTTGTTGAATTCAGTGCTGCTTACACCCAGGAAAGTGATATGAGTGCAGCATGTTTGCTTCTGTAGATCAGTTTTAGGGAGGTTCTTGTGGTGGGACTCATAGTATACTGTTTTACTCCAATGTTTTCCATGGGCTCAGACCAAAAACAAGAACTTCAGCAACAAAAACCAATAGATTTCTTGGACTATTTTGTGCCCTGGCTCCTTTTTGCTTTCAGGGAAGCACCATAGCTCAGTGGGAGAGCATCTGCTTGGCACACTGACATTCCCAGAGTTCAGTGCAAGCGACTCCAGGTAAATCTGAGAGAGAGCCATGTCTGAAATCTTGGAGTACTCTGCCAGTCAGTGTCAGGCAATAGTGAGCTAGTTGGAGCAATGGTCTGATTCAGTACAAGGCAGCTCCTTAACTCCATTTGTTGTTGTTGTTCAATTGTTCAGTCGTGTCCGACTCTTCGTGACCCCATGGACCAGAGCACGCCAGGCACGCCTATCCTCCACTGCCTCCCGCAGTTTGGCCAAACTCATGCCAGTCGCTTCGAGAACACTGTCCAACCACCTCATCCTCCGTTGTCCCCTTCTCCTTGTGCCCTCCATCTTTCCCAACATCAGGGTCTTTTCCAGGGAGTCTTCTCTTCTCATGAGGTGGCCAAAGTATTGGAGCCTCAACTTCAGGATCTGCCCTTCCAGTGAGCACTCAGGGCTGATTTCCTTAAGGATGGATAATTTTGATCTTTTTGCAGTCCATGGGACTCTCAAGCGACTCCTCCAGCACCAGAATTCAAAAGCATCAATTCTTCGGCGATCAGCCTTCTTTATGGTCCAGCTCTCACTTCCATACATTACTACTGGGAAAACCATTGCTTTAACCATACGGACCTTTGTCGGCAAGGTGATGTCTCTGCTTTTAAAGATGCTGTCTAGGTTTGTCATTGCTTTCCTCCCAAGAAGCAGGCGTCTTTTAATTTTGTGACTGCTGTCACCATCTGCAGTGATCATGGAGCCCAAGAAAGTAAAATCTCTCACTGCCTCCATTTCTTCCCATCACCAAGAGGTGATGGGCCTTAACTCCATATGGGCACCTAAATGGATTCCGATGCTGGAAAATTGGCACTTTTGAAATGCATTCAATTCGCATGAGCATCTGCTTTGCACAAATTCCCATTGGCTACACCAATGTTATATTTCTTCCTTTGAGTTTGGAAGTATCAGCCAGGATATGTTATCATCCTTCCTGCTCTGTTCTTCCAAGTGGCATTTGACTCAGCACTGTGTGTGTGTGTGTGTGTGTGTGTATGTGTGTGTGTGTGTACTTGGTTGGGCTGGGCTGCAAGCCAAATTCTTGGATGACAGAGGCTTCCATGGACGTCTGCTATGTCTATGGCATAAGAGACTCGGGAGACAGCTTGATGAGTCTCTCTCTTTGCCCCCATTCAACCCCACATTCTTTCTCTGACTCAGATATTCAAGCGTCACCGACTCCTGAATGTCGGGGATAAGCTAAGGAGACTCATGAATTACCCATGGCATGAAACCATCGTTGGGTAAAGATCAATCCACAGAGAGGACAGCTACACAAGGGACTGGTGGCTCATTGTTCTGAGAAGCCTGAAGCAGAGTTGAGGTGAAGAAACAAGACGAGGGAGAGCAGCAGGAGAGGCATTTGCCTAAGCCGCTCCTTACTGTGGGTGCAGTGCATGTTACTGTTGCTTCAAGGCCAACTGAGGAGCAGTAAGGGACACTGCAATTCTCTGCACTTCAATGGGATTGCATGGCACCCTATACATATCATTTATTTAAACTGCTGATCTTTAATGCTCAAGGAAACTTAGAGGTGCAAGCAAATAAGTTATTCTCAAATGGACAGGGCTAACTTGGGTCCATTAATTCCAGTGGGTCTCCTCTGAGTAGGACTAATGATTGCTACAACCCTCTTTTTAAAAAACATATGAGAAAAAAAGAATCGTGTATGGTGTGTGTGTGTTTGAATAACCCTCAGCTGTGTTGCCTGCTCTTATGATTGCCAGCTTGCTTTCATTATTCACTGCCTCTACATCTGTAAAATTAAAAGACGCCTGCTTCTTGGGAGGAAAGCAATGACAAACCTAGACAGCATCTTAAAAAGCAAAGACATCACCTTGCCGACAAAGGTCTGTATAGTTAAAGCTATGGTTTTCCCAGTAGTGATGTATGGAAGTGAGAGCTGGACCATAAAGAAGACTGATCGCCGAAGAATTGATGCTTTTGAATTATGGTGCTGGAGGAGGCTCTTGAGAGTCCCATGCACTGCAAGAAGATCAAACCTATCCATTCTGAAGGAAATCAGCCCTGAGTGCTCACTGGAAGGACAGATCCTGAAGCTGAGGCTCCAATACTTTGGCCACCTCATGAGAAGAGAAGACTCCCTGGAAAAGACCCTGATGTTGGGAAAGCCGCCCTGGACACAGAGTTAACCTGCACCTCCATGGACAGCTGTGAGTCCAAAATGAGTCCCAGACTGCACACCTGGTCCTTCAGGACCACAGTTACCCCATTCAGGACCAGGGAGTACCCCACGCCCAGTCGCCCCCTGTCCCCCCAAAACAGTACTTCTGTCTTGTCAGGATTCAACCTCAATCTGTTAGCTGCCATCCATCCTCCAACTGCCTCCAGGCGGTGATTGTGATCTTTCACAATCACCAAAGCACCTTCCAGGAAGTTGCGTGATGGTTGTAAAAAGGTTGTGCCAGAGCAGGCAAAGGTGCAACGGGCGAAGGGGGAAGTGGATTGGGGGGGGGGGAAGCGGCGGTGGCAGAAGGATGCTGGGCGGGGGGCTACAAGCAGGAAAACGGCAGTGGGATGGAAGGATGGGGGCATGGTGTACACCAGAACCAGGGTTTTTGTTTGGGAGAAATAAAGCACTGGCTAGCTCTCATATAAGGCAAATTACCGGTAGTCAGATAGCTCTGGCCAGCGTGACAAACAGCAGCCAATCTTCTTTGCACATAACACAGCAAAAAGAGCTATAAAAACCTGACTTGAAGGAAGAGGAGAATGAAGCATCCCTAAGGATGTCTGCATGGCAGTTTTCCCAATCCTTAAGAGGCGAGAGGAAAGAAACCAAGCTAGAACTTGATTGAAAATTTAACAAGTTGGCTAGTATCTTTGGTAGAGCTGTCAGGCTTTATGAGGCACACAGTGGCCTTTGTGGATGTTAGCAGATTGACGGAACCTGCCTGAGAACTCAGCAAAGCCCAAGGCATCGAAGGGATACGACGGAACAAGGCCCTTTGTTGAATTGCAGCTACTCTGGGAATGCTGGGAACTGTAGTTTTCAAAGGGCAGCTGGGAATTTGCGTCTGAAATTGTGAGGTACAGGGAATGCATGTCAATCCTAAACCCTTTCAAGAATTGGAAGTTCCAGACTTGGCTGATCTAAGAGGTATTTATTAGTACTAAAACTCATTCTGTTGTTTCAATTTTCATTAAGCTGTTCTGATGGCAAGGAATGGAACATTATCGCAGTGTGAAAATTATGAGGTTGTATCCAACTAAATAATTGCATGCACCAAATGACTTCTGCAAAAGCAACCCTCTCCTCCCTCCACACACACACACACACACACACACACCAGTTCTTCTCCCCAAACCCCTGGGCCAGGTTTGGGGATGGTGTAGGGGTGAGGATGGGGGAGGAGAGAGAGAGGAAGTTCAATTGCACTCATGGAAGTCGTTGCGCATGCACAATTATTTAGCTGGATTTATGTGGGTGGCGCTGTGGTCTAAACCACAGAGCCTAGGGCTTGCCGATCAGAAGGTCAGCAGTTCGAATCCCCGCGATGGGGTGAGCTCCCGTTGCTCGGTCCCTGATCCTGCCAACCTAGCAGTTCGAAAGCACGTCATAGTGCAAGTAGATAAATGGCGGGAAGGTAAACGACATTTCCATGTGCTGCTCTGGTTTGCCAGAAGCAGCTTAGTCATGCTGGCCACATGACCCGGAAGCTGTACGCCGGCTCCCTCGGCCAATAAAGTGAGATGAGTGCCGCAACCCCAGAATCATCCACGACTGGACCTAATGGTCAAGGGTCCCTTTACCTTTACTCCTTATATATAATCTGAAATGTGTGTTTTATATTGATTTAACTATGAAGTTGCATGGTCACCAAGAGCTCCTTCAGGAGGAAGTCAAATAAATATCAGGAGGAGTCTGGTTTCATCTAATGTTTTGATTTCCTTCCTGTTTCATTTGCATGGGGGTTGATAGCTGATAACCAGAAAATGTCAAGCAAAATACTCTGATTGAAATCCGCATGGTGTCTAAAATAATTTTTTAAATTATCTTTTTTAAAATAAGAAAAGCAACCCTTTTCCCAGATAAGAATTGCTTCTAGTGTTCTGTTGGCTAACACTGCAGCTTCCATAATTACCACCTGCAGACCTGAATCCTAGGACCTTGGAACAGGCAAAGGAAGCACATGTTTCTAACCATATACAGTATTAGGTAAAATCAGCACTTTCATTTTGCCCTGCTTTGTAAAGAAACCTCCTCTTGGTGGTCTCAGAAGCTCCAATATCCACAGTTCATCTGCCATTTTGGAAAATGTGACTCTAATGTTAATGCCGATATATTGCCAGGCTGTAAGATTAAAGCATAATCTTAAACCGCAGAATCGGGACCCATGAATAGAAGTGTCCTTTCGGTTGCCTCCACCTTTTTCTTCTTCAAAGGGTAGAAAAAGAGCCCAGGCTGTAATTAGAACATGGTAATTCATTGTAGCAGGATGTCATCGATTCCTATCAGTTAGCAATAATTAAACAGGATGAAGATAACAAGATTATGTCGAGTTAGCCTCGTAACTATGGAGCTGTCCTTACACATTTTAAGAAGCACTTTAAATTGCTACCTACATACACCTCTGGGGCTGATAAGCCCACAGCTGCCTGCCATATCAGAAACAGCTGGCATTATACTTGGCTATGCGGATTCTGCAACATCCAGTTTGGCAAGTGCTAAATATCCCCATGAAGACCAGTTTCTGCCAACTGAAAATTCATGCGTGATATAGTTTAATTGTTCAAGTTGTTGTGTTCTGAAGGGAAAGAAGGGACAACAAAATGGATCTCTCATCTGCCTCCAACCATGGAGGGAGAATGTACCCTAAGCAGTGCATGCAGAAAATTCCAGGTTCAATCCCTAGAACTTCCAGGAAGGGCTGATATGACACAAAACTCCTCTTGAAAAATGTGGTAATTTACTGCCAGGCAGTGTAGACAATACAGAAACAGGTGGACTAACCAAGGCCGGCTCTACCATTAGGTAGAATGAGGCAACCACCTCAGGCAGGAAATGCTGGAAGTCCGCAGGGACTGTCCCCCCCCAGCTGTATCCTCCTGTTGGGAGACAGAGCTGTGTGTGACACGCAACTTGGCCTATGCCCCTACAACCAGCCTGCTGCTCTCAGGTGCAGTGGGCACTATCCTGTTGCCAGGATTTCCCGCTACCATTCCAGCCACTTTCTATGTATGGAATGAAGGTGTTGTACAGCTCAGGCTGGGTTAGAAATTAGTCTATGAGCTAGCCAGAGGTAAGTCTCCCAGCAAAATCCATGGCCTGAGGGGGTGGGGCCTAGGGACACTTCATTATCAAGAGAATGGCTCAAGCCACAGCTCTGACAGCACATCACAAGAGTGAAACCACACAGAGAAATTGGCAGCTTGCGACTGAGGCTTCTGGGCACAGCTCTGTCCTCCAGCAGAAGGATACAGCCAGGATCAGGTGAGGACCAGCCACAGAAATGGTCCTGCTGCCCTCTAGCATTTGTGACTTGAGACAGTTACCTCGTTCTGCCTAATGGTAGGGCCAGTTTGCAAAGTGCTGTGCTCAGGGTTTTGCGAGTGCTGCCGATCAGCTGATTGGTGGTTTCTGCACATCTCCTTTGGTTCAGCCGTGCCCCACACCTGACATCACAGGACATAGGCAGGTGGGTGTATTTTGGACAAAATGGCCTCATGGGCCAGTTGGGGAGATCTGGTGGGCCTATCCAGGCCCACAGGCTAGAGGGGCTCCACCATTAATCTACAATGAGTGGCAATGGCTCTCCAGGAAGTCTTTCCCAAGGCTTACCTGGAAATGCTGGAGCTAGAACTTGATATAGTCTGCATACAAAGGCTGATGTTCTCCTACTGGTCTAAACCACTGAGCCTCTTGGGCTTGCCAATTGGAAGGTCGGCGTTTCGAATCCCCGCAACAGAGTGAGCTCCTGTTGCTCTGTCCCAGCTCCTGCCAACCTAGCAGTTCGAAAGCACACCATTGCAAGTAGATAAATAAGTACCACTGCAGCACAAAGGTAAACAGCATTTCCGTGCACTCTGGCTTCTGTCACGGTGTCCCATTGCACCAGAAGCAGTTTAGTCATGCTGGCCACATGACCCGGAAAGCTGCCTGTGGACAAATGCCGTCTCCCTCGGCCTGAAAGTGAAATGAGCGCCGCAACCCCATAGTCGCCTTTGACTGGACTTAACCGCTCAGGGGCCCTTTACCTTTACCTTTTACCTTTTACACCCCTTCCCTGACTGTATACTGTAGATTTTGTGCAATGGTTGCCCATCATTATATTTTCATTGTAAAAACAATCGGCAAATGTGTGATTGTGCCCTCCCCATCCTAAAAAATAAGCAAGTAATCACCTTTCCCTGATTAGTAATTTGAGCTCAATACTTTTCTTCACTGCTTTGGGAGGTTGTGTGTGTGTGTGTGTGTGTGTGTGTGTGTGTGTTTTAGAACATTTATAAGCTCCGATTCCCTTGTCTAATCCTCACTGAAATCTTCCTGACATGGGCAGTTAAACCAAGTTTCAAAATGTCCTTTGAAAATGTCAACAAAATCAACGAAAGTTGTAGATGCCTTTCCTAAAAAACAATATGTTCTCCACCAATTGACTCGTTGTGGGAGAGAGGAGCTGGCAAGGACCTCTGCAGCACAAGATTTACTGTCATAGCCAAGTCGTAATTTTGCCACTTGGATGGCTTTCCTTTGTTTTTATGTCTTCCCTTTCTTGCCTTCTGGTCCAACAAGGTCCATCATCTCATAACTTGGCAAGTGAAAACAGAACCAGGAGTGGAGGGAGCCACTAGCTGGCTAGAAGAGCAGAGACCAGGATGATGAGCAGACTGGGCTGAGCACAGAACTCAAAGGGGCAGAATTCTTTCCATTTCCTCCTAGTTACCCTACAAACTGGTGTGTGTTAAGACTAAGGATGGGGGTGGGGAATTTGATTCAGTTTACGTTTAAAGATGACCCTACAAAACACACAGTTTCTTAAACAATATGAGGACCATTAAAAATTCACAATTGCATGCAACATTCCGGGATCAAATCAGAAACCGGGATGTCTTCTGTAAATCCGGGACTGTCCCTGGAAAACAGGGACACTTGGAAGGTCCGTGTTATGTACTATTTTGTACTATTTACTGCTATGTACTATTTGTACTATTTACTGCCTCTCCTGGTATGTCCCGTGTAGGACCTTAAGGTCCTCAAATAATAATCTTTTGGAGGTCCCGAGCAACAAAGATGCTAGGTTGGCCTCAACTAGGGCCAGGGCCTTCTCAGTATTGGCCCCGACTTGATGGAACAGTCTATCACAAGAGACCAGGGCCCTGCGGGATTTGGTATCTTTCCGCAGGGCCTGTAAGACGGAGCTGTTCCACCTGGCCTTTGGGTTGGCTTCTGTTTCATATTTATGCTTCATTCTTTTATTGGTGGGTTATTTGAAAATGAGACTGCAGTTTTAATATTGAATTTTTAAATTTGTATTTTAATCTGTTATTTTAAATTGATTGGGTTTATGTTTTCCTGTGATTTTAATTAGTGTTAGCCGCCCTGAGCCCGGTTTTTGGCTGGGAAGGGCGGGGTATAAATAAAATTATTATTATTATTATTATTATTATTATTATTATTATTATTATTATTATTATTATTATTTATGATTATGAATTGTATTTATATAGCCATTTTAATAATTATTATTTTTTGCAACATTATGTGTTGATGTGCTGTTTATTTATGTTCTGAGTTGCAAACTGCCCTGTGGTCATTTGATGACGGGCAGTATAGAAATGTTAAAAATAAATGAAGCAAGGATCTATTGTCTGGTCCTCACTCAGGTGACAAAACCAGGGAGCATCAAAGTTCAGAATACACATGGAGGTTGGTTGATGGCGACCTGATCTGAACTGCGATGCCAAATATCTCCACCCCCACAAGAAAGCATCAAAGTGGAGACAAATCTGGGCTTGGTGCTTTCGAATGCATCCCGGAAGGTTTGCATTATGCGGAACCTATAAACAGTGGTCAGAGAGCGCTTGCCCTTTGAGAATGTAGCAGCTCGGGGCATTCAGTGGGAAACCCTTCCCAAACATAGGCTCAAACCACGCAGGAATCAAAGCCAGTCAGCCTTTGTGAGTCACCAGGCCCTTGCATAAGGGGGAGGCAGTTGGATAAGCCAAGACGGCAGGATGGGCATAAATCAACCAGCTTTGACCTCCTGTAAGGAGTCTCCAGTGGCTGAGGCAAAAATTAAAAAATGTCATTGCCTCGTTAAAAGCTACAGAGGCCCTCTAATAGGCCATCATTAGATCTTAGAGGCCTGTGGAGTCACACCATTAAAAATGTGGCAATGTTCTTCCCTCCTGCTTTCATTAAAGTAGTGGAAAAGCACACACATACACACACACACACCCCAAGCAAGGCAGAGTCAGGAACTGGCAAGAAAAACCAGCTTGAACCAAATGCTACTCTGCATATGGATTTGGATAGCCCAGAGGGCTGAGAGTACCCCTGGTATGCCAGAGATGGCATTGTTGACTCCATCTTCCAAGCATTAAGCAGTGGAGCTTAACACTGGGAAGTGTTATTGCTTTTTGAGGAGGGAAGCATTAGAGATTTTGGGAGTGTTGCTGAAATCATCATGTACAGGTAGGAGCAGTGGCCCGTGAAATCGTGAGTGGCTGCTATTAGTGACTGCCATGCAGGAAAGACAAGGGGACCTAGTTTGAACAGTGTCTGGTTTTTCCAGAGTTTTCAGGGGTGACTTACAGGATTTGCTTTTTGTTTTGTGGCAGCAGCACACTTAGAAAATCTGCAGTAGCACCAGAGGAACAGTTTGTTATCAAGATTCCACACAAATACACACCTCCTATTGCAACTCCCATCATTTCCAACTTATGTGGCCCATGGTCAAGACACCATGTGAGCTTGTAGTCCAACAATCTCTGGAGGGCGTAACACTGGCAACTCTTGAGTTACAATGTAGCTATAAACACAAGGACATTCAATTATTGTCTAAAATGCTATGCACAGATTAACCAAATGCTTGAGATCTGCAAAGCATGATGGCAGGGGCTGGACGGAGGAGGGATGGTGGGAACCACCCACCCCCTTCTCCTGAACTTTCCCAAGGGCAGGAGGACAGTATTGATTTAGAACAGTGGTTTGCAGAGGGGCATAGTCCAGAGGGAAAAAGCTGAGAAGTACTGGGTGAGAAACAGCTAGAAGAGGAAACGCCAGGAGAGAGACAGCTGGCAGATTCAGTGTCTTTGGACAGCATTCCTGACCCCCCTTTGCCTAGGACTAGATGGGCTCTGAGAGTGATAGAACAGAAAGCGCAGAGGCAACAAGCTCAGATTACCCGATGTAGGAGTGGCGTAGATTAATGGGGACAGAAGGTGTAAACCTTAACTGGGAGCAACGTTTTTAGAGAGATATGCATTCCTTTGTCTCTCGCTGTGATTATTAAAGAAACTATCTGGTAAGAACGCTCCTTTTGTTTGATCCTCTCAATTACTGCCCCTGGGGGAGGGATCTGATTCCCTGAAGCCTGACACACAAGTGCAATTGCCACATACTTTTATCAAAGTATGGAATTTTCAGCTGCAAGCAGAAACAGAATAATCAGAATTCTGGAAAGTTGTGTAAATGTTTGCCAGATAATCATATAATTATTGGGAGTGTCAGAACTGGAATTGGAGTAGAGCTAGGAGATTCTGCCTATGAGCAACCTTTCATGGCTAATATCATTGATTCATGCTGATGCAGTCTAGCAGAGTCCTCTCTGGGTGGTCTCCATAGACACAGCTGCAGCATTTGAACCAGGTCTACCATCATTCCTTCTATACATGCCCACCCATTTCATACATTGCCACCTAGGACAGGAGTGGGGAATCTGTGACTTTCCAGATGTTGTTGGACTCCAAGTCCTGTTGGCCATATCTAGCATGGGCCAATTGTCAAGGATGATGAGAGTTGGAATGATAGAATGAGAGTTGTATCCAGCAACATCAAGGGAGCCACAGGTTATCCACCTCTGACCCAGGTTACAATGGCTGCTTCTAAGTACTTTGGTTGCTCCTCCATTGTGATAGTCAAGAACAGCCCTTTTGGGGAGTAGGGCCTTGAACTGCCAGTGTCTAGAAGATGCTGCATTGGTGGACAGCCAATTTCCAAGACTACCAGCCAACATCCAAGACCACCAACAGTGTCCTCTATCCCCTCTCTCTGGAGAGAAGAGCCTGGAACGTGGGTTATGCCATCAGCTACCAAGATCAGAAGAGATTCTGCCATAAACAGGTTTATATACCCCCAATATGTTGTACCATTTTGGGGGCTTATAACTGAACTACTTCAGGGAGCCTAATCTTGGCTGGAGGGGAAAGGCACCATTTGGTCTATTTTCAACCAGAATTCTGTTACTTGTGAAGTTTGCTAACACCATGAAAACCACTCACAAAAATGTGTATATTAGTCACAATGCCATACAATATGTTCATCAGGAGAAATTTGCAAATTTTCATATGGATTTTTTCCCCCCTCCTGTCCACAAATTGTTGTAGAAGTGGAGAAGTGGAAGATTAGAAAAAAAAGGAGAAACTAAGAAAACGAAATTGGCGGATTTGCCTGTCCTTATTCCCAGCATGAGGGACGCGGGTGGCGCTGTGGGTTAAACCACTGAGCCTAGGGCTTGCTGATCAGAAGGTCGGCGGTTCAAATCCCCGCGATGGGGTGAGCTCCCGTTGCTCGGTCCCAGCTCCTGCCAACCTAACAGTTTGAAAGCACGTCAAAGTGCAAGTAGATAAATAGGTACCGCTCCAGGGGAAGGTAAATGGCATTTCTGTGTGCTGCTCTGCTTCGCCAGAAGCGGCTTAGTCATGCTGGCCACATGACCCGGAAGCTGTACACCGGCTCCCTCGGCCAGTAAAGCAAGATGAGCACCGCAACCCCAGAATCGTCCGCGACTGGACCTAATGGTCAGGGGTCCCTTTACCTTTACCTTTATTCCCAGCATACCCATGTTGGTCCAGGTGCCAATACAGAGTCTCTTTGCCACCTCCCATCCCACATCACTGGCCACTCCCTGGGTTATTGTGATGTTTGGAGCTTTGAGAGTTAAAGAAGCTCAACAGTTCGCTCCTCCCACAGGGATGGTGTCACAACATCCGGGTTATCTGCTGTATGCGATGTTTTTGTGATTTATGTGACCCACCGTTTATTTTCTGGTCAGTCTTACTTTCCATTCTGAACCGGAGAGACCGGAAAGATGATGGCCTCCCATTCTCCGGGAAAGTGGCTATGATTTATATGCTTGTAATAAAGCGTACTTTGCTTTGAAACAACCCAGACGTTGTGGGAGTTTAATTGCTGGCACGAAAGGTACACACACCGTTGCGCAAGAAGAAGTAAGAAGTTTGAACAAACTCTGCTAAAGCACCGGAGAAGCAGGAGAACGCAGAAGGAAGCGTGCTGGACACCACTCCAAGTGCTAAACTGATTTTAAGGCTTTTCCAGTTAAAACCAAAAGCCCCACAGTTATCAATTCAGGGAACCTTGGGTTGTGGGGCCCTGGGCTTTGGGCCGAACTGCACCACTGCATGAATGAGTCCCAAGCCTTTGCTGATGCTTGTCCATTTCAAAGCTGGCATCTCTTGGCTAAGAGGTTAATCACTTCATCCGGCAGTGACTCAGAACTCAAAGGCCAGGAAGAGGGGTTGAGGGAAGGATATTGTGTGTCTCCCTCTGAAATGGGCAGACAGGCTGGCACCACCACACAACAGTTGTTCTCTACTGATCGGAAACACAGCCGTGATGTAATAGATACTTCATTGTTGCCCAGCCTGTGATTCTGATGCTTGGTCCCCTCTTGCCTGCCTGGGTGTGTCCTTCCTGGTGGTGCTAACCCTGAACTGTCCAAAGAGGAACATGACCAACGTCTCAGTTACCTATTGTGCCTTGTATCAAATTGAGTAGTCACTGCTTGGGAGCAAGTGGGGAGGAGACATTTTGGGCCAGTTCTACATCTGAAATCCCAGAGGTGAGCCGTCCTTATTTATTTAGGACCTTTCTATAGCACCTTTCCTCCAAGGAGCTGAGGATGCCATGCAAACTACACACACAAATCACATCAGCACTTGACTGTACCATATGTAAAAAAAAATAAAAAAATAAAAATAAAATCAATCTACTGTACCCTGGTAGAAATTACATGTGTTTGTTTGTTTTACTACCAGAAAAACCCAGCAGTAGTCCTGAGCCATCTAGGATAGGGGTAGTCAATATGGGGTCCTCCAGATGTTGTTGGACTCCAACTCCCACCAGCCTTAGCTAGCATGGCTAATGACCAGGGTGATTGGAGTTTGAGCCCACAATATCTAGAGGGAACCATGTTGTCTACTCTCAGGGAAAAGCATGAAGAGGGAGCATTGCAGGGGGTTGGGCTGCATGACCCTTGGGATCACTTCCAACTCTACACTTCTACGATTCTATGACATTTCCAGTATTCAGACAGTTAACTTTCCCCCACCCCCAGGCATAGCCAGTTAGGTACCAATCTGGATTACCCTTAAGCATGGCATCTTCCACTTTGTTCACTGCAAGGAAGGATGCGCGCCAGCATCATGGCTTGGAAGCAGATATTGTCTGGATGCAAGTAACACTCTTAGAAGCTAACATAAGATCACAGGTTGTTACAGCAGGAATGCAGACCACCAACCACCATAAACAGCTCTCATCAAAAGTGTTGCAGAATATTTTGGAGGTATGTGTGTATGTCCTCCTGAGCTTTTAGAACGGGACTAAAAGTTGTAGTTTAGTGGTTTAGTTGTGTCTGACTCTTCGTGACCCCATGGACCAGAGCACGTCAGGCACTCCTGTCTTCCACTGCCTCCCGCAGTTTGGCCAGACTCATGTTGGTAGCTTCAAGAACACTGTCCAACCATCTCGTCCTCTGTCGTCCCCTTCTCCTTGTGCCCTTCATCTTACCCAACATCAGGGTCTTTTCCAGGGAGTCTTCTCTTCTCATGAGGTGGCTAAAGTATTGGAGCCTCAGCTTCAGGATCTGTCCTTCCAGTGAGCACTCGGGGCTGATTTCCTTCAGAATGGATAGGTTTTATCTTTTTGCAGTCCATGGGACTCTCAAGAGTCTCCTCCAGCACCATAATTCAAAAGCACCAATTCTTCGGCGATCAGTCTTCTTTATGGTCCAGCTCTCATGTCCATACATCAGTACTGGGAAAAACATAGCTTTAACTATATGGACCTTTGTCGACAAGGTGATGTCTCTGCTTTTTAAGATGCTGTCTAGGTTTGTCATCGCTTTCCTCCCCAGAAGCAGGCGTCTTTTAATTTCGTGACTGCTGTCACCATCTGCAGTGATCATGGAGCCCAAGAAAGTAAAATCTCTCACTGCCTCCATTTCTTCCCCTTCTATTTGCTAGGAGGTGATGGGACCAGTGGCCATGATCTTAGTTTTTTTTATTTTGAGCTTCAGACCATATTTTGCGCTCTCCTCTTTCACCCTCATTAAGAGGTTCTTTAATTCCTCCTCACTTTCTGCCATCAGAGTTGTGTTATCTGCACATCTGAGGTTGTTGATATAAATGTTAACATACACCAAAAAGAAAAAGGAGGAGGGGGAAAGAGGGGCAGTGGCAGGTTTGGTGCTAACCTTCCCCTACTGTGCACCCCCCTCCAATGCAGCTGTATCCAGGAATTGACATTCCCATTTTAAAGATTTTGTTTTGTTTTGCCCAACAGCTGGGGGCCATGCTTGCCTCCTCTAAGAGACCTCAAGGAGCTCCCAGAAAACAACACATGGTACTCTGTGCCGGGAAATCAATCACACTGTGTCCTTTCCTGTAGATGCACACTCACTGTCGTCTCCTGGCGATCCAAAGCCTGCCATCTGATTCAACGCCCGGACTTCCCGGAGAAGGAACACGGATCTGTGCAGAAAGCATAACTGAAGCACTAGTGCCCTCTACGTTCCTTCTGCAAAATGACACCCTTCCTCCAATGCTCACAGGCTTCCCACCGCCTCCGGGACAGATGCTAACGCAGCTCCAAAAAAACAACAACCAGGAAACGCCTCTTCCCCAAGAAGAGGACACATATTTGCATAAAATGCACATCTGCGAGATCTGTATTGTGGAGATGCAGATTTAGAAATAAGCCGCGTGATTTAAATAGAATGCATCTCACCATAGTTGGGAGGGCTTCGACCACCTGCTGCCCAGGTACTGCCAGATGTTGATGGGTAACTTCAAGGTCCCCTCCCTGCTCTTCGTCCCTGGGTTCTTCAGTGTTTTAACCAGACTTGGACCAGACAGCTCTTCAAATAGAGGACTGTCCTCTATAAAGTGGGATTTACAGCCACCAAAACACTCTTACCTTCGAGGCAGGGAGGGGTGCTGTGAAGCAACAGAGAGGGCAAGGCGACGAAGAGGTCAGCGCTGTGCAGACCAGCAGGAGCAGCACATTGACTCTGCCGGCGCACCTGCACAATGCTGACCTCCCTACAACCTCTCCCTCTTGCTCCCAGTATGCATAGAGCCACTGCTGATGAGACCTGGTGCATGATCATGTCTCTCTCCACTGGCTACTCCTGCTACATTCTCCAGGCTAATTTATTGTGCCCAAACACCACTTGCTTGTGGGGATAGCCAGCAGATGGGAAGACCAGTAATCCCGGAGTTCCTGCTCCCACTGCGTCGTGAAAGGGTCCGCTGGCTATGATCTGAAGGTAGTTGTCGTGAGTTCTGAAGGTTGCTGAAAGTCTGAAGGTTTTCTGCAGGTATCTGGAGGTTCCAAAGATTCCGCAGGTCTCCGGAGTGAAAGATAGGCTAAGCTAGATAGAGGCCAAAACTTAGAAGGCCAAATGAAAGTTTTTTAAGTAAAAGAAATAAAAACTAAAAGACTGCAGTCTGTGGTGAAGAAGCTCTCAACTGCCCTGTGCGGCTGGTTTTGGTTTTGGTTTCTCTCTTGGCTTGCCACGCACTGATGTTCTCTGTGGCTTGTCTCACGCATTCTCCACACACGCTACAGAGAGCAGAGGCTATTTATTGGGAAATCAAACATCGTCACAACATTTACATGAACCAATCACTACCTTGTCTCTATGCTGGTTTCAGGGCGGGAAACCATCCATTGACTGTTACGTTGGGTAAACTGGCGCGCTCTCTCCAGACGCGGAGGGATCCATGCAGCAAACTCCCTGCTGGATCCTTTACCCTTCCTTCCTAATGCGGAAGGATATTGTAAAGTAAACACAAACAAACAGGTGCAGTAGCACCTTCAAAACATATTCCCACACTTGCTTGCTTGTCACTTAGGGGGGCAAGCAGCTTCAAGGGAGGGGTTGAAAGAAGCTATCCAGGCATCTTTCAAGCAAACGCATTCCAGCATATTGCAGCACCAGTCCTAGGCGTGATCCTGTGTCCACGCACAAGGACTTAGAGTATGTCTGGGACATCCTTGCTGCTGGACCACCCTGACAGGTAAGGAACCCCAGTAGGTGGATCAGGGGAGCTGGGCTTCTGGACCTTTAAGAGTTGTACAGGACAATGAATTTCCACACTTTATGTGAAAAAGTTAGCCAAACTCCTTTGGCTGCTGAAATTGCCTGACCCATAAATGGTCCAGGAGTCCAGCCTTCCTTTCCATTCTTTTTTTTTTTCCCTTTTCAAATGCACCTTTTCAAAACAACCTTTTGTTTCTTCAGATCTCAGGCACAAAGCCTACCGAGTGGATATAACCAGGCAGAGGGCCTTCTCGGTAGTGGCGCCCGCCCTGTGGAACGCCCTCCCATCAGAAGTCAAGGGAATAAACAACTACCTGACATTCAGAAAATACCTGAAGGCAGCCCTGTTTAGGGAAGTTTTTAAACTGTGATATTTTAAATGTATTTTAATATTTGATGGAAGCCGCCCAGAGTGGCTGGGGAGACCCAGCCAGATGGGCGGGGTACAAATATATTATTATTATTATTATTATTATTATTATTATTACTTAATTTACTTCATAGGCTCCTTGTGAGAATAAAGTTGGGGCTGCAGGCAGAGGGTGAAGGGCTAGGATGATCAGATGCAAAGGGGAACAGATCTCCAGCCCCTCTGATGCTAGAAAAGAATATTTCAGCAGGTGCCGCTGGTATGAAACATATTCCGACAGGCGTAGGAAGTTTCAGGTGGTACCCAGTGCAGAAAATTTCTTGTCACCACCCCCCATTGATTCCCCCCCCCCCAAAAAAAATGGTTTTACGTTATTTCATATTTTCTTACAAAGGAATAATAACAAGTAATAATAACAATAAACTTTTATTTATATCCCACCCTCCCCGGCCGAAGTCGGGCTCAGGGTGGCTAACATCAGATACATAGCACTGGTATAAAATCAAACGATAATTCTTTTTTTTTTAAATAATAATAAAAATGCTTTATTTTAATGTTTCAAATTATAATACATACACATATTTCCGACAAAACATACACAACCTACATACATTTTTCAACATCTTAAAAACCAAACACTCCATCATACTTTCCTTATCTTCATCACACTCTACCCACCACCTTCCAACACCCCACACCCCACCCTGTGCATGACTTCCAGTCAACTCAGCTATAATTTCTTTCTGTTTCTCCTCTTTCTTTCTTCTAACACACTATTATTCCAATTTCTCGTTTATTTACAGTTCCCCTTTGTTGTCTAACTTATTTAATATCCAATAGTTGTAACGGAACTTGTTCATTATAATAGGAGATTTGACTTTTCAACATAATTTTTCAAGTATCCTCTGAACGCTTTCCAATCTTTGTCTGCCCTTTCTTTTGTGGTCCTTCCAATTTCTTCCATTATTTTAGACATATTGTGATATTCTAGAAGTTTGGCGAGCCATTCTGTTTTTGTTGGGATTGCTCCACTTTTCCAATTTTTTGCTATCAGTAACCTTGCGGCTACTGTTGCATATAAGTATAATGTTTTATCTTCCTTCTTTAAACTGTCTGGTACTATTCCCAGTAGGAAACCTTCTGGTGTTTTTTTAAAAGAGTATTTAAACATTCTTTTCATCTCGTTATATACAGTTTCCCAAAATCGGACTATGTTGGGGCAATTCCACCATATGTGTATCATGGTGCCTTTTCCTGCATTGCATCGCCAGCAGACATCTCCGCAGTTTTTATTTATTTTGGCTATTTTTTCTGGTGTTAAGTACCACCTGTGTTGTATTTTCAAATAATTTTCTTTCAATATATTACATCTAGTAAAATTCATATCTTCTTTCCATAATTTTTCCCATTGCTCTAACATAATATTCTTTCCAATATCTATTGCCCATTTAATCATTGATTCTTTAACTAATTCATCCTTTGTCTCCCATTCTAACAACAAATTATATAATTTGGATATATTTTTTGAAGTTTCTTGTAATAAATATTTGCTAAATTTAGAAGTTCCTTTTTCAAATCCTATTTTTTATCTTTTTGTAATCTGTATTTAATTTGGGTGTACTGAAACCAGTCTGTAATATATGCCTTTATTTCTTCATAATCTTTTAACTTTAATACAGCATTTTCTTCTTCTAATACATCTTTATAAGTCACCCAATTTTCTTTCATGTTCCATTTTTTAACTGCGACTATCTCTGCCGGCGATGCCCACCATGGTATTTTGGGCTCTAGGATTCTTTTGTGTTTTTCCCAAATTTTGTAAATAGATTTCCTAATTATATGCCCCAAAAAACCTTTATGCACTTTTGCTTTTTCGTCCACTAGATAGGCATGCCATCCAAATCTCGTTTCCACTCCTTCTAGGTCCAATACGTCTGAATCGTCTAGTTTAATCCATTCTTTTAGCCAGGTCAGGCCCACCGCATCGTGATATAATTCTAAATCGGGGAGGCTAAATCCTCCTCTTTCTTTCTTATCAATCATGATTTTGTACTTTATTCTTGGTTTTTTCCCTGACCAAATGAAATTTGCCAAATCTTTTTTCCAATTTTTAAAGCATTTTTCTCCTCCTAATATTGGGATACATTGAAATAAAAACATCATCTTAGGTAATATATTCATTTTTATTACTGATATTCTCCCTAGTAATGATAAATTTAATTTGTCCCATACTTGTAAATCGTTTTTTACTTCTTTCCATACTTTCCCATAATTTTCATTAATTAAATCCATAGTATTTGTCGTTATGTTAATTCCCAAACGATAATTCAATTACCTCCTAAAAAGATCTCAAAATCAAATTAAAGTCTAATTAGATGGCTTTCCACAGGGTTAGGGTTGGGAACAGTAAGTGCTCCGTTGAACTGAAATTTCAGCCTTCACGACATAGGAAAACAGCCAAGTGAACAGCTATTTTGGTGGAGGAGGGTCAAGATATTAACCGATATGCATGAAATTTCATATATAGCTATATAATCCCTAGTATAGTAAGATAAGACCTTTGGAGCAGGCATTTAAAAAAATAATGAACCGCCTTAGTAGGGCAGTAATTGCTCCTTGATAATTTGTCACCCCCTCCATTATGGAACATGGGGCAGAGTGCCCCCTACGCCCCCCCTTTCTATGCCCCTGGGAGACATGTGATGTCATTGCCCAGCCCCTCTGTGATGTCACCGCACTGCCCCCACTCATGACAACCTACGCATGAGGATTCTAATCTGATTTATGCTGTGTCAAACCATTGGTCCGCCTAGACTGGCGTCGCCTACCCTTGTCAACAGAGGTTATTCAAAGACTTATTCAGAGGTGTGTTCCATTTTTGGGTACTTGCACCATCCTCTGTTCCTTTGGTTGATCTTATTGACACCTGATACCCTTTTAGAATGTGGTTCTTTTGGGTTTTTTTTAATAAAATTGGCTTATTGTTTTTGGTTTGATTTTATATGTTGTGGTCTTGTTTGTGAACCGCCCTGAGACCTCCGGGTATAGGGCAGTGTATAAATTGAAATAATAATAATAATAATAATAATAATAATAATAATAATAATAATCCTCTGGTTTGGTTTTGTTTTAAATGAGAGATGCCTGAACAAAAACCCAGGCGGTTGCAAAACATGTGCCCTGCCACTGAACTATGGAGACTCCCATGTCTGAGGACAAATGTTGCAAGGCAAGGGTGGGGTGATTGTACAGCAACGTGAGGTCATGCCATGTGCTGTCTGAAACCAGGTGCTGAGGGAAAGTGACACGTGAAGCAGGGCCAGCTGAGCATCTCTTGCACAACTGCTACTTCTGTCCAGAGTCTTTTCCTAGAAAGGAAGCTTATATAAGAGCAAGGAGGGCCCAGCGATTAATCAGGTAGGGAAGCAGAGCAGGCAGGTATGGAAGCTGCTTGCAAGAGGCTGATGAAGCCCAGAAGGTGTTTGGTTTTCGTAGAAGGAACAGGCAATTCAGAGAGCTAAGTCCCAACCCAGATGGTCTCCTGCAGCCAGCACATCTGGCCATAAGAGGGCAATGCCACTGCTTTTAGTATCTCAATCCCTTCCCCAAGGGTCATGCCCTTCCATCACCCACATTTTATATCTCAGAGCAAACTTAGAAGTTTCTCCTGGATGTTTTTGTGGCGGTGGTTTTTGTCCTTAGCCAGTCAAACAGATCTGAGATTAACGGAGAAGAGCATAGCTTTGTGAGACTCAATTGCTGGGGCAACAGCCATGTGAGAAAGAACCACATCATTAATCTTAGCCATAAGTCATGAAAAGGTAAGGGACCCTTTTCAGTTCAAGGGTCTCATTCCCTTCTGAACAACCTCCCAGAGGCCACTTGCCAGGAGTGGGCAGGACCAGAGTCAAAAGTTGGTGGAGCACTGAACGTGAATTCTACCTTTGTACAATAGGCCTGCTTCTACCCACCTTCACACATGCATGCTCTCTGTACTCCATCCATCCAAGCAAGCAAGCAGCTTTATCAGCATTTAAGGACACAACCCAAACAGGCAAAAACACATTGGAACAATTCTGGACAACTCGCGGACAACTCTGGAGTTGCGGTGAACATCTCGCTTTACTGGCCGAGGGAGCCGGCGTAAAGCTTCCGGGTCATGTGGCCAGCATGACTAAGCCGCTTCTGGCAAACCAGAGCAGCGCATGGAAACACTGTTTACCTTCCCGCTGGAGTGGTACCTATTTATCGACTTGCATTTTGACGTGCTTTTGAACTGCTAGGTGGGCAGGAGCTGGGACCGAGCAACAGGAGCTCACCCAGTCGTGGGGATTCGAACTGCTGACCTTCTGATCAGCAAGCCCTAGGCTCTGTGGCTTAGACCACAGCGCCACCCACATCCAATACAGTGGTACTTCTAGTTACAAACAAAATTCTTAACCTGAAACTGTTCTTAACTAGAGGCGTGCTTTCGCTAATGGGGCCTCTTTCTGCCACTGCGTTGCCAGCACACAATTTCCGTTCTCATCCTGGGGCAAAGTTCTCAACTCGCGGTAACTCTTCCAGGTTAGCAGAGTTTGTAACCTGAAGCGTTTGTAACCTGAGGCGTTTGTAACTCGAGGTACCACTGTAAACTCAAATGCTTAAGTCTAATTAATGCATGAAGGGGTTAATGCCATAGAGCAGGGGTCTGCAACCTTTAAGACAAAAAGAGCCACTTGGACCCGTTTCTGAAGGAAAAAAAAGAAACTGGGAGCCGCAAAACCACTGCGACATTTAAAACAAATATAACACTGCATTTTATTTTTAAAAATCCGATTTAAATTTTAAAAATCTGATTTAAATAAAAAAAATCTGATTTAAATAAAATCCAACCTGGGGACCACTACCAGGTCACAGCCTGATCCAAGGTGGGTTGCAACAGCATACAAATATTTGATTTGTTGTTGTTGTTGTTGTTTTTTAAAAAAATGAGTCCTCAACTGCACACTTGTGTTAAATGTTTGTCCCATGTCTAATTGAAGACTGCTGGCTTTTACAATAATCTTAGTGTCTTTTACCCTTAATATTCCAGACCAGAGGCTATGCTCACCTCTTCCAACCTCCTCTCTTGCTAAATAAAGCACAGAATTGCACCAGAGAAGCCTGTGATGTTTGTGCTGACTTGCATACAGGTGGCTGTAGTAGTTCATAGTGTTCAAACCTTTTTAGGGGAGTTCCCTGCCCCCTTAATGACAATGGCGATAGATTTTGCACATGAACACAGATCAAAGTTAGGACTCCTCTCTTCCACGCCAACAAGTGCTTTGTCAAGGCTCCCCTAACACCCACTCAGGACAGAGGAAAAACTGCAACCTTTTGGGGCGCCATTCTCCTACCCATGTCTCTGTGAGAAACAGCCCTTTATTCTGCCTCCCGTAGTACATCCTCCCCCTTCAATAAATCATTTCCTTTGGACTTTCGGCCCATCTCCACCCCTATTACTCCTTGCCCTCGCAAAGGAAGCATTTTCACAAGTTTTCTTTTTGGTGGGCTGTCCGTGCTTCCAAACACCTGGAAGTCCCGACAGGGGCTTCTCCCCCACCTAGTAAATTCTGCCTCTGCATTAGTTACTCAGGTTTGGTTTTCTTTACCAGCACGACGCATGAGCAGAGCAGCACAGCAGCAGCACCCTCAGCCTCCGGAGGGCGGGCCGCCGGCCAGCTGGAGGGCGGCCGCTGCCGCTGGCCAGCTGGAGAAGTGGACAGGCGTATCCGCCCCAGAGCCCCGGAGCCGCGGCAAAGGTGTAAAAGAGCCGCATGCGGCTCCGGAGCCGCAGGTTGCAGACCCCCGCCATAGAGTAAGCTGTCCTGGCAGGCTTAGCTATGTGTACTGAATAGCTCAGTTGGTTAGAATGTGGTGCTGATAACGCCAAGGTTGCAGGTTTGATCTCCACAGGGGACAGCTGCATATTTCTGCATTGCAAGGGGTTGGACCGGATGATCCTCAGAGTCCCTTCCAACACTACAGTTCTATGATTATATGAGCCTACTTCCCCACACATTAGGAGGAATTAGGTAATCAAGCATCTTAAAAAGCAGAGACATCACCTTGCCGACAAAGGTCCATATAGTTAAAGCTATGGTTTTCCCAGTAGTGATGTATGGAAGTGAGAGCTGGACCATAAAGAAGGCTGATCGCTGAAGAATTGATGCTTTTGAATTATGGTGCTGGAGGAGACTCCTGGGAGTCCTATGGACTGCAAGAAGATCAAACTTATCCATCCTTAAAGAAATCAGCCCTGAGTGCTCACTGGAAGGGCAGATCCTGAAGTTGAGGCTTCAGTACTTTGGCCACCTCATGAGAAGAGAAGACTCCCTGGAAAATACCCTGATGTTGGGAAAGATGGAGGGCACAAGGAGAAGGGGACGACAGAGGATGAGATGGTTGGACAGTGTTCTCGAAGCGACTGGCATGAGTTTGGCCAAATTGTGGGAGGCAGTGAAAGATAGGGGTGCCTGGCGTGCTCTGGTCCATGGGGTCACGAAGAGTCAGACATGACTGAACGACTGAACAACAACAACAACAACAACAACAACAACAACAACAACAACAACAAAGGTAATCAAGTGTTTTACCCCAGTCTACCTGAGAAGCTCAACATGTGAAGAGGTTTGAACTAGATGCTCCAGCTCAATTGTATGGCTCTCATCACCCATTCTTGAGTTCCTATAATAATAATTTAGGAACTTTCACCACTTTGTAACCAAACCAAATTTTACTGCCTGAGCTACATTCTGAAATTCATGAATCTGACCTTTGGAGAGTGTAAGTAAACCGTTTTTTTAACTTACCAAGCATGTGGTTACAGGTAGGTAGCCGTGTTGGTCTGCGATAGTCAAAACAAAATAAAAAATAAAAAAATCCTTCCAGTAGCACCTTAGAGAGCAACTAAGTTTGTTCTTAGTATGAGCTTTCGTGTGCATGCATACTTCTTCAGTGACTTCTGTTTCAGTGTATCTGAAGAAGTGTGCATGCACTCGAAAGCTCATACCAAGAACAAATTTAGTTGATCTCTAAGGTGCTACTGGAAGGATTTTTTTATTTTTTTATTTTGTTCCAAGCATGTGGTGTTTTTCCTATGCTGGGGGAAGAGGGAAAGTTTGGAAAGAAAGCTTTTAAGGGGGCATTTTGGAACTCACTCAGAGGGCCACATTTTAAAGGTCTAACAGCTTTACTTTGCTGCACATTTTGTGACTTTAAATTTCTGCTGGGGTTCTCTCACTAAAGCGTACTTGTTTCAAACCTGGATCCTAGCACCCAGGAGTTCTCATTTATATATGATCTTAACCCTGTGGTTTTCTCATCCAGATGTTACTGGATGGGTGTGGGACTGAACCTAGAGATACAATTTCCAACAAGAGGACAGAAGTAGGCTTGCATAAAGTGTACACATGCCGATTGATGTGTAGAGGTCCAATTTTAGAAATAATTATTCCTAATAGAAATGCATCTCTCCATATTGGAGGAATGCATCTTTCCATAAGAGCATAACTTCTGTCCTGCTGTGCAAGACGAAGATCCATCTCATTCAGAAGCCCGTTTCCAAAGTCAGCCACACAGATGCCTTTGGCTGCTCATCATAGAAACAGCTTGCTATTTATCCCTCCACCTACTCAGAGACAGACTGCCTCTGTATGTGGAGGTTCCATTTAGCTCAGGTGACTAATAACCTTGGATAGGTCCACTCTCCATGAATTTATCTAACTGGGACATGATCCAAAGGTACAACAGGCCACCACTTTGCTAAAGCAAAGCAGATCTGGGTGTGGGTAATAAACAACAATAAACTATGACAACTTTAGCAAACACTCGAGTGCTGACATTCTTGTCACATTGCCCATTTTCCTCTTTCAGTTCACACATCTGTTGCACAACACCTGAAAGCATTAATGAATCTGCATGCATACATTTCTCCACGTGCAAAGGCCTTTGCCAATCTACATGATGAAAGACGTCAAAGTTTCTGCAAATTTACAGAAACTCACTTTAGGTCCTCTGCCGGATGGTGTTGTGTAAATTTTCATGCATAGCAAGCTGCTAGAGATTGGCAATCCAACCTTTTCCTGAAACATCTGTGCTGCCTTCCAGTGACATGCTATTTCTGCCTGAGCTGCTACTGACATGAGCACAATCGGATCTTTATGTGCTTGCTCCTTTTGGTCAAGCAACACACAGATCCATTGCCGATTCTGGAAATACTGGCGGCTCTTGTACTTTTGTGATGTGTCGGTGGGTGCGCAGTGCAGAACGTTAAGTAGATTCTATTGTCTGCCTACACCGGTCGGAGAACAAAGGACATTGTGCAGCCGGCAATCGTCTCGTAAGAAGTTATGGCCTTGTCCAGAAAAACAACGGCACATGTCTAGGGTCTCTCTATAAACCCAGAGCAGTGTTTTTGCCTTCTGGCTGTGCACATGTATAGCAAAGGTTGGCGTCTCAGCTGCACATGGACACACTGCGTGATGTGGCTGTTGCAGTCCAGCTGCATGCTGTGAGGTTCTTTTGTCCTCCGGCTACACATGTGTGCGCATGCAAACCCAGCTCTCCCTCAGCTGCACTGCCAGGCATCCTGCATTCTGGCCACGTGTAGCCGCTGACAGCACCTCAGTGCTCCAGCTGTGCTCCAGCAGCAACGGAAACCTTGCACTGCAGCTGTGCACGCCCATCACTCGGCCGTTCGGAGCTGTGGGGGGGGGGGCAGAGTCACATCCGTCTCTCGGCATCTAATTTGGCTGCCAAGGACTCTGTGCCGTGCAGAGCATATGTCCTTTGCTCGCAGAACAAAAGGCTATGAAGCCGAGTCTCTGAAGCTGCGGCTGGGATGTGCGCCGGGGTCTGCTGCAGAGCTTGCAAATGCCTTGCTGAGACATGCAGCCACCTTCAGCCAAATCGATCACCTGTGTGAAGAATGTGGGATCAATTCTCCCGAGGACAGGTCGGCTGGAAAGATAATCTGTTACTGTAACAGGCAGAGGTTGTGCCTATGGGGCCCAGGGGCTAAATGAGAATCTTTAAAACTCACTTTGCTGCCTCGCACCTTTGATCACGTTCACATTTGCCAAGCTGAGGCCAGATGTGGGATCTATTAAGGACACTGTTCATAAAAAAGCACATGTGGTTTACCTCTTAAAAGGATTTGGAAATGGTGTCAGTGTTGTACCAGCCAGGGAAATGCAAACTTCCCTAAGTTGTTTTGCATGGCGGTGTGTGGAAAGCCCATCAAAATTCTCCTATTTGTGGGCACAGAAATTGGTAGGGGCCATATTCACCCAATTTTTCCAGGTGAAGAATTAACAGTGGCAGTAGCACAAGTTCTTCCCAGGTGTGAGCGGCAGCAGAGAGATGGGGGGTGGGTGGGTCAGAAGCAGCCTGCCAGCTTGGGTCATTGTCGTTTACCAGCAGGGAGAGGGGCAAGGCAGCAGAAAGGTCATTGTGGTGCAAACGTACTGGCAGGAACACTGGATTTGCTCTGCCATTGCGTTTGCACCACTCGGTCCTCTTTGCCACCTCACCCCTCTCCCTCCCAGTAAGCAATGGAGCATTCGTCCCCTGCTGCTTCTGCTGCTTGCACCTCCCCACAGCTGCTCGGTACTTGCTGTTGCCACTGCCAAGCTCCTCTTAGAAGGGTGCCTGGCTGGCTTGCCCAGGGGCAGCACTTTGTGTTGCTTGGAAGGAGCTAGATGACTATCTTCTGTGTGAAGAGCAGGGAAGTACCTGGAACAAATCACACAGCTTAGCCATAAACCCCCAGAGAGGCCTTATTATCACTTATTGGGTGATTATTTCCTCATCACCCCCCAAAAAGAGAGAGAGGAAATGCATTACTGAAAAAGGGGAGGGGAGAGAACACTGGATTGCATGTGCTCATTTAAATGCATAGATGCAAATCCAGAAATAATTACTATAATGTAAATAGAAATGCAGTACTTCTTGCCATAGCCAGTGAAAAGTTGTGAGCAGGTGACCTGAGTGTGCCTGCTCAGTCTGCCACCAGAGTGCTGCTTATTATTGATGGGCAACTTCTTCTCTCCAAGCACTCCTTTCGTATGCATTGTTATACTGGATGTGGCCTGGATAGTGCTGCAGATTGAGAACTCTGTACAGCAGGTTTTGTTAAAAAACTGGAAGCCTTTTTACTGGGTATTATAGGTACAGACTTTAAAAAGCAAGATGATAAACTTTTTCAATATGCAGTGACTGCGGCTAGGATTTTGCTAGCACAAAGGTGGAAACAAGAAGAAATACCGACAAAGGAATATTGGACAGTAAAATTAATGGAATATGCAGAATTGGACAAAATGACGGGAAGAATCCGGGAACAGCGGGACCAGAAATTCATCAAAGACTGGTTAAAGTTTACGATCTATTTGACAAATAATGATTTGCAATTGAATACGTTAATAGGACTTCGAGAAGCTTTGTCGTTAATGTGTAGAAATATTATTGTAATTATAATTATTAAAGTGATTAAGAGGTATATGATATTATAAGCAATGATAGATTAAAGAAGTATATTATTAAGATAGAAATTTGAACGCCATGTGAAAGGTCTGAGGGAAGTCATGGCTATGATGGCCAAAGCTGATAAATGAATGTGAATTTATGTTTTATTTTTTGTAGTAGTTACAGTATAAAATGAGAACTCTGTACAGCAGGAACCCCTGGCCACTCTATCTTTTAGACGCAGCATCTTTCTGTTCCCACCCAGGCAATGAGGACTGTTGTGATAATGAATATGAATAGTGCAATTGGATCACTTAGGGAAAGTGCTCCAGTGCATAAACGTTTACTTCAATCCTCCTCTCGTGGCACCCTGAGAAATGTGGGATCAAGCAATGGAGACATTAAGCTGGAAGAAAATGTACAAAATGCAAGCACGTCTCTCAGTCCTGGGTGTTTTCCCAGTTTGGGCTCTGGTGTAAAATTCCCACAGAGGCAGAAGGAGGGGGGGACCCAATGCTTCCAGCTTGACACAGGCAGGAGCTGGAATGCTTGTGGAAGGGTGCCTCTGAGTCCTTGGAGCTAGGAGATTGGTCATAAATCTTTATTTTCCTTAATGGGGAGGTAGGGGGACAAAGGCCCTTCCTGGCTGTTGAGGGCGAGAACAGCAGAAGCAAACATGCAGAGGTCTATTTATTTACTAACTTAAATGAGAACTTGTTGAAAGGAAGAGAGCACTAATCTGTCAGCATGCCCAAACCTGAGACAAAGGAATAAATAGGGGCAAGGGAAATCCCAAGAGTAGCCATGTGCTCATGTGAATGAGTTGAAAGACGTAGGCATGTCCGGGCCGTGAAACAATGATTCACCTCCCAGCTCTGGCCCAGCAAGCCACCAGGTCAAAATTCATTCTTGGGTCCATAATTTATATAATGCCAAAAAAAAAATCAGACAAAGATATCCTCCAGATGTTGATGGACTACAACTCCCATCGGAGCTGAGCACTGGCTGTGCCGATGTGCTGTGCTGGTGGGATTTGTCATCCAGCAAAACATCTTTGCTTTAGATAGCAATTTGTAACAATTGTCTACTAGTCCCTAAGAGAGGCGGAATAGCTGGAGCTATAAAAGTGGCTGGTGACTTCTAAAAGTTTGCCCACCCAAGCCGTTTCCACATGCCACCATCTCTACTAATAATAATAAAGTGCTGCATACTGTGCTAGGAATAATAATAATAATAATAATAATAGCGATAAAAGATCAAACATTAAAAACTTCCCTATACAGGACTGCCTTCAAATGTCTTCTAAAAGTCAGATACTGTAGTTGTTTGTTTCCTTGATATCTGTTGGGAGGGCTTTCTACAGGGCAGGTGCCACTACCGAGAAGGCCCTCCGCTATACAAATTCAGAAAGAAAAACAAGCCCCTTCCATTGGCTTGTAAACGAAGACCATGAAAAGGAAGAGAATCAGGAGGGGTAGAGTAATTGACATTTTAAAAATAGAAGACGCCATCAAGGCGAAGGGCAAGTCTTGCTGATGGACAGAATTTAAAGATTGCTGTCAGGAAGGGAAAGTGTTATATACTGAGCTCAATCCTAGAACAATAGGATCCAGAATGCAGCAGTCTGATTGGTCCGGGAACAGTAGGATCCAGAATGCAGCAGTCTGATTGGTCCGCAGGAGCCACCCAATCCAGCTCCAGGTGGATGTGAATCAGTGACCTGATTGGCCTGCAAGAGCAGCCAATCAGGCTCCTGGAGGAAGTGAATCCACAACCTGATTGGCCTACAGAAGTAGCCCAGAATTAGCCAATCACGTGGGGCCCATTGTGTAAATAATGTATATATAGCAGACATTTTGGGGGAAGGACTCATTCCTTGCTACTATGAACTGAATGAAGAGCATGAAATTCACACTTGACTCCGAGTATATTTCAGAAAGCAAAAGAGAAGCTTCTTGAAAGAGGAAGAGGGCATAACATAGGCAAGAAAGGGGAGAGTGCCTACTTTAAGTGAAGGTTCTTTGTTTCAAAAGCATTGCCTCTGTAATAACTGAGTGCATGGACTATATGCATGCAAGAAAGGAGATTCCGACTACACACCAGGAAAAACTTTCTGACAGTAAGAGCTGTTTGACACTGGAATGGTTTCCCTCAGGAGGTTGTGGACTCTCCTTCATTGGACGCTTTTAAGCAGAGGTTGGATGGCCAACTGTCCACGGATGCTTTAGCTGAGATTCCTGAATTTCAGGGGGTTGGAGTTGATGACCCTTGGGGTCCCTTCCAACTCTAAAGTTCTATGATTCTAAGTCCCAGATCAAGTTGGGAAGAAATAATCCCCAACCCAACATAGGAAACATTAATATAAAGTCAAACCGCTAGTTTATTACTCTCAGTGATGTCAACAATGAGTGTCGTAGGCTCAGACAAGGTCCTCTCCCAGTCCTACGTAGAGATGCTTGGGGAATAAACAATTTGAAAATCTCACAACATTCAACACTACAAAGATTTGGTGGAAGTCAAATTTGAGTGATTTTAATTCTTCAAACGTTGTCACAAGAATACACCCCATTCTTCTGTTTTCATCTTCCTGCTCTTCTAGGCTATTCCCCAAATAATGTCCTGAAACTGGCAAGAATAGTCCAAGCTTTTCTCTTCCCAGGCAATAAATCTGTATGGGCTATGTGTTTTACTCACTATTGCAACAAAACCCCCCCCCTTCATTTTCAGAGAGGTTCCTTTAAGATTCAAGACCCATTTCCACTATCCTTTGTGCTAAATAATTCACAGGTGTGTTAAATGCCTAATTTCTCATTAACTGTTAATGTGACCACAGAAAGGAAATCAAAGTGGTAAATCTGGCTGGGTGCTTGAGCTTTGAATATATGGATTGCAGGGTGATATAACCTCTGGAGAGACGAAGAAAGAGTCACGTACCTGAAATGTCTTAAAGCATAACCACCAAACAAGCTAAGATTACCCCTTTTTGGTCCAGAGATGATTTCTGTTTCTTTCAAATTCCAAGGTATGTGCGCACAACAAACTTAAACTGGCTTAATAGACATTCTCCAGACAATCCTCAAGTTTTTGGGAAGGAAGGCTGGGGGAACAGAAAGATCATTACCAGTCCCCAACCCAACCTAACTAAAAAAAAAAATGTCCAGTGATTTTTCAAGAAGTTAAAGTGGTGTATTCAAGAGGTTAAAGTGGTCCCATCACCTCCTGGCAAATAGAAGGGGAAGAAATGGAGGCAGTGAGAGATTTCACTTTCTTGGGTTCCATGATCACTGCAGATGGTGACAGCAGTCACGAAATTAGAAGACGCCTGCTTCTTGGGAGAAAAGCAATGACAAACCTAGACAGCATCTTAAAAAGCAAAGACATCACCTTGCCAATAAAGGTCCGTATAGTTAAAGCTATGGTTTTCCCAGTAGTAATGTACGGAAGTGAGAGCTGGACCATCAAGAAGGCTGATCGCCGAAGAATTGATGCTTTTGAATTATGGTGCTGGAGGAGACTCTTGAGAGTCCCATGGACTGCAAGAAGATCAAACCTATCCATTCTCAAGGAAATCGGCCCTGAGTGCTCACTAGAAGGACAGATCCTGAAGTTGAGGCTCCAGTACTTTGGCCACCTCATGAGAAGAGAAAACTCCCTGGAAAAGACCCTGATGTTGGGAAAGATGGAGGGCACAAGGAGAAGGGGACGACAGAAGATGAGATGGTTGGACAGTGTTCTCGAAGCTACTAAAATGAGTTTGGCCAAACTGTGGGAGGCAGTGAAGGATAGGCGTGCCTGGCGTGCTCTGGTCCATGGGGTCACGAACAGTCGGACACGACTGAACGACTGAACAACAAATGCTACATAGCTTTTCATGAATCTATCTGTGGTGCTTTAAAGAAGCAACTATTTTTTTTCTACTGTATTATTTTTTCAACAATCTTTAGGGAAGAATTTTCCACTTTATTTACATTGCATTCATTACATAGGAGGAAAGCTGGGATATAAATTTAATCAGTGTGTGCCAGACAATAATAGCAAGGTTTGTGAACATTCCGTAACACCACAGTAGCTCATTCAATGGCTATGGGGTTTCAAAGAGAGAGAGAAGATGCCACAGTCAACATTGGCCCCCAAGTATGTATTGTTACCTCCCTACAACAGTCACTATTATTACATGTTACAAACAAAAAGATGAGGCTGAGAGTAAGCAGCTGGCCTGAATCTTACCACAAAGTCCACGAGGGAAGCGAAATTTCAACCCAAATCTGTATCTCACTGATTAGATCTTCCATTCATGATGCTGATAGCAACCAGGACACAGGGCCGGTGCTAGGGTTTTTTGCGCCCTAGGCGAGATCACCTTCTGGCGCCCCCCGGCCAATCCCTAGCACCGACCCTGTGGAGAAGCCCGATTTTGGGCTACTCCCCCCTCCCCCCAATCTGCCGCTGGTGGAGGCGGCAGAGAAGCCCGATTTCGGGCTGCTCCCCTTCCCCCACCACTCTGCCGCTGGCGGAGCGGCACCGGGAAGGGGGCAGGGGGCAGGCTGGCCAGTGCCCCCTCCATTTTGGCGCCCTAGGCAACTGCCTAGTTCACCTAAATGGACACGCCGGCCCTGCCAGGACACACTAGGAAAGGTCTACTTCAGTATGTATCCACCAGAGACACATGCTGCTCAGAAATCACACAGTTCAAAGATGGAGTTATCTGTTTATTGGCAAAAACACAATCTGCACAGACTTGGTCAAGTGTTGGGCCTAATGAGCAGAGCAGCTCATTCCCTCCATGAAAATCAGTTGCCAAAACTGAAAGCCACCGCCTCCTCTCCAGGGCTTCCCCCAAGCAATCAGAGACTACACCTGCATGCAGCCATCCTTTCCTCCTCCCTTTTCATCCCTCTTCTGGTTTTGGGAGACAAGCAGGGAGGGGAGCTTGTCGCAGCAGGAGGGAGAGACACCCATGACTCTTCAGCAGCATGACTCCTCTCTGCCTCTTGGCCTCCCTCATCCCAGGTTCCTCCTTCAACATCTGCCTCTGATTCTGGACTTTTTTCTGCCACAGACTCTCCCAGCTCACTAAGCCCTGTTACCTCTTCAGCTTCCAACCCTTCCTCCTCCCTCTTCTCCCTCTGACCACTCATTGTCATCCCACCACCACTCCCCAGGCTCTGAGCCTCCTTCCCTTGGGGGTTCCCCAACTGGTTCCTCCCACCATTACTCTACGTCAGGAGTCCCCAAACTAAGGCCCAATCGCCTTCTAAATCTGGCCCACGGACAGTCCGGGAATTAGCATGTTTTTACATGAGTAGAATGTGTGCTTTTATTAAAAATGCATCTCTGGGTTATTGTGGGACCTGCCTGGTGTTTTTACATGAGTAGAATGTGTGCTTTTATCTAAAATGCATCTCTGGGTTATTTGTGGGGCATAGGAATTCGTTCATTTTTCCCCCCAAAATATAGTCCGGCCCCCCACAAGGTCTGAGGGACAGTGGACCGGCCCCCTGCTGAAAAAGTTTGCTGACTTCTGCTTTACATCCAAGCAGTCCAAGACAGTATCTATTAGGAAGCAGCTGTCCTTCAAGTGGATATTTAGGAAATGGATGTATCTGTTGGCCCCTTTGTCAATACCCAAGAATATATATCTGTAGGCTGATCTAGAGTCACCACTGGCTGGAAATAGAATGTACAAAAGCAAGTCCTGCTGAGAAACTTTGTTCATCTCATTGTAAATTCTTTTTAAAGTTCCTTTGGCGTTCCTTGGATGTTTCACCTGCATGAGAAACCAGGAACTACCAGATTTACTTCACGTTTCAGTTTAGAGAAAATTCAATAGAAATATCACACACACACCCCCGCAAAAAAGGCTTTCCCCCCATTCAAAAATTATTTTCACTTCCCTTGAAATTATTCCAGATGTTTTCCTGTAAGGGAATGTAAAGGTTCTTCTCAACATTTCTCTTTGGGCACAATTTGGTGGCTTTCACTGTGGCACAAGGAAGAATTGCATACTATCCAGAGATTGGGAACCTGTGGCTCCCCAGATGCTGTTCAGCTCCAGCCCCCATCAGCCCCAACTAGCGTGGTCAATTGTCCAGTCCAACAACATCTGGAGTCACTCCTGCAGCCAGAGACTGGAGAAATACAATGTGAGCCGTAACTGGATCAATGTCTGTGTAGAGATACCATGTGATATCTGTCTTTCTGCACCTTATGCTGGTAAATGTCTCTCCTAGCCACTGAGGTTACTTGGGCTTCCAGCAACAAAGATGGATCTAGGAGCATGCCCAACTTCTGAACCTTCACAAAAACGGCGCACACAAATTTACCAAACCATTCCACGTTCTGAATTCTATATTGGTAGTCCAACCAAAGAGAGAGCGATGCAAGAAGTCTAACAAAGAAGCCACAGACAGAAAACTCGTTCAAGTTAGTGCAACAGGACAATTTCAGTCTTTAAATTTCTTTAGCCAGGCTCCTGTAGATATTGATGAAAATAGGTCCAGTCAGATGAAATATCAATGACGCACAGATGTTAATTGATGTAAGCAAGTCCAATCAGATGAAATATTGAAGATGTTACGCACAAAAATTAGACAGGGTGCCGGCGTTTGTCCCCTGTTTCGCCCATGGACAGTTTTGGGCTTCTTCAGTAAATTCTTTCCCAGGGTTGCTGTCTTTTCATACATACAAATTTACATGTTACATCTCATCTCAACTAGAACATCTAGTCTTCTTCTTCTTCAAAATATTCTTTCTCAAGGATTTGGTACATTTACACACTTTCAAATTTACATGTTACATCTCATCTCAACTAGAACAACTGGCCAGCCTCCCAGACATGGGATTCACCAACCCACATCTTACCAGTGTTTACTGACCCTCATCCAGTCCACCGCTGCGCCCAGACGAACATCCACATCATGCACACTCACAGTCTCTCTTGGCTCAGATGTTATGGAGGCTCACTTACATTTCAGATACAAGCCACTTTTTTCCTCCTCCCCTTCCTGCCGCCACATTTCTTCTCATCCAATAAAATGAAAGGCCCAGTCCTGCTTAATGCGCGTAAGAGCTGTTCATTACCCTTCTCTTTATGCAATGAATGCACTGAAAGTTCTGCCTTGGAGTCCATTAATTGCTAATTAATCTCTCTTCCTCCTCTCCCCCCCCCCAAACCATTCACTCTCCCACTGTCTGCTGAAGAGCTGCTGTGAGGCCAGAAATCAGCTTGGAACGGCAGTGAAGAATTCTCCCCCTGGGCATCGTGCCCAGCAGGTGAAGTCTTTGACCCTTCATTGAAAATTCTGACAGTCCAGGACAAGTGTCTCAATAAATGCGGGTGATATTAATGGTCCCTCCACTCCTGACCTGCCACCTAGCAGACACCAGGAGGGCAAGGCCTTAAAGCCAATGGCTGAAAATTACTGCATAATAAACTGATTTTTTTTTTAAAGCTTCTATTATCCCAACAGGGGTGGTAAAAATTGGATACAGTGGAAAGATCTTTTCGATGGATTTTAAGCGTTCTAACTGTCCTCTCCACCCCACAGACAAGGCATGGTGTATGATGCTATATAGGGGGAGCTGCCGTGTGGGAGATGAGCCAGCACTACCCCCTGCTGGATGGGATCAGAATATTTGTGTGAGTCAAAGGCCCTATCCTGGGATACTTAGTGGAGAATCACTGTTACCTTGGGGAAGAAAGACCCAAAGTTTGGGCACCCATATGCTGGCCACATGACCAGGAAGCTGTACGCCAGCTCCCTCGGCCAGTAAAGCGAGATGAGCTCCGCAACCCCAGAGTCGCCCACAGCTGGACCCAACGGTCAGGGGTCCCCTTACCTTCCTGGGCCTTGGAGGTAGCATCTGAAGAATCCTGCCATCCCACGAGGTTAGACAGATCACACAATCCTTGTGATTCCTGACATGCTATGTTCCTTTGTTATTTATTTTCTCCCTTGTGTTGTCCACCTCAAATTTGCCTCTTGTGATAATTAATCCACAAGTGGAATCAGTTGCTATTATTTAAAGCTCCTTTGCCATAAGGTCCCAGGGCCGGTTACAGCAATATAAACAATGATATAGCAATTTACAGTCCCAAACAATTGCATCAAAGCAATTTACAATCCCAAACAATACATCTCAGATGTCATGCATCTCCAGTCCACTGAACGACAAGCAGTGCTTAAGACTTTCAAACTGGAATGCACTGATCCACCTCTCTCTTTCCTGTTCCTTAGGTTGTGTTTTGTCATCGGGACCATTATAGACATCAGAGCTCAAAATACACATGCTCTGCACCAGTTCTGAAGGATGAAGAGAGGAGGGGGGGAGGAGGAGGAGGAGGAGGAGGAGGAGGAGGAGTCTGGACTTGATATCCTGCCTTTCACTCCCTTAAGGGGTCTCAAAGCGGCTAACAATCTCCTTTCCCTTCCTCCCCCACAACAAACACTCTGTGAGGTGCATGGGGCTGAGACTTCAGAGAAGCGTGACTAGCCCAAGGTCACCCAGCAGCTGCATGTGGAGGAGCGGGGAAGCGAACCCGGTTCACCAGATTACAAGTCCACCGCTCTTAACCACTACACAATGCTGGCTCCCAGTGCTGATGACCCCCTTGATGTCCTGGTTCATACATGCATTTGTACTACACGATGCCTGCAGTAACAAGTGATGGCTTTTATGTGTGAATGAGCTCCAATAGGTACAATGCCACAGTAGAGAACCTTGATGTTGCCGCAGACACAGTGCTTTCCAAGGATGTCACTCCATGCCTAAGACATGATCTTTCATGCTATACCCTATTTCCCTAACACATATTTGCATTCCCATGCTGTTGTTCAGTCATTCAGTCGTGTCCGACTCTTCGTGACCCCATGGACCAGAGCACGCCAGGCATGCCTATCCTTCACTGCCTCTCGCAGTTTGGCCAACTCATGTTAGTAGCTTCGAGAACACTGTCCAACCATCTCATCCTCTGTCGTCCCCTTCTCCTTGTGCCCTCCATCTTTCCCAACATCAGGGTCTTTTCCAGGGAGTCTTCTCTTCTCTTGAGGTGGCCAAAGTACTGGAGCCTCAACTTCAGGATCTGTCCTTCTAGTGAGCACTCAGGGCTGATTTCTTTAAGAATGGATAGGTTGATCTTCTTGCAGTCCATAGGACTCTCAGAGTCTCCTCCAGCACCATTCCCATGCACTAAAGCTAAAATTCTTGTTTACAGTTCCTTGGTGGTGCTAGTGGGGAGTCCATTGAACTGAGCAGGGCTTACTTCTGAGGAAACAGCCATAAATTCAGCTGCATGGGTGTTTTCGCATGTGAGGCTTGAAGTGAATTTGTTTCAGATTAGATATATGTTGGGGTAGCCAACCTGGTGCTGTCCAGTGCTGCAGGCTTCCATCATCCCAAAACACATAGCCAACGGTCCGGAGGACTGATGGGAGTGGTAGTTCAATGATATATTTAGTATTATTTGTTACTAATTTTTTTCAAACATTTTTACAATAATCTTCATATCAATGGTTACATAGTTTCATAAATTCACTTCCACCCCAACTTCCGCAGTGTTTTCACTCAAAGCTTTTCTATTGCGTTATATCTTTATCTGCAGTTATTTTATCATTTCTCGCTCACTGCTTTATATTGAATCCTGCCCCTGGTTTCATTTGACTGTAGTGTGTGTGTGTGTGTGTGTGTGTGGTGTGTGTGTGTGTGGTGTACTATAGTATTTTTAAAAAATATTCCACAAACGTCTCCATTCTTCTTTAAAAAGTCCATCATTTCAATCTCTTAATTTCACCATTTCTGCATAGTCCATTGCTTTCAAAAGCCACTCTTCCTTCATTGGGAATACAGTGGTGCCTCGCAAGACGAAATTAATTTGTTCTGCGAGTGCTGTCGTATAGCGAAAATTTCGTCTTGTGAAGCACCAACGGGGGACGAGCGGTTTGACGGGGGGGGGAAATCGGGAAATTTTTTCGTCTTGCAAGGCAAGCCCATAGGAATATTCGTCTTGCAAGACAGCCTTTCGCTAGTGAATGCCTTTTGTCTAGCGAGTTTTTCATCTAGCGAGGCATTCGTCTAGCTAGGTACCACTGTAGTTAACAATATCTGGAGTATACCACACCCCTGATATTTGTGAACATTTGTACCAATGTCCCTGATATTTTTAATAACTGATCACTTTTTTTGCATATGGGAAAGAGCTGAAAAGGAAGAGCATTTGTTGCCCATCCAAGTTTTATATTCCAAATGAAATTGGGTTGAAAAAAACTGTTTTAAACATCATGCATGGAAATAGTTACTTTAGAGAGGGGGTGGGGAACCTCCAGACCTTGTGAAAGTCCATCTCCCATGTACCCTCATCATTGACCATGTTGGTTTGGCTGATGGAAGTTGGAGTCCAACAACATCTGGAGGACCACAGGTTCCCTGCCCCTGCTATAGGACTGTAGCCACGGGGAAAGCAAAATGTGGGAATAGAACCAAGGGTGGAAACTTCCTCCTAAATGGGGCTCTGCTCTCAAAACTGGAGATTACCACTAATCCCCTCTTTAACTTTTATTCATTGAGAAGTCCTAGAATCCTAGAGTTTGGAAGAGACCACAAGGGCCATCCAGTCCAACCCCCTGCCAAGCAGGAAACGCCATCAAAGCATTCCTGACAGATGGCTGTCAAGCCTCTGCTTAAAGACCTCCAAAGAAGGAGACTCCACCACACTTCTTGGCAGCAAATTCCACTGCTGAACAGCTCTCACTGTCAGGAAGTTCTTCCTAATGTTTAGGTGGAATCTCTTTCTTGTAGTTTGAATCCATTGCTCCATGTCCGCTTCTCGGAGCAGCAGAAAAACAACCTTTCACCCTCCTCTATATGACAACCTTTTATATATTTGACATGGCTATCATTCACCCCTTAACCTTCTCTTCTCCAGGCTAAACATACCCAGCTCCCTAAGCCGTTCCTCATAAGGCATCATTTCCAGCCCTTTGACCATTTTGGTTGCCCTCTTCTGGACACGTTCCAGCTTGTCAGTATCCTTCTTGAACTGCGGTGCCCAGAACTGGACACAGTATTCCAGGTGAGGTCTGACCAGAGTGGAATACAGTGGTACTATTACTCCCTTGATCTAGATGCTATACTCCTATTGATGCAGCCCAGAATTGCATTGGCTTTTTTAGCTGCTGCATCACACTGTTGACTCATGTCAAGTTTGTGGTCTACCAAGACTCTAGATCCTTTTCACATGTACTGCTCTCAAGCCAGGTGTCACCCATCCTGTATTTGTGCCTTTCATTTTTTTTGCCCAAGTGTAGTACTTTGCATTTCTCCCTGTTAAAGGAGGGAAAGTCTGGGTGCAGAGATGAGTGTCTGAGTTGTAGCTGCTGAATAAAGGCCTTTTCTTTGCATAAACACACATGGCATTCCCATAATGATCGTGCATTGTAGCCACAGTCTATTAAGAAAAGAGCAATCTCAATTAATCAATTAATTCTTAATAAAGTATTTATAAATGTCACCTCCATTCTCGCTGTCACCCGAGCCCAGTGTTTGTAATATAATATTCCTTTGCAATCACAGCAGAGTGTTTGGCATATATAGGCTATGGGGGAAAGGTACTTCGGGGAGGGGGGGTCAAAAGGAAAGGAATTGTGGGTGGGGGACTCTTGAGTGTTAAGAATGAATGTGGGTGAAAGTGTACAGTAACAGTGAGGGGCAAACTACACATTACACATAAATGCAAGTAGTGAAATCCCAACATTTTATATATATATGAAAAGAAACGGATCTTTGGAAAAAGGTTGATACGTTTGTTAACAGAGAAGTGGCAAGGGGAGGGAGCCACCACCACCCCAGCTCCATAATCCAGTTGAAAGCAGCTTTCTCCCCAATACAGTCCAATATGTACACACGTGCATATATGAAGGGGAAAATGTGCGTAAGAGCCACATATGTTAGTGAAAATAACATATAACATGCATTAGATATGGGAAAACCTGAGTGCAAAGAGTGCATATTAGTGAAGATCACACTGAAAATATATTAAGGTGAAATTTTGCACTGGAATGCTGGCGAATTTTCTTTTTAAATAATTTTTATTAAGTTTTTGGAAAAAAAATATACATATAAAACAAAACCATTTCAAACAGTAAAATACAGAGTTTTTTCGAACTCTTAGACTTCCTTCCCTCCCTCCATGGGTTCCATCTTTAAGATTAAATTTACTGCATCTTTTACCCTTCTCTGTCTATTACCGGGTATATAACCATAATTACCATTTAAAAAATCACATTACAAGGATTTCATGAGGATTTAAAAAAAAAGTTCACAAGTTCCTTTGGGAATGTGGAGAACTAAATTTAAGATTGGAAAAATGAGAAACTTAGAGAACCCAGATGGATAAATCCATCCATCCATTGGCTAATCTTTCTGGTATATTAGGGAGAGTACGGGTAGTTCCTTCTAAGGTTGTCCAGCCTAGGCTACTAAAGTCACAACAATGAGCAAGCAGAGGGGAGCAAATCTCTTGAGGTTGCTCCTTCCTCTCTTTCTTACGATACTTCCAGATGCTCTCCCAACCTCTCAACAAAGGTAGCCACTCTGCAGCATCTGGGAGGAAAGACTGCATGTGCTGCAGGCAACTGGAGACAGAGGCAGATGCTGAAACTCCTGTGCTTGGCACAGCAGCAGCTAGAACTGGCAAATCAGGGGAACCTGAGAAACCACGCTTGCATATGCACTAACTGAGTCCAAGGAGAGTCACTGCTGCCGCCTGATACTTCTCTGCATTAAACATGCGCCCTTAATTTCACTCCTGTATTTGCTAGATGTGGGGGGTGGGGTGGGATCTCTGTGGGATCCAGATGTGTCCTTCCATGAACAGAAGGACTCCTTCAGTTCACAGAAGGGCTTCTGATCTGGCAGGGACTCCTATTGAACGAAACCAGGGATGGGGGAGGATTTCCTCCCAACCTTCCAGAGCAGCTTTTAAAACAGCTACAGAGGAAGGGGGAACTGACTTACACATACACACACAACGCATTTTCCTTCCTTCCTCTAGCAGCTGGAGCATTCCGTGAGCCAAATTCTGCTCCTGGGAAGTCTGGATCCAGGCCATCACATAGGCATGGAAGTTACTTTTCCTGGAGGTTTATTTACGTCGAGGGAAACCTTATGGCAAAGGTGACTTGCAACAAAGTACACCTACAGGTAATTTAAAAATTACCAACAACCATGAGATACAATGACACAACTCAGAAAGCATATGAAAGCAAGCCAGGATACCTAGGCTGAAAGTGAATCCTCAAAGGCCTTGCTTGGGGAGGTTTCTACGGTTCCTCCAGAGAATCTATAGCAATGAAAAACGAAAACCCTCAAAGATGGCTTTGTTTTTTTGAGAAATTGGGTGCACCTACACGTAACTGTATGTGCATGACTGGTAAGGCCCTGTTCTACTTCTTCAGAAACTGTAGGTGGAATGGCTTATTTTGAACTGCCAAGTATGAGAAGACACTATGGAACCTTAGAGCAGAACATGTATGTTAAGGAAGAATCCCTATTTTGACTTCAGATCTTGTGACCAAAGGCTGTGGCTAAGAAGGTTTCTCCACTGTCCTTAAAAGAACAACAATGAATGTCAGTGCGCCCTTCCTCCTCTGTCCCATTGTACCTCTCAAGACATTGCTGGATGTCGCTGAGTTGCAGCTGTTCTATAGCATAGAGGTGAGGAACCTGTGGCCCTTCAGAGCCTGTTGAACTCAAACTCACATCAGTCTAAGGTTTTGGATGATTTGAGGGCTGCGTTGGCCACTTTCTGAGTAAGCCCTTTCTGTTTGAATAACCATGTTCTGTTGTTTGCCCACAGGACCTGGTACATCTGGAGGGCAACAGGTGACCCATATCTGCGGAACTTAACTACTATATGTGCACCACTTTTGAAAAAGCTCCTCTTTAGTGTGGAGTAGACGATAGCTGTCAACTTTTCCCTTTTTTCTTGAGGAATCCTATTCAGAATAAGGGAATTTCCCTTAAAAAGGGGGGAAAGTTGACAGCTATGGAGTAGACAGCGAGCAGTTGTAGGCAATGAAAGCAGTCTGGGCAACTGGATATCACTTGAATATCAATGCGTGAATTCACTTCTCTACTCACAGCTCTCCATACTCCACATATTTGACTAGCCAGGAAAACATATAACCAACATGCTGAACTCTAATGCATGAAGGGGTTAAGACCATAGAGTAAGCTGTCCTGTCAGACTTAGCTAGGTCACTCCCCCTAACATTGGGAGGAAGGGTTACCAAACTCTTTATTCTCTCACTTTCCACCATTTTTTTCTACCATGTGAAGCCGGCCAGGAAGGATGTCTGGGCTGAATTCTCCAAGCTTAAACTGTGTGGCTTTAGCAAGCCATCTTTGTGTTTCTATGCAAACAATTTAGAAACATTTACCAATTTTGAAACGAAAGTTACACTGCTGTAACTTTCCTTGCTGCTGTATGAGAAAGCGTATGAACCTGACCTTTGAAGAGCTTTTAAGTAAACCCTTTTAAACTTACCAAACGTGTCAGCTATTTCAACGCTAAGGGAAGTGGGAGCTTTGGAAGTGACTTGGAAGGGGATATTTTAAAGGTACAACAGCCTATAATTTTACACTTCACTTTACTGCATGTTTTGTGATTTTAAATCTCTACAGGGGATTCTTCTCATCAAAGAGTGCTTGCCCCAAACCTGGACCCTAGGCATCCAGGGGCATCTCATTTTATTCCCTAACCAAATTACTAAAATACCCAGCAACATCCATGTTCCTAAACATGGGCGTACCCAGGGGGGCAGGGGGGCAACCGCCCCCCCAAAGCAAAAAAAAAAAAAATCAAAAATCAAATGGTTATCGGCAGCCTAAAAGGAAAAAAAAAGGTCAAGGCTGGTCTTTCTCCCCCCTCCCAAAATCTCAATAACAATTGAGCTCTTCTGCTCTTGCCAAGGCAGCTGGGGTGTGTGTGTGTGTGTGTGTGTGTGTATGTGTGCTGCGCTGGCTGTTTCCCCCTCCCTCATGCCGACAAAAAGCTGACATGCCTATCAGAGACCGGATCCTAGCCTGCACCCTGCTTGGTCAAATGGGGATGCAGGCTGAGACTTGGGCAGTGTCAGGGGGCGAATTCATCGTTGCCGGGATTCATCGTTGCAAGGGAGCTTGGCAAACTGAGTTCCCTTGCATGGTGAGTAGTTCCTTTGTGAGGACTGAGGTTCCTGGGAAACTGAGTTTTTCAGCCATTTGGGGCTTTCTGTTTGGGGGGGGGGAGTTCTTCTGTTTTTTGAAGCTGTTTTTGTTTTTCAACCTGAACGAACATGGCTTGCCCCCCCCTCCCAGTTTTGATCCTGGGTATGCCCTTGTTCCTAAAGCTCGGCATGTATTGGTCTGGTCAGTGAATGGGTGGGTAGCTGCCTGGGTGCTGATTTGACTTCCCTGCTGGAAGAAAGGCGTGGCATAAAAGTATGAATATAAACAACCACAGTTCCCCATCTGCAAACATTTTATTATGGGTGGGCAAGGCTCCGATGGAGACATCTGCTGCTTGCCTTCTTTCTGTTCAACCATAGTCTCGCTCCTACCTGTATGTAAGAAAAAAGACCGATTTTCATCTACGCCTAAAAGCAAAAAAATTACCACTGTCTTCCACAGGGAGGTGCCGACTGCAAGTTAACCAGCCACGTCGTTGTTGGAAATTGGCAAGGGTTTGTCTTCTTTATGGGCTAGACGGATCTGACAAGGGTTGCCACAGCAACCAGATGTGCAATGGCTTGAAAAATGTGGGAGAGAGGTAAGTGGAGCAGAGGTAGAAGATTTTTCAGGACAAGCTAGCCCCACATTTGCCAAAGGATAAGGGATAAATTGTACATATATTGTGCATGCACACGAAAGCTCATACCAGGAACAAACTCAGTTGGTCTCTAAGGTGCTACTGGAAAGAATTTTTGATTTTGTTTTGTTTTAAAGCATTTGCAATGCTGGCCTTCCTTTATTCCTAGCACGAAGCAAAAATCCACTAGTGCCACACTATTTACTTAAGATGCTTTGTGGAGGTTTCCTTGCCACCTGCTTCCAGCTAACTTTGCCAAATGCCTGGAAAACAACTGTCTTCCTCCTTGTCTCTAACAGCAGCTTGATCTACAGGTATATAGAAGATGAGCTTTCTCACCGGCTAATGTTTGTAGATCTATATGATGTGAAGGACACAGAAGCAGTGGCTGGTAAAATCATTGGCAGCCCCGCTTCTGAGTAGAGTTGTGTCCGTCCGTCCGTCCCCCCCACTTTCTGGGCCTTTGGCATGCAACAATTCAGCAGGTGTGAAGCTTTTCCTGGCATGGATCAAAGTGGTCGAAAGAGATTTGCTCTGTTTTGTTTTAGAGTCTCAGTCTGCTGTTTAAGATGCGCAGGATCAAGGCTGGGTATAAGAGTAGCAACCCTATTTCTTTTGACCATGATGGGAATGAATTCCAGGCACGCGTTCTATGAAGGTTACATGGAGGCCAATGTCACACCACGTACACAAAACTCTGCAAAGATTTTGCAAGTTCCTGCCACATTGACCCACAGAGCAGGCAAAGCAGGCAGCTATCTCGGACAGCATCGTTCAAAAGGTGGGCACTAGCAACAACTGAATCTGTCCATTTCAGTTTCTCCTTTTTCCAATCTTGCCTTGAGTTCCCCACACTTCCACAGCAACTTAGGGATTTCTTTTTTTAAAAAAAAAAAGCTTTTTGTACCAGTTCCTTCCTCAGGTACACTTAAAAAGGTAAAGGGACCCCTGACCATTAGGTCCAGTCGTGTCCGACTCTGGGGTTGCGGCGCTCATCTCGCGTTACTGGCCGAGGGAGCAGGCGTACAGCTTCCAGGTCATGTGGCCAGCATGACTAAGCCGCTTCTGGTGAACCAGAGCAGCACATGGAAACGCCGTTTACCTTCCTGCCAGAGCGGTACCTATTTATCTACTTGCACTTTGACGTGCTTTCGAACTGCTAGGTGGGCAGGAGCTGGGACCGAGCAACGGGAGCTCACCCCATCGCGGGGATTCGAACCGCTGACCTTCTGATCAGCAAGCCCTAGGCTCTGTGGTTTAACCCACAGCGCCATCCGCGTCCCAGGTAGACTTAGGCCAAACAAAATCCTAGGGTTGGAAGGGACTTCAAAGGTTATATAACTCCTTGTCCAAAAATCCCACTGCTGCAACATTCCTCCTAGGTGGGCCATCCAGCTTCTTCATAGAAACCTTGAATGAACTACCCTCGTTTTGAAATAGTATGTCCCATTGTCCAACAGCTTGCACTGTCCAGACGCCTTCCTAAGGACCTTTTCTTGTAATTCTGAGCCCAATGGCTTGAGTCCTTACCTCTGGAGCAGAGAGGAACCTTTTCATCACCAAGTGGCCCATGGACAAGCTTTGGGCTGTTTTCCTATGTCATGAAGGCTGAAATTTCAGTTCAGAGAACACTTACTGTTGGGAACACTTACTGTTGTTCCCAACCCTAACCCTGTGGAAAGCCATCTAATTAGACTTTAATTTGATTTTGAGATGTTTTTAGGAGGTAATTTAATTATTGTTTGATTTTATACCAATGTTATGTATGTGATGTTAGCCACCCTGAGCCCAACTTTGGCCGGGAGGGTGGGATATAAATAAAAGTTTTTGATTCTTCTTCTTTCTCCCCCCCCTTCTTCTTCAAATCCACCCTCTAAAGCACTAGGATTTAAGAAGCTCGGTCTTTTTTCTGTCTGATTACAAGCTTGACTGTCAGCTGCAACAGAGCACTCCCTCCTCCATATCCCCATCCTAACATTTTGCTCCATCTTCCCCACTCACCTCGCCTTACCTGGCAAGCTTAGAGGCATTACTTTTGCTTTTAGTAGATACCTCTATTTATCTATTTGCCTTGGATGAGCCCAGAAAACCCCTGAAGCACCCCAACAGCATGAATCCAAACCAACTGAACGCCCCTAGCAAGCAAGACATTATTTTCTGCATATCCCTTATATAAATTTTGGCTTCAAAAAACATTCCTACATACCATACTTCTGATAAATGAACAAAAAGAAGACAGGCTTGGTGTGTGCTATTATTATTATTATTATTTATTATTATTATTATTTAGTAATCAGGGTTTTTTGGCCAATTGGCAACTCTCCACTACAATCAAATCCATACCAGCAGTAAGTTTCATTGGATTCCTTGTAACCAAGTACAGGATTGTAGCTTCAATTTTGTTATATTGGGCTTAGAGGTATTGGGGCAGTAAAAAAAATGTTGGCAATCTTGCTTGTTGAATAAAAATAAAAATAATACAGACATTTGGAACAGGACAAAGGTGTTTGTTTCATTCATCGCTCTTTCTGTCCAAAACAATATCCAAATCGTACCTGTGGGCAATCGCACGGCCACATTCAACAGAGCAAATTTTGATTGCAATAATCCCATCTTGTTTTAGTTATTATGCTTTCAGTACGTAGGAGGAAAAGTGGGGGGGAATGTGGCCTTTCTGCTACCTTGAAAGAAAAAAGCCCTTTCAGAATGGTGTGTGTGTGTATTCTGCAACCTGTCATTGATGCAATAATAGTGCCTTAATGGTGAATTTACAGTGGTTGTTGTTGTTTAGTCGTTTAGTCGTGTCCGACTCTTCGTGACCCCATGGACCAGAGCACGCCAGGCACTCCTGTCTTCCACTGCTTCCACAGAACGTTTCCGAGCACAATTCAAAGTGTTGGTGCTGACCTTTAAAGCCCTAAACGGCCTCAGTCCTGTATACCTGAAGGAGCGTCTCCACCCCCATCGTTCAGCCCGGACACTGAGATCCAGCGCCGAGGACCTTCTGGCGGTTCCCTCACTGTGAGAAGCAAAGCTACAGGGAACCAGGCAGAGGGCCTTCTTGGTAGTGGCGCCCGCCTGTGGAACGCCCTCCCAGCAGAGGTCAAAGAGATAAATAACTATCGGACATTCAGAAAATACCTGAAGGCAGCTCAGTTTAGGGAAGTTTTTAACCTGTGATATTTTAAATGTATTTTAATATCTGTTGGAGGCCGCCCAGAGTGGCTGGGGGGACCCAGCCAGATGGGGGGGTACAAAATAAATTATTATTATTATATTATTATTATTATTATTATTATTATTATTATTATTCCCGCAGTTTGGTCAGACTCATGTTGGTAGCTTCGAGAACACTGTACCTCAGGTTAAGAACTTACCGTATTTTTCGCTCCATAGAACGCACCGGACCATAGGGCGCAGCTCATTTTTAGAGGAGGAAACAAGGGAAAAAAATATTTTTCTGGTTTTCCTCCTCTAAAAGCCCTTTTTTTTTTTTGAGGATCAGCTAAAAGTTTTGCAGCTTTTTTGCAAAGGGAAAAGCCCTGGCTTTTTTGAGGATCAGCTAAAAGTTTTGCAGCTGTTTTTGCAAAGGCAAAAGGCTTTTTTTAGGATCAGCTAAAAGTTTTGCAGCTTTTTTTGCAAAGGGGGAAAAGCAAAGCTCCTTTTGCAAAGGGGGAAAAGCAAAGAGGAAAAGCCCCATTTTTATGAGGTTTAACTCACATTTCTGAAAAATCTTAAGGAAAGGGAGCCTTTTCTACAGTTTCCAGACAGATAATCTAATCAGCCAGTCACATGTCCTGGGGAAACAAACAACCTCCCTCTGCAGCACATTCACAAAGGAAGGCGGGGCTGAAAGGGAGCCGGGACTCTTATCTCTCTCCCGATCTCTTGCTGATCAGCTGCTGAGCGGGGTCCTTTCAACACTCCCTTTTCTCTTTGTAAAATAAAAAGCATGATCCTCTTTTGGCCCCTGGGCAATTCAGCTCCAGGGACCACCATTCGCTCCATAAGACGCACAGGCATTTCCCCTTACTTTTCAGGAGGAAAAAAGTGCGTCTTATGGAGCAAAAAATACGGTAATTCGTTCTGGAGGTCCGTTCTTAACCTGAAACTCCCGCTACCGCCATCGCACGATTTCTGTTCTCATCCTGAAGCAAGGTTCTTAACTCAAGGTACTATTTCTGGGTTAGCGGAGTCTGTAACATGAAGCGTCTGTAACCTGAGTTACCACTGTATACTGGACCATCTGTACATCATTTTGTTTGTAAGTTGTTCTGTGGGGCTTCCAGAATGATGTTGCCACCATGAAGAGGCAGCCCCCCAAAAAGAACCAGAACGTTTGTAGAAGAGTTTCGGGATTTCAGAAGGAAGCTACAGGACATGCACTAACTGGAAACAATGCAGTTGTTGCAAGCTGAAATGGTTGCAAGCTGAAATGGTATTGAAAGAAGTATCAATATAGGGTTGCCAGGTGTCCACTATTTGAGTGGACAGTCCACTTTTTTCACATGATGTTCACTATTTCCCCCCCACAAAATAGTGGACTTTTTTTTTATTCAAAAGCTTTATGATTAAATGGTATTTTAATACGTGTTAAAATGTTTGTAAGAAATAATTATTTAATTTAAACCGCCCCCCGCCCCCCGCATGTCGCTATTTTTGTGAAGCAGACCTGGCAACCCTAATCACTATAAGCACCCCGATATCATCATGAGCACAAATCACCATGAAAGCACAAAAAAAGGACATCCAGAGGGGGCCAAAAGTGTAGCTCAATAATAAAAAACGAATGTGCAAATATTACACACCCACACCACACACACACACAATCCCACAATGCAAAACTGCTAATGCATAGGAGGCTCAGCGTGGAAATATGAAAGCGGTCAATCTAATCTCATCAGGGTGTAAAAACCAAGCTGACAAAAATGTAGCTTGTCGCAAAGATAGGGTCACTTCCATGGTGTCCAGAACTTGAGGTTATGGAAGCCTGAGGGCCTACATCCATTGACGTAATCTCCCTTTGCTTTAAAAGGGGAGGGGGGGAAGAGGTATTGTGGCAGTGGAGTTCCTAGCCCATAACTTTTCGCTCCCCACCCACACGAGCACACAACGACAAAGGAAATGAAACAGTCTCCACACCCACTGCTACCCTCAGGAAATTGCAGATTCCATCCACGCAGCCGCCTCCTTCGCCCTGGACTCCAGTCCTGGTGTGTGAGCAAGGCCCGTTGGTTGCCATGGCAACAGAGGGAGAATGGCTTGGGTCTGTTTCCAATTTAATATCAAATAAGCCTTAACGTGCAGTTTATGAAACATGTTGAGGGGGGAGAGACGGGGGGGGGGAGAGATTTGGATCCCGGGAGCCAAGCTGCCGGCTAGGAAAAGGCTCTCTATGCCGCAGCGGCAGAAACTTTAAAGCCAAGTGTCCTGTAACTGTAAGCAAAATTATTTGGGGATCCCAAATCCCCAGCTTTGCCGGAGATGGCTTTTGGGCTGGTGTCTCATGATGATCCACGTTGCTCTAGATTTCTCTTGCAAAAGAGATGCTTTGCATACCCCTCAGCAGGAAGATGTACGTTACAAGCTGTCCCATCGCTGGGAGTTTGTGTCATGCCCAGCAAGGGAGCCGCAACTGTTTCACACCAGGCTGAATCATTTGGAAAAAATGGGAAGCACACAATGAAACCATGCTTCCCGGTTTTTATGTGACCGGCTTATCCCAAGCCATTCTTTTGCTGAAGCATATGGGCTTGGAAGGAAATCACATTGAAATCAATGGCTGGGGAAATGAATTTAGTAGTTTGAAGACTGGCAAAAGGGTTGAACACCCCCCCCCACTTTCATGACAATGTCTGTGTGAGTTGATGATATTACTAAACCACAGAGCCTAGGCTTGCCGATCAGAAGGCCAGCGGTTCGAATCCTCGCGACAGGGTGAGCTCACGTTGCTCGGTCCCAGCTCCTGCCAAACCTAGCAGTTTGAAAGCACGTCAAAGTGCAAGTAGATAATAGGTACCACTCCGGCGGGAAGGTAAACGGTGTTTCCGTGTGCTGCTTGGTTCGCCAGAAGCGGCTAGTCATGCTGGCCACATGACCTGGAGCTGTCTGTGGAAAAACGCTGGCTCCCTCGGCCTATAGAGTGAGATGAGCGTTCAACCCCAGAGTGATCCATGACTGGACCTAATGGTGCTACTGGACAATTTATTATTTATTTTTTATTAAGTCAACTGGGAGCAGTCCTGGCACTTCCCCTTGTAAAACTCAGCAAGGGGGAGCATAGAGATGAAACTAGAATGAGCTAACACTGACTCCATGTATATTGGGTTCCCTGCCTTCCACCCCACCTGTCCAAATGGGAACCAGCCACCATGGCCGGGGGTGGGACTGTCCCCAGCAGGAAGCAGACAGGAAGCATAAAGAAAGTGGGAATCGTGTTTGGGATTATCAATTCTTGAAATGGTATATTCTCTGGATCAGAGGTGACTAAGTGGTGGCCCTCCAGATGATGTTGGCCAGTATTGAGGGCTGAAGGGAGTTGTAGTCTAACAACAACGGGAGGGCCATAGACAATGGAGACTGGTCCATTGGAGCAGGTGGGCACTGCTGAAGCTAGATCAGCCTGCCCTCAGCCAGTCCCTACCTGTCTGCCTCCTTACTTACAACCAGTCGAAGGGGTGGAATTGCTTGCCATCTTTCTCATAGTAGTAGAGTTGGAAGGGTCCCAAGGGTCTTCTAGTCCAACCCCCTGCAATGCAGGAATCTCAGCTAAAGCATCCATGACAGAGGCCATCCAACCTCTGCTTAAAAACCTCCAAGGAAGAAGAGTCCACAACCTCTCAACGGAGTCCGTTCCACTGTCAAACAACTTTTACTGTCAGAAAATTCTTCCAGATGTTTAGCCTTTCTTGTAACTTGAAGCTATTGGTTGGGTCCTACCCTCCTGAGCTGCTTCATCTTCCATGTGACAGCTCTTTAGATATTTAAAATGGCTATCATATCTGCTCTCAGTCTCCTCTTATCCAAGCTAAGCTTAGCAACTCCTCAACCATTCCTCATAAAACTTGGTTTCTAGATCCTTGATCACTAGTCGCCCCCTCTGCCACATTCCAGTTGTGTCAATATCCTTGTTAGTTGTGGTGCCAGAACTGGATACGGAAGAAGAAAGAAGAAGAAAGAAGAAGAAGAGAAGAAGAAAAAAAAGAAGAAAAAAAAAAGAAACAAAAAAAAAAAAGAAAGAAAAAAGAAAGAAAAAAAAAGAAGAAAAAGAAAAAAGAGAAGAGAAGAAGAAAGAGAGAAGAAGAAGAAAGAAGAAGAAGAGTTTGGATTTGATAACCCGCTTTATCACTACCTGAAGGAGTCTCAAAGCGGCTAACATTCTCCTTTCCCTTCCTCCCCCACAACAAACACTCTGTGAGGTGAGTGGGGCTGAGAGACTTCAAAGAAGTGTGACTGGCCCAAGGTCACCCAGCAGCTGCATGTGGAGGAGCGGAGACGCGAACCGGTTCACCAGATTACGAGACTACCGCTCTTAACCACTACACCACACTGTTACTCCTGGTGTGGTCTCACCAAGGCAAAATAGAGCAGTACTATTACTTCTCTCCTGCTCCTAAATCTCAGGGGTGGAACTCAGCAGGGAGGAAGATGAGCTGAGGGGCTCTCTGTGGGACTGTCCAGCTAGTAAAGCCCTATGAACCTGTGGAACTCATGGATAAATAGGTGGAAGTGGAGAACAAAGGAACCCATAAAAACCACAGGTAGCTGTGTTGGTCTGCCATAGTCGAAACAAAATAAAAAAATTCCTTCCAGTTGCACCTCAGAGAACAACTAAGTTGTTATTGGTGTGAGCTTTCGTGTGCATGCACACTTCTTCAGATTTTTTAAATTTTGTTTCACAGTTACTAGATTCTTTGGAGGAAGCCATGTGCTTTAAATGTGCATTCAATGTGCTTTAAATTATCTGTCTTTGATCTGGGATTGTGGGTGGGGAAATGTTATCTTCAGAGTTTAATTCCCAGCTCACTTAATCGGCAAGACTTTGCTTTATGAACCAGGTTGTAGAGGATCAGCACTCAAGGTGTGGACACACTATTGATTCACATATTGGTTGTTGTTGTTCAGTGGTTCAGTCGTGTCCGACTCTTCGTGACCCCATGGACCAGAGCACGCCAGGCACCCATATCCTCCACTGCCTCCCACAGTTTGGCCAAACTCATGCCAGTCACTTCGAGAACACTGTCCAACCATCTCATCCTCTGGCGTCCCCTTCTCCTTGTGCCCTCCATCTTTCCCAACATCAGGGTCTTTTCCAGGGAGTCCTTCTCTTCTCACACATATTGGTAGCATGAGCTTTTCTTATTTTCCCCCCTACCCCTTTCTTAATCGTACCAAATGTTCCTTTATTCCAATGTTTCCAGGGACCAGTTTACATCAGCTCCACACCTCTTGACCAGCAGCAGTTAATATAGGTCCCAAAATGTATGTAAATATAGTTGTGGATTATTCCACACACACCCATGCACACAGAGGCCCACACATATATTACACACCCACACAACTCGTATTGCTTTGCCCTTATCAACAATGAATTGCATCTGCTATTTCATTGCCTGCTTCCTACCGGCGTCATGAAACCCGCCAGCTTTATGCCTCAAAATACATTTATCCTGGGCTATAGAGTTTAGAGTACACACATAAAATGATTAATTTATATTCTTAGGGCGAATGCATTCAATATTTATGTGTATAGTAGCTGTAATTGTATAGAACCTAGCTTAATTACAAAAATAAATGTTACTTACTTATTACTGTTATCCCTGGACTCCAGAGTGTGATTAAAGCAGGATACAAATGCAGATCTACTGGTAGTTTTCTTAAAGTGAGACAAGCAATTTTTGTCAACACTTGCTTTACATTAATTATAGGCTCAGGGGCGAGTCCAAAGCTGGTTCAATACACAGTTTGACAGAGAGAAGTTTTCGTTGTTGATCAGTGGCCAGTTTCAACCTCCCCAATCCCACACCATCCATCCCATAGCATCACAGAAAGCCGACGAGACCAGCAGATGAGTCTTACTTCAGCACTGTCGATGGGACAGCATCCCTGCCACAACTTGAAGACAGCAGGCAAGATTATGGATGGCAAGGGGAAAGTGGACCAGAGAAAAGTATTTGTTCCTCTTATTGTAACACCTGGACCTCATGGATAGCCAATGAAGATGAATGTTGGAAGATTGGAAACAGATAGAAGAAAGTAACTTTTTCACGCATCGCATAGTTAAAACATGGGACTTGCTCCCAAGGGAGGGAAGCGGTGGCCACAACTGGGATGATTTAAAAGAGGATTGGACCATATTCATGGACGATAAGGCTCTCAATGGCCCTAATCATGATGGTTATGTTCTGTCCTCCATAGTCAGTGCTCTTGTGCTTGGGTCCTAGTTGCAGGTTTTCTGCAGGCATCTGAGAACATGTGAGAACAGGATGTTGACAAGATGGGTTCTTCTTCTCCGTATGTGCGGTTATACCAACTTGCACATTATGTTCTTATTAGGGGGCACAGGGCAGGCCACATGGCCCACACAGCTCTATTCTCCAATACCTTGTTGCCACATCCTGCCCTCACCTTCACCACATCTGCTGTCTGAGGCAGCTGCCCCTCTTTGCCTAATAATAATAATAATAATAATAATAATAATATGTTGTTGTTGTTGTTGTTGTTGTTGTATACCCCGCCCATATGGCCGGGTTTCCCCAGCCACTCTGGGTGGCTCCCAACAGATTAAAAACAGAATAAAAACATCAAACATTAAAAAACTTCCCTAAACAGGGCTGTCTTCAGATGTCCTTCTAAAAGTCAGATAGTTGTTTATTTCCTTGACATCTGATGGAGGGAGTTCCACAGGGTGGGCACTACCACCAAGAAGACCCTCAGCCCTGTTTGTGGAAACCAGAGGATCTTGTTTAGCTGATCAAGCCATGGGCTCATCTTTGTGGCTGGGAGTAGAAGGCAGGGCAACAAATGTCATGGAATCTGTGGGGTTGGGCTTCTACCATCATTTGTGCAATATCACTTCTCAAGCACAAAATATGCACAGTGTGCAGGACTCTGCATCTTTCCTGAAAATCTGTTTTGGGTTGGTTTGTTGTTGTTTTAAATCCTGATGATTTGTTGTGTTTTAATATTTTGTTGGGTGCCAGCCCAGAGTGGCCGGGGCAACCCTGTCAGATGGGTGGTATAGAAATATTATTATTATTATTATTATTATTATTAGTATTATTATTATTATTATTATATTAAAGACTGCAAGTCTTTGGCTTGAGAGACACTGTAGCTCAGTGGATGCCCAAAGGCTCTGTAGGGGCGGCCAGCGCGGGAGGGAGGTGGGCGAGCGGGGGATGAGGGCCGTGCGCTGGAGTGGTGCGGGGCTTTGCGCGCCCTTCCCAGCGCTCCAGCTGGGGCTCCGGAGGGCAGCCGACTTGTAGCTTGCCCCCCGTGCGCGAGCGCCCGCCCGCCCATGGGGGTGGCGCTGGTTGGGGAGGGAGCACCCGGTATGCCGGCGGGCTCGTGGGGCGCCCCTGGGGGGCCTGGCGCCCTGGTGCACGGCGCCACCCAGCCCCTATTTACGAGACGGCCCTGCGCCTGAGGCAGAAAATCCCAAAACCACTCCCTGCCCTCCTCACTGGCAGTGAAAATGCAACAATAACAACTAGTACTATTCTGCGGCCTGTTCATGACACACAAAACTGCTGCTAGAGAGTGAGGTGAGGGAAACTCTGCGTTTGCCACCAGGGTTTCACCTGCCTTGCCCCATCTTTGGAAGGGGGAGGCTCCCAGAAGAACTCTGAGGGGGCTTTTGGGTCGAGCCATTAAAGGAGGAGGAGGGGGTGAGTTATGAGGGACTAATACAGAGGATGAGATGGTTCCCGAAGCTACTAACATGAGTTTGGCCAAACTGCGGGAGGCAGTGAAGGATAGGCGTGCCTGGCGTGCTCTGGTCCATGGGGTCCGAAGAGTCAGACACGACTGAACGACTGAACAACAACAACAACAATACTGCTTTGAGTCTATTTTGGGGTGTAAAGTTGTTGGATATTTCACTTGACCTATAGGTGAACTTTATGCTCACTTAAATTTTATGTATGTTAATGAACTGTTGACTGCTGATTATTTTTGTGTTCTCTGCTGCAGTGATATTACGCTTTTTATTACATACGTTATTATTCTACTATGCCCTCCCTTGGCTATCAGAGGCAGTATTCCTCTGAATCCCAGGTGCTGGTGCTGGGAATCACAGGTGGGAATCATTGCACTCAGATCCCGTTTGTGGGCTTCACATAAAACACATCTGGTCAAGTACCTTGATTCCTCCGGCTTATCTTAGGTTCTTCCATTTGGGGACAGTAACCAGCTACTTTTTATTTATTGTATTATTTCATAAAATTTATACACTGCATGACTGCAAACCAACCAACCAACAACCAACCAATACTAAAGGTGATTGACAATCTTGCACAATTGGAAACCCTCTTTCTATCCCACCCAAATCTGCCCCAATGAAGGTGTCTTTTTTTCTGGGAGAAAACTGCAGTTTGGAGACAGACACAGCAGAAGCAGAGAGTTAGCTGAAAGCTGAAAGAATCTATTGGGATGTGGGATTCCTTCTCTCTGAGGATTTGATGAGAGATAGCTCTGCAGGCTGATTGGAACGGTGTACTGCTTAGCTCCACAAATAGGTTGGATCCTGGCAACACAGAAGTACTGTTTGGGGGGACAAGGGGTGAGGGGGTGTGGAGGACTCCCTGGTCCTGAATGGGGTAACTGTGCTCCTGAAGGACCAGGTGCGCAGTCTGGGAGTCATTTTAGACTCACAGCTGTCCATGGGAGGCGCAGGTCAGTTCTGTGTCCAGGGCAGCTGTCTACCAGCTCCATCTGGTACGCAGGTTGAGACCCTACCTGCCTGTGAACTGTCTCGCCACAGCGGTGCATGATCTGGTTATCTCCCGCTTGGACTACTGCAATGCACTGTACGTGGGCTACCTTTGAAGGTGACCCAGAAACTGCAACTATCCAGAATGTGGCAGCTAGACTGGTGACTGGGAGTGGCCGCCAGGACCACATACACTGGTCCTGAGAGATCTACATTGGCTCCCGGTACGTTTACGAGCACATTTAAAGTGTTGGTGCTGACCTTTAAGCCCTAAACGGCCTCGTCCTGTATACCTGAAGGAGCGTCTCCACCCCCATCGTCCAGCCCGGACACTGAGGTCCAGCGCTGAGGTCCTTCTGGCGATTCCCTCACTGTGAGAAGCAAAGCTACAGGGAACCAGGCAGAGGACCTTCTCGGTAGTGGCGCCCCGTCCTGTGGACGCCCCTCCCATCAGGGGTCAAAGAGATAAACAACTACCTGAGCATTTAGAAAGACCTGAAGGCAGCCCTGTTTAGGGAAGTTTTAATCTGTGACATTTTAATGTATTTTAATATAACACCAGTCCTGAGAGATCTACATTGGCTCCTGGTACGTTTCCGAGCACAACTCAAAGTGTTGGTGCTGACCTTTAAAGCCCTAAATGGCCTTGTCCAAGTATACCTGAAGGAGCATTTATTTATGCATCTAGCTCACTACTGTGTACACCAGGGTTTCCCAAACTTGGGGTCTCTAGCTGTTGAAGGAACATCTCTACCCCCATTGCTCAGCCCGGACACTGAGGTCCAATCTGAGGACCTTCTTGTGGTTCCCTCACTGCGAGAAGTGAGGTTACAGGGAACCAGGCCGAGGGCCTTCTCGGTAGTGGTGCCTACCCTGTGGAATGCCCTCCCATCAGATGTCAAGGAAATAAACAACTATCTGACTTTTAGAAGACATCTGAAGGCAACCCTGTTTAGGGGAGTTTTAATGTTTGATGTTTATTGTGTTTTTAATATCTGTTGGGAACCACCCAGAGTGGCTGGAGAAACCCAGCCAGATGGATGGGGTATAAATAAATTCTTCTTCTTCTTCTTCTTCTTCTTCTTCTTCTTCTTCTTCTCTGGTGATTTTTCCACCAAAAGAAACAAAAACCTGGAACTTCTCTGGCCTCTCATAAAAAGTGGGGAGTGCATGTCACTATGTTCAAAGCACATTTATTAGCCTCCCACAAACCAGACAGGAGCGATTGAGGATGTGAATCTGATTCCCATTGATTAGGGGATGGGGCATCCATGATCTGTGCATTCCTTGCTCCTCTCCCTATCATTACACAAATAAAATACATCCAGCAGTACGTGGATTAGTGACCATTTGCTTGAAGCAGGGCTGAGAAACCTGCGGCCCTCCAGATGTTGAATATCTCCACCCCTTCATCCTTGACCATTGGCCATCCTGACTTGGGCTGATGGGACTTGGAGTCAAAAACATCTAGAGGGCCACGGGTCCTCCCACCCCTGGCACAAATGTATAGCAGTTGTTAAATAAATATTTTCTTGGCAGAAAATACAATTGCAGCTGGCACAGAATTTGAAGGACTAGGTCTCCTGATTTCTTGGCCATAACAAAATCTTGATTTAATGGACGGGCATAAGAAGAATAGGACAATGCCTTCTTGGCAAGCTACTCTGGAGCATAATCAGCTGTTCAGAAAATATTTGTGTTTTGCTTCTCATCTGAATTAGTCCAGATTTAACAGCCTGTTCCTGCGTCTTGCTCTGTCCTCCGTCTGCTTGATTAAAAGTCTTTAGTGCCTAATGCTTTTCTCCCATAGTGATACTTCCAAAAGATAAACATGGCACCTGGCAAAATTCGTTTCCAGAAGCTAAGCAGGCTGAGGTTCTCGCAACATGTTTGCCCTGAGCTTTTGGGGGAGGATCAGATGTATTAGTTCAGTGCTTGCTATCTCCATAACACCCACACTGAAGTCTGGAACAGGGAATTGAGGGAATCGGCATGAAGACGCACTCCCTAAAGGTATTTCTCCAGTACTGCTCCTCTTATTGGCATTCACGTTTTAGAATGAAAGCTCCATCAAATAACCTCCAGTTTTGATTCTGTGGTCAACAATAGTGATATTTAGCAGGGTAGAAAGCTTCCTGAATAAACACTTCAATCATGTGAATATTCACTTTTTTCATCCCCTCCAGTGCCACAGCAGTTTAGAATGCTGAACATTACTTCTGCGTTTATATCAACTGTTTTGCATCGGTTAAGGAGAAAATAAATTGAAAATTATCAAGGGGAGAAAAAAATTCATGAAATTGACTGCATGTACACCATACACCATACAGGGACGCAGGTGGCACTGTGGTCTAAACCACTGAGCCTCTTGGGCTTGTTGATCGGAAGGTCGGCGGTTCGAATCCCTGCTGGAGTGAGCTCCCATTGCTCGGGTCCCTGCTCCTGCAACCTAGCAGTTCGAAAGCATATCAAAGTGCAGTAGATAAATAGGTACCGCTATGAGCACCGCAACCCAGAGTCGGACATGACTGGACCAAATGGTCAGGGGTCCCTTTACCTTTTAACTACAAGTCTCCCCTTTTTATAATGTACACAGTATCTTTTTTCGGCTTTGGTTTTCTACAGGGGTTCCATTTCTTGTTCCTTCTTTTTGCGTGTCTTACTCTGTGCACTTGTCATTTTGTACTTTTTATTTTTCAGCAAAGAGTATGAAACAACCCAGACTCTGTGGTCATCCTCCAAGGCCCTTCTTCGTGTGCCTCCTCCACGTGAGGTCCGGAGGGCAGCAACATGAGAATGGGCCTTTTCCGTGGTGGCTCCCCACTTGTGGAATGCTCTTCCCAGGGAGGCTTGCCGGGCGCCTTCATTACATATCTTTAGGTGCCAGGCAAAAACATTCCTCTTCTCTCAGGGCCTTTGGCTAATTAAACAGTCTATGGCCTTTGGAACGGGTGCAAGAGGCCTATGGCTTTTAGTTTGTTGCCATGGTATGTGTTTTTTGGCTTCTCTATTGTAAACCACCCCAAGATGGGCGGTATTGAAATTTAACAATTAAATAAAAATAAATAAGCAAGTAGCCTCCCGTTCCCCCAAGGTGATGCACACAGCCACCTTGCCGCAGCGCAGCCTTGCCAGGCCCCGCAGCCCCTGCCGCCGCTATAAGTAGGCTGAGAAATATGGGGAGAGGAAATGTTCTAGCGAGGGATTCTTTATTTTTCTCCTCCCTTGCCTGTTAATAATGAGGCTTCTCCGTGGAGACAGCATGAAATTGGCTGAAGACGTAATGATTCTTCACAACCTCAAGGCGGGTGGCCGTCCACCAGGGAGCCATGCTCTCCTCATTTAGCTTGTTTATTGTTCAGGCCTAATTAAATGTTACACTATCCTGCCTTTTACATCTTATTCCCAGCTAATGAATTCACCGCCGACTCGGAGCAATTTAATAAAACGGCTCGGCAGAAGCGGACGGGTCGGGGAGTGGGGGGGGGGAGCAGTTTGGGGAGGGGGTTGGCAGAGTAGAAAAGGAAGAATGAAACAGCAATTATACAAGATAAGCATTAGATACTTGGATCAGAATTACCTCCCGGAGCAATCGGGAGGCTGCCCGCGGTGCCGCTGCCATAAATACATTGCAATCCATTTTATGATAATTGAAGTCATAACTGCAGCTTTGGAGGTGGGTGGGAATTTCCCCCCCCCCCCAATGCAGATTGGAAAAAAAAACCACACACATCAAGAGAGGTTTGGCCATTAAAGAGAGGGAGAGGGAGAGAGAGCTTTCAGCCATCAAAGCACATGCCTGCCCCCCCCCAAGCTCCCAATACCAGGTCCATATGGAGGCAGCATATGGTGCTAGGAAGAAGGGGGGAACCTTAGGGAAGGCTTCTTGTTTGGGTGGACATGCAGTCAAAAGAACCAAAGCAAGGGGAACAGCATTAGAAGGGGGCAGGTGGTCCTATCAGCCACATGCTAAAGGTAAAGGGACCCCTGACCATTAGGTCCAGTCATGTCCGACTCTGGGGTTGCAGCGCTCATCTTGCTCTATAGGCCAAGGAGCCGGAGTACAGCTTCCGGGTCATGTGGCCAGCATGACCTAAGCCACTTCTGGTGAACCAGAGCAGCACACGGAAACGCCGTTTACCTTCCCACCGGAGCGTACCTATTTATCTACAGTGGTACCATCGACTTACGAATTACTCAACATACGAATTTTTCGACTTACAAATGGAAAAAGTGCCTGCACGCCTATGAATTTTCGACATCCGAAGGACATCCGTTGGTGGTTTTAGATGGGGTTTACTCGACTTATGAATTTGAGATGCGGTTTACTCGACTTACGGATTTTTCCGAATTTTTCGTTTCCAACGCATTCCTATGGGGAAATCGCTTTTTTCGACTTACGAATTTTTCGACCTACGAATGTGCATTTGGAACGGATTAAATTCGTAAGTTGAGGTACACTGTACTTGCACTTTTGACGTGCTTTCGAACTGCTAGGTGGGCAGGAGCTGGGACCGAGCAATGGGAGATCACCCCATTGCGGGGATTCGAACCGCCGACTTTCTGATCAGCAAGCCCTAGGCTCTGTGGTTTAACCCACAGCGCCACCCGCGCTGCACTGGCACAAAAGGCATGGGTCTTGCTTCAACTTCGTCAAAAGCATGGAGCTGACGGTGTCCATGAATAATTTTCTCCATGAGCCTGGATTTGATCAGGGCACACAGTCATCCCCACATGCTGAAAGCAGCCTTCAATCTGTGGGTGCTGCTAGGCACACCAACTCCATCCAAAAACCTAAGAGAGGGTTGTGTTCCACCAGGTGTCATTGACACTCACAGGCCCAAGTTAGGAATATGCAGTCCCTGTTTTCCAGAGACAATCCCAGATTTACGGAAGCCCTCCTGGTTTCTGATTTGATCTGGAACGTCCCGCTTTTCCTTAGGACATCCCTATTTTCATTGGAGAAATGTCGGAGGCTGTGTAATTAACTTGTGGGCTTCACTGTCACGAGAGGCGGTGGTGACCGGTGGCTTGGATAACTATGAAAGGCGACTGGAGGACGAATCCAGCAGATAACTCTGAAATGAGAACAACTTTCACTTCATCTGGGATACCTAAGCGTCTATGTGGGGCTTCGCCTGCAACTAGGTTGGAAACTGCAGCTGGATGCTACACGTTGCTAAATGGACATGTGTGCTGCAGGAAGCTGTACTGACTGCTGGTCAACTTCAGGGCCATATTCAAGGTCTTGTTACTAATACAGGAAGACCTGGGTAGCTTGGGCCAGATTGCCATAAAAAACTTGCCCTTGTACAGAGGGCAAAGGGCTTTGTCGGTAGTGGCGCCCGCCCTGTGGAACACCCTCCCATCAGAGGTCAAGGAGATAAGCAACTACCTGACATTCAGAAAACACCTGAAGGCAGCCCTGTTTAGGGAAGTTTTAATCTGTGATATTTTAATGTATTTTAATATTTGTTGGAAAGCCGCCCAGAGTAGCTGGGGAGACCCAGCCAGATGGGCGGGGTACAAATAAATTATTATTATTATTATTATTATTATTATTATTATTATTATTATTATTACAGACCTCTATGGACACTTAGATCATCTGGGAAATCTTTACTCATGGCAACCACACCCTATGGAACATATCACGGGGTGGTGACCTGAAAATGAGCATTTTCACCACTGCCCTGTGTGCATTAAGTTAAGCATTATCCATCTGTTGCTTCAGATGTCTTGTAAATACATATTCTTTTCCTAAAGCTTTCCTGACCCATAAAATTGGACCCTGTTATTACTGAATTCCTGCTTTTATATGTGTTTATAGTACTGCTGGTTTTTATGCTGTATCTGTTTTATTGTACGGTATACTGTACTTTTGTAACCCGCTTGGAGATTTATTTAAATATAAAGTGCTATGAAAATGCTTTTAAATAAATAAAATAAATGGAGGGACCCACAGATCTTTGCTGGGATAGGTAGCCATTCCTGGGGAACAGCTGTAGCTCAGTGGTAAAAACACCCAGTTTGTGTGAAGAAGGATTGAGAATCAGTCCCCACATCTCCATGTTGGGTTGATAGAGGCTCCTGTCCCGAAACCTTGGGGATCTGCTGCTACTCAGTTTAGATGGGACCATTGTAGAGCTAGATGGGACCATTGGTCTGACTCAGAGTGGACACAGGGGAAAAAACACTAAAAGTCATAAATAAAATCATTATAACAAAAGAAAAAGGTAGGTAAAATCTCATACAAAGGTGTTTTTTTCTCTACAGCACCATCTGGTGTTGCATGTTTATAACGCATTTAAAACACTGTTTTTTTGACTAATGTCGCTGAGTCCTCAGTAACAGGCAGCTTACTATGTTTCTGTGATTTTAGTAGCTGCTGAAGCCCACATACCCGCCAACATTTCTCCAATGAAAATAGGGACCCCTCAACATCTCTCCAGTGAAAATAGGGACATCCTACCACACCCTCAGGGGTGCCAACTTGAATAAAAGATCGGGGGGCAGGTAAGCCCCACCCCGCATAATCAGTCATATGACACAGTGCACGCACACCATTTGAACGGCAATGCCCATCAACTTTGGGGGGGTGCCCCCTCAAATATTTGATTGGGGGGTGAAGACCCCTTGGCCCCTAGCAGTTGGCTCCTACGATACCCTGCAACCTTTCTCCAATGAAAATAGGGACATCCTAAGGAAAAGCGGGACATTCCAGGGTCAAATCAGAAACCAGGGTGGCTTCTGTAAATCTGTGTCTGTCCCTGGAAAATAGGGACATGTGGGGGGCAGGGTCTGAGCTCAGTGTAGGAATAACCGACACCTCACGTGTATAGCCTCACACGGGGCACCAGTTGTGGGGATAGCCGGGCCTACTGGGCACCAGCTATGGGGCAGCCTGCGGACAGGACGGCCGGTAATCCTGGAGCCCGCGTGAAGAAATGGATCCGCTGGCTGCAATCTGAGGGTTGAGTCTGTGAGTCCGTGATAATTCTGCCTCGTGGATGTTTGCAGGCGTCTGTCTGGTCCAAAAGTTTCCGGAGAGGAAAACTAATCTAAAAGGTGGCCAAAACCAAATGGCCAAATAAAAGACTTTAAAATAAAATGAAATAAAACAACGGAGACTGCAGTCTGGTGAAGAAGCCTACCGCTACCCTGCGTGGTTGGTTTCGCTTTCTGTTTGCACCTGGGCTTGCCACGAAACAATGTTCTCGCGCTTACTCCTCGGCTTTCTCCACCACCACAAACAGGGAGCGGCAGCTATTTATTAAGGGAGTAACCAACGTCATAATCAATACAACAACCAATTACAATTCTGTTGCTGCCCTAAAAAGGGCGGGAAGAACATTAACTGACCGTTGCTTAATTCAAAGTTGGAGCCACTTTTTCCCCATGGAGGGATCCCAGCAGTGAATCGCCTGCCGGATCCTATTGCTACCTTTCCATCCAAGGCGGAAGGACACAGTAAAAATAAGTACAAATAACCACAAATAAACATAAATAACCACAGGTGCAAACGCACCTGCAAAGTATATTCCCACAGCTCAGCTTTATCATTTCCTGCCCCATGGAGAGAAAATACATGTATTTGTTTGGAGGACGTTGTTGCAATTAAAAGTGCCTTAAAACTCATGTAGATTTGTAGCAATAGAGGCAGACATCCAGTTCCTTTGGCATCTTACATTCCAACACTTCCAAGGGGGATGGTGCCTGTTCATCTGTGTTGCACATTGAGGGAACAATTACTATTTTCTGATATGTGGGTGCTTTATCTTTCATCATCATCTTAAAAAAAGTGATATGAATACAGCCTCCTCCACAAAGGGCCCTTGGGTAATTTTGCCACAGCAAAGGCTGCTATTTGGCCGTGCCTCTGCGCTGCAGTGTAGCTGGCATAAGAGTTCAAACCCAGTTGGTCCTTTCAGCCTCCGAAGGGGAGATAACTCTCCACCAGGCAGGCTCCCCCAAGTACTTTATAACAGAATGCCCTGATTGCATTTGAAAGCTACATCTGCACAGTAGAAATATGATATGCCAAAAAGGAGAGAGAGAGAGTACCCAGCAAGCCACATCACTCAGACTACATACACCTCTGGCCTAGATTCTCACTGAAATTGTAAAAACCTGTATCTGGACTCTGAAACAGGCGGCTGCAGGGGTCACATGAATGAATACGCCATATACCATATATATGTGCTGTTTAGCCGTGTCCAACTCTTTGAGACCCCATGGACCAGAGCACGCCAGGCACTCCTGTCTGCCACTGCCTCCCGCAGTTTGGTCAGACTCATATTGGTAGCTTCGAGAACACCGTCCAACCATCTCGTCCTCTGTCGTCCCCTTCTCCTTGTGCCCTTAATCTTTCCCAACATCAGGGTCTTTTCCAGGGAGTCTTCTCTTCTCACGAGGTGGCCGAAGTATTGGAGCCTCATCTTCAGGATCTGTCCTTCCAGTGAGCACTCAGGGCTGATTTCCTTCAGAATGGATAGGTTTGATCTTCTTGCAGTTCATGGGACTCTCAAAAGTCTCATCCAGCACCATATTCTTTGGCAATCAGCCTTCTTTATGGTCCAGCTCTCACTTCCATACATCACTACCGGGGAAACCATAGCTTTAACTATACTTTAATTATATATAACTTTAACACACACACTCTCTCTCTCTCTCTCTCTCTCTCTCTCCACACACACACACACACACACATATATATATATATATAGAGAGAGAGAGAGATGCATATAATATAAGAAGCTAAATTAGAATCCTGCTCCCAGCTTTCTGCAGGAACCCACCTTATTTCTGTGATTGTAAACTGCTTTAATGTTGTGTTTTAATTGTTGTAAGTTCCTTTGGGATTTTAGAGTGAAGAGTGGGTTGTTAATAATAATAATAATAATAATAATAATAATAATAATATCAACAACCATTTCACATGGGTGTTCTGTTCTAAGTCCCCACACGCATTGGTGAGATGCGTATAAGTGAGCTCCACTCCGTTATGCCTCACCCATTAAGTGACATTTTCGGGTCACTCTTGGGTTCGGCGCTGTGCGCATGTGTGTGATTTTGCATCATTTTTACGCACAGTAATCAGTTATTGCCTGTAACAACAATAATAGAAAGAATTTAGAGGAACTGTTATGGACGAAGCTCCGATGCTGGGCTGACCCCAGCCAAAAAGAAAAAAAATCACACCAGGGACTCAGCTACACTGGTCAATTATAACGTTAAAAATGCATTATAAAAATGTGACACCAGAGGGTGCTATAGAGCAGCAATCCAATGCCAATGGAAAATTGCATTGAGAGCTTTTTAAAGAACATTTTTCACATCAGTGTAGATCCAGCCCAGGGTGGGGAGGAATATATTTTATTCAGATTGCAGTAAGATGGTACAGAGGATTGGAGTTCAAAGCCTATACATCTCAATAGTGCCCAGGAAATATTCTTATACATATTTCTTACATCAAGCCATAAGGAGGGTATATTGCATGGGTAAGCAAACAAAGGCCCAGGGGCCAGATCCGACCCAATCACCTTCCAAATCCGGCCCATGGATGGCCCGGGAATCAGCGTGTTTTCACATGAGTAGAATGTGTCCTTTTATTCAAAATGCATCTCTGGGTTATTTGTGGGGCATAGAAATTGGTTCATTTTTTATTTTTATTTTTAATATAGTCTGGCCCCCCACAAGGTCTGAGGGACAGTGGACCGGCCCCCTGCTGAGAAAATTTGCTGCCCCCTGGTATATTGTGTGATGGGTTACAAAGCGTTGATGTGTACATTGCCATAGAATCAAGGTACAGTGGTACCTCGAGTTAAGAACTTAGTTGTTGGGATAACCAGTTGTTGGGAGTAACCTGCTCCGGCTGGTTATGAGGGTCTTGAAGGTCGTGAGGAGTTTTAGGAGTTGCAGAAGGGCTGAAGAGGATAGCGATAGGCAGCAAGGAAAGCAAAAGGCGGCCGAAGAAGCAGAAGGAGGCCAAAATAAAGTTGACTGCAGTCAGAGCTTGTAGTGCACTCACTGAACGCGAGCGAGCTCTCTGTCGCCTCAAACTGAGGCAGGGGCTATTTATTAGCATTTTGTACATCGTCACCAACTCAACACCAACCAATTACAACTTAGCATTAACGAGCCCTTCCGGGCGGGAAAACCCTTTACAGCCGTTAACCAGAGGCTTCCTGGCGTGCTTTTGGAGGAGCGGAGAGATCTCGACTCCTACTCTGGCCGGATCTTCTTTTCCTTCTGCGCGGCAGCGCGGAAGGATCAGCGCAGGGGCTGTCGCACGGGAGATGCTAGAGCGTATTCCCACACTTAATTCGTTCTGGAGGTCCGTTCTTAACCTGAAACTGTTCTTAACCTGAAGCACCACTTTAGCTAATGGAGCCTCCCGCTGCCACTGCACCACCAGAGCACGATTTCTGTTCTTATCCTGAAGCAAAGTTCTTAACCTGAAGCGTTATTTCTGGGTTAGCGGAGTATGTAACCTGAAGCGTATGTAACCTGAGATACCACTGTATTTGCAAACTATTCAGCTTCTTCTACTTCTTCCTTGGTTCCTTATCTTCACTATTGTTACAAGGGGGTGTTCTCCTCCCTGTTCCTCAAAAGTACATTCCGAAGGGAGGCATAGTGATTACAAAAACCAGAGCAAGCAATACGTGATCCTTGTCTCAAAGTAGTGGCTGTTAAGGGACTAAAATGGCATTTATCTGGTTCTGATGCTCTTCAGAACCACCTCACCTGCAGCTCCAGAAGTGATGGAACTCAGACACCGGTTCACCATCTCCGAGTGAGAGCTGAACTCGTCACTACTTTGCAAGTTTTTAATCCCTCTTTTACTTTTGGTGTTTACTCGCCTGCTGTATTTTAAATCATTGCGGCCTGCCCTGAGATCATTTGCAAGGAGGCCTTGTGAATTTGCCTCCTGTGTGCCCGCGACGCATCTGTCGTACACATGGCCACACAGATTGAGATAAGGCAATTAGTTGAGATTTCAAAATTGTATTTTGGCATGCTTGTTTTATTTTAAATCATTTGCAGCATGGGCACACAGACGACAACTTCAAAAGCTCTGGCCGAAGAGGAAATACAGAATTTTTAACTGGATTACATATTAAAGTCATCACCACTATATTTAGCTTCAAAGACTGACTCCCTCAACTGCTCTACAGAAAATGCGAGGGCCCAAACCCAACGCTTTTTCTTCTTCATTTCCTCTTCCCTCCCCTTCCCTATTGTGTCACTGTTTTCTTTAGATGGGTCCCAGGTGGTGCTGTGGGTTAGACCACAGAGTCTAGGACTTGCTGATCAGAAGGTCGGCGGTTTGAATCCCTGCCACGGGGTGAGCTCCTGTTGGTTGGTCCCAGCCCCTGCCAACCTAGCAGTTCGAAAGCACATCAAAGTGCAAGTAGATAAATAGGTACCGCTCCAGCGGGAAGGTAAACGGTGTTTCCGTGCACTGCTCTGGTTCGCCAGAAGCGGCTTTGTCATGCTGGCCACATGACCCGGAAGCTGTAAGCCAGCTCCCTCGGCCTATAGAGCAAGATGAGCGCCGCAACCCCAGAGTCGGACACGACTGGACCTGATGGTCAGGGGTCCCTTTACCTTTACCTTTCTTTAGATGGCAAGCCTGTGGGCAGGGACTGGCTTCAATTTATTGTTAACATATGCCGCTCTGTAGTAGAATTTTAAAGTGATCAAAAAGAACCACCGCGCCGAGCAGTTGTCAAGATGCTGGCTGTGCAGATTGTAAGAGTATCATTGCATTAAGGATTGGGGAAGAAAGTTTATTTTATTTTCATTAAACTACCTTATTCATGGGACGTGGGTGGCGCTGCCGGTTAAACCACAGAGCCTAGGGCTTGCTGATCAGAACGTCGGCGGTTCAAATCCCCGCGACGGGGTGAGCTCCCGTTGCTCAGTCCCAGCTCCTGCCCACCTAGCAGTTCAAAAGCACGTCAAAGTGCAAGTAGATAAACAGGTACCACTCAAGCGGGAAGGTAAATGTTGTTTCCATGCGCTGTTCTGGTTCGCCAGAAGCGGCTTAGTCATGCTGGCCACATGACCCGGAAGCTGTACGCCGGCTCCCTCGGCCAATAAAGCGAGATGAGCGCCGCAACCCCAGAGTCGGACGCGACTAGACCTAATGGTCAGGGGTCCCTTTACCTTTACCTTATTCACACTTCTCAAACCCAACATGAGAACCGACACACAATTGTCCTTCAAAATTCACACTCCTCCGAATTTTGCGATGCAGTTCTCCACCTGAACAATAAGTAGAAGAATGCACGTTTCTGCAGAAAGGCTGTGTATAAACGCATACATTCGTGAAAGTGCCACATCATATTCAGGAAAATATGCATATGTGCATATGAATCCAAACAGCATACAAAAACGTGTCTATTCGGAGAAAGTTTCCCTAAGATGCTGATGAATTCTCACGAGGATTTATTTATTTAATAAAAATTACTGCGGAAATGAGGAGGGATGCGGGTGGCACTGTGGGTTAAACCACAGAGCCCAGGGCTTGCTGATCAGAAGGTCGGCGATTTGAATCCCCGCGCCGGCGTGAGCTCCCGTTGCTCGGCCCCAGCTCCTGCCCACCTAGCAGTTCGAAAGCACGTCAAAGTGCAACTAGATAAATAGGTACCGCTCTGGCAGGAAGGTAAACGGCGTTTCTGTGCACTGCTCTGGTTCGCCAGAAAGTGGCTTAGTCATGCTGGCCACATGACCCGGAAGCTGTACGCCAGCTCCCTTGGACAATAAAGCGAGATGAGCGCCGCAACCCCAGAGTTGTCCGCGACTGGACCTAATGGTCAGGGGTCCCTTTACCTTTACCTTACTGCGGAAATGTAGTGAACTGAATTAAAGGTTGGCAAAATGAGAAGCTGAGGTATATGAAAAGTTGAAAAAGAAATTGAAAGTAACATTTGAAAAAAGACCAGAGTACTTCTTACTGAGTATAATTCCTAAAGAAATATCAGAAGGAAGAAGGAGTGTCTTCTTATATGCTTTTGTGGCTGTGAGAATAACTATAGCACAAAATTGGAAAGGAGAAAGAGTACCCTAAATTAATGATTGGCACATCAAACTGGTAGAATTTACAAATTTGGCGAAAATGACGGGAGTAATTGGGAATATACACAAGCAGAAATTAAAGGAAGAATGGAGGTACTTAGAAGCTTACTTGGAAAAAGAAAGAATATTATCAGAATTGGTGAGATGCTTTAATTGACTACTCAAGGCAAAAAAAGAGTATGTGAGTTAAATTTGGAAAGAAGAAACGAAGCATAGAAATATTGTATATTTAAAGACAGTCAATGTAAGAGCAATATGAAGTCAACTTTTATTTTATTGTATGTATGTAATGGTTTTAATTTTGGAATGTGTTGTGTATTGATTCAAGGGTTATAATATCTGTATTACTATTGTCTCTATTCACATTAGGGGAAAGTAACTGCCTGTTCCAGAAGAAACAGCTACTATTGGTTCATTTAAGCTGCTGTATTTGGATCCTGAGTCTTATTGGTTCCCACCAAAAGGCAGCTTTGTGATTGCTTGAGATTGTTCCTTCCAAAATGTATCCTTTCTAGCCAGTCTTCTGTCCCTATAAATGTAGCTTCCCTCTCCTCAGTCTCCAGTCTTGTTTGCCTGAATAAAGAGTGTTACATGAAGAAGCTGTCTCCTGCCTGCTATGTCAGAGCTGAAATCACTTGCTGAATCACGATCCCCACGTTACAACAGAATGTATGTGTTTTTCTTTTTTCTTTTTGAAACTTAATAAAGATTCTATTTTAAAATTTAAAAAATTAAGAGAAGCTGGGAGAAATAAAACTGACTGATTCATCCATCCTTAATTGTGTGAGCCCAATTTGTGAATAATTGTAGCCAAACCCTGTTACTAGAGCAACAGGTTAGATCTGATCTACACAGCTGAATCTGCTGCTTTAGGTTTCCCTGGAATGTACCATTCAGAATACAGGTCAGTCAGAGAAGTGTTTGAATGGTCCCACACCAAAAGAATAAATAAATAAAACCAATCCAGCAACCCTCTGGAAACAGCACATAGAAAATTGGTATATTAAAAGAGAAGAGTGCTAGGCTGGAGTTTTCTCTAGCCTAGTTTTCTGTTTGCATATTGGGGTGTGTGTGTGTGTGTTGTTATTTCATAGGGGTTTTTTTAATCAATCAATTTATTTATTGCATTAGCCATATGGCCATAGCACATAGTAAAAGACCAGGCAGTGGCCTGGCGCGATTGTACAAAGAATACAACAGATACAGTTAAAACATTGGAGGTAAAATAATACATAATGCTGGATAATACAAATAAAATAAAGAGCAGGGCATGACAATAGTGTCCATGTCAGGAAGATACATAGGACTAAGGCTAAGGGAAGTTAGCCAAAAAGGTGGTCCTGAGCTTCAAGGTCTGTAATGTGTAGATGGCCACTCCACGTGAAATCAAGGGGTTGGCATCTGCCAGTATGTATTTCATGCGGTCAACGTCCCTGGCGATAGTCGGCGGGATTAGAGGGAGTGGAGCCTTATTCTCCTACGGGTTCCCACGGTTGCGCCCGGTGAGAAAACATGGAAGCAGAAAAGACACCTGAGGCTGCTGGCTTCAGAGAGAGAAAGATTTATTTTCTGCATGCAGAGGCACTTGCGGAGTTCAGACATCCAAAGCAAGTACAAAAAAGTCAATTTTCAGACAGTTCTTATAGACAGTTCTCTGGCTCTCCCCACCCCAGGAATCTGCCTCTTGTACATCCTTGTCCATTTAAGGAACATTTCCTGTTGTACATTTCCTGTTGTACATATAAGGCAAAATGACATTTAGCCCTGAGTTGGTTCATGCGCACTCCAGCAAGGCCATCCTATCTGTGAACCTAGACAATTCCTCTCTGTGCAAGTTGGACCTTCTACTGTTATCTCCAGACTCTTAGTCATAGCTTGCCAGAAAGAAGTGCAATGCAGATCAAAGTTCACAGCTTTACAGAGAGGTTTCATAAAGAAAAGCTTAAAGAGTTCTTTTATACTTCTGGACTAACAATACATTCAGGTAAATATATACAGGTTAGCTAATTAACCCCTTCAGGAGAAGCCTAGGTCTTATTGAGGCATATGGTGGGCAGTAGAGGAAAAAGTGAATAAAGTCCTCTATCTTTCCTTTGTTGCATGGGCAGGTTTGTGGTTTTTTTTTACGTGGGAAGAAACAAATATGAGAGACTCCCCCTTCAGCCTGAAGTGTTACAGCTGATAAAAAGCTATTACACACAAGAATATGCCGCAGGGTATATAGCTTGGCTCTTAGCCTTCTGCCCGGCCTTGATGGAGGCATCAGGTTATATACCTCTCTGCGAAATAAGGCCCCCAACTTTTTACTATGATGTAGAACAAAAACATTACAGCAGGAGCATTCAGAGAAAATGGATTTCTTTCTGTAGTACCGGTGGGTCGACAGAACCCTTGGATGGTGTGGATCAATATTAAGCATTGTAGTAGCAGAAGTGGAGATAGTTATTTGAGACTGGAGGATCTGGTGCTCCGCCAGACTCTCTTGCAGATAAATCCAGTATTCTTGATACAGCATAAAGCTGATTTGCTAATACAGCACGAGCCAAGCTGCTTTGGTTAGAGTGTCGGACTAGGGTGGAATCGAGACACATATTAAAACAAAACAAAAAACCGCTGTGAAAATGCTTTTTAAAAAATGATTTGAAAAATATATTGAATTTGCCATAAGCTCACCATATCCATCTAGTTGTCACATTTGAATAATGCACTTATAACACCCTTAAAACGTTATATTTGAAGCTGTATAGCTGAGTCCTAGGTCCTGAGAGACGTGGGTTCAAGTCCCCACTTTAGCCATGAAGCTCAGTGGCTGGCCTTGGGCAAGTCTAACCTACCTCACAGGGTTGTTGTAAGGATAAAATGTGGAGGAATAGGAAAGATCCATGTTTTCCATCCTGAGCTCTCTGGAGGAGAGGTGGGCTACCAGTTAAATAAATAAATAAATATGTGATATATAGTAATTTATGGACCTAATAGGTACTGTGTTTCTCTTAAAATAAGATACCGTCTTATATTTTATTCCCTCAACAAAACACAGTATGGCTTATTTTCAGGGGATGTCTTATTTTAACCGTGTCGCATCGGTACGCTGCATAGCCACACCTCCCCAGGCTGTTTTAATGGGAGGTGGCGCGTCACTATGGCTTATTTTCGGGGTGTGGCTTATTTTCGGGGTCTGGCTTATATTTTGCAAATGCATAGAAATCCTGCTATGGCTTATTTTATGCCTATGTCTTATTTTAGGAGAAACACGGTATCTAAAGCCATTTGCACATGCTGCCATGCAACCAGTCCATGCAGAATGTAGGCACCCTATATATAGAAATGAGCGAATCAGTGATATTTTCGGGAGCAGGCTAGCAGGATTATTACTTACACCACAGGAGCCCACACAGCACAAAACACTGTTGCTGTATGTAGGTCTTTTATCTTATATTTTGGAAATGTACATCCAGGTTTTTTAACCTTTAAATTTTTTGGGGACCCCCCCCCAAGAGAGTGGGGCCCTAAGCTAGAGCTTGTTTAGCTTATACATAAATCCGGCACTGTTTCATACCCCTTAATTTGAATTCCCTCACTCTCACCCACTCTGTGCACCAGAGAACACTCAGAGAACACACCAGAGAACACTCATTCACAATTCCCCCCACCAGCATTCCAGGCAACAACCCAACATTATATTATTATTATTATTATTATTATTATTATTATTATTATTATTATTATTATTATTTGTATACCACCCTATACTCACAGGTCTCAGGGTGGTTACAACATAAAATCACAATACAAAAACACAAAATACATAATAAAATGGAAACAACCCAATAATCCCTCCCTCCCTGACACATTTTAAAAGGCCATAAGTGGTACAGCTGATAAATGGAATGAAATAAAATTTTGACTTTAAGATGCCTTAAGACCCTGTCAGGGGAAAAGGCAGGATTGTTATTGTTGTTGTTATTATTCTTTATTGAATTTATATACCGCCCTAAGCCCGGAGGTCTCTGGGCGGTCCACAGAATAGGAAATAATAATAATAATAATAATAATAATAATAATAATAATAATAATAATAATAATAATAATAATAATAGAAACTGAGAGAATGATCAGGAACATACCTATTGTAAATCCTATTGAACTCAGTGGAACTTAGCTCTGTGTAAAAATGCTTTAAATTGCAGTGTAAGGCTGCACAGTCTTTACTCCAGTTATGTGGAAGTAAATAATAATAATACTAATACTACTACTACTACTACTACTACTAATAATAATAATAATAATACCTTTGTTGTCATTGTACAACCTGTTTAAACTCCACTGAATACAGTGGGAGTTACTTCTGAGTAGACATGTGAAGGCTTGCAGTGTAAGCAGCGGCGTGGGAAGCCTTTTCACTGTCCGGGGCGGTGGCGTGGAGGCACCCCCCTGGGGGTGGGGTGTCATGGTGCATGCGGTGTGACGCCATGATGCGTCAGATGCACAGCGGATGCCCAGAATTTGCGGGCATGCAGTGTAGCAGTGTAGTGGATCCGGCTGGTGCTGCTGTGAGCCGGCGAGTGAGTGAGCGGCGGCTTGTGGGGCTGCCCCGTCTAGACAGGGTGCCGGGTGACGGTGGAGGGGCCAGGGAGTGTCACCCCCCCTCCCCTGGAACCCGGGGCGCAGCGCCCCCTACGCCCCACCATTCCTACGCCACTGAGTGTAAGGCTCAATTTGCAATAAAGGAATAAACCCTCCACACATTTCCTTTAAAAATGGCTGGCTGCGGAAGCATTGCAATTAAAGAATTTTAAAGTGGGTGACATTCCCCTTAGAAACCATAGGAAGGACAGCTTCAGCGTTTCCTTCATTTGGTGCAGGCATTTTATTTTCGGCATAAAAGGGATGCCATTTTTGCACCAACACACACACACACCCCACTTTTAATTGCTCTCCGAGACGTGGGGAGGCGGGGGAGGAAAACTGGGACGTTCCGGAATCAAATCAAATACAGAAGGCTTCTGTAATTCCACGACTGTCCCTGGAAAATTAGGGTGCTTGGATGGTATGCTACCACTGTGGCAGCTGGTCCCCCTCTCCCTCCACCCCCCAGGCAGGGAAGGGCCAGAGCTGTAGTTCAGGGCCAGAGCCCAAGCTTTGCAAAGTGCTGGGTTCAATTCCCGGCATCTCCAGGCAGTTCCGCTCTCCTAGGACTAGCACTGGCTACGACCCTCTTATCTCCTATATTGGCCCAATATGACCTAGTAAGCTTCATGGCTGAGCAAAGAATTGAACTGGGCTTCCCCCCACCCCAAGTCCTAGCCTGAAACTCTAACCCCTGTACAACACAGTCTCTCCATCTCTTGTACACAGTTATGAAAGATACAGGAGCCCTGGCCGCTGTTGTTCCTCCTGGCTACCTGCCAAGGCAGATGGAAACATGTGGGTTATTTCCAATAGGCGGGCATTTCTTTCTCTCCACACGCAGCCCCCCTTTCTTCCCCCTCTCTTCCTTCCCCTCCCTCCATGCCTCTTTCTTTCTCTGCCTCCCCCCAATCGCTTTCCAGTTTCCTCCTTGAAATCTTCCTGCAGCTGCGTGTGTGTGTGTGCGCCAGGATGATTGATGCTGACACTATAACGGCAGACACACTGCAGTCCATCACTGCAGTCCCCCTGATTAAAATTCTGCGCCGGCCCCGACTGCAGCACTCCACAAATGGAATATTCTACATAATTTCCGAAAATGCTTCTTTTTATCACCCATTTCTCCTCTATCAGATGACACCCAGATTGATGGGAGATGACTCGTCTGACATCTCCCCGGTTTTACAGGCCCAGATTTACCACCCCCCTTAACCGCTTTATTGCCGGCGATCCAAACCGACTGCTAATGTTCCTCCCGGTTGCCGGCGCAGGTGTTGACTCGTAGGGGGAAGAGGTGGGGAGGGGGCAAGGTGGTAGAGGAAGAGGCGGGAGGGGGAGGGCTGTGGGGAAAGGGCTGCTCGGGAGGCCAACTGGGAAGCCTCACGGGTTCGATGGGGAAACGAGAATTGCTCGCCAACCCATGGCACCGGCTGCCCTTTCGAACAACAAAGGAAGGCGGGAAATGGAAACAATGGGCAAAGGGCCCCTTCCGTTATCTCAGGGCATCTTGCATCTTCTCCTGTTTTTAGCACCCGGCAAACGCTCACCGCCTTTCCGGTTGTTCAGCAGCGAGGTGGGATTTTCTCTCCGCCATCCATTCCCAGCACATGGGTAATTACATGTTTACTACCTGCAGCTCCACTAACATGCAGATGCTTTCAGAGGAGAAAAAAGAAGGGGGTGTGACCCCCACATCCACATGGAGGCCATAGCACCCTACTAACAGGGGTGGCATGCAGATTTTGCTTCACTGACATAATGATCCCAGAGGCAGCCATTCGGTTCTATCCAAAGGGCCCCTTCAAATGTCCTTTTTATCACATATTCACAGTGATTTGAGCCCATAATGCTATTGGGGTGGTCATTTCCTTCCTTCCTTCCTTCCTTCCTTCCTTCCTTCCTTCCTTCATTCATTTTCTTTCTTTCTTTCTTTCTTTCTTTCTTTCTTTCTTTCTTGCTTTCTTTCTTGCTTTCTCTCTCTCTCTCTCCTCTGTTAATCCCCACAACAACCCTTTTAGGTAGGCCAGGCTGAGAGGCACTGGCTAGGCTAAGGCCAGGCCCGCCTTACCCACAGAGGCTAGTGGCGCAGGGCACCAAGTTCTGGAGGGCGCCAGGCGAGAGTCCAGGGAACACCGAACGAGCGCACTGAGTGAGCGAGGGCGCGTGCGCCGTTCCCACTAAGTGTCGGCTCAGTTTTTTTCCATTTAAGCCTGCAGGCGCCAAATTCTGTGGGGCGCCAGAAGGCTAAAAGGGGGGGGGGAGCCAAGCCCACGCTCTGCGGGAGCAGCACACGCGCCCTCGCTGGCTTGGCGCAGGAACTCTCGCTCGGTGTGCTGCCTGCCGTGGCCACCGCGGCACGAAGCGGCTAGCTGAGCCGGGAGGCACCGCGTCCATCCTCCGCCTCTCCCCCGTCAGAGGAGCCGCCCTCCAGCTGCTGGCTGTCTCCTCCGGCCCTAAATAAGGTCGACAGCTCTGGGAAAGGGGGGGGGAACAGGAGGGAGCTTTGCACCATGGCGCCAGATATGCTTAAGACGGCCCTGGCCAAGGCCACCCACCGAACTTCATGGCTGAGTGGGGATTTGAACCCAGGTCCTAGCCGGACACTCTTCACCGCTATGCAGCACTGGCTGTTTGCTCCAACAGAAGTTCCAGGCTGGTCTCAATGTTTCATTTACAATCAATGGACACCCAGTTACAGGTGGGTAGCCGTGTTGGTCTGCCATAGTCGAAACAAAATAGAAAATTCTTTCCAGTAGCACCTTAGAGACCAACTGAGTTTGTTCTTGGTATGAGCTTTCGTGTGCATGCACACTTCTTCAGATACACGAAAGCTCATACCAAGAACAAACTCAGTTGGTCTCTAAGGTGCTACTGGAAAGAATTTTTTATTTTGAATGGACATCCAGTAACTCCCTTCCGAAATGTTGATTGGGGTGTGGGGGGGTTGGTTTCTCCTGCTTTTGTTGTGCTATAATCTCTCTGCAGGGCAATAATGGTCTGCATTTTTGGGGAAGCATTGCAAAACTGAAAAAGCTGGACAAACCCCCAACCTCTGCTGCCCTGTTATTGTGTAAATAGTTCCAGCTCTTTGTCTACATGGTCTCATCCTTGGTTTGTAATGTTGGGCAATGGACCAGAATGTTGGCAGCTGGCTTGTTCACTTTGAAATTATAATGGAGCATTGTGGGGAAAGGGAAGGTTTTTAGAGTGGCCAGGCATTAAGGACACTCCAGATGTTTTTGGCCTACAACTCCCATGATCCCTAGCTAGCAAGACCAGTGGTCAGGGATGCTGGGAATTGTAGCCTCAAAACATCTGGAGGGCCGAGGTTGAGGATGCCTGCTTTAAGGAATGAACGAACAATTTATGGTTTGCTTAGTGTTGTTGAAGTATTGGAACTGGGAAATTCACCTGGCTGCTGTAGACACCTGGGCTAGGGAACCCGTGGCCGCCCAGATACTGTTGGCTCAAAGTCTCATCGGTCCCAGCAAGCAGGCCCAATGGTCAGGCATGCTGTGAGTTGTACCACAGAAATCTACCAAACCATTCCACGTTCTGAATCCTGTATTAGTAATCCAAAAATAGAGAGGACAATGCGAGAAATCTAATGAAGAAGCCACAAACAGAAAACTCATTCAGGAAAATTTCAGTCTTTAAAGTTTCTTTAGCCACGCTCCTGTAGATATTGATGAAGGTTAAGTCCAGTCAGATGAAATATCGAAGATGTTATGCACAAATGTTAGACAGGGTTGCCGGCGTTTGTCCCCTGTTTACATGTTACATCTCATCTTAACTAGAACAGATGAGATGTAACATGTAAATTTGAATGTATGAAAATACAGTAAACCCTGGGAAACAATTTACTGAAGAAGCCCAAAACTGCCCATGGGCGAAACAGGGGACAAACGTTTTTGTGCTGCTTACTGTATACTGGTGAACCACGAGTTTTGGCAGCATAGGTTTATTTTTTCAGAGTTGTACCACAGCAACATCAGGAGGGCTGCACGATGGGGGCATCAGTCCTCCCCTGGTGTAAGTGCACAGCACAAAAGAGCATGCTTATTGTGCAAACACTCCCTCCAGGAAAACGCACATATATAATATAAATTGTTTATTCAATTTATATACCACCCTTCATGAAAATATACTGGGGTGGTTCACAAGCTAAAAACACAAATAGTTAAAACAAAGCAACAAAACAACAGCCCCCCAAAAACACATTTAGAAGACTGCAGTATATTCATCTTGGCGCCTAAAGGTGTATAATGAAGGCGCTAGCTGAAACTCTCTGGGGAGAGCATCCCGCAAACAGGGAGCCACCACAGAAAAGGTCCCGTTCTTGTGTTGCCACCCTCCGGACCTCACATAGAGGATGCACACAAAGAAGGGCCTCAGATGATGAACACAGAGTCCGAGGCGGTTTATATGGGGAGGGGCGGTCCTTGAGGTATTGCAGTCCATGCATCATGTGCCCATGCATTGCTGCATGTATCAGAATATGCCACTCAGACTGACGCTTCGTGCAATGGACACACACATGGGCATCCAAAAAACCCACGTAGATAAATTGTGCTCTGCTACTTATGCAGTCCTCTGCATACTCAACCCGCAGCTGAGAGCGCTAGCTAGTTCTTCAGAAGGTTCCCAAGTAATTCATCAGAATGATGGCGAACCAATTAATTTTAGTACAGATTAATAATGTAATTTTTATAAATTGAGCTGTCCCCTGTGAAGACTATATTCTGGCCTTCGTGTGTAGATCTAGGATATGTGCATATTTATTGATTCAAACAATGCATTTAACACATTTCACAAATGCTATATTCTTTCTCAGTACAGTGGTACCTCTGGTTACGTACTTAATTCGTTCTGGAGGTCCGTTCTTAACCTGAAAAGCCTCTCCTCCTCAGCGAGGGGAGGGGTTATGAGCGGGAGCCAGCTCCGGCATTGCGCTGGGGGCGTTTCGCCCCCAGCCTTACCTTTTACCACCGCCGCGCCGCGCCCTAGCAGTCAGCCAATAGGGCTGACGTGGGGGCGGGGCTTTGCTGCACCTGGGCAGCCGCGGCGGCTCCTCTCCGCCATTCTGCGTCGTTCCTCCGCCGGTTTAGTGTGGTATCGGAGGGCAAGGTTCGGGCCATCGCCTAACCCTCCTAAATTTTGGGTATTCCGTAAAGGAATCCGGCGGTCGTGGATCCTGTCCGATGCCCTGTTGGTGGCTAGGGGCCATGGCACGACCCCCGGTGACTTCAGGGGGTGGAGCTTCCAGTTGTATCTTGCATCAACAGGCTCCACCTCATGGGCGGTTAACCCTTGAGTGACTCCATGCTCTGCGGGGGGAGTCAACTATAGTCTGTTCAACCCAATGCCTAAGCCAATACCACTCACACGCTGTAACCAATAAAGTTGTGGCTTTTACCTCCATTTAACCAAAAATTATGTGTCATTGTGTTTTATTTCTGACATGCGGGAGTAGGGTCCTCGAATCACAACTGTTCTTAACCTGAAGCACCACTTTAGCTAATGGGACCTCCTGCTGCCGCTGTGCCGCCAGAGCATGATTTCTGTTCTTATCCTGAAGCAAAGTTCTTAACCTGAAGCGTTATTTCTGGGTTAGCGGAGTCTGTAACCTGAAGCGTATGTAACCCGAGGTACCAATGTATTGTTGGGTGATGAAGTCCTCATGTATAAAGATAATTTGTTTTTGTTTTACATTGGAAGGGGTGGGGAAAGAACTGAAGTGTGCCAAATTTGAAGGGCTTGGTGTTCAAGTTTCTGTACACAAGTTGCCAGACGGTGGCCTTAGATCCCACACTCTGCCCTCATGAAATGTCTCCTGTTTCCTTTAACATTCTAAAAAATGCGACATTTTAACTGGGAGCAATTTTTGTTCTAAGTTTCTAGCCAATATGGCTGTAAAAATCTTTGCCAAAGCTTGGAGATGAGCAACTGCGTAGGACATACAGTCGTACCTTGGAAGCCGAATGGAATCCATTCCAGAAGTCTGTTCGACTTCCAAAACGTTCGGAAACCAAGGCACGGCTTCCGATGGGCTGCAGGAAGTTCCTGCAGCCAATCGGTAGCTGAGCCAGACGTTCGAGTTCCAAAGGACGTTCACAAACCAGAACACTCACTTCCGGGTTTGCGGCATTCAGGAGCCAAAACGCCAATTCACAAGGTGTTCGTCAACCAAGGTACGGCTGTAATACTGTTGTGAAAATTACAGATTTCAGAATCTGGATAGCCTTGCTGCAAAATTAGGGTTGCCATATGTTTGGGAAAACCTGGACATGTCCTCTTTTGCGGGGCCCACATGCCCATACAGACAGATTTTTACATTTTAAAGGAAATGTCCAGGTTTTTCGGGTTTGGGCTCAGGCAGCTTGGGCTCTGCCACTGCCAGTCTGAGTCAGGGAAAGAGGTGCATGGGTGCAGCACTGGCCCTGTCTGCCTGTACGCCTCTTTCCTCAGCTTAGGCTGGCAGCGGCTTGGGCTGTCAACTTTTTTCACTCTGGTAACCCTATAATTATGCTGTGTTTTTATTTGTTTTTGATTGAAACAACCACCACCCGGGACTATAATTGGAATCATTACTTGTACAACCCCACATACAATGCTAGGAGATATGGGAAGACCCTGTGCTATTTTATGACATTTTAAAGAAAAAATAAGCACCTTCCAAGATTTTAGTTTAGCTGTAAAGTGTTTATATGGGTTCAGGAACCTGAAACCTGACTCTTGAAGCAAGGCATTCTGAGTGTCCTTTGCGGAAGGGAAGTGAGAAGCGGGAAAGACAACATACAATTTCTTATTCCTCCTTCATCTTCTTCTCCTCACAGACAGTGCTTTTTCTCTTATAGTGGCAATGGCGCCCACCTAAGAGGTGCTGGAACGGAGTCCTGACAAGTCCTAGCTAAAGAAAGCCCTGCCCACAGATGTGGTGTAACCAAGAAGTTTTCAAGCCAGTGCTCTAGAAACCAATGTAGGGGAAGCCAATGTAGACCATACCAGATGTCAATGGACTACAACTCTATCATCCCTGACCATTGGCCATAATGGCTAGGGCTGATGGGAGTTGGAGTCCAACAAGAGGGCACAATGTTGGCTAACCTATGTAGCAGGATTGGGGAACCTGTGACTCTGCAGATGACATCAAGCTCCAACTCTCATCAGTCTCAACCAAGGTGGCCAATGGTCAGAGTTGTAATCCACTGACATCTGGAGGGCGGCATGTTCCTCAGCACTGACCTATCTCTGCCTTTTATATATCTCAATCCCAGCTTGTGTGAGCAAGCTCCAAACTTAGCAGAGTTACATTCCCTTCTAAAACACAGCAGAAAACAGTTGCATAGGCTTGCTAAAGCCTCTATAAGAAATATATATTCCTGGTATATTCCCCTTCTTCCCTCTTAAAAGCAAAGACACAATACAGTACTGATTATAAGATATAAAAGTTTACTTACAGTCATCGTCTATGAGATACAGTACAGGCTCAAAGAGGCAGATAAGCTTAGATAAATCTATTTACATGTGGTGAAGCTGCTTCCATAGGGGAACAGGCTTCACCTCTGCTTCTCTCAGCTGCAGGCTGAGAGAGAGCATCCTGCTTGTTCAAACGACGAGGCAAAATGGGAAGTCTTCTTTGGGATCTTGTTCCCAGGTAAGACCACACCTACTTCTGGTTCCTGTAACTCAGTCCAGGTAAACAGGAAGTTAAGCCTGGAGGACTGAGTTACCTTCATGTCCACTCTAGGAGTGTTGTGTTTGGCTGCTCTGTGTTTACATCCCACATGCATTTGCTGGAGTTGCTTACACCCCGCATTATGAGAGTGCAGTGGCGCAATCTCCCTTGGTGTACAGGCGGACCCTACCACATTCCTCCTCCTGCCCAGCACCACAGTTAGTCATGGGTTATTTTTCATTCTATACAAATCGCCCGTCTGACAGACAGCACAAAGCTAAAATGCACACCAATGGATGTGGGGCAGAAGAGCTGCATTCTCCTGCGCTGGCTGTGCCCCCTGCAGCTGGGCATCGAAGGCAGCCTCTCCCATGGGCCCCATGAATTCTGCCTTTGCCCTTTTGCCACTGCGGCAAGGAATGTCGCAGGATCCTGGGGGCAGAAGCAATGAGGTGGAATCAAGCAAGGGGAAATTTAGGCTGAATCTTCCGGAATGGCTCCCCAATGGGACTGAGAGCTGCCTTCCAGCATCTCTGAAAACCATATTGCGTGAGACATTAAAACAGTGGAGCTGCACTGGGCCTGGGGGCTGCGGAGGGAGGGAGAGAGAAAGAGAGGCAGAGAGAGAGAGAGAGAGAGAGAGAGACAAGGTGTCCGAGGCACTCTGAGGATTGGCGGGACAAGGTTGTGCAACCAGCAGCGGAGAATTCAGAGTACTAAAAAAGAAAATAGCAAAGCAAGGCAATGAATTGGCTGCAAGGACTCCCCCGCAGGCAATGAGAAAGAGATGGTGTGAAGGGCACTGAGGAGGAAGAGCCCAAGGGAAACGAAGGACAGGCGTACCCAGGAGAACTGAATTGGCTGGTGGGAGCAGTTACGGCAATAACAGGGAGAGTTGCACCACAGTCCTTCAGGATTTTGTTTTGTTGGGGAGGTCAAATCCACTTTGCTCATGTCCTGCTTGCAGGATTCCCATAGGCATCTGGCTGGCCACTCTGAGAACAGGATGCTGGACTAGATGGGCCTCTGGCCTGATACTAGCAGGCCGTTCTAGTGTTCTCCTTTTCTAGGGTTACCAATGATACCACGAAGTCACCCATCCAAGATTCCAGATATAATTTCTATCTCTGATCTGAGGAAGAGTCATTGTCTAGATCAGGTATCTTTTTCAAACCCAGGACCCACTCACTTTTAACCCAAACATGCATTTGGGTCCCCTTTTTGCCGTAGGTTAGCATGGTGGTAGTGCTTCTGTTGCAACCCACATTGGATCAGGCTGCAACCCACTCACCAGTTGGAGAGCAGTGGACCACATCTACTGACAAATGGTCCCAGGTCCAACCCCTGGCCCACCATGTGGTTCCAAGTCTTCCAGTTGGGAAGGAAGAAGCGGAGGTCAGATGGGAAGAAGGAGAATCAGCAAAAGGACCTGGGACAGTAGGAGGAACCTACCAGACCAGCCACATCTTCCCAGGAGGAGGTGGGGTGCAGGGGTGCCAACTTGAATAAAATATTGTGGGGGCCAAGATAAGCCCCACCCCACAGAATCAATCATATGATGCAGTCTGCACACACCATTTGAATGGAAATGCCCATCAGCTTGGTGGAACCCTGGCCCCCTCAATATTTTATTTTGGGGGGCTGAAGCCTCCACAGCCCCTAGGAATTGGCTCCTAGGAATTGGGTGGGTGCATCTGCGTGCATGGTGCAGCTGTGAAAGTGGCTTTCCACCCAGCTTCTCATTCTTCCTTTCCATCTAGCAATCTGGAAAGAATGGGGACACTGGCCTCCCTCCCAGGCTCACCTGATTGCTGGAAGCCTTACTGAGATCATATGTGCAAAGCATCTTCAGGATGGAAGCTGGTTTGTGTTTGTCCCTTGAAGCCAGAGCCATCTTTCCCATTGGGTTTACTGCCACATTGCACCAGGTTGCCGACCTCTCAGGGGCGCCCCAGCGAGTGGGGGAGCTGCGTGTCTTTGCTGGTGGCTTCCCCTTCCCCTCCTGCATGCCTGTCAGCAGCACCCCATCAACCATATTGCTGGCGGACGTGCAGCTTGCCTCCCAAGCCCCCGCGGGACGAGATCGACCCCAGCAGAGGCTAGGGAAAAGGTCGACAACTCTGGGAAATGGGGGGTGGGGAGCCGGAGGGATCTTTGCACCACGGCGCCGGATATGCTTAAGACGGCCATGTTTGAAGCAAACATAGCAGAGTCTGGTGGCACCTTGAATCCCACCAGATTTATTGTGTCATAAGCTTCTGTGGTCTTCCCATTCAGACGACAAGACCTCCTCCTCTCGGTCTCGCTGGTGTAGTCCAAAGGAAAGCAAAACAGTACATTTGGAACCAGCTTGGCTACAGGAGTTGCTGGGAGGAGGCATACAAGATGCCATCAAACCGCCTTGGGGGCTCCACACTGGATTTGTGTAGGGTTTACTCCTTGGCATTTTATTCTCTCAAAGACGTCCCGCAAGGCAGCAAATAAAGATTATTCCTCAGGGTTTTCTGCTGAGGCCTTTCTCACAAAGGAGTATAGCAGCAAGGCAGAAGAGGTTTAAGAATCAATGTTTTCCTTCTCCTAGATGGGCTACCTTCCCAGATTAATGAAACTGTCTTCTTGACCATTGGACCCACTACTGATTTCGTCCACTCAATCCACTGGAGCCTGTATTCGCATGCAGCGAGACTTGATGTCTAAAGACTTCAAAACACTGGTAATACCCATTTGATGGTATTGGGGATGTTGGTTTCTTGGGGGAAAAAGCACTCAGTGTCATCTCAAACTGCCAGTCCCAATCACTTCAACCAGCCACCTCACCATCAGCTCCTTTCTTTGCCTGCAGGACCCAGACACCTAAACAAATAGCATTCATTGTTCTTCAAGTTAGCCTTTTCTTCTTTGATAGGATGACCTGAAGTAGCAAGCCAAACCACTTCCCCCAGTCACTGCCCATGCACCATCTACCCTGCTGAGAAATGGACTCTGAATCTTTTTAACTTTTGTATTGGCCTGAGTCGGATCACGTCAGTAAAATATATTTTATTTTCTGACACTGTACCTGTGGCTGGTGAGTGGCTGACTTTCCAAGCAGAAAGGGGTGTGCATTGTGGTAAATGAAATAAATGCATGACACCAGGACATATTCACAAAAGAAATAACATATTCCTTTTCTTTTCTGCTTTTAGCAATGCATGCTGCTGATCACTGACAGTCCCATCAGGAGTGGAGAGAATCTGTGTGTGTGTGTGCGCGTGTGTGCGTGCGCGCTCTGTAGGGCACAGGATAAGAAGAAATCATTGCCTAAATATACCGGTAACACAGAGACAGTTCCAATACACATTTCATCACGTCAGATCAGACGGGAACCACAAAACCAATGACAATGAGTCGAGCAGAGTTACGAGCTTAAGCTTGGAGATAGAGAACAGTGATGAGGATTTCGGGGTGATCAAAAGATCAGTATCAATGACTGCTTGCAAGCTCTCATGTGTAAGGCAGAAGACTGGTTTGTGCGCAAGCGGGCAAGCTCCATCAAAGCTTGTTCTTCTGCTCACTTTTAATAAACTTCATCACCATCCCTACTGACCAGATAGTGATATCCATGGCCAGCACCAGATGTCAGTGGCATCAGACTGTGACAGAGGCCAGGGCCCATTAAGGGCCAGGTGTCCTGCTTTATGGAGAATAGTCCTCTTTCTGAAGGGCTGGCGGGTCCAAATCTGGTTTAAAGGCAAAGAACCCTAAGTATGAAAATTTGCAACAGCCTTAAAGTTGCCATCAGCACCTGGGCAGCAGACTGAGCAGGGACACAGGTCACCAGGTCACCATCTTCCCCACTGTGGTAAAATGCATTGCATTTCTATTATATTTAAATGCGATTCTTCTATTTAAATGTAGCTCTGTGGGTTAAGCCTCTGAGCCTAGGGCTTGCCAATCAGAAGGTCGGCGGTTCAAATCCCTGCGATAGGGTGAGCTCCCATTGCTCGGTCCCAGCTCCTGCCAACCTAGCAGTTCGAAAGCACATCAAAGTGCAAGTAGAAAAATAGGGACCGTTCCAGCGGGAAGGTAAATGGCATTTCTGTGTGCTGCTCTGGTTCACCAGAAACGGCTTAGTCATGCTGGCCACATGACCCAGAAGCTGTACGCCGGCTCCCTCGGCCAGTAAAGCGAGATGAGCACCGCAACCCCAGAGTCGTCCGCGACTGGACCTAATGGTCAGGGGTCCCTTTACCTTTACCTTTAATTATTTCTAAGTTTACATCTATACATTCATGTAAACCAACTATATGAAGATCTCTGCCCTTTTTCTGATCTCTCTCTCTTTTCTTTTTTGGAATGCATAAGTGGCCACAATTCTGACCTGCCAGTGCCACCATCTTCCTCTAAGTACCTAGAATGGTTTTACAAGAGCGAGAACAGCCAGAGTTCCTCTCTCCCTTTTGGGGCATGCTCCCCTCTTTGGTGGTGGTGGTGGTTGTTGTTATCACCACCACCAATGCCTGGGTCCTGTTCAAGGCTTGAAGGATACAAACAGCCCCAACAAACATTCATGAAAGCTTCTGCTTCTGGACTATTGATGAAGTTGCACCATTGTGAATCCCTGGGATGGTGTCAAACAGCCAAGGTGGCCATGTGCCCTCAAACAGAGGCAACAACCCTCTGTTTGAAGGGGGTCTTCCATTCGAAAAGTGGCTCAAGTTGAGTTTAAAGATCCAGAACCCTATAAAGGGAGGAGAGCAGGAGGTACTTGAAGGTGCCCATCAACAGTTAGCAGCCAAATGAGCAAACACGCAGGACCAGCTGGTCACAACCTTCCCCATTATGGGGAGAAATAGACTGGATTTCTATGACAATTATAGTCAGGGCCATCTTTACCCGGGGGTGCAAGGGGTGCGAGGAACCCGGGTGCGTAATTCTGAGGGACGCCAAATGTATACCTACTGTATACCGGTCCCTCTCGATCGGTGGGAGTGAAAAGCAATGGAACGAAAGTCCCTGTCCCCCTCCTCCGTCGCTCTGTTACTCCGTAGCGTCCAATATTCCCGACGAGTCAGGAAACAAAAGCAGTTATTTCCGCTGCGTTGTTGTTACAGGTGAGCGATTTTCCTCCCCAAAAGAAGCTCAACAATTTTGAGTTTGCCCTCCCCCCTAAAAATTCAATGGATTCACCCCTCCCCCAAAAAGCTCAACAACTTCTTTGAGTTCGGGCCCCCCCCCCCAAAAAAATTTGAGGGCGGCAACACTAAATTGGGGGGCGCTGGGCGGATCTTTGCAGCCCGGCAGCGCATATGCTAAAGATGTCCCTGATTTCAGTTATTGCTTCTAAATGGGGTTGTGTTTGTGCAATGTCCCCCTTTGTCTTGCCTTTTGGCGATGGAGAAGTGGCCACGCCCCAAAATGCTTGTGGTGGAAGATATGCGGGTGATCTGCAACCCCGGCTAATATTTTACAAACGATGGGAGATTTAGCTCTCACCAAGGTCACAGTCTTTAATCTTCCTTGACTGCAATTGCTTCCACGCCGGCTGCTCTCTGGAGGGACACCGCTGACGTTTAAACATGCTCGTGCACATCAGGCCTCCCTCAACGACTGGAAATGCCATGTTTTTAATTTAGACTATGTGCAGCGGGGAAAATAGTGCTAGAAGAAAAGATGGTGGCCTGGGATGGTGAGCAAGAGCAACAGTATCATGGAGAACGGCAACAGAGAGAGAGAGAAAAGGCGGGTGAAGGAAGGTCGATCACTATTAATACAGGTGTTTTCCTGCACAAAACATAAGAAGCTGCCTTATGCTGAATCGGAGCATCGTTCCTAGCTTAGTATTGTCTACACCAGCCTTTCTCAACCTTAGGTCCCGAGATGTTGTTGGACTATAACAAGGGTCAGAAAACTTTTTCAGCAGGGGGGCCGGTCCACCGTCCCTCAGACCTTGTGGTGGGGCCAAACTATATTTTGAAGAAGAAGAAAAATGAACAAATTCCTATGCCCCACAAATAACCCAGAGATGCATTTGAAATAAAAGCACACATTCTACTCGTGTAAAAACACCAGGCAGGGACCGCAAATAACCCAGGGATGCATTTTAAATAAAAGGACACGTTCTACTCATGTAAAAACATGCTGGACCGAGTCTTCCATTTTAGGCCTTGGTAAGTATCCATTGAACAGGGATGCAGGTGGCGCTGTGGGTTAAACCACAGAGCCTAGGGCTTGCTGATTGGAAGGTCAGCGGTTTGAATCCCTGCGACAGGGTGAGCTCCTGTTGTTTGGTTCCAGCTCCTGCCAACCTAGCAGTTTGAAAACTGATAAATAGGTACAGCTCCAGCGGGAAGGTAAACGGCGTTTCCGTGCGCTGCTCTGGTTCGCCAGAAGCGGCTTAGTCATGCTGGCCACATGACCCGGGAGCTATACGCCGGCTCCCTCGGCCTGTAAAGCGAGATGAGCGCTGCAACCCGAGTCATCCACGACTGGACTTAACGGTCAGGGGTCCCTTTACCCTTTACTAAGTATCCATTTACAGGTAGGTAGCCGTGTTGGTCTGCCATAGTCAAAACTGTGGGATGTAAACACAGAGCAGTCAAAACATGCCATTTCTAGAGTGGACATGAAGGGTGTCTCAGTCCTCCAGCCAAAACTTCCTGTTTACCTGGACTGAGATAACTTCCTGTGTAACTAGAGGTGGGTGTGGTCTCACCTGTATACAAAACTCTTGAGACCAGACGCCATCTCTCTCTTTTTTGATTCGCCTCTTCAAGGAAGAACATCTCAGGACAGAATGCTCTGGCCAGGTGAAACCTGCTCCCTTATGGAGCTAGCTTCACACATGTAAATACTTCTCAAAAGTCGGGGGTCGTCTTATATGCCAGGTAGAGAATCTGCAGTCGAGTATATCTCAAACTCTATATTTTAACTGGAAAAGTTGGGCGTCGTCTTATACACCCAGTCGTCTTATACGCCAGAAAATACGGTATCTAAGCTAGCCTGCCTTCTGAGACTGTACTGTAACTCAGGATGAAAAGCTGTGAGTAAACTCTTTTTATACTTATAAAGAGCACTGTATTGTGTCTTTACTTTTAAGAGGGAAGAAGGGGAATATACCAGGAATATATATGTTATTCTGAGGCTTTAGCAAGCCTGTGCAACCATTTTCTGCTGTGCTTTAGAAAGGGAATGCAACTCTGCTAAGTTTGGAGCTTGTTAACACAAGCTGGGATAGGATATCTTAATCAATATATCCTCATCCACATTCCTAAGCATTCCCACAAAAACAAAATATAAAATCAAAAATCAAAAAATCCTTCCAGTAGCACCTTGGAGACCAACAAACTTAGTTGGTCTCTAAGGTGCTACTGGAAGGATTTTTTTATTTTTGATTTTATATTTTGTTTTAAGTATCCATTGATGGCCTCTCACCACCCCCATCTCTCTTTCTCTCTCTCACTCTCTCTTTCTCCTTTGTCGCTCCTACCCACCCATTCATGAAGCGGGCAAGGGAAATGGCGCCGAGTAAAGCCCATCGTAAATAGACAAAAAATTAACTCCGGCCTTCCCTTGATGATGTCGCCGGAGGAATTGGCAGGCGCTCCCGTGTAGCAAAGCCAGCCAAAGGCCAGTGGGGAAAGCAATTTCCGTCACTTGCGTGCAATGAGTTACAGCCAAACTCTGGGCCACCAGAAATTAAGTTAGCAGCAATGGGGGAAACTGGAATGATCACAGTAGCTTTCACAGCAGGTTGGCCTCCTATAGGAATATTATAGCCACGCAGGATGGTAGGAATGATGCCATTTCTAGATGGATTGGGGGAATGGCGGGAGGATGGAGGAGTCAAAAGTGGCCTTGTGTGTTAATTAGAACAACCCTGGAGCCGTGGGTACGTTCTCCTTGGACTCGTTCTGGCTACAGCCTGAGAGCTGCGGGGCCATCAAATCCAGACTGGATCTATTCAAATCCAAGGCGGTTGTTTTATCACAACCATCCCTCCCCCTGCCCGCCTTTTTTTCCATTCTGCAGATGCAAAAGCCCACTCCGTCCAGGGAGGCATTTGGGATGAGCCCCTGATTTACTCGGTGATGGCAGGTTGCAGATAATGTGGCAGCTGCAGATTTACGGCCGCAATGATTTTGTGACTCAAAGGATGGAGCTTGTTGGGCATTAGGGGTGAACTGGCTGGAAACGCATTCTGACAAGAGACCTATTGTTCAGTACACACACACACACACACACACACACACACACACACACACACCTCATCACAGAGAAGTGAGACAGTTCAGCTCTGTTTAGCATTATCTCCCATGAAACGAACAAGAGAGTCAGAATTTTAAGAAGCTGGAGGAGAAAACAAGGGGGAGAGAGAGAGGTGGAAAAAGGAATGCAATTATAAAAGAATACAGTAGCTGTGTTCAAGTATCCAAGTGAGCTGTACAGGCCAGTATTGAAAGGGCAACACACACACAGAGAGAGAGAGAGAGAGAGAGAGAGAGAGAGCTTAGCATATAATCACAGGAATGGGTCTAAAAATCATAATGTGGTGAGATAGACTTAGCCTATAATCTTCTGATTGATTCACTCTATTTTCTGTTTTTTGGAAGAGAAAGGAAGCAGGTCTATAGTTTTGTTCCTTTAACAAAATGGCTGCCATTTAAAAACATTTGTCTGAAAAAAATAGGAGTGATAACTCCCGGACCAAGTCATTTGGGGGATGTAGACACAGTGAAAAATGAGCTCAGCCAGGCAAAGTTGTAGCTAATGGAAACCTGTTCTTCTAAATGACAGCATCATCACACAACATAAATGCTTTTTTAATATTCATGTTGGTGACTATCTAGTTCAGTATTTTATTTTATTTTTATTTTTATTTTGTTGGATTCAACAAGTTTTGACAACCATGCAGCTTTAAAAAAATGACAAAGGGGTAGACGAGGAGAATAATGTTTTGGGTATTGCATATGCCATTATAAAAACAACAACAATAACAATAACAACCACCATCATTATCACCATCCATTATTACAGGTGACTGTAGTAGGTGCATCCATAATTGTAAGGAGAAAGGGGACCCCAGCAAGTTACATCATAAACCAATGCAGAACAGTAAAATAAAATAAAATAAATCTGGATACAGTCTAATAACTTTTCATAAATCCTGGCCAAAGTGCCTGCCATATTTTCCCCCCTCGTCAGAAAAATACCTGCAAGTTACCTGCCCCTGCCAAAATGTGCTAAGTGCCCCCTATTAAACCTGTTTTCAAATCAGAGAAATAACCACATTTTTTTCCCAGCAAAAGCCTAAAGTAGTCTAACCTACTCTGGGCAAACAGAACCTCTTCTTCCAACTGTTGTGTTGTAGAGCTGTAGCTCAATGGCTGAACATCTGCAGAAGGTCCCGGGTTCTGTTCCTGGCATCTCCAAACAGGGTTAGAAGAAGAAGAAGAAGAGTTTGGATTTGATATCCCGCTTTTCACTACCCGAAGGAGTCTCAAAGCGGCTAACATTCTCCTTTCCCTTCCTCCCCCACAACAAACACTCTGTGAGGTGAGTGGGACTGAGAGACTTCAGAGAAGTGTGACTAGCTCAAGGTCACCCAGCAGCAGCATGTGGAGGAGCGGAGACACGAACCCGGTTCCCCAGATTACGAGTCTACCGCTCTTAACCACTACACCACACTGGCTCTTAGGAAAGACTCCTGTCTGAAACCCTGAAGAATCACTGCCAGTCAGTGTAGACAATACTGAGCTAGATGGACCAATGCAGCTTCTGATGTTCCTGTGATGACAGCACAGACCCAGCCATACAGCATGGACCCTGGGAGGCAGAAATATCTTCCCCTCTTTTCTTCTTTCAGCGAAGGAATTGTGTGGACATCTTTAGTGATCACACAAGTTTATTTTTTACCCTGCCTCATGCTACAGTCCTAGGCACACTCACTTTAGGGAGCAATAAAGAGTCAGGTGTTAGTGGTGCGAATCTGGGGGAACTCTCGAAGGACAGAACCTCCTGGGCAAGTATTCCTGCTTTAGAATCTTGAGTGAGTTTCAAAAAGCAAACAAACCAAAAACCCCACAATAAGTGGTGCTTTAAAATAATATCGTTACCGCCATTTACATCCATCTCTGCAAACCTCCTAGAGCCGCGATTCAAAGGTGGTCCTTTGAGACTCACATGGTACTGAGAGTTAAACTTGCCACTCCAAGGCCCTGAAAATAGACTCCAAAACCTCTCACATGGCCATAGTCTCAGACCTGGCAACCCTCCGTTGGGGTCACTGGCCCAGAGAAAGGCTCAGTAAATATCGCCTCAAAAATCCACAGCGCACAGGGCCATATGGTTTTTTCTGCTCTGTTTCTGTTGACAGCGGCTCAGCCTCTCCTACACTGAACACCCACCCACACACACACACACCTTAATCAGACCCACATTTAATAGGATGCCAGGGCTGGGTTCTCTTCTGTCCTGAACAGAGGCGAGGTGCCTTGAACATCTCTCTGGCAGTGGCTTATGTAGCACCTTCCCCCCCCCCCTTGATGGGGGCAGGGGGCTGCCCTCCCCATCCCCCTTTCTTCTCTTTTAGATGTGGCAGCCATTCTGTAATACGTACGCCACACTCCACAGCAGCCATTTTGTGACTGGCGCCCACAGCACATTCTAAAAATTCCAACTGGCCCAAATAAGGTTGGCAACCCATAGATATACACTAAACATTTTAATCACGCCTCTGCTTTAATAAACACCCAAGTGACAGGAGCTCTTCATATCTGCGGGTTCAGGTTTTCTCCTATTAACCTCCCCAGGTATTGAGAAGAGTGAATGAGAGCCTCTGTTAGCTTCCTCCCGTTCCTGTTTTTTATTATGGGGTGGTGGTCATTTAAGATTCTTTCTTTTAAAGTATTCATTCATTTATTTATGGAGCTGACTTATGTCCTGCCCTTTGCACAAGCCACAGGGCGGTTTACAATTAAAACCAGTAAATAAGAAGACATTAAATCCATTTTAAAAAAACAACAACACCCACAGTCCGTTAAAAGACTCAACAAATCACTGGGTGACCATTACTAATAGCAACATGAGCAATAAGGTCTCTCCTCTCCTCTCCTCTTTGGGGAGGACCTTTATTTGGTAGTAGTGGGGCCACAACATGAAACTAGCCTTCCTGGGGGCAACCCCTGTACTACACTGTTCAGCTGTCCTACTTTTGATGCCCAAGGTGGAAGATCTAAATATTGCCACCGCCACCACAGTAAAATGCATATTCTGATCAGGGGCGGATTTAGGTTTGATGTGGCCCTAAGCTACTAAAAGTAATGGGGCCCTTTATATGTCCAGCTGTCCTTTGTCAACAACAAATTGTCGCTGGGTTTTTTTGTTGGATATATGCTATATGGTAATTTATGGACCTAACAGGTATCTAAAGCCATTTTATTTGTTTTTAATCTTATATTTTGGAACTTTACATCCAGTTTTTCCCATTTAAATTTTATGGGGGGCCTCAAGAAAGTGGGGCCCTAAGCTATAGTTTGTTTAGCTTATACGTAAATCTGGCACTGATTCTTATAGCTTTCCATCTTCTGCCTGTTAATTCTGCTGTCTCACTACCAACAATGGCCGGGCCCTCCCAGGATGGCAGAAAATGACCTTTGCGTTTACTCAGATTTTTAGCATATGAATGTTTTAGTGCCGGTGTTTTAATGATTAATTTACTGCTGGTTTTACAATGGCACTGCTTTTTACTGATACCTCTAATTTATTGTGTGAGAGAGAAAGCGGCGGGAGAGTTTCAGCTTGTATGCCTCACCACTTTGGATACAAAATATATATAAAAAATATTCCTGCCAGTAGCACCTTAGAGACCAACTAAGTTTGTTATTGGTATGAGCTTTCGTGTGCATGCACGCTTCTTCAGATAACTTTGGACACGTCGCTATAAAAAGGTGGTTGGTCAACCTAAGAAGAAGAAGAGTTTGGATTTGATATCCCGCTTTATCACTACCCGAAGGAGTCTCAAAGCGGCTAACATTCTCCTTTCCCTTCCTCCCCCACAACAAACACTCTGTGAGGTGAGTGGGGCTGAGAGACTTCAAAGAAGTGTGACTAGCCCAAGGTCACCCAGCAGCTGCATGTGGAGGAGTGGAGACACGAACCCGGTTCCCCAGATTACGAGTCTACCGCTCTTAACCACTACACCACACTGGCTCTCAAGAAATAACAATGACAGAGGAGTGGGCCTTTGAGCATGTGCAGAGTAGCTTTCCATCCACATGGAGTGGCCACACAGTCAACCTGAACTCACCTGTGACTGTGGGAAAGGCCTGCAGCAGGTCACGAGAGCGTGTGACTTCCTGGCATTCGTGAGCCCCGGCACTTCTTTGTTTAGGAACGAGCCCTCGAACCGGGAGTCCGTTTCCCCCTCACAACAGGAAGATGCAGGGCAGATGAGTACCCGATGGAGCCGAGGGGAAGGTAATAGGACTACTGCCAGGGGAGGGAGTGGGGAATCTGTTTAATAGTCCTGGAGAGGAGGCTTAGCCATAAAGTCCAAGGCAATTCTCCATGGCTCAGTTACCTGCTTCATTTATTCGCTTCTCCCTCTGATCGATGCCGACGGGTTTTATTTTTTAAACAGGAGAGGAGACATGGCAAGACTGCAAAGTGCCCGGGGAGCAGGAGCCAGGGGTGTGTTTGCGGGGAGCTGTGGATCTGGTTCACGCAGCCTTCCAGACAGCAACTCAAAACGTGGCAGCAAAGAGTTCTGTTGCAAAAAGCCCACAGTAAAAAAAAAAAAAACCTAGCTAGAAAAGCAGGCCACGTTTGCTGCTGCTTCAGTGTAAATCGGGTCCTCCCTCTTGCGGTGAGACCTGGCCGACCAGACCCTGTGTTGTGGGTGGGGATCATTTGGACAGCCACAACTCCCTATTGGTAGGTCCCTCGATGCTGGGTGCAATCTGGCCAATGGGATGCAAGGAAAGGGCATCGAGGGACCTCTTTAAGCCCATGCACGTGCACCTGAGCTTCCTCTTGGGGCTGCTGCAGCGGAACACCCACCCACCTCTTCCTATATTTAGGGCTTGCGGTTGACCTTGCTGTGCCATCGTGTGTCGCCTGTCCTGGGACAGGGGCACGGCAGGAATTTCCCCACTTGGCTGATTTTTAGGATTTTACCCCAGGAGATAAACTGCCATAGGCTGTTATTCTAGGATTAGACCCGCGAAATGGACTTTGGACATGCCTGGATTGAATTCCTCCCTGTGTGTGCTTCCAAATCATTGCTGTTTTGGGGTGGGATTCCATCACATGCCAGCAAACTCGGGTTGCGCAACTATAGCTGGCTGTGGAACAAACTCACTTCCTCAAAGATCTATCTTTTTTTGCAATAAGGAAAGCGATGGGGGGGAAACTCAGGATGTCACTGTCAGGGTCGAGTCAGATGAGGAGGAGTGGTGGCAAGCCCCCCCCCCCCTGACAAGGCATCACCCACAGAGGAATCTGAGGAATTCGTCCCTGGGGAAGACTGGTGGCGGCATTCCTCAGAAGAGGAGGAATCTGACAGGGAGGAGGAGGGAAGACCAGAGCTAGAGGAAGAAGTGGGGACAGGAGCAGGTCCCAGTCAGGAGGGGAATCAGCCGATCCCCTCTCCTCCTCCCTTCTCAGCTGTAGAACGCCGAGCTGAGAAGCGAAGGCGGCAATTAGAGACAGCTGTAGCTCATAGGAAGCGTGGGAGTGAACCGTCTTCTTAAGAAAGCTAGCTGCCCTATTCCACAGCGTCTGCAACGATTGTGCTGGGCACGTGGTTGCTTTTGCTCATCTTGTTCCTGTGTTCCTGGTTCGTACCTGACTGACTTGGCTTGTTCTGACTTGGACTGTCTCTGACTTCGGCTTCTCTTGACCCCAATTCTGATACCTGACTTCGGCTGGCTTCTGACCTGGACTGTTGACCTTGGCTTATCTCATCCTGACTGCTGCGCTGCAGCACAACAACTTCTTGGCGCCCTAACAGTCACTTTGACATAACATCATCCGGCTTCTCTGCAAACAAATTCAGATGAATGCTCATTAAATAGTCAACAGCATCTAGGGCCCCTCCAGACATCCTTTATTTTAATTGCACATTCATGACGGATTGTGCTCTTGATGCTATCCGGGCTGTCATACGTCATTCTACTTTCAATACTGTTTGATCCTGCAAAAGCTTCCCCCCGTTTGAACTGCTTCATTTCCGATCAGCACAGATGCTGTTGAAGTCCCATAACATTTCGCCCCACAAATTATCTGGTGTATTTTTATCCCACTTTTGTTGTGCCACGGCCACTCTGGACGGCAAATATGCGGTAGCGCCGGGGAAGCATCTGCAGAACAAATGAAAGCAGAATAAATCCACCGTCGAGAACACGCTGCCGAAGACACCCACAAGGCCCCTGATCCCCCTGCAAACAAATCAGGATGAATTTGCAATAAACAGGTTTCCCAGAAGGGTCATGAGCCCACATCCCTTGACAGCATTCCCACCACCATTCTGAAGAACCCTGGTAATTTTAATGTCATACAAGACCGTACCTGCTAGCTTTTACCACTGAGGTAAATAACACGCTGATGCCTTAGAGATGAAGGGATGGGTGTCCAGCTGAGACACGGAGCAGGAAAATAACGATCAATGGTAGTACCTCGGGTTACATACGCTTCAGGTTACAGACTCCACTAACCCAGAAATAACACTTCAGGTTAAGAACTTTACCTCAGGATGAGAACAGAAATCGTGCTCTGGTGGCACAGCGGCAGCGGGAGGCCCCATTAGCTAAAGTGGTACCTCAGGTTAAGAACAGTTTCAGGTTAAGAGCGGACCTCCAGAATGAATTAAGTTCTTAAACTGAGGTACCACTGTATAGCTTCCCTGGGGAGGAAATATATACAGTGGTGCCCCGCTAGACGAATGCCTCGCTAGATGAAAAACTCGCTAGACGAAGGCATTCGTCTAGCGGAAGGCAGCCCCGCAAGACGAAAAAGTCTATGGGGCTGCCTCGCAAGACGAAAATTTTTCGTCTTTTTTTTCCGTCTAGCGAAAACACGGCTTGCATTGCCGCTTTGCTAGACAAAAAACCCGCTAGACGAAAATTTTCGCAGGACGAATGATTTTCGTCTAGCGGGGCACCACTGTATATATATTGCGTTTTGTTCATAGGAACTGATTCATGTGGGGTATCAATAATGGTTGGCACAGAGAGGATCCACTCATGTTGTTTTATGGTCCCGTGTGCTTTTCCCCTGCAGGTTCCTTTGGGTTGTGTGTGTCAAAATCAGCTGCAGAATGGGGGGGGGGGATGGAAAGAGAGGCGTCTTAACTTTTTCTCCTCTGGTCACATTTTTCAGCTCAAAATCAACTTCTCCAAGATATCACTTTCCCTCATCAGGTAAATATGGGTGGGGTAGGGAACCAGCTTTGTCGCTGAAAAATAGGGCTATGCATTCATTTTTAAAAAAACGAATAGTACTCATTCGTTCCAGTCATTATTCAACACAAATGCAACAGAAATGGATGAGTTTTGAAAGTGGTTAGAGTGCAGACCGTAAGACAAGGAGACACACGTTCAGAACCCACGAAGCTCACTGGGTGATCTTGGTCCAGAGCCTCCCCCCCTCCATCTAAGGATGAATTCAGGAGGGAAAGGTAAACTATTTAAGCTGCCCTAAGTTCCATGAGGGACGCGGGTGGTGCTGTTGGTTAAACCACAGAGCCTAGGGCTTGCCGATCGGAAGGTAGGTGGTTCGAATCCCCGCAATGACAGGGTGAGCTCTCGTTGCTCGGTCCCTGCTCCTGCCAACCTAGTAATTCAAAAGCACATCAAAGTGCAAGTAGATAAATAGGTACCGCTCCGGCGGGAAGGTAAACAGCGTTTCTGTGCACTGCTCTGGTTTACCAGAAGCGGCTTTGTCATGCTGGCCACATGACCCGGAAGCTGTACGCCGGCTCCCTCGGCCTATAGAGCGAGATGAGCACCGCAACCCCAGAGTCGTCCATGATTGGCCCTAATGATCAGGGGTCCCTTTACCTTTACCTTTAAGTTCCTTGAAGGAAGGGCGTTTATTAATTTAAATTTAATTATTTATTTAAAGCATATCCAACACACATGGCTTCCTCCAATAATCCTGGCAACTGCATACTCTCCAACTTTCCTCAGATGAATATAGGGACATTTTTTGTCCCCCCCCCCAAAAAAAAACTGACAGGACACAGCACACACACCCTCTGCCGTCCTGCGAAAACTCCTCAATCCCGATTTTATTTTATTCTTTGGCAAGATTAGATGAGGATGCACAAAGTGATTTTTTTAAAAAAATAAAAAATCAAGACTCCTTGCGTTTCACTCCCTGGTTCTTCCCACCCAGGGTGGCCCTGCCTGCCCTCTGCCTGCCCCTCAGAGCTGAAGCATCATGCAGGGCAGAGCCTCAGCAGTGGCGGCCTCTCCTCCTCCTCTCCTGCTTTCCTACAGCTGCTGTGAGCTGTCCAAGGGAGGAGGGCAGTGTGGCGGAATAATGCCTGCTGATGATTCAGGTTCATCATGGGCTAACCTATCACTCCCATGTTAGGTAGGTGTCCCCTGGGAGGCGGAGCTAGTTGGCGTTCAAAAAGGAGGGGGAACAACCGTTAAAAGGCAGTTGGGGGGTTGGCAGTTGGGGGTGGAGGATTAGAGAGAGAAAATGTGAGGTTAGGCTTTGGGGAATGGGAGGAAAGGTCATTACCATTGCTAAAGGGATGCAGGAAACATTATAACAAAGCTGAATTACATGAGAAGAAAATTTGTACCAGTAATAACCTGAGACCTCCATGTTTTCAAGTTACCTAATCAAGTTAAATGTGCTTAAACGTTCGTTGACTGTGGCAGTGGATCAGTACCTTCAGAGGTGTGACTAAGAGGAGAGAACAAAGCTTTCCTGGGGAAGAGGAAACTGTTTGCTTATTCTCCTGTCATACAGCGGGCTGGACAGTGAAGCCAAGTGAGCCACTTATTTGCCTAAAGGGGAGGCAAACTGCAGTAGTTGGGAACCCTGGTAGGGAGATCCCATAGGTGGCAAGAGGTTTTCAACCGTAGAGCCCTGAGGTACCCCAGAGACAACTCCCGTATGAACACTGAAGGATTCATCCTAGTTGTCAGTGAAACTTAGGGAGAGTCACTGTTGGGGAAGTATTGAAGGGGAGGGAATAGGATCCCTCACAGGCAGCAGCCATGGAGAAACCATGGAGAGACCCGAGACCCACCACTGCTGTCACCTCAACTGCCCAGGAAAAACACCAGCTCATCCGCCTCCCTGATCTTGGCTGTGGGACTGGCAGGGGAAATAGGGACATTCCGGGATCGAATCAGAAGCCGGGATGGTTTTCCCAATTCCAGGACTGTCCCTGGAAAATAGGGACACTTGGAGGATATGAAACTGGGCTTTCCTCCTCCCGGAGCTACAATTCCCAGCACCCTTAACATTCCTTGGGGGGAGCTGTATGTGATTTAAGTGTATTGCGGGATGCGAGTGGCACTGTGGATTAAACCACAGAGCCTAGGGCTTGCCAATTAGAAGGTCGGCTGTTCGAATCCCTGCGACAGGGTGAGCTCCCGTTGCTCGGTTCCTGCTCCTGCCAACCTAGCAGTTCGAAAGCACACCAGCGCGAGTAGATAAATAGGTACCGCTCCGGCGGGAAGGTAAACAGCGTTTCCGTGCGCTGCTCTGGTTCGCCAGAAGCGGCTTAGTCATGCTGGCCACATAACCCGGAAGCTGTACGCCGGCTCCCTCGGCCAATAAAGCGAGATGAGCGCCGCAACCCCAGAGTCGTCCGCGACTGGGCCTAATGGTCAGTGGTCCCTTTAAGTGTATTGCATGGATCTGGCCTTAGCCATTGTTAGTTTGTGGCTCAGAGCCACCGTTTATTGGCATGTGCATAGCCCTTTTCAATGCCATAGCTGCCTTGAATTGTGTGTGTGTTCTCTCTGCCACCCTGCAGAACACTTTTCTCTCCCCCCCCATCCTATCTCTCCGTCTCTTCCCCTCTTTTACACCCACAAATTAAGTTGACACCTGAGTCCCCGTCCCCAGACAAGCAGCATGACAGAGAGAGAATTCTCCTCCCTCTCTCTTCCGTTCCCAGGAAGAAGATTTAGACAAATGGCAAAGCAAGTGCTGCTATGCTGCATCTTCTTTGCAAATTCCAATGTAAATCCACAAGGTCAAAGTCATTACGGGTGTTATTAAAAACATAAATGTTGCGGATTGAAGAAGAGAGAGGGGAAGGGGGGAAATAGAAAGGCAGGAGAAGAGATCCGCTCGGAAAGAGATGTAGGGGGAGAAACGGAGGGGGCTGGTAATTGTACCTGCGTCTCTCTCTCTCCCCCCACCCCACCCCGCCATCCCGCCCGCCGCTCCTGTGTCAAGCTTCATAGGGTCCTGAATGCCGTGATTTCAAGACATACACAGAACATTGCTTTTTAATTTAAGCCGTTAAGGTCAGTGGCAGCAAATGGAGCAGAGTTTTAAATTACAAAAAAGGGGAGGGGATCCAAAAAAAAGAGAAAAGGCTTGGAGGGAGGGGAGGCAAGCGAGGATGGAATAAAATAACAGAAAAGCAAGGAGACAACACTGCCGAGAGTTTCTGCAAAGTTATCTTGATGCCACCAGAAGAGGTTTCCGGCTGGTTCAGAACCGTGATCGGTAGAGAGCACAGGGTCTTCACCTGTGGCCGTCCAGGTGCTGTCGGACTCCCAACTCCCATGAGCCCCCAGTTAGCATGACCCATGATTGGGGATGATAGGAACTGTAGTCCCAGCAGGTTTGATCCCCATATGGGGCAGCTGTATATTCCTGCATCGCAGGGGGTTGGACTAGATGATGCTCAGGGCCCCTTCCAACTCTACAATTCTATGATTCTATGGGGGGGGGACAACCCTGGCACTTCAGTTCTTCGGATGAGGGCCTGCTCCATAACTCCGTGCCCAGCATCCCATCAGACGGGCAGTTGACTCTTACTTCAACACTGGTGACAGGGCAGCGTCCTCCGCCACATCTGACAGCAGCAGGCTAGTTTAGGGCGTGCAAGGCAGCCTACAGATTTGTGTGCTCCTCCATCTAGCACAGGGGTCAGCAAACTTTTTCAGCAGGGGGCCGGTCGACTGTGCCTCAGACCTTGGGGGGGGGCGGACTATATTTTGAAAAAAAATAATGAATGAATTCCTATGCCCCACAAATAACCCAGAGATGCATTTTAAATAAAAGCACACATTCTACTCATGTAAAAACACGCTGATTCCCGGACCGTCCGTGGGCCAGATTTAGAAGGCGATTGGGCCGCATCTGGCCCCCGGGCCTTAGTTTGGGGACCCCTGATCTAGCATTGGCAACCTGAGGCTCCTGCCTAACTCTGCCCAACAGTAGGGCCAGCTGTGTAGGGTCAGATTGGTGACTGCGTGAAACCTGGCCCTCTCTCCAATATGTAGGAGACAACTCCTAGAGGCCAAGGTCCTTTTGACCCACCCAATAAAATATTTGAGGGGGCCAGCCCCCCCCCAAAAAAAGTTGATGAGCATTGCCAATCGAATGGTTGTGTGTGTGTGCTATGTCTTGTGATTGGTTATGCGACATGGGGCTCACCTGCTCCCCCAATATTTTATTCAAGTTGGCATCCCAGCTCCATTACAGGGCCACCCCCTTAGTGCAGTTGGTTTCAAAGTGACCCAGTTGGCACACGTGTAATTGTGTCCGTTTAAGTGGCCTATGGGTTCCTCCGTCCCACTCACAGTCCTGCAGCCACCTGCCTGCTTGCGGATTTATGAGCTGGCAAATGTTCAAAGTTAGTTGAAGATCAAAGGGAGGCACTGACAGGCATCACCTTGAATGTGGGCTTTCGTGAAAGGCAAGGATCCCTTTGATTAAGTTCCTAATTTGGAAAGCGCTACTGATTCCCATGCGCTTGGAAATGGGCATTACGTAGGATAACAGAATACAATCACTTGCAATAACGTGAGGAAATGAGTAGGGCCCTTCTCACTGCTCCCCATCACAGTAACACACCTCTTAAATTTGTTAGGAAATGTATAGTTTATTAGTGTGTATACATTACTATCATTCATTGTTTTGATTGTTTTTATTATGCATTTTCTGCTTTGTATATTGCAATTTTGAGTTGTGAACTGTTGTGATCTCTGGCCCACTATCTGAGTGATCTGCTGGATCCTACGCTGAGAAGGGTCTTCACACTGGCTCGATTTCATGCCATTCCCACAGCATTCCTACAGGGTGTATTTTCCAATACCCCTCTGGATCTTCGACTCTGCCCATGCAACAATGGAAAGATAGAGGACTTCATTCACTTCTTCCTCTACTGCCCACTATATGCCTCAATAAGATCCAGGCTTCTCTCTCTAATCCCGCCGACTATCGCCAGGGACGATGACCGCATGAAATATCTACTGGTGGATGCCAACCCCTTGGTTTCACGTGGAGTGGCCATCTACATATTACAGGCACTGAAACTCAGGATCACCTTTATGGCCAACTTCCCTTAGCCTTAGTCTTATGTATATTCCCAACATGGACACTGTCGTCACGCCTGCTAGTGCTTTTTATTTTTATTTTATTTGTTTCAACCTGTTCGATTTTACTTCCATTTGTTTTAACTGTTGTATTCTCTGCATAATCGTGCCAGGCTACTGCCTGGTCTTTTACTATGTGCTATGGCCATAGGGCTAATGCAATAAATAAATTGATTGAGGTATAGGGCAATGCACAAAAGATAATAATAATAATAATAATAATAATAATAATAGGGGGCCTTTCTGGTATGTGCACAAGTTCTCTGCACAGTTTAGAACTTTGCAAGATCAGGATTCTAAATAAGGCTCATGAGCTCACTAGAAGACAGCAAGGAATGGTTAGATGAAAAATGATTGGTTATCAAAAGCACAGATACAGTTAACAGCTGGTGTGATGGGGCAAAGCAACGGAGCCACACTTCCGACCCTGGCATTGCTACAGCTTGACCTGCTGCGGGGAAGTGGCAGCAAGGTCATATCTGCATGGAAGCTCCGGCTTCCACGGGGGAGACATTCAATCCAGTTCGCATTTAAAGGTGAACCTACCAAACCTGCCTCCAGAGGCGTAGGAAGGTCAGGTGGTACCCGGTGCGGAAAATTTCTTGTCACCCCCCGCACACACACATTTTGTGTGTGTGTTTGCCTGCAAAAATGTGTGTGTGTGTGTGTGTGTGTGTGTGTGTGTTTGCCTGCAAAAATACTTTTACATTCTTTCATATTTTCTTACAAAGGAATGTGGATTGTGGGCCTCTGATAACAAGTAGGTGACTATGGACAGATACTTAAATCTACAGGATGGATTGTCGAAACAAAATAAAAAAATCTTTCCAGTAGCACCTTAGAGACCAACTGAGTTTGTTCTTGGTATGAGCTTTCGTGTGCATGCACACTTCTTCAGATACACTGAAACAGAAGTCACCAGTTCCTTAAATATAGTGAGGGAGTGGGGAGGGGTATTGCTCAGAAGGTGGGAATGGGTGATCAGCTGATAGGTGTGGAAAACCTGTTGACGACTCTTAACGGCTGCAATTAGTCTTGCAGGGAAAGGCAAGGGGTGAGATGGCTAAAGATAGCTTTGTTGTGTATAATGAGATAAGAATCCAATGTCTTTGTTCAGACCAGGTTTCTCCGTGGTTTTAAGTTTGGTGATTAGTTCCAATTCAGCCACTTCTCTTTCCAGTCTATTTCTGAAATTTCTTTGTATTAAGACAGCTACTTTGAGATGTTTTGGCTTGTGTTATTTTATTTATATTTATTGTTTATTTATTTAATAAAATTTATTTATTTTAAAAAACCTGCGAAGTGGTTTACAAATACAAAAAACACCACAGCAGTAAAATCAAGAAAAGTTAACAATCCTACTTTAAAACATACAAAAGATAACACAACTGACATATGGCTCTCAGATCTGCAGCTTCTTAAATCTTGCTCCCTTAGAATCATTCCAAACTAAGTTCTATCGCTGCCTGCTAGGGATCCCTTCTTGTGTGTCTAACATAGCTGTCCGCCTGGAGGTCGGGCAAATCCCTGTTAGCGCTTGGATATGGATTCTGAAGATCCATTATTGGTTAAAACTTATCTTTTTCCCTGTTGGGTTGGGTTGGCACCCTTAACCCTACTGGATTCCTACCAATCCAAATGGAAAGCTACACTGCATGAAAAGCTAAGAGGCTTGGGGTTTTCCCCACAGGCTCTGAGAGCACGTGAAGTAAAATTCGCACTTTCTGAATCAATGCGCAAACAAAAAACCCAAACAACCTTCAAAATGTGGTAGGCCTACAAATGTGGTAAGCCCACAAATTTGGCAATCCATCCAAGGAAAGTCTCCAACAATGGGGTAAAGTGAGCATACAGATGCTTATATTAGGAAAAACAATGCATGCTAATAGGCTTTGCAAAAGTTGGTCTATTGGGCAAATTTGCAGCTGAAAATGTGCCTGCTGTGAGAAATTCAACTAAAATGCAGGTGAATTTTCATGAAGTTAAAAAAATAATAATGCAAAAGGACGTGGAAATGTGGAGGACCGAACTTAAGATTGGAAACATGAGATACTGAGGGATACCAAAATGGCCACATTCTCCCATTCCTAATTGGCAAGAGTGCTTGGCTGGCTATGCCAGTCTCATTACCTCCCTGACCCAGCCTTCACAGGTAAAGGTAAAGGACCCCTGGTTGGTTAAGTCCAGTCGAATTTGACTATAGGTTGCGGCACTCCTCTCTGCTTTCAGGCCAAAGGGGCCGGCTTTCCAGGTCATGTGGCCAGCATGACTAAACCACTTCCGGCACACGGAACACCGTGACAAGCGCCAGAACGCACAGAAACGCTGTTTACCTTCCCACCGCAGTGGTACCTATTTATCTACTCATGCTGGTATGCTTTTAACTGGCAGGTTGGCAGGAGCTGGGACAGAGCAACAGCTCACCCCATTGTGCGGATTCGAACTGTCGACCTTTTGGCAAGCCCCAAAGGCTTGGTGCTTTGGACCACAGCGCCACCCGCGTCCACCTGCGCAAGTAAGCTGTAGTGAGGCTGGTGTCAGGAGGGTGACTCTAATCCACTACACCAGCTGCTACACAGCCGAGCAGTGCTCCTTTCCTAGAATAACAAGTGCTGGGTGGGTCTCAAATCTCTCAATAAAACATAGGCTTAGAAGTAGAACGGAAATGAATTGGTTGCTCCCTCCCACCGCAATTCTCTTCAGAGGTCTCACTTTATGGCTTTTGATGGCAAATATAATATTCTCTAAATATTCTCCAGATATTAATATATTCAACGACTGTTTGAAGTACAGAACATCGGCATCTGATGCTTTGCGCTAGCATACAGAGCCAGATTTTCTCTGTTCAGATTGAAACACTCTGAAAAGCAGTCAAACAGCTTTGCATTCTCTCGCCTATGGGAAGCTTTGGGGTGGGGGTGGCGGTGGGGGGAGGAGGAAGAGAATGTATCTGGATTAATATAGGGAGGGCATTTGCAAACTGCACCACTGTTTTTTTAGTATTAATACTTTTTAAAAAAAATTATTTATACTTTTCAGGTTTATACATTTCATTAATTTTATAATCATTTCAACATTTCAAAGCTTGACTTCCTCCCCCCTCTTTCTGCGACTCCTTAAATTTATTTAATATCCTCTGCATATCCAAATTCATTTAATTTGCTCGTGTAATTATCTACTTTAAATATATACTCTTATGAAGCTGCAGGTTGTTACAATAATCCTGCCAATGTTTCTTATCTGTTTGCAATTTATTTGTAATTATTCAATAAACCATTTCCATTCTTTTATAAAGAAAAAAGAATGTTAACTTGATCTCTTATTCTTCTGGTAAGTTTCGCCATTTTGCATATTCCATAAGTTTTTGTATCCATTCTTCCTTTTCTTGGGCTTCTGCTTCTTTCATTTTAAGGCGAGTAGTATTCTTGCTGCTGTAGTAGCATACATACATAAATTTCTATACAATTTAGGTAGTTCTGTCCCTATAATTCCCAAAAGAAAAGCTTCTGGGTTTTTTTTTTACAAAGATTATTTTTAACATCCTTTTCAATTCATTATATATCATTTCCCAGTAAGCTTTAACCTTACTATGAGACCGCAACGCTGCCGCCCTGCGGGCAGAATTCTAGGCAGGCGCGCCGCGGGCAGCCTCTCCTTCCGCGCGGAGGGGGACCTTGTCCACCTCCTTTCCTCCTTCATGAGGGAATGCCGAGGCCTCCGAAACCGGCTGAGGTGCCCGCCGTCTCTCGGGGTACCGTCTGCCAAACGATGGCAGGGCGCGCGCGGGGGGAGGGGAAGCCGAGGGTGTTGGCGCCGCTGACGGTTGCCCACCGGTCAGTCCCCGGCGAAGGAGGCGGAATGCCCTTGCCTGGCGGAGATGGCCATAGAGGCTGGGATTTGGCGGTTTCCTCAAGGGGCTCCCTGGGCGGGGGAGACCAAAAGGATACGATGCAACAATAAAAAGAACCTCCTTTCTCTATACATTTCCAACACTTGTTTGACTTAGATTTATGGTATATATTTTTGCCAGTTTACTCAGTGTTAGATACCAACGATATATCACTTTGATGTAATTTTCTCTTAAACCATTGTTGTAGTTGTAGTTGTTTAGTCATTTAGTCGTGTCTGACTCTTCGTGACCCCATGGACCAGAGCACGCCAGGCACTCCTGTCTTCCACTGCCTCCCACAGTTTGGTCAGACTCATGTTGGTAGCTTCGAGAACACTGTCAACCATCTCATCCTCTGTCGTCCCCTTCTCCTTGTGCCCTCAGTCTTTCCCAACATCAGGGTCTTTTCCAGGGAGTCTTCTCTTCTCATGAGGTGGCCTCTGTGGCGGAATAAGGCCTGGTTCATCATGGGTTAACCTATCACTCCCATGTTAGGTAGGTGTTCCCTGGGAGGCGGAGCTACCTGACATTCTAAAAGGAGGGGGAACAACCTGGAAAGGCAGTTGGAGGTTTGGCAGTTGGGTGTGGAGGTTTAGAAAGAAAAACTGCGAGGTTAGGCTTTGGGGAATGGGAGGAAAGGTCATTACCAATGCTAGCGGGATGCTGGAAAGTTTATAACTGAGCTGAATTATATAAGAAGATTTGTACCAGTATTAACTCAATACATCCATGTTTTCAAGTTACCTTAATAAAGTTAAAAGTGTTTAAACGTTCGCTGACTGTGGCAGTGCGTCAGTGCCTCAAGAGGTGTGGCTGAGGGGAAAAGCACTAGAGGTTTCCTGAGGAAAAGGGGACGGGTGGCTTAATTCCCTAACACACAGAGGACTGGGCAGGGAAGCCAAAGGTGCCACGCAGTTGCCTAAAGTGAAGGCAAGCTGCAGTAGTTTGGGAACCCAGGGCGGGAGAATCCCAAAGGTGGCAAGAGTCGTTTCGAACGTAAAGCACTGAGGTACCCCAGAGACAACTCCCATATAACCACTGAAGGATTCATCCTAGTGGACAGTGAAAATTAGGGAGAGTCACGGTTGGGGAAGTATTGAAAGGGGAGGGAATAGGATCCCTCACAGCCTCAACTTCAGGATCTGCCCTTCCAGTGAGCACTCAGGGCTGATTTCTTTAAGAATGGATAAGTTTGATCTGCTTGAAGTCCGTGGGACTCTCAAGAGTCTCCTCCAGCACCATAATTCAAAAGCATCAATTCTTCGGCGATCAGCCTTCTTTATAGTCCAGCTCTCACTTCCATACATCACTACTGGGAAAACCATAGCTTTAACTATACGGACCTTTGTCGGCAAGGTGATGTCTCTGCTTTTTAAGATGCTGTCTAGGTTTGTCATTGCTTTCCCCCCAAGAAGCAGGCATCTTCTAATTTCGCGACTGCTGTCACCACCTTAAACCATAACATGCTGTAAATTTTATATCCCTATTCCACAATCGTTCCCGTGCTTCTATGTCTATATTATAACCGATATCTATTGCCCAGTGTATCATTGAGGATTTTACTTGCTCATCCTTTGTCTCCCATTCCAACACTATTTTATACATTTTAGACAACACTTTTACATTACATCCCAACAGGTCTCTCTCCAGTTGTGATATTTGTTTCCCCAAACTCTCATATCCTATCTTTCTTAAATACGTCATTCAAATGATGATATTGTAACAATGTTGTTGATTTCCCCGACAATTCCTTAAATTCTTTCAATTTATACTCTCCTCCCTCTGATGGCTGTTGAGAGGGGGAGTCATTGGTGGCTGGTGCCTTTGGGGACTGGCAAGGAAGAAAAAAGGAGGGCTGACAGTAGGTGGGGGCCACAGAGCCAGAGGCGTACGAAGGTCAGGTGGTACCCGGTGCAGAATATTTCTTGTCAAACCCCCCCCCCCCATTGATTCCCCCCCCTGCAAAAATGGTTTTACATTATTTTATATTTTCTTAAAAAGGAATAATAACTAATAATAATAATAATAATAATAAACTTTTATTTATATCCCGCCCTCCCCGGCCGAAGTCGGGCTCAGGGTGGCTAACATCAGATACATAACATTGGTATAAAATCAATCAATAATTAAATTACCTCCTAAAAACATCTCAAAATCAAATTGAAGTCTAATTAGATGGCTTTCCACAGGGTTAGTGTTGGGAACAGTAAGTGCTCCGTTGAACTGAAATTTCAGCTTTCACGACATAGGAAAACAGCCAGGTAAACAGCTATTTTGGGGGAGGAGGGTCAAGATATTAACCGATATGCATGAAAGTTCAAATATAGCTATATAATCCCTAGTATAGTAAGATAAAAAATTTGGAGCAGGCATTAAAAATTTTTTTAATGAACCGCCCTAGTAGGGCAGTAATTGTTCCTTGATAATTTGTCACCCCCTTCATTATGGAACCTGGGGCGGGGCCCCCCTTGCTACGCCTCTGCACAGAGCCAATGGCAGGCAGAGCCCATTTATTCTAATATAGTCCCCGTCCTCCTTCCTGCCCCTTCTACAAGGGCCAACACTGAAACGGAGGAGGAGGAGGAAGCTGAGAGGCAGTCCTACCCCCTGGAATGATGGTAAGTAGGAATGCAGGCAGGAGCGGACTAGCTGAGGCAGGACCGGATTTAGGTTTGATGTGGCCCTAAGCTACTGAAGGTAATGGGGCCCTTTATATGTCCTGCTGTCCTTTGTCAACAACAAATTGTCGCTGTTTTTTGTGTTGAATATATGCTATGTGGTAATTTATGGACCCAGCAGGTATCTAAAGCCATTTGCACGTAACAAAACATGTATGTTACTAAAGGAATTGCTATAGAAATGAGCAAACCAGGGATATTTTAGGGAGTAGGCTAGCAGGCGGGACCCATTACTTACATCATAGGAGCCTACACAACACAAAACACTGTTGCTGTATGTAGGTTTTATTTTATTTGTTTTTTTATCTTATATTTTGGAAATGTACATCCAGGTTTTTTTTTTTCCTTTAAATTTTTTGGGGGCCCCCAAGAGAGTGGAGTCCTAAGCTATAGTTTGTTTAGCTTATACGTAAACCCAGCACTGGCTGAGGGCTAGACTCCAGGAGGGATTTTGAAATGTCTTTATAAGAGCATGCTTGCTTTGTTCTGGGTCTTTTCCCTGAAAACACCGTTGTTGCAACAGCTTCAAAAAACATCAAGCTTACTAACTGCTTTGCTTCTCAGTTTTCTCTGGTTGGCCTCTGTTTTTTACTCCTACCAATGGAGAACCTGCAAAGGACTTTGCAAGGGCTTTTGTGTACCCCATAAGGGAATAAGGGCAGATTTTTCTTACAACAGGGGTGAATCAGAATTATCTGTTTTGTCATTCAGGTTACAGATGCTTCAGGTTACAGACTCCGCTAACCCAGAAATAACGCTTCAGGTTAAGAACTTTGCTTCAGGATGAGAACAGAAATCGTGCTCTGGCGGCGCAGTGGCAGCGGGAGGCCCCATTAGCTAAAGTGGTGCTTCAGGTTAAGAACAGTTTCAGGTTAAGAACGGACCTCCGGAACGAATTAAGTGCTTAACCCGAGGTACCACTGTAAAAGGGTACATTCTACTCATGCCCAATGGCCGTCTCAAACCAGCCCACGGATGGTCCAGGAATCAGTGTGTTTTCACATGAGTAGAATGTGTCCTTTTTTTGAAAATGCATCTCTGGGTTATTTATGAGGCATAGGAATTTGTTCATTTCCCCACCTAAAGAAATATAGTCTGCCCCCCCACATGGTCTGAGGGATGGTGGACTGGCTGAAAAAGGTTGCTGACCCCTGTCCTAACAATTAGTTAATATTCTCTCTCTCTTTCTTTCTCTCTTTCAGTGACCTTACTTTCAATGTGGGCCCTAGCCTGCCCCTTTTGCTGTGGCCGCAGGGGTAGAGGGACCCCCGTTCACAAGGTGAAAAGAATCCAAGTTTTGCCAGAAGAACTGGTTTAAGATTCTTTTCACCTTGTGAACAGGTGTCCCTCTACCACTGCCGTCACAGCAGAAAGTGCAGGCTATGGCCCACATTTGAGAGTTATGGAGGGCGCCAGGGAAGAGGCGGAGGGAAGAGGCGGAGGGCGCCCTCCATAAGAGAAGAGGCGGAGGGAAGAGGCGGAGGGCGCCAGGGAAGAGGGCGCCAGGGAAGAGGCGGAGGTTGGACGCAGCGCCTCCCAACATCAGCTCGCCGCCCTCGCTCACCTCCGCCATGCCGCGCCGAAGCTGGGTGCGTCGTCGGCAGTGCCAGCCTGCCTCAAAAAGGTTGCAACTCTGGAAAATGGGGGTGCCGCCGGCGCTGGATATGAAGAAGACGGCCCAGTGCCCGCTTCACAGCTTGATGGCAGAAGGAGAACTGTGGGAATATGCTCCAGCGCGGCCGCGCGCGGCTACCATTAGCGGCAGACGAGCCTGCCGCGCGCAGGATGGAAGAGGACGCAGCAGCACCTGCATTTGCAGCTTTCATTTTCGTTCCAGAAATCAAAGAATAAACAAACCCCGGCCATTTCCGATCCTGTCTCTTGCTTTCATCAGAATTCTCCCTACATACAAGATGGGAAGACCCACTGACAAATCCATCACTCAGATCTCCTCCACAACCATCCTATCATGCCAAAGGCAGAAGCAGCATCTGCATTTGTGGGGGTGAAGGAAAGAGGGAGCTCTGTGTGTTGGGTCTGCTGCTGCTGCTGCTGCTGCTGCTGCTGCTGCTGCTGCTGCTGCTGCTAGCGAATGAATTTGGCTGGCTTGAAGGGAGATGTTGAGGTGCCCTAAGCAGAAAGCGGGTTCTCCACTCAGGGAGAGCACGGGTTGCGGAAGGTTTAATGGGACAGCTCCCTTGTTGCTGGGCGGGTTAGTTTGCATGGCCACTGTTTGGACTGGGCTCATTGGCTTGCTGGGGAGATGAGCATGTTGCAAGTTAATGATTGACAGGCATTGTATAAATTCTTGCACACATCTTTAAGTTTTCACTTTTGCTGCATGCAACGGATCTCCCGCCCGCCCTCCCTGACTTTAGGGATTTTTCTTTCGCATTTGACCTTGCTATGCCTGTCATGGGGTCGCCTGCTTTGGAGCAGGGGCCTGGTAGGAATTTTGTCCATTTGGCTGATTAGCTGGTGCCATTTGGTTTTTGCCTACTGTATAGCAAATTGTCACAACTTGTAAGGTTGTGGTTAGGCATTGGTTAAAATTGGTTGGTCTAGGGGTAGGGGAAAGTGGGGCACGTTGAGCCATTTTTTACTTTAAGCTCTACACACCTAAAAATAATGCACATAACAGAAAACTTTTGCATTTAATATTTATTAGGTACTATTCCAAACAAAATCAAAGGGTTAATGTTTCACATTTGATGGAATAAAATGACAAAAAAACACATTTAAGTTTTTCAAAATAATGGATCAATGTGCCCCAGTAGTGGGGCACATTGATCCTTCATTTGGGGCACATTGAGCCATTCCAATTTAAGAGCAAAGAAGGCATTTTTACTACACAGTATAAACTTCCAAAAGAGTTTCAAAAATCTCTCAAAGTTCTTAAGAGTCAGCATCACTTCAACTTGTACTCATTAAGTAAACGTGGAAATGTTACCATCTTAGAAGCACTAGCAGTTCCTCCAAAGCAGAGTGGTTTAGGCAACAATTTTACAATATCCTCAAAAGGAATCAAAGCTTCTGGTTCAGAAGAGGGAGTGAACTTGGGCTGGTCATTCACTTTGGACAGAACATGTTTTAGAAATTTTACAATGAAGTCCCCATATTCATCAGTTCCGGTAACTTCAGCAACATAATGGGAAATTGTGGTTTTTTCTAAAATCTTCACGATAACAAAGTTTCCCTCTTTCACATCTGTCTTGTTGAATTCTATATTTTCTTCTTCCTCTAGTTCATCTTTAGAAAAGGTTTCAAAATCAGTCGAGTCACTTTCAATCAGCTGGTTCGCATTCAACTTTTCTTTCATAATTTTTGACAAAGCACTTGTCTTTTCCCGTTCGGGAAAAGGTCGGTCTGTCACAAAAGATGACAAATATTCATCAGCTCCAAATGTATCTCAATTGAAAGGACTGATATCAGTGACGGCAAATCCTGCTTGGATGTTGCTAGGTGTAAATGCAAGAGGGTAGGCTTTGGCAACAATTTCTGGTATGTCATAGATTGTCATTGGTTTCCCAGGATTAGTGGTCATCCATGAATCACAACTACTGTTGTAATATCTCTTAAATGGTCCATAAACACATCTGTCGAGAGGTTGCAACTTGTGGCTACAATGGGGTGGGAATGTGAGCATTGTCACTCCATTTGCCTTGGCGAGAACCAAAACTTCAATAGAGATATGGCTGTCATGGTTATCTAGAATCAGAAGCACTGGGTGATCTTTGGAACTTCCAGAGTATTTGATGAAATGGTTCATCCATCGAATAAATTATCAGCTGTCATCCATCCACTGGGATGTGCAGCACCAATGCAGTCTTTTGGACCATTTTTTATCATATAATCTTTGAAATGCACCCTTGGAAATATGAAAAGTGGAGGAATGCTGTTTCCCAGTGCATTTATACATGCACACATTGTCAAAAGAGTTCCCCGTTCTGCTGATGTCATTCGGCCAACTTGTTTTGCACCTTTCACAGCAATGATTTTTGATGGTTTCTGCACTGTGGTTACACCAGTTTCATCTACATTGTATATATCACCTGCTGAGAAATTACTTCTTTCTATAATGAAGTGGAGTTTATCAAAGAACTCATTTATGTTAACACGGTTGAAGCTTGTTGCTCTTGACAAACTTGTTGCCTGTGGAATGCGAAGTGACAGTAAAGCACAATGACGTTTCATAAATCCTTCTGCCCAATCTAAGCTAACCTTTTCAATTTAACTTTTTTTACTATTGTTACGAGACATATAAATTTATTAATTTAAACATTTGAAGAAGTGTAAACTAACAGAATATAACACAAAAACTAATAAACTATGAATGATATTTTCCATGGGGTACATTGATCCATGCTAAATGTACCCCATTCCCAATTGGATCAATGTGCCCCACATCACCATTTCAGACATAAATCTATTTTACGCAAAACAGGCTAGCAGCCATGACAAATATTTTAGTACATACTGCAGCTATGTTATATTAAACTCCAGTAGCTAATGAAAACAATTGCTTACATAAATGGACTTTTCCACGATATTCTAATTTTTCGAGTTTCACCTGTATGTTATTCTGAGGCTTTAGCAAGGCTGTGCAACCGTTCCTGCTGTGCTTTAGAAAGGGAATGAAACTCCGCTAAGTTTGGAGCTTGTTAACACAAGCTGGGATAGGATATCTTAATCAATATATCCTCATCCACATTCCTAAGCATTCCCACAAAAGATTCAGAAACTAAGCTCGATTTCAGTGAGACCGATTCCTGGTGCGGATAGGATTTCAGCCTTTGTGTGGGGAGTAAGAGAGGGACAGCTAAAGGCAGGATTTGGTGTCTGAATGGCGCAGCAAGCCCTTTTCAAAAGTGTTGGCCCTAGGTAGGGTGTGCAGCGGCGAAGGAAGCCGCTCAGGTGCCTGGGGCAGCACCCATGGGGCGGGGAAGGGTGGGGCAAGCTACCCATAGGGGTGGGGCACACCATGGGGCCTCTGGAGTCTGCCTGCCTCCTCCCACTCAGCCGCCCTACAGCTGGGGGGGGGCAGCGGTCAGACCGTTTGGGCAGCGCGGAGCCTGCATGCGCTCAAGCCACCGCGTCTGTCCGAGGAGACATGTGGCTCGGGTGCGCTGCAGGCCCCACGGTGAGTACAACCCTGCATTTTGTCACACACACCCCCTCAGTGGTGACACCCGGGGCGGTCCCCACCCACTGCACCCCCTTCCTCCGCCCCTGGGGTTGTGGAGGGCAATTCCAGCAGCAAAGGGCCAACACTGGAACCACTTCTGGCTTGAGCCACCTGTGGATCTGCCCCAACACTCCGCTCTGATTCCATTCCAAATCCTGCGACGACTCAGCTCAAACCTTTCATTCCTCTGCAGGCTAATTTTCTGCAGCACAGAGGGTCCTGCGGCAGAGGTGAGCATGGTGCCCAACGCCACAGGAACAAACTGCGTAATGGCCAGGTTGCCCCATACTTCGTGCACAAAGAAGGGGCACTTTGGCATGTGCCATGCTTCGGGTAATTGTGAAGCACAAAGACACAACAAAATGCAGTTTGACAGCGGTGCAAAGGCACAAATTTTGCAAGGTTTCGGCTTCTTTTGAATTCCCAAGGTGTTTTATTCATTTACTTCATTAAAATGATTTATTGCTTGCCCTTCATAAGCACCGATCAGGCCAACGTGGGGTACAAGACAAAATAAACAACACCATAAACTATACACAATCATCAATAAAACAATATCCAAACTCATCAGAAAAGAAAAGAAAATACTTCGAGTCAAGGACTTGTGGGAACTTCAGAAGTGGGTGAATTTGGAAGTTGCAAAAGACACTCAGACAGGGTTGAGGGGGGAGGCACACATGTGATGGGATATCCTTTGTATTGTGCATTCACGATTACTAGGATTTATGGTGCTATTGGGGCTGTCATTCACGATTCCACTTTGAAAACGTTTGGAGACTGAAAACCCATAACCTCCTGCTAAAATCCTCGTAATTTTTCGAACAATAAACGTTCTGGGGTTTGTACAGGTCGTCCCACCATTGTTGCACTATAGCCCTGCAAGACAGCCATAATGTGGTAGCACTGGGGAAACCTTGCAGAACAACTAATAAAGCAGAATAATCCCACCACGAATGCATTGTGTCAAGAACACATTGCAGGACCCCTCTGCAATAAAACACCAGTCTGGAGGGGCGCTCGGTCAACATGCATCTTTGGAACACAGGTGGCTTCAATCACAAATACAGAGCGGGCTGTTAGCTTGCTATATTAACCACCTAGTTTATATTAACCTGCGTCCTCATTAGGAATGGGCAAATCTGTCCATTTTGATTCCTCTCGTTTTTCCAGCTGTGTTCTCTACATTCCCACATCAGTTTATGATTATGATTATCTTTAAAGGCCCTCGTGAACATTCAGAGACAGCTTAGTGCGAACCTCTCCGAGTGTACACGTTTTGTATGCACTTTTGCCCAATATACACATTTTTGCAAGCAGTTTCCCCTACTATAATGCCCCTTTTAATGTTATTTCCACTAATAAAGGCACACTAATATTTGCACGCGCTTTCCCCTAGTGTACGCACTTTTGTACACATTGCTTGACTGAAGAAGTGCATTGCAAAGTTAAAGGAAGTGTGGGTTTTGAAGAAGAAGAAGAAGAAGAAGAAGAAGAAGAAGAAGAAGAAGAGGAGGAGGAGTTTGGATTTGATATCCCGCTTTTCACTACCCGAAGGAGTCTCAAAGCGGCTAACATTCTCCTTTCCCTTCCTCCCCCACAACAAACACTCTGTGAGGTGAGTGGGGCTGAGAGACTTCAGAGAAGTGTGACTAGCCCAAGGTCACCCAGCAGCTGCATGTGGAGGAGAGGAGACCCGAACCCGGTTCCCCAGATAACGAGTCTACCACTCTTAACCACAATGAACAATGGCTATGTTAGCAAACAACAGCAACAACCACAACCAATAATAATTCAGTTTATATACTGCCCTTTATCTGAAGATCCCAGGGTGGTTTTGGGGGGAGGGACACCCAAAGTTGTTGAGCCTTTTTTTCCTTTGGTGGGAATCGATCAGGATATACGCGATTGGCCAGGATCGGCCAGGAATGCCCTGCGATCGACCACTAGATCGAAAATGACATGCCTGGCGTACAGCATTGAGAACATATTTTATGGAGCATCGATGATAAAAACATATTAAAAAGCACAATGGCAGACAGCATAGTCATAATATAATCATAATAACAGCCCCCCCCCATCCCACAGCTTTAACAGGCCATAGATAATTTAATGGCCATAGGCTTGGGTAAAGAGGAATGCTTTTGCCTGGGTGTCGCGGTCACCCTCTCAGACCTGAGCAGCACCCCCGGACGTTTAATGGTCTATTGGTAACTGCCCCAACGGCGTATGGTATATCCGCTGCCACCAGCCAGTATTCACTCTGGCAATGAATAACTCACTTCAGATTCGGAATGTGGTAAAAATAAAACATAAGTTTCTTTATTGTTTGTACAAAGCGTAATGGTTTCAAATGACTTGGTAAAACGTTTAATATAACTGTATGGTTATTCAGATAAGTATATTTCAACTCTCTACCTAGTATTCCAATAACTATCCCTAATGCCTCCTGTTAATTATTCAACCTGCTCTAGCTCTGCTCATTAGCTCTATCTCCCTCTCTCTATCCCCCTCTAACTCTGACTCAACTGCCTAACTTACAACCTCTAACTGCCTTTTCTATCCTCTCTAACTGCCATCCTCCCACTCTCTAATTGCCTGGAGAGCTCCCATTGGTCAATCTCCTCCCTGCCAAGTTAACCCTTGGAGAACCTTTGGGGTGAAACGCCACACTGGGGTCCAGTGCTTTACTCCCCTAAAAAAAATGTTTAGGGGTACTTTCATTTTCCTACTCATATTGAAATACTGCCCCTCAATGAGGCCAAACTTAGATTCACAAAATGTTTAGGGGTCTGAATACCCCTGCGTACCCCCAGAAAAAAAGCACTGCTGGCGCCTAAAGACATGCAATGATGGTGCCAGATGAGAGCACTTCACAAACAGGGAACCAGTACAGAAAAGGCCAGTTCTCTTGTGGCCACCCTCTGCAGGAGATGTAGAATAGGATGTCCCTATTTTCATTGGAGAATTGTTGTAGGGTAAAAAGGTCAAGGTAAAGGACCCCTGGACGGTTAAGTCCAGTCAAAGGCGACTATGGGGTTGCGGCGCTCATCTCGCTTTCAGGCCGAGGGAGCCGGTGATTGTCCGCAGACAGCTTTCCGGGTCATGTGGCCAGCAGGACTAAACCACTTCTGGTGCAACGGGACACTGTGATGGAAACCAGAGCACACAAAAACGCCGTTTACCTTTCCACCACAGCAGTACTTATTTATCTACTTTCACTGGTGTGCTTTCTTTTTTCTTTTTTATAGAAATAAATCTTTATTGAGAATTATAACATTCATACATTAAAAACAATGCTCAACAAAACAAACATCACACACACCCATAACCATAATACAACAAAAAGAAAATTGAACAAAACAAATCATACATATTTATTCATTCATGCTATCTATTAATAAAATATCAATATTTACTACTTAAATAAATAAATCATAACCAATCCAAGTTAATCATAAATCATAATACCTAGTTGTACACTTGACTTAGGCTTCCGCCTGCCCTCCTCCCGGGTTGCTTAAATTTACTCGTTACTGCATTTTCCAACCATTTAACCAAATTTCATGTGAATTTATCAACTTTTTATCTTTCCTTCCCTTTTTTACCAACACAGAATGTTAGAAATGGATCCAAGTTTTTATATTCGGGCACTGTTTTTTCATATATATTCCAAATTTCTCCCATCTTTGATTAAATTTTTGATTACTAACACCATTTACCTTTCCGCCTGAGGGGTACCTATTTATCTACTTGCACGGGTGTGCTTTCGAACTGCTAGGTTGGCAGGAGCTGGAACAGAGCAACGGGAGCTCACTCCGTCACTGGGATTCAAACCGCCGACCTTCTGATTGGCAAACCCAAGAAGCTCAGTGGTTTAGACCACAGCTCCACCCGTGTCCTGAATAAACAAGCACACAATCACTGGTAGCTCCACCCACCACTGTGAAGCTCAAAGCAATGAAAATGATGCTTCCCCAGCTGTTGCCATTGGCTGTGGGTTTCTTGTGATGTCGCAAAAGCACTTGGCAACTGAGTGGATATAAAGGCAGGCCAAAAGAAAAGCCCTTTTCTATTTCCAGCAGGACACACCTGGCAATGGATGTGACATTCAGCACTGCCCAGGTTTCTTTCACTTGGATGAGGCAAACTGGTGAATGGAATGAGGCAATCCTCTGGCAGCGGGATGCTCTGGAGCAATAATAAGGCAGGTTTGCTTTCTTGAAGGCTGCTGGTATCTGTGATTAGAAGCTGGCGGACATCTCATGATGGAACTAACAATAGCTTCTGGCACAATGGGACACCAGGACGGAAACCAGAGCACATGGAAACGCCGTTTACCTTCCCGCTGCAATGGTACCTATTTATCTACTTGCGCTGGCGTGCTTTCGAACTGCTAGGTTGGCAGGAGCTGGGTCAGAGCAACGGGAGCTCACTCCGTCACACGGATTCGAACCGCCGGCCTTCCGATCGGCAAGCCCAAGAGGCTCAGTGGTTTAGACCAGAGTGCCACCCTCTCTGTTGGAGGGTATGGCTTAATCAGCCTCCTTGCACTCATGCCCACTTAACTCTGTCCCAGCTCTTTACTTTGGGAGAACCTAACAGGCACTGAAAACTTCTAAATCTCTGTGTAGTGCTTTGTAGAGAAACATTGACTGCAGAACCGTAGGCATTCGAAGTCCCGGCCAGATTGCGTGCTCTTCCATTATCATTGTCGGTCTGGAGTGCCTTCCCCAAAATCAATGAAGTGTGTCTGAATCAGCATCGGCATAACTCAGGAAGCCCAGACCTGGCTCTCTGCCTCCACGAGGAGCTATTATAGCCATGTTGACAGTTTAACAATCATATTGAAAACAAAATAAATGCCCTGTCCTGGCTGGAACCTAATCAGCGTTAAGATGCTACAGTAATAAGCACTTTATAAATGCCTGAGAATGGACACAGCGAAAGATCTATGCACCCGAGGATGATTAAAACAGAAGGGAGTTTAAAAAACTTTCCCCTTCAGACATGGTGTTTTGCTTTGACAATCGACTTGTCAGTTTCAGTTTTGTTCCTAGTCAATTTCGCAGAAGAGATTTCAAGCCCTGCTGAATTGGATATAAATGAGAGAGGCTGTTAGCTTCTCCTGGCAATTTCGAGAGCACAGTCTCTCTGCCATTCCCAAGCGGTAGGTTAGATGGAAAAGTTCTGAGCCAAAAGGGAAAGGAGCACGGGGGGGGGGGGGCAGCACTTTTGTGAAAACTTTTTTGGCAGTGGAAAAAAGCACCTTTTTTGGCTGTGGAAGGGGATTGCTCCCGGAGACGGGGGTGTCAAAGTGTTCATGGAGCCAGCTTTGATTCTACGAAGCATTGTGCGATCATCACACTCACTATGCGCTCTCCGATAGGCTAAGGCCATTGCGTGTTGAGGTCCCCAGACCACCCCTCAAATAATTCACACTTCAGACATGATTTAAGTTTAAGGTTTTTGGCATTAATTTGGCCACAACTTTATTCAAATACAAATTACGTGAGTGGTTGCTTAGGCATTGGTTCAGACTATCTGTCCCTCTAGGGACAGAACTGACATTTGTCAGTAAGGGGAAAACCCTATTTGGGGAGAGAATTGGAGCCGGGGGTCTGGCCCTCGCCTCTCCCCAATGTTCCCAGGGGCTCTTGCATGGCCCTGGCCCCTGGCCGGGGGATATGGACAAAAGCATAGCGAGCCCCTGGATTCCTTTAACGGAATTCCCCGCGCAGCAGCAGCATTGGAGGGGCAGCCACCGTCACTTCTGACCCCTCCACCAACCAATAATAACCAATGCCTAACCGCCAACCTTACAAAGTTGTGACTAATTGCTACGCAGTAGACGAAAACCAGATGGCACCAGCCAATCAGCCAAATGGACAAAATTCCTACCAGGCCCCTGCCCCAAGAGCAGACGACCCCATGACAGGCATAGCAAGGTCACACACAGAGGCCTAGTAAAAGGGAGGAAGGGCGGGAGATCCGATGCACGCAGCGAAGAGGAGGAATGAGCAGCGTGCTAGACAATATATAGACCCTGGCCTGTCAATCAACAAATTGCTACATACAAATCTCCCCAGCTACAACCTGGACCCGATTACAAGAGACCATCTATCCTAACCCGCCCAGCAACAGAGGGGTGTCTTACTGGCCCCCACCGCAACACGTGCTCTCCAGGAGAGAGAACACGCTTTCATGCGACTCTTCCCGGGAAGGAGACCAAAAGATTGTGATGACAAAGGGAAGTAGGGAGCAAAAAGGTGGGTTCTCGAAGGGACATTCCATTTTTTGCATGAGATCATGCAAGCAATTTTGGGTGCCACGATCTCTCTCGCTGCACTCTCCTCCCCCCTCAAAAAGTGGGGGGTTTGGGGTGTGTGTGAGAGTGAGGCATGGGTCACATGACTTGCCTAAGAGCATGGCCCAGAAGACTCTTGCCCCAGTTTTGGGTCTCCAAAAGTTGGACCTTATGACATATTGGGAGGAATCACCCTCTTCTGATCATTCTGCCAGGGCAAACATTTCTACTTTCCAGATGGAATGATCTCCCTCCCCTTCCCTGTCCAAGGGTTCTCCTGACCCTCCAGAGCAGATTTGGGTGAGGCATAGAGAATATATGGGGCCACAAATGGTGAAAAGACCCATTGTACCATCAGGAGTCCTTGCGCTGGCTTCCAGTTAGTTGGATATGGGTCATTACTTTCATCCTAAAAAAAAATTAAGCAGGTATATATATGCTTTAATCTGCCAGTCATAGTGGGATGGGCCTTGTGAGTGATTGACTAGCCAGAATACCAACAGTGGGGCTTGGATATAATGTGATATAAGAGAATTTGCAGACATTTCATTTTGAGAGGAGGGAATGCAGCTGAGCCGAGGCATTGTTTCTGAATATTCTGAATAGGGGTGTGCAAGAACCGTCCCAGGAAATTTCACTAGCCCCTGCACAATTCTTTTTTGTCCACTCCAACATTCCTCCAGAGCTGGGAGCAGAAACTTCCAAATTCTGTTCCGGGCACCACAATTTAAGAAGGATGTTGACAAGCTGGAGCGTGTGGAGAGGAGGGCAACCAGGATGATTAAGGGTCTGGAAAGTAAGCCTTAATCCTGACAAGCTGGAACGTGTCCAGAGAAGGGCAACCAAAATGGTCAAAGGCCTGGAAACGATGCCTTATGAGGAACGGCTTAGGGAGCTGGGTATGTTTAGCCTGGAGAAGAGAAGGTTAAGGGGTGATATGATAGCCATGTTCAAATATATAAAAGGATGTCATATAGAGGAGGGAGAAAGGTTGTTTTCTGCTGCTCCAGAGAAGCGGACACAGAGCAATGGATTCAAACTACAAGAAAGAAGATTCCACCTAAACATTAGGAAGAACTTCCTGACAGTGAGAGCTGTTCGACAGTGGAATTTGCTGCCAAGGAGTGTGGTGGAGTCTCCTTCTTTGGAGGTCTTTAAGCGGAGGCTTGACAGCCATCTGTCAGGAATGCTTTGATGGTGTTTCCTGCTTGGCAGGGGGTTGGACTGGATGGCCCTTGTGGTCTCTTCCAACTCTATGATTCTATGATTCTACAAGGAGTGCTTGAAGGAGCCAGGTATGTTTAGCCTGGAAAAGAGGAGACTGAGAGGAGATATGATAGCCATCTTCAAGTATCTCAAGGGCTGTCCCATGGAGGAGGGAACATGCTTGTCTTCTCCTGCTCTGGAGGGTAGGACTCGAACCAATGGCTTCAAGTCACAAGAAAGGAGATTCCAACTAAACATTCAGAAAAACCTTCTGACAGTAAGAGCTGTTCAGCAGTGGAACAGACTCCCATGAGAGGTGGTGGACTCGCTTTCCCTGGAGGTTTTTAAGCAGAGGTTGGATGGCCATCTGTCATGGATGTTTTAGCTGAGATTCCTGCATTTCAGGGGGGTTAGACGGGTCCCTTCCAACTCTAAGATTCTATGATTCTATGAAAACCAACTTTAAAAATATCCCGCTGAGTGTATTTGAATCTGTGAACCTGTAAAAGTTGTAAGAAAGGTGAAGATGGCTTGAGAGATGCTTTTCTCCCCAAGGCGTACACATGCATTACCATAATTTTGCTCCTGATCATTGGGTTTGCAGGTTTTTGAATTTATACAACAACCTGCATAAAGGTAAAGGTAAAGGGACCCCTGACCGTTAGGTCCAGTCGTAGACAACTCTGGGGTTGCGGCGCTCATCTCGCTCTATAGACCGAGGGAGCCGGCGTACAGCTTCCAGGTCATGTGGCCAGCATGACTAAGCCGCTTCTGTTGAACCAGAACGCCGTTTACCTTCCCGCTGGAGTGGTACCTATTTATCTACTTGCACTTTGACGTGTTTTTGAACTGCTAGGTTGGCAGGAGCAGGGACCGAGCAACGGGAGCTCACCCTATTGTGGGGATTCGAACCGCCGACCTTCTGATCAGCAAGCCCTAGGCTCAGTGGTTTAACCCACAGTGCCTCGCCATCACTGTCTTCAGGTTTCTCTCCAGGAGAAACAAATAAATGATTAAGGTAAAGGTTTGGATTGTGTTTGTCCTTTGGTGAGCTGCTCCACCTGTGCCTGACTCCAATTCACTCCTAGCCTCTTTTTTAAAAACACCTGTCTTCTTCTTCTCCTGCCAAAACGACTGCTCCATAACAAGTGCCCTTCTTTTTTTTAAAAAATATTTTTATTAAAGATTTTCTTGATTTACAAAGGTAATGCAATGTCTCTCTCGTGTTTTCCCATATAACATTTTTACAAATTGGTTGTTGTTGATACTTAGGGGGGGGGGGCGGATTTCAGAATGCAACGTCTTGGTGACTTTAGATTAGTTCATGAAAGAGCCCACTAGGTGGCAGTATGTGGTCCCATTTTTGTCACCTCTGGAATGTTGATTTAAAACCTACCCTTGGAATTATTTTGATTTTTCCGCTGAGAATAGCCTACCTACCTCCCCTATTTGCTGTTTGTAGGAGCATTTTTCAGTGCCAATTTCCCACTAACCTCCCGGCTTTATTGGGCTGCAAACATCATTTGAAGCTGCAGTGAACCTTTTTTAAAAAATAAGAATATGAGAAAGCCACATTCACACTGATGATCTCTCTTATGCTCCTACTCAGCTGCCTTTTTAGGATTCTTCCACATGAATGGGTTGGCAGGTGATTGGCACTATGAATCGGAGAAGCAGGAGCCCGCACTTTCCAAGGGGAATCCCCCGTTCCCGTTGCAAGCAGGACTAACGTATGAGCTACAGCTCCCATCTTGCCAAATGGAACTCCAAACAACCAGTGTTGGAATCACGCCTTTCCAATGAGGTATTTCCTGTTTTGAAGGCTAAATTCCTGCTAGCAGCGCATATGGAAGCAACACCTGGAAAGGAACCTAAGATTCTGGAATGTTTACAATCTAGTATGAAGCACTACATGCTGGAATAATTCAGGAAAAATGCCTTGAGCAATAGCCTAAAGGTTACCAGATGTTACCAAAGGTTACAAATCTGTCCCCTGATAAAATCCATCTATTGAGTAGGAAGTTGAAAAGTGTCCCCGGATTCATTGAATAAAATCTGGTAACCTTACAATAGTCTGATGTGCAGAAATTAAGCTGCCATGGGCTTACCTAGCAGCATCAGAATGGGTGGCCATCTTTGTTTCCCACAATGCCCTTCACATTACATGGTTCCAGGGCATTGTGGGAATTTTTTATATATATAAATTTTATTATGCAAACTAAGTAACAAAAAATATTACAGCATACTTAACATGGATGTGCATCAAACCTTATATATACACGTATCACTATATAGTAATACACATCAATATATAGTACTATATACTAATATCAAAAATCAAACACCCAGAAACAAACAAACAAACAAATAGACAAAAAATACAATATATAACAAATGATTACCCCGCCCCCCAGTCCCCCCCCAACCCCCCAGAATCATATTCTCATGCATTGTGGGAAATTTAAGCGGACTCCATCGCTTTTGCCACAAGGCAAACCTGACATAGGAGAGGGCCCACTCAAACCTGCGGCTGGCTCTGGAGTTAGAAAGATTTGCCAGCTAAAAGGAAGAAGAGTTTGGATTTGATAGGAGTCTCAAAGCGGCTAACATTCTCCTTTCTCTTCCTCTCCCACAACAAACACTCTGTGAGGTGAGTGGGGCTGAGAGACTTCAGAGAAGTGTGACTAGCCCAAGGTCACCCAGCAGATGCATGTGGAGGACATAGCTGTCAACTTTTCCCTTTTTTTAAGGGAAATTCCCTTATTCTGAATAGGATTCCTCGCAAGAAAAGGGAAAAGTTGACCGCTATGGTGGAGGAGTGGAGACGCGAACCCGGTTCACCAGATTACGAGTCTACCACTCTTAATCACTACACCACCCTACACAGGAAATGCAAGTCAACCACACTTCCAGCTTCCTCCCTTCCCCATACAGTGGTACCTCGGGTTAAGAACTTGCTCTGGACCGCATCCTGCCCAGCTGCGTGGTCGTGGCCCAGCGGTAGACTACTGCAGCATAGCATCACAGAACTGTAGAGTTGGAAGGGACCCCAAGGGTCATCTAGTCCAACCCCCTGCGATGCAGAAATCTCGGCTAAACTACCCATGGCAGATGGCATGGGCAGCAGGAGTCCCATGTGGGACCCTGGTGCGCCCAAAGCCCTCTTGGGAGGCTTCCCACTATGCAGCAAGCAGGCCAGGCCCCCAGCGCCACAATTATTCACAAAGCGCACACTTCCAGGAGGCAGGGTTACCGGGAGGCCACGGCATGCCGATAAGGCTGTGATATACGGCGCGGCTGATAAGAAACGCTGTCCTTAATTGGCCTAGATTGCCTGTATCATTGCTCGCCGAGATGAGTGTTGCCGTGTTTTTACACGCCGCTGTAACACGCTGTCTGCTTCCGCCCGCACGCCCCTAAATCAACTCAGAAATATGCACACGGCCGCTCCACCCCCCCCCCCTGGGCTGTCAGGCATATTGCTTGGCCGTGACACTCATCACAGCCACGCCAGGGGCAGAGAGCGAGGCGTGGGTTTCGAGCCACAGCCACCCACCCATTTCTTCGGCAGTACAGTGGTACCTCGGGTTAAGAACTTAATTCGTTCCGGAGGTCCGTTCTTAACCTGAAACTGTTCTTAACCTGAAGCACCACTTTAGCTAATGGGGCCTCCCGCTGCCGCTGTGCCGCCAGAGCACGATTTCTGTTCTTATCCTGAAGCAAAGTTCTTAACCTGAAATATTATTTCTGGGTTAGCGGAGTCTGTAACCTGAAGCGTCTGTAACCTGAAGGATATGTAACCTGAGGTACCACTGTACAGAGAAGGGGGAAAGGGCCCAGCAGAATCCCATCTGTACCCAAGCATTCTCGGGCTGTATGCAAGAAGAGTGTGGGTGGAAGTTGGGGGGGGGGTAGGAGCAGGGGGGCGGAGCAAGAAAATGTTGCTATCTTTGGTTAGGGGCTGGGGTGAAATCCACATTTCCTTTAAATGGCAAACATACCTAATATGCAAAACAAAATAGAAAATTCTTTCCAGTAGCACCTTAGAGACCAACTGAGTTTGTTCTTGGTATGAGCTTTTGTGTGCATGGTATCTGAAGAAGTGTGCGTGCACACGAAAGCTCATACCAAGAACAAACTCAGTTGGTCTCTAAGGTGCTACTGGAAAGAATTTTCTATTTTGTTTTGACTATGGCAGACCAACACGGCTACCCACCTATACCTAATATGCAGTTTCGGAAACAATACATGAACTGAGAAACACAGCCACCCTTCGAAATTCAGTGCTCTCTCCCCGTTGCTAAGAATTGCACTTCAGTGAAAAAGTGCACATAACAGGAGGGGGTTGGCATACCGGGAGGGGGGGGGCATGCACCCATAGGAAACTTTTCCAATCACCCTGATTGAGGGGGGAAAGAAACTTAAGATGCAATGGCTTAATTCACTGAGTCACAGTATCTGAAGAAGTGTACATGCACACGAAAGCACATACCAAGAACAAACTTAAAGATAAAGGTAGAGGGACCCCTGACCATTAGGTCCAGTTGCGTCCGACTCTGGGGTTGCAGCGCTCATCTCGCTTTATTGGCTGAGGGAGCCGGCGTACAGCTTCCAGGTCATGTGGCCAGCATGACTAAGCTGCTTCTGGCGAACCAGAGCAGCACATGGAAACGCAGTTTACCTTCCCACCGGAGTGGTACCTATTTATCTACTTGCACTTTGACGTGCTTTTGGACTGCTAGGTGGGCAGGAGCTGGGACCGAGCAACAGGAGCTCACCCTGTCACGGGGATTCGAACCGCCGACCCTCTGATCAGCAAGCCATAGGCTCTGTGGTTTAACCCACAGCGTTTAACGCCACCTGCGTAATATGTAGGAGACTCTAAATGTGAGTTTTAGAGACACAGGCTGTATCTAATGATCTCTTCAAGGTCTTTTATCCCCATACTGCATTACTCATTCCAGGTCCTGGGAGAACAGAGGGCACTTTGTACTTCTGAGCGCAAGGCAGGGGAGACAAGGGAGATCTCATCCAGCTCAAACTGACCCTAATGGCCTGGATGCAAGTTTAGCCAGAGGACTTCTCCCGCAAAGGATGTTTCGTAGCATCTTCTTTGTAGCCCTGTTGGACTCTGCCACCTAGTGGCAGGCCAAGAGAGAAGCATGGCTTTTGGAAGGCTCCTGCAGTCTGCCCTCCTCCCTCCCTGCCACCCACTTCCTGTCTAGCAGTGGGCGAGCAATTTGGTTCAGGGTGACCCTACCTATGAAAATGCATTCTGCAGCTCCCGAAACAGTAAGTGAAGCAAAGCCCTTGAAATCTGCACTCCTCCGAATTTTGTGTCTCAGTGCTCCGGTCACGTAATGCTTACAAAAATGTGTGTGTCAGGGTGTGCATTAAAAACGCACATATTCATGAAACATGAACATGCAAAAAATTGCTTGCAGAAATGTATATCATAGGCAGAACGGCATGTATAAATGTGTGTGTGTTAGGAGATAATGTGCAGTAATAGCCTGATGTGTTTTCAAGAGGATTTTTTTTTAAAAAAATAATAATCACATACTGATATGGCAATACAGAAACAAGATGAACGGGGAGGAATCGTGTCCCTCCCTTGATCGATTTGTCCCTCCCTAAGTGGGTAAAGGTATTAGATGGGTGGAGGAGAAATTGTGATACCCCCCCCCCACACACACCAAATTCTTATTACTGGGTTGCTCTCAAACCTTTTGCTGCCTAAGACGTAAGCCAAGATGGCACATGCATAAACCCATTTCACAGCTAGGAACTAACTGTACTGATGGGTCAACACCACCCACCATGCATGAGAGCAGCAGGGCAGCTTAAGGGGCAGAGGGAAAGCTTTGTGGCAAATGTAACATTGCCTTCCAACATAAAACCATAGTGTTATAAGAATTCTAAGGTCTCAAATATAAAAGAAATGTTCATAAATGTACAAGGCATACATAAGTATATAAACCAGCTGTCTGAAATAGTACAGGAGAGCAATCCTGAAGACATTTTGACTCTCCCAGTGACTTCAAATATTTCTCTGCAGCAAGGGAGGCAAATGGGAAAAGCCTTCCCATTGTCTTTTTGCTTACAAATCCTGTCTTAAAGGGCGTATTTGTGTATGAATAGGGGACGCGGGTGGGGCTGTGGTCTAAACCACAGAGCCTAGGGCTTGCCAATCAGAAAGTCAGCGGTTCGAATCCCTGCGATGGGGTGAGCTCTCGTTGCTCGGTCCCTGCTCCTGCCCACCTAGCAGTTCGAAAGCACGTGAAGTGCAAGTAGATAAATAGGTACCGCTCCGGTGGGAAGGTAAACGGTGGTTCCGTGCGCTGCTCTGGTTCACCAGAAGCAGCTTAGTCATGCAGGTCTGCCTGCGGACAAACACCGGCTCCCTCGGCCAATAAAGCGAGATGAGCGCCGCAACCCCAGAGTCGCCCGCAACTGGACTTAACGGTCAGGGGTCCCTTTACCTTAGGGTGAGCCTATTCAGGAAATAAAATATTTACCATCACAAAAGAAAGGCCAGGCTCCCCAGGTAAAGCAATCAGTGACCATTGTCAGGTATCCTGGCAGACAGGATTCTGCTGTAGACCACCTCCTGTGATGTATTTCTGCTGTAGACCACCTCCTTCTGTGATGTATGTATGGTTTTTTTTTTGGGGGGGGGTGTCTTGGGCTACAGGGTGGGCAATTTCCGAAGTCTATATAAGGGCTTGCGCACCATTGTTCTGGGTTCTTTCCTTCCTCCTGTGTGTGGAGAGTGGGGACCCTGTTGCAAAATTACTATTATTATTTAGGGAAGTTTTTAATCTGTGATATTCTAATGTATTTTAATATTTGTTGGAAGCTGCCCAACAAATAATAAAATTTTTATTATTATTATTATTATTATTATTATTATTATTATTATTACAGTATTTTTCTAGTGCAATAAAGATCAGGCTTACTAGCTGCTTTGCTTCTCAATATACTCTGTTATTTTCTCCTACCAATAGGGAACCCACTTAAGGTCTCTATACAGGCTCTTGAATACCCCAGAAGGGAAAAGGATCAGTTTTTTTTTCTTATAACAATAGAATTGTAGAGTTGGAAGGGACCCCAAGAGTCATCTAGTCCAACATCTTGCAATCAGGAATCACAGCTAAAGAATTCCTGACAGATGGCCTTCCAATCTCTGTTTAAAAACCTGCAGGGAAGGAGAGGCTGCAGCCTTCCGTGGTAAACCATTCCCCCATCGAACAGCTCTTGCTGTCAGAAAGTTCTTTGTATTGTTTAGGCAGAATCTCATTTCTTGCCAGTCGAAGCCATTGGTTTGGGGAGTCCCATACGCTTGCTCCATATTCCAACACTTCTCACTGTCCCCCACCTGAATCCAGCATCTGCTGGTAGGCAACCTAAGGCTCATGGGCCACAAGTGACCCAGTTGCCTTCTGGATCTGGCCCGCGGACAGTCTGGGAATCGTCGCGTGGATCGGCGTGGTTGATTCTGATCGTTCAGGCTGTTCCATTCCACACACACACACCCCGCCACGGCAGCTCCTCCCTCCCCCTCCTGGCTTTTTCCTGCCCTGCCTAGAGGAGGAAGGGGGCTGGGCTTTGTTGAGCTGCAGTTGGCTGAGTGCAATTTTAAGCAGCTCCTCTCCAGACCCAGCCCTTTCACACCGCTCATTGTCCCCCCACCGCTGCCAGCTCCTGCCACTCGCAAGGCACAGGTAATCAGCCACCGGGACTCATCCGCTGCTGTGGAGAAGGGAGGGGAGAGTCATGAGGGGGGATTTCCCCCCAAAATATAGTCTGGCCCCCCACAAGGTCTGAGGGACAGTGGACCAGCCCCCTGCGGAAAAAGTTTGCAGACCCCTGAACTGGATGGACCAATGGACTGACTCAGTATGAGGTCACTTCCTTTGTTATGAAAAGTTTGCGTTAACTTCTAAAATTGGAATTCTTGGATCGCTCATTACATAAGTGTGTGTAGCACTGCAGCCCAAATTCCTAAGAAGGAAAAGAAACAGATGTCGCTCATTTGCATAAATTAATTTACTTAAGTACATGCAAATGTATGGTTGCCTATTTTCTGACAGTGAGACTAAACCTTTTAAAAAAAACAAAAACAGGCAGGCTGTTGTTTAAAAAATTAATTTCTCAAGGGCTGGTAACTTTGTGATTAGTTTACTGGGCGTACTGTTTCCTTTAGTGGTGCTACTCAGGGATTCGAGATAAGCCAAGTGCCTTAGTGCTTTACCCTAAGGAATGATTGTAGAAGTAAACTATGATAAAATATGGATTTCAGTTTGAACCAGGAGTGTGCAAAATTGCTAGGAGGTGCAAAATTTCAACACCCAGTGCTGCCTCAATACTGCTGCGTGCTTCCCTCACTGGACTCTGTTGAAAACGGCTTCTCCTATGAACCAGTAACCTCTCCAGACAACTTTTCTTTTCTTATCTCTGCGACTGTGATCTCCTGGATAACGTGGAGGCAGTTGAATGCACAGGCATACTCTGGCCATTTCCTTTCCTCCCACCCACCCCATCCTCACGGCCCCGGGTGCTGGCAACCCCAGCTATGCCACTGTGGCTGGGTGCCAATAGTAGCTGGTGCCCAACAATGTTTGGAGTGTCCCAGGTTGGGGAGCTGTCTTCTAGGAAGAGGACTTTATGAGGCAGAATAGGCACTCACCCAAATGTAACCTTTTGCTCCACACTTTCTAGGCACAAGTCCATGCTTTCAAGCTTCATGTCAGAGCACTCCTCCCTCCTCTCTCTGGCACTTTCCCCAGGAAAACCCGCTCTTTAATGTTGAATCAGAACAAACAGCAATTCAGGATTGCTGTTTGCTCCAGTTCAATGTTAAAGAGCAGTTTTCCATGGGGAAAGCACCAGAGCCCCCCCCCCCACCAACAAAAAGTGTGCTCGGACACAGATCTTTAAACTGTGTAACTGCCTAAAAGCACAGCACAAAAGGAAGTCTGCATGAGCCCAAACTGCAGCCATATATTCATTTTGATCAGCTAATGAAAACATGTTGCAAGTAAAGCAGATCTAGGAATGGATCATCTACTTCTCTGCGAGAGAGCACATGCCTTGTACACAGAAAGTCCCAGGTTAACATCCCTACAATCTCCAGTTTAAAAGGGTTGAGTAGCAGGCTCCATGCTTTCCGTGACCCATGGGTTCATGGGAACTCCATGGGTTCCATGATCACTGCAGATGGTGACAGCAGTCACGAAATTAGAAGACGCCTGCTTCTTGGGAGGAAAGCAATGACAAACCTAGACAGCACCTTAAAAAGCAAAGACATCACCTTGCCGACAAAGGTCCGTATAGTTAAAGCTATGGTTTTCCCAGTAGTAATGTACGGAAGTGAGAGCTGGACCATAAAGAAGGCTGATCGCCGAAGAATTGATGCTTTTGAATTATGGTGCTGGAGGAGACTCTTGAGAGTCCCATGGACTGCAAGAAGATCAAACCTATCCATTCTCAAAGAAATCAGCCCTGAGTGCTCACTGGAAGGGCAGATCCTGAAGTTGAGGCTCCAGTACTTTGGCCACTTCATGAGAAGAGAAGACTCCCTGGAAGAGACCCTGATGTTGGGAAAGATGGAGGGCACAAGGAGAAGGGGACGACAGAGGATGAGATGGTTGGACAGTGTTCTCGAAGCTACTAACATGAGTTTGGCCAAACTGCGAGAGGCAGTGAAGGATAGGCGTGCCTGGCGTGCTCTGGTCCATGGGGTCACGAAGAGTCGGACACGACTGAACGACTGAACAACAACAAAAGCAGGCAAAGGGAAAGATTCCTCTGCACGGGACCCCGCAGAACTGCTGCCAGTCAGAGCAGCCAATACTGGGGTTGATGGATCGCTTCAATCGGATCTCTTAGTGCCTTGAGAAAAGTGCAAAGCCCACGCCTCGAGAGACGGCAAGCCGCTGCTCTCTCAGCCTCCCCCCCCCCCGACATTTGCGACGCGAGGCTCATCATCCCGGCTTGCTTTTACAGGGTTGTTATAAGGACCGCCGAGATAATGCATGCGAAGTGATTTGAAAGACTGAAACATGCTATATAAATGCGAACTATTATTATTAATGGGACGTGGAGGGAGCAGGAGAAGTTGCAGGGAGGTTTGAAAGCGGCGTCGGAGAAGTGAGAGCCATTGGCCGCAATAATAATAACACGGCTCGCTCTCTCTCTCTCTCTCTCTCTCTCTCTCTCTCTCTCTCTCTCTCTCTCTCACCTTATTAAAAGATGCATCAGAGCAACAACAACCGAGCCCTTCTGTTACCGGCCGGCACAGTATGCATGGAACATGGCAGCAACAATTAAAGAAAACCATCTGGTAAACCTATTATCTGCCGAGATCCAAATTCACTTAATAGGACACTCAAAAAGAGTCATTGCCCATTACCAGTGACTGAGGACACACTACCAGATTTAGCCAGGTGTGACAGAAATAGGAATAGGCTCCATATGATGGGCTCGTTTTGTGACTTTCGCGGCTCGATGGGACATGGGCGGTTTGCAGGATGCTAATGGTAAGCAAGGGCAACCGAAAACACCGATAGCTGCGGAGGGAGGTCCAGGAGCATGGAGGAAGGCCCCAATTTACAGAAAGGGTAAAGGTTCGGGGTTGCCCCAAGGAGTAGCCAGGAGCGGCAGGTGGTCCCCCTATCTGAACGTTTCCTGCTACCCTCATTCACACACACCCCCAAGCATTAAAGTCACAGTATTTTATGGTCCTGTGCTAGGATGGCGCTGTGGGTTAAACCACAGAGCCTAGGGGCTTGCTGATCAGAAGGTCAGCGGTTCGAATCCCCGCGACGGGGTGAGCTCCTGTTGCTCGGTCCCAGCTCCTGCCTACCTAGCAGTTCGAAAGCACATGAAAGTGCAAGCAGATAAATAGGTACCGTTCCGGCAGGAAGGTAAACGGCATTTCCGTGCGCTGCTCTGGTTCGCCAGAAGTGGCTTTGTCATGCTGGCCACATGACCCGGAAGCTGTACGCCGGCTCTCTCGGCCAGTAACGCGAGATGAGCGTTGTAACCCCAGAGTCGTCCACGACTGGACCTAATGGTCAGGGGTCCCTTTACCTTTACCTAGTCTTCAGCTGGTGGGTTAGGACCCTCCAGCAGGTCATGGCCTGGTCCAAGGTGGGTTGCAAAAGCCACATGGCCACCATACCAAAATATGGTAGTAATAATAATAATAATGCTTAAGAAATGGGTTTCCAAAGGCATGCTTGAATTAAAGGTAGGTCCCTATGGTGAAGAAAATGAATACTACTGCCATATACATGGGTGTGTAGCTTGTTGCGCTAATAAAAACCCATGGAAACCCAACCAGATGGGCGGGATATAAATAAAATAATAATAATAATAATAATAATAATAATAATAATAATAATAATAATAATAATAATAATAATAATAATAATAATAATAATAGCCAATGTGTTTTTATTTGTTTGTTTGTTTGTTTATTTACTTACTTACTGTAAGCAGATGACAACATTAGCAGGATTGCAATAACACTTGTAATGTAGCAAGTATTATAGCGATAACGGGAGTTATATAAAATATAGGCTATTGAGAAATAGGCAGTAGGAAAGGTTAACAATAGGACCCATGGAGGGGAAGGTGGGAAGTCCAGAGATTTTGAGGAATCTTTAAATGTGGGTGTATATGACTGTATGTTATCATTTTATACTTGTAAAAGCAAATAAAAATTATTTCAAAAAATAAAATAAAATAATAAGAGCCAGTGTGGTATAATGTATAGGGTTGCCATGTGCCCTCTTTTTCCAGGACACGTCCTCTTTTTCAGGATGAGAGTCGTCATAGAGATCCGTAGTTAAAAGCAGAAGTACGGAAATGTGTCCTCTTTTTTTTAATCTATAAAATATGGCAACCCTAGTTGGACTGCGACCAGGAATACCACTTGGCCATGAAGCTCACCGGGTGCGACTTTGGGCCAGACATTGTCTCTTGGCCTAACTTTATTCACGGGGTTGTTTTGAGGTTAAAACACAGAGTTGAAGTACCACATGCACAACCCTGAACTCCGGGGGGGGGGGGGGAGGTGATATAGGAAATGTAATAAAGAAATAAAATAATTGCCTTTGCTGCTATTATGAGCAGCAGAAACATTATTAGTTTGGGCAGCCCCTGCTAAAGATAGACTTAATATTTAAAGAACAGTCCTTTTTTTAAAAAAAATATTTTTTATTTCGTTTTCAACCTAATATAAAGAAACACATTTAAAAGCCAAATATACATCAAGTACAAATACAAATACTCCGCCGAGCCGTGTGACTTCCCTCCCTTCCGTCTCTGGTTTGGTTCCTTCCCCTCATTCTTTCGCTTTTCCAAATCATATTTGTATTTCCATAATTAACTTATTGTCCATTTTATACTATGTTATTATATTGCAAGTATTGTATCAAATCCTGTCAGTGTTTTCGTATCTTTACAATGTTTTTTTTTCAAATACTCAATAAATTTACTCCAGTCTGATTGAACCTTTTTGTCACTTGGATTCCTAATTCTCCCTGTCAATTTTGCTAATTCTAAATATTCTAACAATTTTGCTCTCCAACCCTCAATTTTTTTTCACCCACAGTGTGAGGCCTGGCATTGCAGTTTCAATGCCCGAGACATGTCAGAAATATGAATGCTGTTTCACCCAACAGTCTGACCTCCCCACACACACATGCCCACATACCTGCATGCTTCATGCATGCCATCTAGGGCTTTTAAAACGTATTTTGTGTACGTGTACACATTCATCCCTTTAGAAACAGGACTTCAGCCATTTAAAATACAGTTGCAAAAAATGTACTGAGGAATGCATTGGGGGTAGGTTGGTGATGTCACAGGCGCTAGCCCTTCGGTGCCTTTTAAAAAGTTGACTTTTCTCTCATGCAAAATGGCCAAACCAGAGCTTTCAGGGCTCACCTTTGGAAGAGAAATTGGTTTGTCTGTCCTATACATCTGTGGTGGTGCTTCCAAACTAGTCTTGCTACTCTGAATTACTGCCTTCCCGGGCTGGCTCAAGGCATTTCGGCGGCACCTGAGGCGAACCACAAAATGGCACCCTCCAGTGAAGAAAGAGGGAGTTGAAGAGCTGCATAAGGAACAAGTGGGAAATGAAGATCTTCACTGGGATTTGCTGTCCCTGTGGATCCTGATTCCTGCACCTGCCCTGAGGTGGTCACCTCACTTTGTCTCATGGGTGGGCCGGACCTGCTGCCTTCCTCATTGGCTCCCAGTACGTTTCTGAGCACAATTCAAAGTGTGGGTGCTGGCCTTTAAAGCCCTAAATGGCCTCGGTCCAGTATACCTGAAGGAGCATCTCCACCCCCATCGTTCTGCCTGGACACTGACGTCCAGCTCTGAGGGCCTTCTGACGGTTCCCTCACTGCAAGAAGCCAAGTCACAGGGAACCAGGCAGAGGGCCTTCTCGGTAGTGGCACCCGCCCTGTGGAACACCCTCCCACCAGATGTCAAAGAGAAAACCAACCACCAGACTTTTAGGAGACATCTGAAGGCAGCCCTGTTTAGGGAAGCTTTTAATGTTTAATAGATTATTGTATTTTAACATTCTGTTGGAAGCCGCCCAGTGGCTGGGGAAACCCAGCCAGATGGGCGGGGTATAAATAATAAATTATTATTATTATTATTATTATTATTATTATTATTATTATTCCTCCACCTGAAAGTATTCTCCATTGCCTGTCAGTGCAATTGCAGCTGCATTACGTGCCCTTAGGAAGACTTTGCAGTGGTGATGCTTGAGAGTCCCTGGTCTCACTGACCTTCCCATATCCTTTTCAAAACTTCAGTTCCGAGGCAAAGCACTTCCCAGAGGAAGTCTGCAATCAAATTGCTGAGTAGAACTGAAATGCATGAGGCTTTTTATATTCATGAATCAAATTCAAGAATTCATTTCCTTTGATGAATGCCCACATTTTGAATCTGGGAACCTTTGAGAACCTCCACAGACTTCAACAGATGTCAAATAATTCATTGATTTACAGTTTGTGAACTCACTCTTTGTAATTTGTTATTTCTATATTTATATGCTATGTGGTTGACAACCTGCTTGCTTTTACTTTTGAAGTAACATTCGGCAAAGAACAAAATGCAGATAGCAAAAAAATGATTTTGCAATTGGCTGAACCTGCAGATGAGTCTTAACAAATGAAACACCGTGGGCTATGGGGGGTGGAGCCAACAGGCAAAACTTACCGCATCAATTCCTTACTTCCATACTTTTAGCGTTTCAACCATGAAGTTAAGTACAGAGATATCAGGAGGAAGTTCCGACAGCCATTCGTGATGGCCAAGTGTCTTGGATTTGGATTTGATGTCCCGCTTTATCACTACCCGAAGGAGTCTCAAAGCGGCTAACATTCTCCTTTCCCTTCCTCCCCCACAACAAACACTCTGTGAGGTGAGTGGGGCTGAGAGACTTCAGAGAAGTGTGACTAGCCCAAGGTCACCCAGCAGCTGCATGTGGAGGAGCGGAGACGCGAACCCGGTTCCCCAGATTACGAGTCTACCGCTCTTAACCACCATAAGGAGATAGTCACCACATGTATACTGTTTAGTAACTTTTAAGTCTGCCTCTGGGATCCTTTGTGTGATCAGATGATTTCTTGTGAGTAAACGTTTTATACTTTACTGAAGACTGCGTAGTGTCTTATTAAAAGAGGAATTAAAAGGGGAAGACACCAGGATAATATTTCTAATGACTCTAGCGAGTCTGTGCAAGCTATCCGCTGTGTTTGTGTGTGCTAAAAAGGGAATGTTAACTCTGCAGATATTATAGAACTTGTAAACACAAGTTGGGACGGGATATCTTAAACAATATATCCTCCCCCACACCCCTTAACATTCCCACAAGCCTGACTGCCATAATAATAATAATAATAATAATAATAATAATAATAATAATAATAATAATAATAATAATATTGAGAAGATCCAGCTAAAAAGCAACTGAACTAAAAGGAATTATTTGGAAAACAATAAATATTTAGTGGGCGGCGCCAAATTTTGTCCTCGCTCAGGGCGCCATATTTCCAAAGTCCACCCCTAGCCAGATTGCTGTAGATTGGGGGGTGGAGGGACCCATAGTCCTCTCTGTGTTGTCATACTCGAACTTCCATCAGCCCCAACCAACCTGGCCAATTGTCAGTAATGATGGGAGCTGGAATCCAACAGCATCTTCAGGGGCTGCTCAGCAGCAGCACCAAGGCTGTGGAATGCCTTTGGTTGGCTTCATTTTTTAGGCCGAGTATGGATAACCTGTGATCCTTCAGATGTTTCTGGACTCCCAACTTTCATCAACCCTGATCATTGGCCACACTAACAACATCTCCATACTAATGGGATCCTCATCGATGACTTAGGCAAATGGTCAAGGCGTTCTTATTTTTCCAGGGCTTTTGCGTGTTCTAACTTTGCGTGCTGCTGCAAATGCTCTAGTTTTTTAAAAACCCTTCGATCTTTTCTATTTTATTGTGATAACATTGTAATTTTATTCTACTTGGTTTACTCTATGTTGTAAGCCACCTCAGGTTTCCTGTAGTCGAAATTTGGGATCTTCTAAATAAATAGACAATCTCTTCGGGGCTGGATTAAGACACATAGAGGCCCTAAACTATGCGAGGTTTAAGAGACCCCATTGCATAACCTTAAAAAATGTGTATTATTCTAACAGAAAGGAACTGTGTGATGAGGGTTCTGAAGACTCTCTGTGCTGGCCCCAGGGGTTTGTCCGTGAAGCGAGGTCCAAGTCCAGTCCTGGGTCTAGGGATCCAAAGGAGGTCAGTCCGGCGGGGAGCGAGGTGGGGAGCAGGTCAAGGTCCAAGGCAGGTGCAGGCACGAGGTTGCAGGTCAAGCATACGTTTGCAGCTAAGTTGCTCACGCAACTTGGGCTGGGTCTGGCTGGCTTTTATCTGGCCCTATGCTTAGGGCGGCCCCAATCCTCTGGAGACTCGCCTCTCCTCCGGGCCTGGAGGCGAGCACTCCTCCTGTAGGCACTTAGCTCTCTTCGCCTCTCTATCCTGAGCCTCCGCAGCTCAGGAGAGGCTGGTGGGTTACTGGACCCAGGGGCCGCCTCAGCTTCCTCTGATGAGGCTGGGAGTGGAGCACCTGCAGGCAATGGGTCCTCCCTCCCATCAGGAGCCAGAGCAGACTCCGCTGATGCCTGCACCTGGGGATCCAGCACAGGTGGGGATCCTTCAGGCTCAAGCCCTGGCCCTGGCTCAGCTGGTTCTGGAGGCGGGGAATCCTGTGCAGGCTGGGATCCCTCAGGTTCAGCATCTGAGTCTGACTCCCAGGCCATCACACCCTCTTTGAGATCCCTAGCCTTCCCCATCACCCACAATCACAGCACTACAAATCCCGGACTTCCCTGGAAGAGTGGAATAATAATAATAATAATAATAATAATAATAATAATAATAATAATAATAATAATAATAATAATAAACTTTTATTTATATCCCACCCTCCCCAGCTGAAGTCGGGCTCAGGGCGGCTAACATCAGATATATAACATTAGTATAAAATCAAACAATAATTAAATTACCTCCTAAAAACAGGTCAGAATCAAATTAAAGTCTAATTAGGTGGCTTTCCGCAGGGTTAGGGTTGGGAACAGTAAATGCTATGCTGCTTTATGTCTGTAGTGCTTCTATTAGCAAGCATTCCATCTAGCTAAGGAACCTGCAGAAGAATATTCCCTGAGTGCCCCATCAGACTCACATAACCATTTTCTGCACAGCAATGAGAATACTTTCTCAAGAATGGCATTTTCCTGGGCCCAAAACGGCAGTTGGAGTTCCAGGAGTTCCGTAAAATTGTCGCTTAGCTGGCACCGCATCCCAACGTTGTGGCAGTCAGGCTGGTACCAGTGGAGGCTGCCCCACCAACCTTGCCCTGCCCTTGGCCAGCCCCTGCCTGTCTGCCTTCTTCTTCACAGCCAGTGGCACTGCTGATCGGCTTCCTCCGCCTAAGTCTCAGAGTTGCCCTTGTAAAATTCAGCAGGCAGAGGAAGGGAACAAAAGTAGAATTAGTGGGCTCTACCTGTCACTGAGGGATGCGGGTGGCGCTGTGGGTTAAACCACAGAGCCTAGGGCTTGCTGATCAGAAGGTCGGCAGTTCGATTCCCCACAACAGGGTGAGCTCCCGTTGCTCGGTCCCAGCTCCTGCCAACCTAGCAGTTCGAAAGCACGCCTGTGCAAGTAGATAAATAGGTACCGCTCAGGCGGAAAGGTAAACGGTGTTTCCGTGCGCTGCTCTGGTTCACCAGAAGCAGCTTAGTCATGCTGGCCACATGACCCGGAAACTGTCTGCAGGCAAACACCGGCTCCCTCGGCCTATAGAGCGAGATGAGCGCTGCAACCCCAGAGTCGTCCGCGACTGGACCTAATGGTCAGGGGTCCTTTTACCTTTACCTGTCACTGGGGCTGACTCCACATCTCCCTTCTTCCTACCCTACCAGTCGCAGTGGCTGAACTTTCAGCTTCCTGCACTATCTTGGCTTCATCCAAGCCCTTACCAGTGTGGTGTAGTGGTTAAGAGCGGTAGACTCGTTATCTGGGGAACCGGGTTCGCGTCTCCACTCCTCCACATGCAGCTGCTGGGTGACCTTGGGCTAGTCACACTTCTCTGAAGTCTCTCAGCCCCACTCACCTCACAGAGTGTTTGTTGTGGGGGAGGAAGGGAAAGGAGAATGTTAGCCGCTTTGAGACTCCTTCGGGTAGTGAAAAGCGGGATATCAAATCCAAACTCTTCTTCTTCTTCAAACTCTTCTTACCTAACCATTGCCTTGCATCTAGGGAGAGTGGCAGTCATAGAATCATAGAACTGTAGAATTGGAAAGGACCCTGAGGATCATTTTGTCCAGGGGTCAGCAACCTAAGGCCCAAGGGCCAGAAACGGCCCACGGAGGTCGTTTGACCAGCTCACAAGCTGCCCCTGAACCGAGTCACCCGCTCGTGCGCTGTGCTAAACCAGCGTGGCACGGAGACTCGCTTCCGCGGCACTGGAAATCACATCTGCACACACACAGACGCCAAAAATCATGGGCACGCACGCTCACACACACACGTGATCTGGCCCTGGAGGGATCTCCGCAGGACTGATCCAGCCCTGCAAGATAAACCTTGCCGTCCCCTGATTTAGTCCAACCCCCTGCAATGCAAGAATATGCAGCTGTCCTCTATGGGGATCGAACCTGCAACCTTGGCATTATCAGCACCATGCTCTAACCAACTGAGCTATCCAGTCATCACACCGTAGTTGCTTAAACCCAGATTTCGAACCCCATGGCTCTCCAGATGTTGCTGGACTACAACCCCTGTCATCCTTGATCATTGGCCATGCTGGCTAGGGCTGATGGGAGTTGGAGTCCTAAACATCTGGAGGGAATGAGGTTGGCTACCTGAGGTATATAAGATTGCCAGGCTACAATCTTGAGTGCTGTGCTATTGCTTGTTTAATGCCCAACAGCAAGAGGACGCAAGAGAAACTATGGCATTCGCCTTCACAAGAAGTCGTGGTGGAAACCAACATGGATGGTTGAAAGAGGATCGGACAGATTGATGGGAGATAAGTCTATCAACTGATACTAGCCGCAATGGTTAGGTTCTTCTACTGTCAGAGGCAGTATGCTTCTGAGTGCCAGTTGCTGGGAACTGCAGGTGGGCAGCATGCTATCGCACTCATGTTCTGCTTTTGGGTTTACCACTGGCATCTGGTTGGGCACTGTGAGACAGTGGTGTAGCATGGTTTGCCAGCGCCCGGGGCCATGCAGACAAGGGGTTTGGGAGGGAGGGAGGTATTTTCACAAGTTAAAAAGGCAGAATGGTTCCCCAAGCTGCAACCTAAAAAAATATAACCAATACACATGCTGAATTTGGGTTAGAATCTGCTACCCCCTCCTCGCATTAATGGCACCAGAACCCTGTCTTGTCTTGAATCCTTTTGAACATTACTAAACTTCTTTGCTTTCCTCGAATGCTATTATCCCAATGAGTGCCATTTTTTTCCCAAAGGTGGGCCTCAAGACAAGGCAAGGGGCAATTTTAAAGTTTCCCAGAGTTTAACATATCTAAATGATCCCGAAAGGACAGGTGGGGTGGAAGTCCCATTGGGCACAGACATGGAGCCTGGAGCCCTCCAGATGCAGACAGACTACAACTCCTATCATCCTGGGTCATTGATCATGTCATCCAAAGATGATGGGAGCTGGAATTCAACAATGTCTGGAAGGCTACACGTTCCCCACTACTGTGCTCAATTCCCTGGTTTAGAAAGTTTGGAGCTATTGTTTCCCAGACCAGAAGCTTATAAAGGAACAAAAGGCTTCACCCCTTCCTGGCTCTCAGCAAGGCCCTGATCCAGACAGTTGCTTCCATGCACATCCCCACTCCATCCCAAATAGCCTCTCATATAGCTGTGTGGGCATTTTGGTGGCAGCCCTGAAGCTTCCGGCTGGCTTGCAGCCTCCTTGACTTCTAGGGCCCAGAGGGTTCTATAGGGTCAGTCAGAATCCCAGTGTCAGAGACCAGGCTGAGGAGTACTGCTCTGATGAGGAATGGTGAGAGCCTCCCCCTACCCCTACGCCTGCTCCTGACCAGGATCCTGAAGCTGCCCAGGAGCAGTGGAGCAGTATAGATTTGGAACAGTGGTTTGCAGAGGGGCATAGTACTGAAGAGAAAAGTTGGGAAGAACGGAGGGGTGAACAAAAAAGTGAAGAAGAACTGGAAGAGAGAGCGCTAACAGACTCTTTCTCACTGGAAAGTGTCCAGCCTATCTGTCCAAGGTCACGTAGAGCAGATAAGGTGGCTAAACAAAAAACATGGTGGTTGTGAGATCAGGTTGCAAGATGCGGAAGTGACCAGGGGGAGAAGTGGGTGGAGACCTTACTTGGGGGAACCTTCATTCCGAGAATGGCTGCTTTGGTCTTTTGCTGTGATCATTAAAGATTCTTTAAATGGTAAGGGACTCTTTTCACTTTGTCCTGCTTCTCTACGGCCAAAGGGGGGGGGGAGGAAGCCGAGGCTCCAGAGCCTGACACCCAGGCAGCTGGTGCACTGATGCAGTGACCTCTAGCCCTGCTCCCTTTAGGGTCCTTGGCAGGATGGCGATCTGCTGCAGAAGGAGTAGCCTTCATCCTCTGAGAGCCAGTGTGGTGTAGTGGTTAAGAGCGGTAGATTCGTAATCTGGAGAACCGGGTTCGTGTCTCTGCTCCTCCACATGCAGCTGCTGGGTGACCTTGGGCTAGTCACACTTCTCTGAAGTCTCTCAGCCCCACTCACCTCACAGAGTGTTTGTTGTGGGGAAGGAAGGGAAAGGAGAATGTGAGCCGCTTTGAGACTCCTTCGGGTAGTGAAAAGCGGGATATCAAATCCAAACTCTTCTTCTTCTTCTCTTCCAGATCGAGGTCAGGTTCCAAATCTGGCCAAGGTCAGGGCTGAACCCTTTGCCAAGATGGCAGTCCTTGCGAAAGGTATGAAATTGCAAAACAGAAGGTCATTTTATCCACCTCTTCATGCACACCGCCAAAACGCCAAAATATCTACCACTACTGAAAAACAGCGGAGAATAGGGAGAGACCCCAATTTTACATCTCTGTGTCTTCTTGTTTTTCCTGCGCCATCATTTCCACCTTTGACCGGAGTTGCGGGGGGCAGGAAGGCTGCGCCTGCCAGAACTTTATTTCCCAATTTGTTTCCGTCTCCCCCCTTTTCCTCTTGTCTTTCTCTCTCTCTCTCCCTTTCCCCTCCACACACCCTGCTCCCCCTCACTTTCCTCCTCCTCCTCCTCCTCGCCCCCCTTTCTCCTTTCGTTGGGCACCGTAATGCGGATCCGGTTTTCAGGTCATGTTTTCAGTAATAACCTTTAATGCAGCTGGCTGGGGTCCAAATTGTTGCTATGGTGCCGTGCGTGTAACTGATCAGATGGACTATGAAGTGTTAAGCTGCCTCGGGGGTGCACTCCCACATAAAGCTATCATTAATTTCTCTGAATTACACCAATTCCGGGACATTCTTTATGGACAGATAGTGAGGGAGACAGTTATATGACAGGACTTGCTGTGCTAAGCAGATGTGCCTGCTTTTCGGCTATTCTATGAATACTAAATGACTGCTCTGGAGAGCCTACATTACAGCACGGCTTTACTGCCAGACAGGAAAATGGCCGACCACGTGCCTCTCTGCCAAAAGGGGAGGGAGGGCAGGCTTTTTTCCGGGGGGGTGGGTTGTCTTCAGAAGTCGACTTGCATTCAGATGCCAACTTTGAGGGGATGAGCTGATGGGGAGAGGAGCAAATAAAGGGGGGGTGCTCCCCCTCCCACAGGAACTTCAAGCAGCCATGGGGTCATTAGCATATGTGAAGTCACCGAAATGCAGACAAATATTAATAATTGTGCAGTGAAGCTTTTTAAAGGGAAAAGGAAAGGATGAAGGCAGGTGGCAGAAGGCGAAGACAAACCTGTCGAGGTGGTTTAAAAATTGGGCAGGTGACAGCTCCAGTTTTGGGGTGTTGCTCTGACAGGGCTACATGTTCTTCCCCCTCACAATCACCTCCTTGTTCTTTCCCTCCCCCCAAATTTCACTCTTCTTCCCTAAAAGCTGTCCCTAATGGAGGACGGAAGGCCTAAAGGTGGTATTTGGGCAAGGTTAGGATTCATCAATGGTAGAAGAGTGCCAGAACAGTAAAGGGATGAAGTAGCTGGGGGGGGGGGAGGAAGAAGAAGAAGAAGAAGAGAAGAAGAAGAAGAAGAGTTTGTATTGGATATCCCGATTTATCACTACCCAAAGGAGTCTCAAAGTGGCTTTTGTTGTTGTTCAGTCGTTCAGTCGTGTCCAACTCTTCGTGGTCCATGGACCAGAGCACGCCAGGCACACCTATCTTTCACTGCCTCCCGCAGTTTGGCCAAACTCATGCTAGTCGCTTCGAGAACACTGTCCAACCATCTCATCTTCTGTCGTCCCCTTCTCAAAGTGGCTAACAATCTCCTTTTGCCTTCCTCCCCCACAACAAACACTGTGCGGTGAGTGAAGCCGAGAGACTTCAAAGAAGTGTGACTAACTCAAGGTCATCCAGCAGCTGCATGTGGAGGAGCGGAGACGCGAACCCGGTTCACCAGATTACGAGTCTACTGCTCTTACACCACACTGGCTCGCAGGATGTCGTTTATCATCAATGGGAATTGGAGAAGTTAAGGGCAGCCATCATGACACCAAACTGTTTCGGCTCCCATGTCTATCTTGAGACGCTGGGTGCTTCCAGACTGTCGGTATTGGAGGGGGATTTTGGGGTCATCCAAACTTCCCTTTGTCCCATGATTTCTTCCAGTTGCCCTGTGATTCCCAGGCATGGGTCTGAGAGGCTTTTACTTTTGTCCCGTCATTTTCACCAGGAAAGCCCATGGTTTACTGCTGGATCGGAAGAAGCAACAATCCGCAGAAAACTCGATAGACAGTTGTTCTGATTCAGCACTAAACTGTGGGTTTTCCTGGGGAAAGCGGTGGGGCAAAAGGAAACCTCTTGGACCCATGCCTAGAAATCATGGGGCAAAGGGATTTTGCTCTGAGTCACATGTCGGCAAATTCGGGTTGATTTGGAGCTCCTGCACAACAAACTCACTTTCCCTTCCAAACGGAGGCCTTTTGCAGGAAGGCAAAGAGATGGGTTAGTGTGCTGGGAAATGTGGGCTAGCAATTTCTGGTTGCCATGGCACACAACCTCCCTGCAAAGCAATCAGAAGGACCATTCATCCTATAGCCTCCCTGCCAACTTTGTGCAAACAAATCAGGAGAAATGTTCAATAAGCAGGTTGTGTGGGAGCGACCTCTGGGCAGCCGCCGTGACAAAAGGAGGGGCATCAATTTATTTTAATTTTTCTATTTAACAATTGCTTTTCAATCATTGCAGGGGGTTTGGACTAGGTAAACCTTTGAGGTACCTTCCCATCTCTGCAATTGTAAGAGTCTATGATTAGCCTTTTGTGTACAAATGCATTGATTTGCAGCTCGATGCTGAAAGAGTATGTCACATTTCCATAAAAAGGAGTAGCAAAACTGACCAAATACAAAAAAAAACAACCCTCCAGTGTCTGAACTTGAGACCTGCTTTGAGCTTCAGGCCTCAAATGGCCGCCCTTTTGTTCCCGATTGGCCCTGCTGACATATGCTGACTATGCTACACATTATACTGCCTTCCCTCCCTGCAGGAATCCTGGGAAATATTATCTGATGAAGGTGCCCAGGATTTGTTGTTGAATGTTACTGGCATACCGTCTAACTTTAACCCAAAACCGGGATGTGTGTCTTCTGAGACGCACGGCCGGGTGAGTCACGTGACCCGTGCCTCGCTCTCACCCCAAAATCGCAGCCCTGAAAAAGTGCTTTTGGGTGGCAAGAGCACAGCGTGGGAGTGCACGAGATTGTGGCACCCAAAATGGCCGCCGCAGTTTTGCACAAAATACACAATGTTGTGTTTTTCCTGGGACACATTGCAGGTGTGTACTAGTCTCCCCACTCCTTGCCCCCTACCTACTTGTCAAAGAACCAAAGTTCCCAGCATTCCCCAGGGCAAGGGATTGATTGTTAAACTACAGTGGTGCCCCGCTAGACGAATGCCTCGCTAGACGAAAAACTCGCTAGACGAAAGGCATTCGCTAGCGGAAGGCTGTCTCGCAAGATGAAAATGTCAATGGGCTTGCCTCGCAAGACGAATTTTTTTTTTTCATCAAACCACTATTTTCCCGTTGGTGCTTCGCAAGATGAAAAATTCGCTATACGACAACACTCGCAGAACGAATTATTTTCGTCTTGCGAGGCACCACTGTAGTTGAATTCTGGTGTGATGCAGATATACCCCCATCTTCGACAGGGTTATTGTTCCACCAGCACTAGAGAACCAGAGTAATGTAGTGATGGCCTGGGAGATTGGGGTTCAAATCCCCATGTGGCCATGAGGTTTGCAAGATGACATTCATGTGACTGTCTCTCAGCTACGCTTCGGCTTGTCCCACCGCTTTCTCCCAGGAAAACCCGCTGCTTACCACTAAATCAGAACAGACGACAATCAGCTTTTCTGCAGATTAATATTTCATTCAATTCAGCAGTAGGACCTAAGCAGAGGGCTGTCCTGGGAAAAGAATCCGGACAAATGAAAAACCACTCAGACCCATGCCTAAGAACCTCTCGGACCCATGTTTTCTAGACACAGGACAAACAGAAGTGTGGCAGATCACCAGTGTCGAAGCAATGATTCTTCAACATCAACTTCGTTGGACTGGTCATGTGCGGATGTCTGATTATCGACTTCCAAAGCAACGACTCTATTCCGAACTTAAAAATGGAAAAGCACAATGCTGGTGGTCAACAAAAGAGGTTTAAAGACTCCCTCAAGGCAATTTTTTTAATGTAGTATAAACACCAACAATTGGGAAACACTTGCCTGTGAGCGCTCCAACTGGAGAACAGCCTTTACCAAAGGTGTCATGGGCTTTGAAGACACTCGAACTCAAGATGCAAGGGAGAAATGTGCTAAGAGGAAGGCACGCTTGGCAAAACCACACCGTGATCAACTCCCGCCCGGAAACCAATGTCCCCACTGTGGAAGGACGTGTGGATCCAGAATTGGCCTCCACAGTCACTTACGGAATCATTGTTAAAACCGTGTTTATGGGAGACAATATTACTCGGCTACGAGTGATAGAAGAAGACGAAGAAGAAGACGAAGACGAAGAAGAAGAAGAAGAAGAAGAAGAAGAAGAAGAAGAAGAAGAACCCGCCTCATAGGGTTGTTGTGAGGCCATTTGCCCCGAGGTTTCCTTTTACACTGCATTCCCTGTTGCATTATGAAACTGTGGTTTTTTGATCGATTTTCTACCATGCTGCGCTGAATTTCACTCACATCAGTGAGTGACATAACAGCAGGCATCACGAGTCATGTCATTACCCTTTCTGTGCATGTGTGCTTGTGTTCTCCCATGATTCACCCATGAAAGAACTGTATGCTAGAATACCACCACCACCCCTCCTCAGCTTCTGTCACATGGTGTGATCTGTGAAAATTGCAGGGAAATTATAGTGCAAAACTCCCATGATTTCCAGGTTTGCGGGTTGTAAACAGGGTTTTTTTCTGGAAGTGATTAAGGCAGAAATCAATCCCCCCCCCCCAGTTTTCCAGAAGTGCCTCTTACACCCTGTGAAAGATCCTGTAAGACGTGGACTGTTATCAAGTAAGGAAATGTTGCAGAAATGGAGTAAAGTACTTTCTGAAGGCAACCTTGGTAAGAAAGCTCAAAGTGGCTTATGTGGAGGGGAAAGACCCCATTTGCTTTGTACAGGGGTGTCGCTAGGGGGGTGGGCCGCCCCGGGTTCCAGGGGAGGGGGTTGACTCTCAGCATGCCCACCCCACAACTCATAAGTTGCTCAGTGCAGCAGCTGGCTTACATAGCACACACTTTGCTTTCTCATTCTTGCTGGAAAGAGCCATAGAAGCACAGCTCTGCCCAGCCCAGGCTCCACCCAGCAGCCTGGCACATTTCACCAGGGCACTGCCCTCTCAGGGGGCACAAAGGTGCCATCTTCAAGGGGTGACATTTGCCACCTCCACCTAGAGCCTCAAGCACCAGCCAGAGCAAATCCAGTGGCTTTGGGCTTAGGACTCACCACAGCACTGCAAAAGCATTGGCTATGCTTGTTTTACTCAGTCCACCTGGACCTGGGGTACCATCCGCCCACACCCCTTCAAGTCACAGTGAGTGTTTTGCGCCCCCCCCACAATGCTTTGTGGCACCTCATTTGTATGCAAATGAGGTGCTGCAAAGCATTGTGGGGGGACACAAAACACTCACTGTGACTTGAAGGGGTGTGGGCAGATGTGTTGGGGGGGTGACAAAAAAAAATCTGCACCGGGTACCACTTGGGCTTGCTATACCTCTGGCTTTGTATGTTTAGGGAACTGAGTGACCTGCCACAGGCAGCCTGATGGGTGAGCTGGCCACGAATGGGTAAAATGGGTAAAATGGGTTGAACTCAATACTCAGATGGTGATGGAAAAGGTAAATGGGAGCCCTTCTTGAAACACACAAACCCCACTCCTTGACCTTCCCCTGTTTTTTAAACAAATCTTTGCACCCCACATAGCATTATAAAAATGTAGCTAAGGAGCTGTCACCGAAGAGTAGGGGGCTGCCCCTCTTATAGCTTGCACAGTGCTTGATGTGATTTCCTGGCTTTGCCAAACTTTTGTTTTTAACCTATAGTCTGATGTTCTTTTTCACCTGGAGCCAAGAAGACCTTTGTTTTCTTAAGAGAATTTATGATATTTCCCCCACCACCACTGTTGAAAAAGAAAGTCACTTTTCAGAATCGTCGCTGAATATTCCTCACAATCCCCCCTCCCCGGAGGGCGCCATTTGTCACCCACAATGCCGCGGAACGATGCTAGGCCCAGGGCATTGTGGGTGGTGCAATGGTGACCAGGCTGCCAGCACAGTTGGTGAGGTCATGGAGGATAGGGCTTCTGACAGTCAGAGTTGGGAAAGACTCCTGTACAATATCCTGCAGAGTCTCTGCCCGTCAGTGTAGACAATACTGAGCTAGAAGGACAGGTGGCCTGTCTCAATATAAGGAAGCCTTTTGTGTTTTGTGTTCCTCTGCAACGGCAGCGGAAAAAAACTAAATACCTAACCTGGGGCGGGGGGAGAGAAGCTGTTGGTGTAAGACTGCTGAAGAATTTCTTCTTTCCCTGGAGAAATTCAGTGAAATGGTCCCCCAATTTCAGGAGGCTCGTTGCACACAGTTCTTGTTTTACCAGCCTACACATTATGGTCATGTATGTGTGTGGCTCCCTGTTAACATTTGGTCAAGGAAGGCATGTAACAACATGATGCCACTGCTCTCAGAGTTCCCCTGTCCCCCTCCCCTGAAAATGAGAGCCAATGAAATGGAACTGAGATAATGACTTCACATTCTATGTCACCCTTACTGAAAGATTGCCAGGCAGATTCAGCTGGAGACATGGATTCGCAGCAGACACACATTCATCACTCATGTCCATGTGTCAGTTGAGCCTGACGAAGACAATTTCTGCCCTCTTGCCAGACCTGGCAAGGAATACACACACACACACACACACACACCAATTCCACTGATGGGAAATGTAAGGTCCTTGGATGGTTGCTCATGAGTAACCAGGCAAAACTCCAGCCGTTCCTTTAGTTGTTTTATTGTGCATACAGTGGTGCCCCGCTAGACGAATGCCTCGCTAGATGAAAAACTCGCTAGACGAAGGCATTCGTCTAGCGGAAGGCAGCCCTGCAAGACGAAAAAGTCTATGGGGCTGCCTCGCAAGACGAAAATTTTCCACCTTTTTTTTTTCCATCTAGCGAAAACGCGGCTTGCATTGCCGCTTCGCTAGACGAAAAACCCGCTAGACAAAAATTTTCGCAGGATGAAATATTTTCGTCTAGTGGGGCACCACTGTACTATGTACAGTGCAGAGCTTAAAAGTTCATGTCTGTATCAACCGTCTTCAGAATCCGGGAGTGGCCCCTTCCGGTTCTGACCTCAACATAAGAGCTTTGGTATACGAAATCCCCACCTCCCCTCTTTTCGTTTCACCCCTGGAAATGGCGTGTCTCTCTCCTCTCCCTCTGCGTGAGGGGAGTGCAGGGTCTCTCCAACATCCCCAGAGCCTCGGCTCTCAGTTCCCTGGGCTGCCTCCCCCTCCCTACTGGAGACATCGCTGTCACCCCTGCTGGAAGAGGAAGTGCTACTGGTCAGGTGGGACTGAGGCTCTCTCTAGCACCCCGAGAGCCCTTCCATCACCCTGCGCTGAGCCTGGGACAATCCCCTGACAGGAAAAGATAGTTGTGTGTGGACGTGGTCTGAGGCAGGTGGGTGGGACGGCAGGATTTGCAAAAATAAAATTTATTTCTCCCTCCCCAACAAAAGAAAACAAACCTCTCCCTTCAATACAAACAAATCGGAAAGATATTTGGCTTGCTATTCTCCCCCTGTAAAGGAAAGAGCTGTGTGTGGGGGAACCTTCACCTGAATCTCTACCTTCCCTGAATAAGAAAACAATTAAAATTTCGTAAAAGAGCTTTGATGGGTCCCTGAGCTCCATTCAAAGTCATCGGGTCTCTGCCGCCGAAAGGCTGCGATGCACAGAGACTTAAATATAGCTGGTAATTTACGTAAAGCAAGTCAGCAGATGGTTGAGCAATTTAGCAATTACTGGGTGTTAGAACATGTAGATCTCGGCTTTATGTAGAATTTTATTATTCCTAATTGTCTCACTTTTTTTTTTACCTTTGGTTTTTTTTTAAGGGGAAAAAAATCTTAAACAATTTCTGTGGCTTTTGGTCTCCCTTGCTGCTGCTTCTTCTGTTCCTTCTGCAGTTGAGGGGTTGGCTGGAAGGAGGCTGAGCGTCACCTTCCCAGGAGGCTCTGGGGGAAATCCTTGTTTGTCTGGGGGGGTGGGGTGGGGGTAAGAAGGGGCATTTAGTTACAAGGTTGTTGTTTTTTCAATTTGTCCTTAAGGATAAGTCACGTTAAAGGTGTAATCGTAAAAAATAATTGCCAGGCATAAAGCTTTCGCGAAAATGTTGTGCCCGTTACAAATTGCCGTTGCTTTCTTATTGGGCTCTGGTGGCACTGCACACTAATGCACTCAGCTATTTGCCTCGGGAGAGGCCGGGTTCAAATCCTGGGTAAGGTCACTCGCGAAATGAGCCCACAGGGCCTCGGCGCTGCTGCCGTGGAGGGCATTTGGCTGCTGCCTTTAACAGCCTGGTTCCGTAGTAATTGGAAGGAGGACGGTCTATTTAGTTACAGCAAAGAAGACCAGAGAGGGAGGGGGACCCAAGAGAGCCTTAACACAGCTCCTCTGAACTTGTTGTGTCTCTGCCAACGCAGCGAGAAATTCAAGAGGAGAGAGAGAGAGAGAGAGAGAGAGAGAGAGAGAGAGAGAGAGAGAGAGAACCCTGTGAGCAGGAAGTTCTTTGGCTCAGTTTGCATGGCAATTTGGCACATGGTCGCTTGATGCCCACATGCTAAGGAAGAGCCCTAACCTTCCGCAAGGACTTGAGGTAGGTACAGTCGTGCCTCGGAAGTCGAACGCCTTGCGAGAATAACGTTTTGGCTCCCGAACGCCGCAAACCCAGAAGTGGTTGTTCCGGTTTGTGAACGTTCTTTGGAACCCGAACATCCGGCACAGCTTCCCCAGTTTCTGATTGGCTGCAGGAGCCGTGCCTTGGTTCCTGAACATTTTGGAAGTCGAACGGACTTCCGGAACGGATACCGTTCAACTTCCGAGGTACGACTGTACTTTGCTCCAGGGCCAAATCAGTGGGGTTAGGGAGGGGGCAGGCGGGTTGGCCCCCCAATAGTTAAGTGACAGGGCCTGGAAGCCTGGCCTCACCGAGCACCTGCTTGTGTTTGCCTAATTTTCACATATTTATGCGTTGCCTCTTTGAGCCCCTGACTGAGCTAAGGTGCTGGCCTCAGTGCATCCTTTGTGGTGGCCAACTCACTGTTTGTTTTCCCCCTCCCCAGAATGCCCTGTTCCTAGGGGACAACAGGGAGTAGGGCTAGGGGAGGAATTTGATTCAGCCAAATTTCCTCAAATCCACACTTTCTGAAGCAATGCACAAACCGAAACAAAGCCAGCCTTCGAAATTCAGGCTTATCTGAATTTTGTGGCACAATTATCCAACCAAGCAGCAATTACAAAAATGTATATATTTGGGAGAAATGTGCAGAAAAAGTGAATATATTTGTGAAAATAACATGAAAGTGCATTAGATCAGAATAGTCAAAACTGCAGACAGAAATGTGTTTGTAAGTCACGGGGATTAAAAAACAAAAACAAGAATTGCTGCAAAAAAGCAGGCAACTGAATTTAATATTGGAAGAATGAGAACAAAATTAACAGATCCTTCCATCCCTAGTGAGAGAAACAAAGGCAGCCAGAAAAAGAGGATGTATTGGTGGGGGCCAAAATCTGCCTCCCCTGAATCTCACACCCCTCCCCAAAATGGTGCTCCCCATTTTGTGGCTGGAAAATTGGCTGAGAAACCAGAGGAGTGGAATTGAAGCCCAACTCAACAAAAGCAAACTTGTGGAAAGTGGGGGCAGAAGTGACTACCAATTTTTGCAAAAAAAACAAAAAAAAACAAGTTGAACTTGGAGACTTCTCAAATGCTTTTACCATTCACTTCTGACAGAAGCAAACTAGATTTCAGTTAGACCAAAGAAATGGTTGGGTTGTATTTTCAGCTGTACCACAGTGTTATTTACATTTTGAAGATTCTGAAGTGTCGAGCTACAGTCATGGGACATGTTGGGCAATTCACAAGATGGTTTGCTGCATCAGTAGACAATAGACATGATAACTGGCACTGCATCAGAGATGGTGTCAGAGAATGCTTGTGGGGGGGAAACCCTAGATCAAATTTACTTGCAAAAAATCTGTTTTCATAACTCATATCTCCTTCAATTCCATAATCCATCTTTCCTCAAAAAGTCAAAGTAAAATTGGAAAATGTTCATGTTTCAGAAAGCTACCTCTGAATTCTGAAGTTGTAGCAAATTTCAAATTTGTGTGAATCTTTGTCATTTCTTTAGTAGCCATGATGATGATGATGATGATGATGATGATTTTTTAAAAAAATCACCCCATAGATAAAACCATCCCCTTCATTGTATCAGTTGATTCTTGTTACTAACATGGGGAGTTGGTGGCAGTCAGGGGGTGAGGACCATGTATACTCTTCAAAGGAAGGACAGGACACAAAGTGGGATGATGAAGACACAGGAAATCTTGGTTAAAGGAAATGAAGATCTGGGTCAGTTCTGAGCATCCTTCTTTGTTGTCAGGTCTGAAAGGCCTAAGATTCAGGTGGTTGGACAAAAGATGATGAGAGCTGTGGTCCAGGAACATGTGGGAAGATTCCACACCCCTTGTCCTAGCACATAGCAATAGCATCAGCCAGGGTGCTCCGTGAACAAGGAGCTGCAACATCAGGACTTCTCTGCTTCTGCCTCTTTAATCTCCCCTTCGGGTCCTTTCTCCAAGCTTGTTTCTCTCCCGTGACGTTGCTCGTCTCACCCTTGGCCACGCTTGGCCTTTGCACTTGAGACCCAGTCAATTTTTTTGTAAGCTTCCCAACAAGGGATGCAGCAAGGAGACACGGCAAGGTCACCCAGCAATGTCGTTTTTAACAACATCAACATACATGAGAGCTCTTAAGCAATGAAGGCAGCGGCTTTAATGGGATGATCAACAGAAGCATATGTACAATTTGAAAGAATAATGGTGAAGCTACAGCTTTTGACTACTGAAAAGGCGTCACTAGTATTCCAGCAGGAATGGATTGTAGTTCGTCAAGCTGTAATCCTAACCTTTGGGGAAATGGAACATTTGTCCCCAAGCCAGCACCACCATGAGGTGTGCCCTCCTCACTGCCCTTCATGTGTTGAGCTGTGACAGAGTGGGGAAGGCCAAACTTAGACAAAAGGGGTGAATAAGGCAGCTGACACCAGTATTAGCATCGAGGCATCATTTGAGCCAGGACTCATCAAGTCTTTGCTGCTCTCTTGGTGACATGGGTGGTTGTTGTTTTTCCATCTTTCATCTTGTTATTTATTATGGGTGGTTGTGGTTGTTGAAACCCAGCCCTGATGTGTGTCAAGTAATCATTTCAAATTGAGAATGCTTCTGAGCAGAAGAAGTCAAGGCAGTGATGATACACTGGGCTAGAGATTTTGGATATAATATTCAACTTTCATCTTGGGAAAAGTTATGGAAAGAGGAAATAAAATTTACTGCATGCTGTTCGCTGAAAGAAAATTATATGAAAATGATGTATCGTTGGTATCTAACACCGAGTAAAATTGCGAAAATGTATAAAACTAGTTCAAATCTGTGTTGGAAATGCAAAGGGAAGGAGGGTACTTTTTACCATATGTGGTGGACTTGCGCACTGGTAAAAGCTTTCTGGGAAACGATACTTAATGAATTAAAGAAAATGTTTAAAAACACATTTGTTTAAAAAAAACCAGAAGCGTTTTTGTTAGGTATAATAGGTGAAGAGATACCAAAAAAGGATAAAAGACTTTTTTTATTAAAGATTTTCTTGGTTAACAAAAGTGTGTGTCTCTCTCAGGTTCCCCCCCCCCCCATGTAACATTGGTTGTTGAGATATTAGGGAGAAAAGGGGGAAAGAGGTACTAGACACAATCAAAAAACAATGGGAGGATGACATAGGATACAAAATCAACCCCACCCAATGGACAAGAATGTGGTCTAAACCCCCCTTTAAATCCATATCAGCAAAAAGAAGAGAACTCACCCTAAAACTAACCTACAGGTGGTATCTAACACCAAGAAAATTAGCGCTAATACGCCCAGGAACCTCACCAAAATGCTGGAGAGGGTGCACAAATGGTGGGAGTGCCCCAAAATCCAACCACTCTGGACAACAACCATACAAGAAATATGTAAAATAACCAAGCAAGTTCTAGAGACCACCCCAGAACTGGTCTTACTAAACATCTTCCAAGACAATAATGCCCACTTATAAAGGACTTTTTAATGTATGCAAGGATGGCAGCGAGAATGCTTCTAGCCCAGAGATGGAAGGAAGGAAAAGTACCAACGAAAGAAGAATGGCAGATTAAACTGATGGAGTATGCGGAGATGGCGAAACTGACGGGGAAGATCAGAAACCAGGAAGATCAAGTATTCTTAAAAGACTGGAGTAAATTCTTAATTTATTTAAAAGACCATTGTAAACAGTTAAAATCATTGGCAGGGATGTAATGACACTTCTAATGTGGAATTAGGTATGATAACTAAAGATATTTAATAGAAGGATAAAGGGAAAAGATACAGGAAACTTTATCTTGAATATGGAACTCATGGAGGGAAGGAAGGAGGTCCGAAGGTTCAATAGAACCTTTTATTTTAATATTTGAAATGGTTAAAGTTAAAACGTATAAAATTTTGTATAAACAATTTAAAAATGCTATTAAAAAAGAGAGGGAGAATGCTTTCTGAGCATATCCAAGATTCATATCCCTCCCTGTTCATTACAAACTCAAGACTTTGGGGGGTGATCAGTGACGTGGGTTTTCCAGGAAATTTTCTGGTGCAAATTACGGTAAAAGTCTCCGAAGCCACGGAGAGGGATCCAATCTGGCACATGTTGTTTACTTGTATTTAGTAAACATCCCTTGAAAACGTTGAAACTGATAAGCTTGCCTAGTATTTATTTGCAATTGACACCCGCAATGAACTTATGGAATGGATTATTTTTCCGGGGGGGGGGGGGGAATAAAGCACTGGAAATGTTTCCATTTTGGAACATTTTCCACCCCACATTCCTGGGGGGGTTGAAGGCAAGAAAGCTTTCTGTTCTGTCTGATTTCTGGGCAAATGTTGTCCTGGAGAGGTCACATCCAGGCAAGATAATTTGTGTGGCCTCCGTTTTAGAAGCAGAAACCTCTGTGGAACACTTTCTCCTGTACAGTATTGTGGAAAACCTGTTCTTTTCCTTCTCTGTCCAACCGGCTTCTCTCTTATCCTTTTACTCTCACACCATGCCTATTTCCTACCCCTCTCCGGAGGCATATGACTTGACTCGCTTGCTCGAGTTCTTTGGAGCTATTTATTCATTCGATTTCTTTCCCACCCTTCCCCCGCAAAGGAGTCCAGGGCAGCAAACACCAACGTCATAAAAGAATGCGTTTTAAATTAAAACACGACGTATTATAAAAGATCTAAGAACATCAAGAACAAGTGAAAACATGTAAAAGCGCCAGCCTCTGTCTCATCCGAGAAGTAGACTCAAGGTTTCTTTCCTCCAGCCCTCTTCTGTTTAATTAGGGTTTTAAAACCCTAATTAAATATTAGCCCCATCCCTAAACTTAATTGCAACTGGATCCGAGGCGGGGGCAAGGTGGGAGTGGTCACCAGGTTATTCCACTGTGGGTCAGAGCCATGGGGAAGATTGGGCAAGTGTCTACACACACTTATTTAACAATTTGATTCCTCATTTTGTACTTTGTGTGTAGCCTGTTTCACGACTTGGGTGCACAACTTATACACACCATTTTATCCTTGTCCTATACTACAATAAATATGGGTGCATGGATCTGATCATAATCCCAGACATGCACACTGGTTGTTCGGTGGGCAGCGGGGCTGCAATTTAACAAACCAAAAGAAAGAATGTTATTTTGCCGGCCATGCAGGTCAATGTTGCCAGCTTTACAAGTCAACTTGAACCGTTTGCACTGTTGGTTTCAGCTGTTGAGTGGCAAGTAGTTGAGGAAGGGCTGTAGCTCAGTGGTAGGGCATCTGCTTTGCATGCGGAAGGTCCCAGGTTCGATCCCAACCATCTCCAGACTGGGCTGTGAAAGACTTCTGCCTGAAACCCTGGAGAACTGCTGTCAATCAGTGTAAGCAATGCATACAGATGGTTTGACCCAGTATAAGACTGCTTGTTCCTAAAGCTGAGTAGACGGCCAGGGCACCTCCTCAAGTCTTGTAGCCACAACGGTTCCCTGCAGCTCTTAAATTCAGGCCTGGCCTGTTGTACGCAGCTGCATGGAACAGGAAGTTTCACTGCAACGCTGTGAGTTTCTGCTTAAGATCTCTCTTGCAAAGAAACTTCTGGTTCTCCTCTTACGTAGCCAGAGATTGATGGAAGAACTTTCACACGGTTCGCAGATTGATGGAGCCAGTTCCAGGAAAACAATTGCAGGTTGATGGCTCAGGGCTTCGCTCGGAGCCTTACCCTCTGGTCTCCGCAGCAAAGATTTAATTCCTCCAGCTGGCAAAGAGGGGCTAGATGGGCAGGGCCAACAACCTTTCCCTCCCTGGCTTCAGCTGGTGCAGGACCTGCCCAATCCGAGCTGCCAAGATCCGGCACTTTGCCCCTTGACTTCCTCTGACAGATGGGACAGACTTTTCCAAGACTGGCATGCTACTTGCCAGAGGAGGGGGAAGCCATTAACCCCGAGGAAGCACCAAGATTTCATTTCTCCAGATGGCAAAGTGCTGCCAGCTGGGCAAAGCCAGCAACCTTTCCTCAGATTTATTGCTCTTGGGGCAAGATCTTCCTCCCCCAGCTGCCCTCTGATCCGAGCTGCCAAGATCCAGTGCTTTGCCCCCTTGCCTTCCCGTGACAGATGGAATGGCCCTTTTGGAGAACGGCATAATGTCCCTTCAGCGCATGCCAGAATCTACACATGCACGCACGGACAAAAGAGATCCTATTCATGAAATAATACTGAGATTCCTCAATCAAAGGTAAAAACTCAGGTTGAGCAAAGTTTGCTCAGAAGGTGAGATTTGCCCATCCATCCCCAAGTAGACAGGGCAAAGCTGGGTTTGGATCCTGCCGTCAGGGCAGATCATGAACTAAGATGTGCAAAGGACAGTGGATACATATACACCGCAGGTGGGGAACCTCAGGCTCCAGGGCCAAATAAGCCCTCCAGACCTCTCTAATCTGGCCTTCAGCACTCTCCATTGTCAGGAGTGAGCCGACAGTAACTCACACCATGTGCGTTGAAGTTAGCTCTTTATTAGCAAAAACCCAATTTGCGCAGGAGTGTCAACCCTAATGAGCACAGCAACCCATCTCCGGAAGGTCTTACCCCTATGAAGCAGGTGCTGAGACTGAAGGTCCCCCCCCCCTCCAAGGTTTTTTTCCAAGCAATCGGAGACTTCATCTGTGGATCGGCAATCTCTCCTCCGCCCTTTTCATGCCTCATCTGGTTCTGGGAAATTCTGGACTTCTCTCTGCCACTGACTCTCCCAGCTTACTAAGCCCCTTTACCCCTTCAGCTTTTGACACCTCCTCTTCCCAGTTTTCTCCTTCTTCTCCCTCTGACCACTCATTGTTGTTCTGCCAGCACTCCCTGAGTTCTGAGCCTTTCCCCTGGGGGTTTCCCAGCTGGTTCCTCCCACCATTCCTCTGCATCCAACCAGTCCATGACACGGCTGTTCCTTCTCCCTAAGCCCTGCCCATCACTGGTCCTGCTCCACCCACTCAAGTGCTTTTGTCTGGCTGGAATCTGTTTGTAAACTGCAAGGGCCTCTTGCCTGCATGGATAGAAGGGTGAGTGGGTGGATTTGGCAAGAGGGAGAGGAGAAAGGGGGGAGAGAGAGGTGCAACTTGTATTTGCTTGGCTGGAGTGCAACCTATTTTACACATCCTTCGCTCTTCCCACTTTTCCCTCTGGCCCTGCCGATCTCTGCTATGTGGCCCGCAGAAGGTTCCCCATGAAGGAATGTGGCCCTTGTTTCCACATCACCCACATCACCACCCACTTGCCCTCCAGGGTAGTGGAGAGAACCATGTTGACAAGTGTGCCGCCGTTCAAATCTAAGCATCCCACAAGTTCTATGACTGATGGTTTTGTGGGAGAATAAGTTAAGGTTTGCAGTGGTACAGGTCAGATTGGCAAAGGAACAACTGGAGTTTGAGAACGCCACCAGGGGTCCGACAAAAGTTGAGATGTCTCAACAAATGGTGTAGTGCGGTGTGTCCCAGAGTTAGGTCTCCAGCTGTTGTTGGACTACAACTCCCATGATCCGTAGCTAGCCGGACCAGTGGTCAGGGATGATGGGAATTGTAATCCAAAAATGGCTGGAGGCCCAAGTTTGGGAAACACCAGTGTAGTGGTTAGAGTATGGAACTAGGAGCTGTAAAGGTAAAGGGACCCCTGACTCACGGACGACTCTGGGGTTGTGGCGCTCATCTCGCTTTATTGGCTGAGGGAGCCAGCGTACAGCTTCTGGGTCATGTGGCCAGCATGACTAAGCCGCTTCTGGCAAATCAGAGCAGCGCACAGAAACGACGTTTACCTTCCCTCCAGAGCGGTACCTATTTATCTACTTGCACTTTGACATGCTTTTGAACTGCTAGGTTGGCAGGAGCAGGGACCAAGCAACGGGAGTTCACCCCATTGCGGGGATTCGAACCACCAACCTTCTGATCGGCAAGCCCTAGGCTCTGTGGTTTAGAATCATAGAATCATAGAATCATAGAGTTGGAAGAGACCACAAGGGCCATCCAGTCCAACCCCCTGCCAAGCAGGAAACACCATCAAAGCATTCCTGACAGGTGGCTGTCAAGCCTCCGCTTAAAGACCTCCAAAGAAGGAGACTCCACCACATTCCTCGGCAGCAAATTCCACTGTCGAGCAGCTCTTACTGTCAGGAAGTTCTTCCTAATGTTTAGGTGGAATCTTCTTTCTTGTAGTTTGAATCCATTGCTCCGTGTCCGCTTCTCTGGAGCAGCAGAAAACAACCTTTCTCCCTCCTCTATATGACATCCTTTGATATATTTGAACATGGCTATCATATCACCCCTTAACCTTCTCTTCTCCAGGCTAAACATACCCAGCTCCCTAAGCTGTTCCTCATAAGGCATCGTTTCCAGGCCTTGGACCATTTTGGTTGCCCTCCTCTGGACACGTTTAGACCACAGCACCACCCGCGTCCCTTGAACCAGGTTTCAAATCCCTATTTGATCCTTGAACCAGGGTTCAAATCCCTGTTTGACCCTGGGCCGGCCCCCCAGTGCTCAGCCTAACCTACCTTGTGTGCCATCTTGGAGGAAAGGTGGGATGTGGACGTAATGGCAAAATAATAAATAACCATTTCTACTCAGAAATAAGTCCCACTGAATTCAACAGGGCTCACTTCCAGGTAAGGGAGTTGGGCTTGCAGCCTTACTCATGGGCAATTGTGTTTAAGGTTGCGACCTAAGAGCCTGAAAACCTTTGGAAGGATGTGCAACGCAGGCTGGCAGGAACTCAGTACGCAGGAAATAAAAACTGTGTCTCTTGTTATACGAGCCCAGGAGATTCTGGAGGCAAAAGCTGGACTTCCACATCTGCCCTGCCCTTCCAGAGGATGCTGAGGAGCAGTGTGATTAAGCAAGCCACTGACTGGATAATTGCAGGCTGTGAATGGTGGCCCTCTCCGTGTTGCTCGTTCAGCTGCAGCGGAGAGCCATTACCCGCCAGAGCGACTCTGCAATAACACACCGAATCCCGGTGACAACAGCCACCATGTGCAGCCTGCTGCAATTATCCAGTCAGTGGCTTGCTTAATCGCCGGCTGCCCAAACAACATGGCGAGCACCAGGAGGCACAGAAGGACTCGGGGGCGGGGGGGGGGTTCCCAGAAAGGTGGCTCCTAGCAAGAAACGAAAATCCCCCAAGCAGAGCCTAGCTAAGGCGTTGGGTTCCACATTGCTGGCTCAGCTTGCATGCCGTAGGTCTCAGGTTCTGTGCTCTTGGTTGGGAGCACCAAGATAATAAAGGCATCTCTCAGATTGATGAGACATATCGTCATCATGTGAATACCAACTGTCAAGTTTGGTCTTGGATGGCTTTTAAAAAGGGTTGGACAAATTCACAGAAGACAAGGGTGGCTACGGCCCACAATGAATACAGTGGACGCTCGGGTTGCGTTCGCAACCTGCAGTGCCGCTTCTGCACACCGGAAGAAACCCGTTCCAGTACAGCAGTGCTGTCAAGTATCCTGTTTTCCCCAGGAATCTCCCTTATTTCAAGCCATTTCCCGCTGCTATCCCTTATTTTTTATATCCCTTTAATTTCCCATTTTTTCAAAAGAAGCAGCTCCTCTCCCACCCCCTGCTGGCCAGGGACTGGGAAGACCTCGCCTCCTTGCAGCCTCAAAGCAAGCGGGAGCCATTTCCCGCGCTTACAGGCGTCGTAGCCCACGGGCAGCGTTTCCAAAATACAGTAAGCCTACTGAGTGCATTCACACCAGTGCCGCCCACTTTTGCTTCTGGCTCCGCCCACCACTGCCATGTGACTATCCCCGGGATAGGTGAGGCTGCTGATCCCTTATTTTCAAATCCGAAACTTGACAGCTATGCAGTACAGCGGTTGTTGTTGTTCAGTCGTGTCCTACTCTTCGTGACCCCATGGACCAGAGCACGCCAGGCATGCCTATCCTTCACTGCCTCTCGCAGTTTGGCCAAACTCATGTTAGTAGCTTCGAGAACACTGTCCAACCATCTCATCCTCTGTCGTCCCCTTCTCCTTGTGCCCTCCATCTTTCCCAACATCAGGGTCTTTTCCAGGGAGTCTTCTCTTCTCATGAGGTGGCCAAAGTACTGGAGCCTCAACTTCAGGATCTGTCCTTCTAGTGAGCACCTCGGGTTAAGAACTTAATTCGTTCTGGAGGTCCGTTCTTAACCTGAAACCATTTTTAACCTGAGGTACCACTTTAGCTAATGGGGCCTCCTGCTGTTGCCGTGCCGCCACCGCGCAATTTCTGTTCTCATCCTGAAGCAGAGTTCTTAACCCGAGGTTCTATTTCTGGGTTAGCAGAGTCTGTAACCTGAAGCATCTGTAATCCGAGGTACCACTGTACTTCCAGGTTCGGCGCAGTGCGCAACCTGAAATCGCGCAACCCGAAGTGGCCGTAACCCGAGGTATGACTGTGTACAATGTCTCTGAATAGTGTTGCAGGAATGTATGTATAGGTGGGGGGGGGTTGCCCCTCCAGCAGATATCATGCACATGCAGCCCACTACCAAAATCAGCACAATCACTTTTGTGATTTGTCCATTTGTCCCCACAAAACACGTCATCACATTTTCTTCCTATCTATTCAAAGGGCCTCTGCTGCACAATACCAAATGTAAGAATTCACTGATCGATATATCTATGTACTGGCTCACTGGGAAAACTTCAGAAATGAATATACAGTCATACCTCTAGTTACGAACGCTTCAAGATGCGTATGTTTGGGATACGCACCGCGGCGACCTGGAAGTAATGGAACGGGTTACTTCCGGGTTCGCCGCGCATGCGCAGAAGCACGCAGTGACGTCACACGCATGCGCAGAAGCACTGAATTGCATCACGCACATATGCAGATGCGGCGCTTCAGGTTGCGCACGTCACGGGTTACGAACGGGGCTCCAGAACAGATCCCGTTCATAACCAGAGGTACCACTGTACTGTAGACATGTGAGCTCAGCTACCCAACAGCCCCTCTGCCTAAGTGACAATCCCTGGCATCCTGATACCTGAGTGCCAGACAGGTAGCCATTCCAGAAATAGCAAACCCAGATGAAGACAAAAGGGTGTGATTAACTCGGCTGGGAAACAGGGAAATGTACCGGTAAAGATCTCTTTTATTTTTCACTTGATGGTTGTTTGGTTGAGGGCAAGAGGAGGCATGGGGCAGGGTCCAGGACGCTCAGATTACTGCCACCAGACCTCCCCTTTCATGATGTAACCATGATGTATTAGTGATGTAGTTTGGGAGGGGGTTGTAACATAGGGATTAGCAGCTAATAAAAGTGTGGGTTCTCTTTTTGGACGGGGCTTCCATCTTGTTTCACCTGGTGGCAGGTGGGAGACCTGTCGCGACAGTCTTCAATAAAGGACAACAACCATACGAGAAATATGCAAAATAACCAAACAAGTGCTAGAAACCACCCCAGAACTGGCTCTACTAAACATCTTCCAAGACAATAATGTCCACTTACAACACAAGGAACTCATAATCCATCTACTCTCAGCAACCAGAAACATCATAACCAGACACTGGAAAGACCTGTCAGGAGTCAACATGGACCAATGGTACCAAGTAGTATGGGAAACAGCCCTACTAGAAAAATTAATCAGCAACCTAAAACTAGCACGGGGACAAACAGAAGAAGACACCTTCACCCCCGTATGGTCCCCCTTCATCGCACACACAGCCCAACAAGACAATGACAAAAATCTACCGACAGCATACAAATCAATATGGCTAACCTGACTCAAAACACCCACCAACCCCACTCACACAGGAAACCAAATAACACCACAGCCAACCACAAATGAACAATCAAACCCTACACCAATCGCGACCTCTCACCGCCAAAGAAACACAAGCAAACAACAAAGAACCAACACAAGCGACGCTGATACCAAATCCTACATATATTAAGGAAAATAGAAACATCATCTCCCCACCCCACCCTCCCACCCATCCCACCCACTTCCTTCCCCCCCTCCCTCCCTAATGTCTCAACAACTAAAATTGATCTGTAAAAATGTTTTATGGAAAAATACGAGAGAGATTACACACACTTTGTAAACCAAGAAAATCTTTAATAAAAAAATAAATAAATAAAAATAAAAAATAAATAAAGACCAAGCCTACTGGCTGCTGTTTTGCTCTGGTATTCCTGGCTGGTGTCCTTGTTTTTTGTCCAAGGGAGCCCTCGGATTTCTCCGTTAACAATAGCACTTGCTGGAAACCATAGGAGGGGAGCATAATGTTGTGCTCATATCCTTCTTGTGGGCTTCCCACAGGCATTTCTAATGAGAGGTTGGGTGGCCATCTGTCATGAATGCATTAGTTGAGATTCCTGCCTTGGAGAGGGTTGGACTTGTGACCATCAGATCCCCTTCCAGCTCTACAATTCTATGTTTCAGTGATCTGGTTGGTCACCGTGAAAACAGAATGCAGGGATAGATGGGCCACTGGCCTGATCCAGCAGGTTTTTCTTATGTTTTTTACGGTCCTGTGAACATTTAGACTGGGTACACATGACATTTGATTCTAGCATCAGTACAGACTTAGTACTTGGTTGTGTGTGTGTGTGTGTGTGTGTGTGTGTGTAGTCTGCACACAGTTCAGATCTACTGCATATTTTTTGCCCCTGAAAAGCACTTATTGAGAAACTGGCTTCATTCCAAAAATAAAAAACTCAATTTGAAAACGGATGTAGGTGGCCCTGGCAATGGGTGAGGGGCTATATTTACACCTGTCCAATAACATTGTGGGTGGGCATATAGCAAGATCACAATCCCCACTTCTTACTTCATTCGTCTGCGATGTGCATAGGGAAGCAAAAGGTGTGGGTAACCTAATCGGGGGGCGGGGGCGGGGCAGGTTTTCAAATGCTATCAAATGACCATACCCACCCAGAGGCGTACCTAGGTGGTGGCCTCCACAAAGAGCACAAAAATCACACCTCTCCACTCTGGTTAGGCATCTCCCCACCCATCCAAGTGTTCCCTGGGCCACTCCTCTGCTGCTCTGGGTGGCTGGGCAAGGCACACAGGTGCTTCGATATGCCTCTGGTCCCTTGTGGAGTTTTTAGAGTTTCTCATCCATGGTCTCTCCTGGCTTCAGAGCCACCGATACCTCTGGCCAAGGGTGCAAGAGAGGCTAGATAGGCCTCTGTACCCACTCTTGCAGATAGCAGGATCTAGAATCAATCTAGATTGAAAGCAGCACGTTGAGGATGCGGGCGAACCATTTCAGATTGAGGGGAAACGACGTTTTTGTGCTGCAGATGGGTTAGTGTGGAGGATGCAGGCTGGCTTGAAGTAGTGCTGAGTTCAACATGTACAGCAAGGACGGGGGTGCGGCATCCATTGACCATGCTGGCTGAGGCTGATGGGAGCTGAAGTCCCCTGAGGAGGACAAATGATTGTTGTTGTTGTTCAGTCGTTCAGTCGTGTCCGACTCTTCGTGACCCCATGGACCAGAGCACGCCAGGCACGCCTATCCTTCACTGCCTCCCGCAGTTTGGCCAAACTCATGTTAGTAGCTTCGAGAACACTGTCCAACCATCTCATCCTCTGTCGTCCCCTTCTCCTTGTGCCCTCCATCTTTCCCAACATCAGGGTCTTTTCCAGGGAGTCTTCTCTTCTCATGAGGTGGCCAAAGTACTGGAGCCTCAACTTCAGGATCTGTCCTTCTAGTGAGCACTCAGGGCTGATTTCTTTGAGAATGGATAGGTTTGATCTTCTTGCAGTCCATGGGACTCTCAAGAGTCTCCTCCAGCACCATAATTCAAAAGCATCAATTCTTCGGCAATCAGCCTTCTTGATGGTCCAGCTCTCACTTCCGTACATTACTACTGGGAAAACCATAGCTTTAACTATACGGACCTTTGTCGGCAAGGTGATGTCTTTGCTTTTTAAGATGCTGTCTAGGTTTGTCATTGCTTTTCTCCCAAGAAGCAGGTGTCTTCTAATTTCGTGACTGCTGTCACCATCTGCAGTGATCATGGAACCCAAGAAAGTGAAATCTCTCACTGCTTCCATTTCTTCCCCTTCTATTTGCCAGGAGGTGATGGGACCAGTGGCCATGATCTTAGTTTTTTTTATGTTGAGCTTCAGACCATATTTTGCGCTTTCCTCTTTCACCCTCATTAAAAGGTTCTTCAAATCCTCCTCACTTTTTGTCATCAAGGTTGTATCATCAGCATATCTGAGGTTGTTGATATTTTTTCCGGCAATCTTAATTCCAGTTTGGGATTCATCCAGCCCAGCTTTTCGCATGATGAATTCTGCATATAAGTTAAATAAGCAGGGAGACAATATACAGCCTTCTCGTTGACCCTTGTGGTCCCTTCCAATTCTACAATTCTATGATTTCACAAAGAGCCACTTGTTCCCTACCCCTGGCACAAGGTTATGACCATCAGTAGATTTGACTGTGATCCTGTTACTTTTCTGGGAATCGGCCCTACTGAATTCAGTGGGACTTACCGTACTTCTGTGCAATACATGTATGAGAGAGTATGTTTCTCAGTTATTTTATATCTCAGGTCCAGAGCGGTTCAGTTTCTACTGTGGAACTGCATAATGTCCTTTTCAGAATCATTATCTGGACTCCTTCCCCAATCTCTCCTGAAAGCAGAGTCAATACATCTGTGTCAAATAATTTGGTTCATTCGTATCATCCTATTGAAGAGCTATTAAAAGCTAAAACACTCTCCTGTTGTCATATTTTATTTAGCGGTTTGTTTGTTTTGATTTATATCCCACTCAGGGCAGCAGATCTGAATTGTACAGCAGTGTCCACATCCTTAAAGGGCTCTCAATAAATAAAATTTCCCATAAATATATGCAGAAGTAGAGAATGCAAGGGGGAGGTAACTGGAGCAGGGGAGGGAAAGAGAATTTTGTAGTGTTGATTCCAGAAACGGCAAAAAGCTTTCCAACACACAATGCCGTAAGCAGCAGCAACAAAAAAACAGATTTTTGCCCCACTGTGCTTATTAATCTATGACAAGTTGTGCACATTTTTCTCTAAAGTTTATGTTAATTCAACTGCAGAAATGTTGGGACTCAACCTCCAGGAGTCCTGCTTTGATCTAGCAGCTCAGTTCTTGCAAAGCTTCCTCTTGGGTTGCCACCAGTAATGCCCTTTGAATAATAGAATCAAACAATTGTAGAGTTGGAAGGGATCCTGAGGATCATCTTGTGTGGGAAATGTCAATGAAGCAGCAACATAGCGTGGTTTGCTGGAGCCCGGGGCAGGCACATAGGCACTAGGGGTGGAGAGTGAACATGCCCACAACGCTAGCCCAGCCCTTGCCACTGACACCGCAAAGAGGCACAGGGCTGGCAGAGCGGCATGAGCAGTGCCCCCCACAAAAATATGTCCGGGGCCATCGCCCCGGTAGTCCCCATCACCACGCTATGCCCCTGCATTGAAGAAATAAGTACCTGTTGAGAATAAGGTTACTTTGAAGAAGTTTGGATGCAACGGGCTACAAAATATTAGATGAAGGTGGCCTTTGCTAGAGAGAACACCAGTTTTTCCTTGGGTCGGCTGCCCAGTAAATATCAGGTCACGCCTATCTTCTCAGTACAATAATTGTGGCTAATCCTACCTGTTGCCGTGGATTGCGGTGGGAGCTCGTAGGAAGCAATGGGTCTCTAAACTCTCTGCACTCCACATGACCACAATATTATCTCATTTGAGTGTTAAGGTGGAAGGGCCCATCTGCTGCACAGGTGCACGCTCCCTGACACCTCGGTGCAGGTGAACTGGCCTCTAGTTTGATGGAACCTGTAACTTTGTGCAAGAAGGAGCTTGTGAAGATGCGTAGCCATCGCCAGCGAGCTCTTGCACTGCAGGAAAGCCTGGTTCACTGTGGCATGGGTCCCATCTGGCTTTCGCCACACTCACACACAGCCTGGCCAAACAGGGCCGTCTGCTCAGACCAGCTGGCCCCAAACAAGGATGTGCCAGCAATGTGGCAGCGCGATGGAGCCTTTTGAATCCCCCCCCCACACACACAGATGCCTTCAGTGATACCAGCCAAGCATCCATGTAGGCAATGAGCATGGTGAGGTTCAGGTAGGAAATGGCTACCGTGTGGCCCAGCCATACTTTCTCTGGGCAAGTCACTCGGGGAGGAGATCACATGGAAAACTCGTGTTGTACTGCTTCAGACTGTAAGTTGCATGTCTGAATGCTCCCGTGTCGGGGAGGGGGAAACCTGCATTGAGAAAACTAGTGTTTTATAGAGAAGGCTCAGCTAGAACCTTGATTCCTAACATCTAGTGCAGGGAGATGGGATGCAGACCATAGCTGTCAGATTTTCCCTTTTCTTGCGAGGAATCCTATTCGAAATAAGGGAATTTCCCTTTAAAAAATGGGAAAAGTTGACAGCTATGATGCAGACCCTCCAAGTGTCCTGGATTTACAGATGCCATCCCAGTTTCTGATTTGATCCTGGAATGTCCCGCTTTCCCTATTTTCGTTGGAGAGTATGGTTATGCAATCCCTGAGCCAAGGAGGTAACCAACTACACAACCTTTAGAAAACAGCGGAAGGCAGCCCTGTAAAAGGAAGCTTTTTTATGGTTTAATGTTTTGGTATGTTTTTATATATGCTGGAAGCCACCCAGAGTGGCTGGGGCAACCCAGTCCCCAGTCCGATGGATGGGGTATTTATTATTATTATTATTATTATTATTATTATTATTATTATTATTATTATTATTATTGACGTCCCTATTTTCATTGGAGAAATGTTGGAGGGTATGTAGATGGGCATTAAGTCACGTGAGCCCCTCAATTCCGAAGTGGTACCAGCCCTCATTCTCAGCCTTAAATCCCCTACTGTTAAATGGGAGCACTGGTAACCTTTCTCACGGGGCTACTCTGAAAGTCTGCTTTCAACCTGAGCCTCCATAATAATAATAATAATAATAATAATAATAATAATAATAATAATAATAATAATAACAACAACAACAACAACAACGAAAGCTCATACCAAGAACAAACTTAGTTGGTATCTAAGGTGCTACTGGAAGGAATTTTTTTTTTTTACTATGGCAGACCAACACGGCTACCTACCTGTAACTGGAATTATTAGTCCAGTTTAAATATCAGGGTTGTATTTCCAGGTTTCCTCGTTCTGTATGACATGAAGAACGAGAAAAACAGTAAATCAAATCCTTTAACTTGCCTCAGTAACAAATTGAAGGCAGGCAGAGATGACAGATAGATAGATAGATAGATAGATAGATAGATAGATAGATAGATAGATAGATAGATAGATGATGCTGGATGAATACTGCACTGCCAAATGTTCTTCTGATGAGCATTTTCACTTTAAGCCCAGTGATTGGCAGGCCAGAGGAGGACAGGAGCAGCCTGCCGAGACGAGGCGAGCTGGCACTCAGTGCGGGGCTGGCCACAGAATGCTGAGCCAACAACCCCTTCTGTTCACTTTAGTGCCAGGCCTGGCATCAGAGGCACTAATGAGAGGCAGATGAGCCAGCCGGATCGAAGACTTAATTAGGTCCCTATCAAGCCGTGGTCTCTGTTTTTTAGCACTCTGCTGCGTCACCATCCTCCAAACGGCAGCCCCATCCACAGCATGCCGGGGCGCAGGAAAACATTTTTTATGTCCAAGTTACGACGCCCTCAGCCTACCCACCAGCGCATAGGCGCACACACTCATGCACTCTCAGCACACATCCACGCGCTCCGTGCTAGCCTGAAAGCTGCTGACATGGGGCTCTGTGGGATCTTAAAGCACTCTCTCAAGATACTCCAACTCCTGCTTAAAACCCAACAAGACTCTTGTTGCTTTTTACGGCACGAGGCCCCAAGCAGCTATAACAACCAAAGGCTTATAGCGGCAGATATTTCTTGCTGTATCTTCTCTTCCGCTGAGCAAAACCTGTGCGGTGCACCGTCAGAATTAACTCTGGCCAAAGCACATAAGCAGGGTTGTGCCCTCTGGGAATCAGGCTTATGGGTCCAAAATGGTAGTCCTCTCTGCCAGCGCCCACAAGGGTAGCAGCAGTGTTCAAAACTCCCATTTTTTCTAGGCGCATTTTGCAACAGGGAATTTCATTAGTGCCAGTAGTTTCTGAGCTCTGGGAGCAGAACCTCATCTGAAATTTCAGATTAAAACTGCAGAGTGCAAGGAAAAGAGTGTTGGGTTTTATTTGAGTGACCAAAATTGCACCTGAGCCGGTCTGATGTCAGTACTGTCTCTTGAAGAAACAGAAGAAACAGGTGCCGGTGTTTTGTTCTTAATTCTTAATTTCCCGAAGTGTGGGCGTTACTCTGTGTATATAAGGCTCTGTTGGAAAGCAGTTTCTTGTTGGGAGTTTTGGGGAGTGTTGGAGGTTGGGAGTGTGAGTTCTTTGATAAAGCATATTTGTTTTTGTTTTTTCCAGAAATTTATTGATTTTTAACAAAACACAAACAAACTACACATACAACAACAAAAAAACATTACAACAAAATACAAAACAAATGAGATTAATAAAAACACTTATTTAAAGCTGTAAGGACGCTTAGTGGTTGCTCATGAGTAACAGTCCAAGGCAAAGCACTTCTAAAAACTAAGTTCTTTATTGTGCAAGCTATGTACAGCAAAGCAAAGTCTCAAGCGTCCTCTCAATGCTCAGCAGTGTCCAGGAATGAACTCTTTCGGTTTCTCTTCCAGCAGAAAAGCCTCGGAACCCTGAAACCCCTCCTTCTTCCCTCCTGTGACCTCCCACGTAGCGTGGGAACCTGACCTCTATCTCTGCTTTCCCTGTGCTGTGGAGGCTCTCTGACCCCTTCTAAGCCCCTGCATCACCTTCCTGTCTCCCCCTCTCCGTCCCTGCCTGAGGAATGCGAAGAATGCGAGCTCCCACTGGAAGAGGGGGAGGAGGAGCTCGTAAACAGCGGACGTGGATCCCTGTACTCTAAATGCTCCTGCGACGCTGGCCGTAGCGGGGAGGGGGTTTTCCTCACAAAATCTATCTAACCCTCTTTTAAAACATTGTGAGTTGACTTCCTCACGCCCTTTCCGTCTGCTTCCCTTGTAAATCATCTTTAGTAATTTCTTTGCCTTTTTCTATTCTCATATTAATACACAAATCAACTTCTCTTCTTTAATAACTTTAACATTACTTCATCTATAACTATCACTTATCTAACTTCTATATCTGCTGCCTACCTGTTTCTCCCTGCTTGTTTTAAATACTAATTTTAGCATACTTCTTTAAATATACTTTAAATTTATTCCAATCTTTCTCCACCGCATCATCCCTTTGGTCTCGGAGTTTCCCAGTCAGTTCAGCAAGCTCCATATAGTCCATCATTTTCATCTGCCATTCTTCAATCGTTGGTAGATCCTCTGTCTTCCAGTTTTTAGCTAATAAAATTCTTGCTGCTGTTGTGGCATACATAAAGACTGTTCTATCTTCTCTTGGGATTTCATGGTTTAAAATACCCAGTAAAAAGGCTTCTGGTTTTTTTTTACTAAATGTGTTTTTCAACACCTTTTTCAACTCATTGTATATCTTCTCCCAGAAGTCTTCCACTTTCGGGCACATCTACCACATATGAAAAAATGTCCCTTCTACTTGCTTACATTTCCAGCATTTGTTACATTGACCATGATACATTTTTGCCAACTTAACCAGAGTTAAATACCACCTATACATCATTTTCATGATAAAGCGTATTTGGAATTAGTTTAAAAAGAGTCTCTGAGAGAAGGCTAGCAGCTAACAGGGAGTTCTAACTTCATTTGCTTAAAATTAAAGTCTAGATTAGAAAAGCCTTTTTTCTTTTACTCCTGGTGGCCTGCTTCAGCCAAGTCAGTTTCTGTTGCGTTTTTTCTTCTTCTTTTGACTCTGCAGGAAGCGTACTTTTATGGGCCACTGTTAACTGGGGTGTGAGTTTTTCTTTTGCACCTTTGTTCAGTGCTCAGTTATTTTTCTATCGAGGAGGAGCTTGTTCTGCCTCCCCACTTCCAGCCACTCTCTGAAGAATGGAGAAGAGACCCTCTTAAGAATATTAGGGTGGTGGGGTGGGCAGGAGAAGCATGGCTTTGTTTTTGTTTGTGTTGTTGTTGTTTTTTGCAGTCTTCAGATGAGGACTAGACCATGTAAAAAGGGAACATAATACTGCAGTTCATTCATTTTCAGCTTTGTATTCTTGTACTAAAAAAGTGCGCCTATAACCTAGGTTTAAGGTGTCATTTAGCTCCTGGCTTTCATATCTCAGTTTCTAACACTGGGTAGCAGCTCCTGCTCAATCATCTAGTCTGGACGCTTCTTCCAAGTGGGATCTGAAACAACAGGAATGCTGTTTTTGTGCTGCCATTTCCGTTTAAAGCTGCAGGATGCTTCATAATGATTCCCATGAGCCCATCTGCCTGACAGGAACCAGCAGGGTTACTCATATGCTCCAGGATGGGCATAGCTGAGATTTATGTTAGGGAGACAGGAGGACATCCACCCGTCATCATCCTCTGTCTGGCTCTGTCCAGCAGATTCAGAATGAAATGTCCCAACAACAGTTATTTTAGATTCTGCTGCAAGGCTACTACTCGCTAAAAATGGGAAGACTCAAGATTTACCAACTATAGATGAATGGCAAATGAAGATGCTGGACTTTATGGAACTTGCCGAACTGAATGGGAGACTCCGCGATCAAGGAGAAGAGACGGTGGAAGAAGATTGGAAGAAATTTAAAATTTATTTGAAAAAGTATTGTACTGTAATATTTAGTATTGCCTAAGGAAGTAGTTATAGGTTTATCTGCATTATTTTTAGGTAATCTTTCTTTCAAGGAAGTAGGTGACAAGGCCTCCCTCTCGCCCCCACCTAGCGGTGCCGCCAATGTTTGGATTGGCTCTGCTTTCCTGCTTTAGTCAGCAGCCTATCTCGTTGACATTTTCCAGATGACATTTTTCCTGGCATGGAGACGGAGGAAGCTTAATTTTCTCCCCTATCTTTTGTCAGGCTTCTGTTAGGCATAGGAGCATGGATGACCTCGCCTCCTCCTCCTCCTCCTTTCACTGTTGCTGGGTTTGTAGCAATGGTATCTCCCCTTCACAATAGCCAGGGAAAAGCGTGAGGAGAAGGAAATGAACCCATCCAATGGAATTAGGCTAATAGAATGAGTATCAAACACTGGTGCTGGGAGTCAGGTTGCTGTCATTCACGATAAGGATGGGAGGGAAATCCTATTTGGCTCACAATGAAAGGTTAATCTACCTATTTGGCACTTTCTGAAACACGACGTGAACTGAAGTGCAGGTGTCTTTCTTTCAAAATTCACACTTTTTCAAATTTTGCAATGCACTGCAAGTAACGTGCACCAAAATATACCAAGATGACACGTGCCTAGACTATGTATTAGTGGAAATAACTTTTAAACCATGGGTTATATTAGGGGAAATATAAACCTTGGGGGAAATCCACTTTGCAAAACAATGTGAACATTGGGGAAAATGTATACAAAAATGTACGTGTTAGGACATTAAAGCACATTAAAGCGCTGGTGAATTTTCATGAGGACTTTTCGAAACAGAATTTGCAAACTCCTGTGGAAATGAGGACAAATGAATTGAAGATTAGGGAACTGAGAAAATGTGAGAAACTGTAAAGGACAGATTCACCTGTCCCTAATCACAGATTATTGTTGTTGTTGTTCAGTCGTTCAGTCGTGTCCGACTCTTCGTGACCCCATGGACCAGAGCACGCCAGGCATCCCTATCCTTCACTGCCTCTCGCAGTTTGGTCAAACTCATGTTAGTAGCTTTGAGAACACTGTCCAACCATCTCGTCCTCTGTCGTCCCCTTCTCCTTGTGCCCTCCATCTTTCCCAACATTAGGGTCTTTTCCAGGGAGTCTTCCCTTCTCATGAGGTGGCCAAAGTACTGGAGCCTCAACTTCAGGATCTGTCCTTCTAGTGAGCACTCAGGGCTGATTTCTTTAAGAATGGATAGGTTTGATCTTCTTGCAGTCCATGGGACTCTCAAGAGTCTCCTTCTAATCACAGATACTCTCCCTTAATTCTTATCATGTTAATAACAATGCCAAAAACACCAATAATATAGATCCTGCAAACCTGAAACATTTCCAACCCTCTTTTTGTGTGCATGTGTGCATGTTGTTGTGTTCTAGTCAATATCCATGTTGTAGGAGTACAAAACCCTGCTTTCACCTTGAAATCCTTATCCCCTAGCTTCTACCTCATTCTGGTGACTTTCCCCGTCAATGAAGTTGTGGTAAAGGTCTTGCTAAAATCAAAGCAGTACCATGCAAGAGCTCAGCTCCTCCGCAAGTAAACGGAGTGATTCAGCTCAGTAAATAACACTGAGCTTTGCAAAAACCCAAGTTGCCACATTCAGCAATAGGTCCTGGGACGTCCTGAGTCCTTTAGCAAGTTAATTTAGATAAATGTGGGCAAATTCTAGGACTTCCCTGCGCGGGGGGGGGGGGGGGGCACAAAGTTGCAATGCTCGGAGCATAGATCAGAAGTGCCTAATGCACCAAACCCCGCCAATTCCTAAAGCTACACCAGGTCAGGAGGAGAAACAACTTGAAAGCCAGCAATTCCAAGGAACAGGGAACAGGAAAACCGAAGACCCCAAAAATGGAGAAGGGAACGAATACGGTAGCAGAAGGGGCAGGTGAAACTTGTCTGAGGCTTTGGAGGCAGGCAACAGCTTTTGCGCGAAACACCAAGAGCTTTGCATTGCATACCGCACATCTTTTCCTATCAATTACACCAGAACAGGTGCAGTTTGGCTATGGCGATGAGTCATCACACATGGCACCGACTTCCTGTGCACGATTTCGCTCTCTGCGGGTTTTGCGTGGCATTTGAGAATGCCTCTCTAGAGTTTCGCACACCTGCGGGTGCAGGCGCATTTGTTTCTGCTTATTTGTGTGCTTATTTATCCCTTCCATCTCTGACTGCTTGTATAAACTCTCCATGTGCATGTCGTTGTGTGTATAATACATGCATGCATGGAGCTGCACATTTTTGCACGCGTTCCCCCGCCTATTCCTTCCTATTTGTCTGTGCTCCATCGTTGTGCTTTTCACGTCTCTTTTCCATCCGTGCAATTGCTCCCCCCCCCCACGATCCCGCGTGTAAACTACTTAGCAATGTTCATAAAACACCCAGGCCAGAAGCTCTACAAAAGTATTCTCAGGATTCCTCTCTTGGGCAACTTGAGCGCCCTCCTGCATGGTCTCCTTCCAGCAAACTGCGCCCATGTCCCGTCCCGTCCCGTCCCCCCCCCCCCAGCCAATGCTGCTCCCTGGAACTTGGAGTCCCCCGGGCCCCATCCTCCCCTTGTTTCTCCGAGCCTTGGGACTACGAAACCCACAATCCTTAGCGGCCTCCCCTGCCTCGCGCGGCTCTTTGGGAGATGCAGTCTCTGCGCTGCGCTCCTGCCCATTTACGAGCAGGCGGAGAGGACTACAATTCCCAGCAGCGCTGCGAGCCCTCGCCTGCCTCCGCCTCCCCAGCTGGCTTGAAGGCTGTTATTGTTGTTGCTAAAAGGTTAGTGGAACAGCTGGTTGCTCTCTGGGTAAGAGACGTCTTCGGGATTGGGGAGGGGGACGCTGCTACTTTCTCTCCTCCTCGCCTTTCTTTGCTGCTGCTGCTGCTGCTGCTGGGAAAGCGGATGGCGCAAACGGACTCGGGGTGCAGTGGGGCGCATTCCTCTTATTCCAGGAGATTTTAATCCCCCCCACACACACACTTCCTGCGATTGCTGTGAGCAAAACAATATGTAAGAAAAGAGGGGGAGTGACTTGCCTCCCCCGCAGTCAAAGGAGTCGTTTGCATTGATTTCCACTCCTTCGTCGCTGAAAAGAATCTGGGGAGGGGTGGGGGGGAAGGCAAGAAAGGCTTCAACGGGCCTTTAATCCTGAGCTTGCGGCACAAAGGGTTGAGGTGGTGATGGGGGGAAAAGATCAAGGGAATCTCTGAACCCCTGTACCAAATGCTAAGGTCTTTCCTGGCTACCTCTCTCTCTCTCTCTCTCTCTTTCTTTCTTTCTTTCTTTCTGCCACCCCCCTCTTTGCACACACAAGCCTCCAGAATCTGTCAGTTTGGAGACAGCCCAAGCCCTCCTTCCTCCATACTTAATAGGCCTGGGATATTCTGTGCCTGCCATGCCTCCCTCCCCTCTGTTCTTCTTATTACTCTCTCTGTCTTGGATATTATTCCTGTCCTGGGGCCGCCCAGAAAATGTATTAACTGCGAATGAGATGCGAGAGGCTTGTGTTTATTTGAAGACAGCCTGGGACTTCTGGTTTCTTGAAAACAAGTTTCCCTTTGTTTGGCTTCGAGCCGCAGGACTCCCAGCCCTGACGCCTGCTAGGAGGACGCTTTTACAGGAGAGCCATAATAAAGCCTTTCCCAAAAACGAGGTGGGGATTGAGCACTCCACGCCATTTCACCATCCCCTTGTAAAGGAGGAGGATGGGCTCCTCTTGCGTAAGCCTTGAATCAGGACAGCCAGGTCCTCAAGACTTCTCCTTGAGCCTTCCCACGCTTCTGCCTGTTAGATGGAGAGATCTGATTGCTGGTTTGTTTTGCTGTACCCTGCACAGACATGTCCGGGCTGTTTGCTGGGCTCTCATTGGTGTTCCTGTTGCAGAAGCACCACCCAGATGCTCAGGGGGAAAGGAATTTGGCCCAAAGTGCTGGGAGCTGCCAGGCGTCCATGTGGTTTGGCCGTGACTCTGCCTGGGTCATGGGGCATATTGGGATAAGCTTGTTGCCTTGACTTGTTGTGTAGATCTGAAAGCATCTCGTGTGACAAGGTTTCATCACAGGCTTCCCCTACTAAGAAAGGTTGGAAGGCCTATTTAGAATCGATCTGAGTGAAAGTGGATTGTTGAGGTTGGTCAAATTATGTATGGTGTGTGAAAAGTATACAGAGAAAATGTGTCCTCCCCCCGCCCCCTCATTTTCTCTCTCTAACGTACACACTAGCTGGGGTCATTCAAGGAAGCTGAGAAGTGGGACATCCGAACAGACAAAAGGATTTACTGTACTTCTTCACATATGCATGGAGGATATATATGGAGGACTCTTGAGAGTCCCATGGACTGCAAGAAGATCAAACCTATCCATTCTCAAGGAAATCGGCCCTGAGTGCTCACTAGAAGGACAGATCCTGAAATTGAGGCTCCAGTACTTTGGCCACCTCATGAGAAGAGAAGACTCCCTAGAAAAGACCCTGATGTTGGGAAAGATGGAGGGCACAAGGGGAAGGGGACGACAGAGGATGAGATGGTTGGACAGTGTTCTTGAAGCTACTAACATGAGTTTGGCCAAACTGCGAGAGGCTGTGAAGGATAGGTGTGCCTGGCGTGCTCTGGTCCATGGGGTCACGAAGAGTCGGACACGACTGAACGACTGAACAACAACAAAGTCGTGTCCGACTCTTCGTGACCCCATGGACCAGAGCACGCCAGGCACTCCTGTCTTCCACTGCCTCTCGCAGTTTGGCCAGACTCATGTTAGTAGCTTCGAGAACACTGCCCAGCCACCTCGTCCTCTGCTGTCCCCTTCTCCTTGTGCCCTCCATCTTTCCCAGCATCAGGGTCTTTTCCAGGGAGTCTTCCATATAACGTTCAGGATCCGCATTATGACTCTGCATACCAGTCGGTGGGGCACAGCACTGGGAGAGGGCTATTTCTCTCCTGCTTTGCTGTATGGATTTCCCATGTGCCCCTGTGAGAAACGAGATGAGGAACTAGATCAGCCTTTGGTCTGTTCCAGCAGGGCTGCTCTTAAGTTTCTGTGCACTAAACGGTATGTTTGTGTGTGTTAAAAGTAATTGTGAAGGGTCCGTTTCATGCGCTTGCAAGCACCCAGCCAAGAGACCTGCACTGTGCATGTCCCATCCCTGTGCAACATGGCTGCTACTCCAGCAGCAACATAGAACTCAGTTATTTGATCCTTAAAGGTAAAGGCAAAAGGACCCCTGACCATCAGGTCCAGTCGTGTCCGACTCTGGGGCTGCGACGCTCATCTCGCTCTATGGGCCGAGGGAGCCGGCGTTTGTCTGCAGACAGCTTCCAGGTCACATGGCCAGCATGACAAAGCCGCTTCTGGCGAACCAGAGCAGCGCACGGAAACGCCGTTTACCTTCCCGCCGGAGCGGTCCCTATTTATCTACTTGCACTTTTGACGTGCTTTCGAACTGCTAGGTGGGCAGTAGCTGGGACCGAGCAACGGGAGGCAGGGATTCGAACCGCCGACCTTCTAATCAGCAAGCCCTAGACTCTGTGGTTTAACCCACAGCGCCACCTGGTTTGATCCTTAAGCTACACTAATAAGAATCTAATAATTGCCTTGCCCTTGCTGGGTGACAGCAATGTTCATATCACTCTGCATTCCCTCTTCCATCCTATTGTGATAGTATTATCCTTGCACTAGCACAACCATTCAGTTGAATATCTCCCATATTTGTGCAAAGTTTGGGGTGACAAAACCTCTTTCCAAAAAAAGCTATTGTGCTACCATGAGGACTAGAAACTTTTCATTTTTTAATTAAAAAAAAAATACTCAGTGCTGCAGCATGGCAAAGTGTCACATGAGACCTCTTCATTCCTAGTCTGGGCAGACTCCAAGATTTGCAGGTGAGGGAAGAGGAGAAGTATCAGATACGGTTATATCATTAGGAAACAAATCAGTTCCTTGCCTAGTCTCAATGCCAAAGTTAATAATAATTGCTGTATCTGGTAAAAGCCAAGAGTGCTGGTATCTGGACTACATTCCACCATAGATGACTGATGCCTTACCTTGATGACAAATAATCCTTTTCATCCTGCCTTCAAATTTACGATGCTATGAGCCTGGGTCTCAGTTTAGCCGCTTTGCGGCTCGTCTTTATTGTTACGTTTTGTTTTTAATAAATGTTTAAGCTTGAGGTCCACAGTGAAACATATTTTTTCCTAGTGCAGCAAATTCAAATCAAAATAAATAAACAAGACCAGTGAGCCAGTGTGGTGTAGTGGTTAAGAGCGGTAGACTCGTAATCTGGTGAACCGGGTTCGCGTCTCCACTCCTCCACATGCAGCTGCTGGGTGACCTTGGGCTAGTCACACTTCTCTGAAGTCTCTCAGCCCCACTCACCTCACAGAGTGTTTGTTGTGGGGGAGGAGGGCAAAAGGAGATTGTTAGCCGCTTTGAGACTCCTTCAAGTAGTGATAAAGCGGGATATCAAATCCAAACTCTTCTTCTTCAGTGAAGTCACAAAACCAGCAGGCCATAGACAGATGACAAAACCCTAGCAAAGCCATTTCATTAAAGAAAAAGTTGGAATGTCTGGGCAAATAAGCAAATGTCTCTTGCCTAGTACCAACATCAGTTTGGGTACCAGGCAAGCCTGTCTGGGGAAAGCGTCCCAGATATGCAGCACCACAGCCAATAAAGACCTTTATCTTGTTGCCTCCCACCTGACTTTTGATGTTCATAGCAGCTCAGTTTGTCTGTGGGCTCTGCTCCCTTGTAGGCAGAGGCCAATAGTTAACACCTGGGGAGACCACGAAGGAGGGCAGGAAATGCCAGCGGAATAATCTGGGCACCCTAGGGGCGCCGTGTTATTTCTGTTGTTGCTGAAACCGGACATGGATGTTGTTTTTATTCTGAGAATCTTCTGAGAGCCTCTCGGGTCTATGATGTGGGAAATATTAGTCTTCTAAAATAAATACATATAGAACAGGCTCATATTGTAGGAGCAGTCCTTATATATGCTGTGCTCTGGGCAAAACTAAAGAGAGCGCTGTCTGCCCGTGGCCCGCACAAGAAAGAAACCTCCAGTTCCTCGATTCTTTAGGTTAAGTCGGTGGTTTTCAAACACTCTGCAGGGAATTTTTCCTCTGTTGACTTCCGTATTAAGGGAAGCCTATACATTTGCCACAGGACTGATGAGTATTGCAATGCATTCTGGGATGTGTGCCAGTTGCCCAATAAATTTATATGCGGTGCTAACTGGGCCTGTTGGGTCTAGCTGTTGCCCCACACCAAGAGTGGCTGTGTGTGACAGGGGGACACAAATAGTAGTGGCTAAACTGTCTTTCAAGTGAATTTGGTCACCTCTGTTGGTGTGAGGAGCCCACATTCGCTTTCCAGGAACCCCAGAAGACCACTGGGTCCAATGAAATCAATGGGTGTTTGAATTCTTACTCATCTCTACGCCAAGTCTGCACAAGTTTCTAGTCCCTTGGTTTTCCCAGCTATATGCCATGGCACTGCTCTGGGCAGGGCTACCTGGGGCTGGAAATAAAACTTCGTGGAGAACACCAGCAAATCGTTCTCGCCCACCTTCGACGCTGGTCTTCCAGTACCAGTTATGGGCAGCACTGGCAGAACCTGAATTCTTAATTTCTTTACTGCCAAAAGCCTTTTCAGCCGTGCCCCACCCACTCCTGATTTGACAATGGAAGTGCAGCAAATCTGTGTGGAGCGGTGGAGACCTATCTTACTATTACATAATATTATACAGCATTTTTGTAAGATGAAATGGAACGTTTGAGCAAAACAAGCAGGCCAGCAGCTCCAGTGAGCAGAGGAAACAATTGAGTGGGCAGGTGGGTGGCCCAGGCTGGCTTTCTCGTGTTCCCTTGGTTGTTGCCGCCTCCACCCACATTAATAATAATAATAATAATAATAATAATAATAATGCCCCGTCCATCTGACTGGGTTGACCCCAGCCACTCAGGGTGGCTTCCAGCATACAGGTGAAACTCGAAAAATTAGAATATCGTGGAAAAGTCCATTTATGTAAGCAATTGTTTTCATTAGCTACTGGAGTTTAATATATGAGATAGACTCATGACATGTCAAGCCTTTTGTTTGTTATAATTGTGATGATTATGGCATGCAGCTGATGAAAACCCCCAAAGTTGAAATTGTTAATTTGGGGTTCTCATCAGCTGTACGCCATAATCATCGCAATTAAAACAAATAAAGGCTTGACATATCTCGCTTTGCATGTCATGAGTCTATCTCACATATTAGTTTCACCTTTTAAGTTGAATTACTGAAAGAAATGAACCTTTCCACGATATTGTATTTTTTCGAGTTTCACCTGTATATAAAAACATACTAAAACATTAAACCATTAAAAAGCTTCTTTTTACAGGGCTGCCTTCAGCTGTTTTCTAAAGGTTATACAGTTACTCATCTCCTTGACATCTGATATGGGGTGGGGGCTTTCTGTACTTGTTCACGTGCTTGCACAGCAGGGTAAGGGAAGTCTGGGGTCCGAGAAAGCAGGCAGCCCAGCTGAGCAAGCAAGCTAACAGGTGGAGGGGGGTGATCTAGAGCGAGCAGGCATCGTTGTCACCAAGGAGAGGGAATTGTTTCCCCCCCCCCCTTTGTCTGCCACCACCATCATCAGAAGGAAGTTTGCATTTCAAAATGCACCCTTCCATCTGTCGGGATCAGCACAGGACGAAGGGGAGAAAGACTTTCTCTTCGTTCCCTTCTCCATGAGTGGTGTCAGAAGTGGGATCCTGGGATTGGGCAAGCTGTGAGGGGATGGGGGATTTGGATGAGGTGTACAATGGGTAAGGGGATAGGCAGGGTTGGTGAACCCCTAATAAGAACACAATACAAACCCTGCTAGATCAGGCCAACGGCCTATCTATTCCAGCATCCTCTTCCTCACAATGGCCAGTCTGTGGGCAGCCTACAAGCTGGACCTCAGCACAACAGCACTTGGCCCTCCCGCATTTCTCAGCAACTGGTATTCAGAAGTCTGTTGCGTCTGACAGCGATGAGAACTGTCGCGGGAGATCCTAGTTCAAATGGCTGACCATTCAGTAATAAAACTTGCTGCGTGGCTCAGAGGCAATGTCTCCCTCAGCCTATCCCCCTCCTGTCATATTGGTTGCATGAATAAAAGATTTGGATGCAGTAATGTGCCAGAGAAATTGTTATGCTTAATTATAATGATGCCAAACGAACACTGATATAGGTGGCCAGCCTGTCTGGGTGTGGCTGTTCTCTCCCTCCCACAACTCTGTATTGCACAGTTGTTGTCATTAGCTTTCAGGAAAGGAGCATGACCTGGTTGTTTCATTTCCTGTAACCAACATTGGCCTACCTCTGTGAATTTACAGAGGACGGAATCCAACCCAGCGCTAAGTCTCTTGTTCTGTTGGTGCCCCCCACCCCCTATTCACCCTCTAAATCTGCTCTAGGGGCTACGTCAACCCTTTGGAGCAAATTTGGGGAGGGTGTGGAGTGCACGATTGGGGGGGGGGAGTTGGCAGTTCTGCTGCACAAGCAAAAATCCTTGCATTGTCAAGGCGCAGTTGGTGAACAATCCAGAATCTCATGCAGAAAGTGGATTCCAGACATGTTCGTTTTCTAAATCCCTCGCTCGCAGAATATCAACACGTTATCGCCTCTCTCTCTTTCTCCCGCCAAGTTCCCCACTGCCACCACCCCTTGAAGCCTCATAGCTGCATATTCCTGCCCTGCAGGACTAGATGGTCCTCAGGATTCCTTCCAACTCTGTGATTCTTCTGCCATGTCCTTAAAGGTAAAGGGACCCCTGACCATTAGGTCCAGTCATGGATGACTCTGGGGTTGCGGCGCTCATCTCGCTTTATTGGCCGAGGGAGCCGGCGTACAGCTTCCTGGTCATGTGGCCAGCATGACTAAGCTGTTCTGGCGAACCAGAGCAGCACACGGAAATGCCGTTTACCTTCCCGCCGGAGTGGTACCTATTTATCTACTTGCACTTTGACGTGCTTTTGAACTGCTAGGTGGGCAGGAGCTGGGACCGAGCAACGGGAGCTCACCCCGTCGTGGGGATTCGAACCGCCAACCTTCCGATCAGCAAGCCCCTAGGTTCTCTGGTTTAACCCACCCGCATGTCCTTAACTTAACCCATTAGCCCTACTGAAACGCCTTATACGCAATGGCACTAAATCACATTCATTCACTCTTTATCCTTGCCTCTCCTCTCCCTCTGTTGACTCTCCTCATTGTCTCAGCGCAGACTGTAAGCTCCTTGGAGCAGAGACTTGCCACACACACACACACACACACACACACTGCAATGCAGCGGTATAAATCAGTCGTGTCACTTCATAATGAATAGGTCCTCATAGTTGTGGAAATACAATCTGCAAAAGATCGAGGGGGTGATATTTCTGTGCCCTGCGTAGCTATGACCTTTCCTCGTGATCTCTATCAACGCTGCCCTGCAAATGCATCCCCCACTGCCCATTGCATCCTTACATTTCCCCTTCCTGCCTGAAGGCAACATTTTGCTGAAAGTTTCCTAGTTGTGCAGAACAAAAACGCAAAACCCAATTATTGGATTGGGAATGAAATGCATCAGTGGTGGGGGACCTCAGGCCTGGGCCCAGAATGTGGCCCTCCAGGGTTCGCTGTCTGGCCCTTAAAACTCTCACCGGGCCGTGCTTCACAACTTCCTTGAGTGCTTTGGCTGCCGAATGTGTTCTTGAGTTCTTGCTTGCTTGGGTGGGAGGTTAGGGAGAGATGCGCAGATTCTAGCCTACTTTACAAAGGTGAAATTCGTGTTTGTTCCCCACCTGCTTTTGCATACTCCCCAATATTTATCCGATGAAATTTAGCTTCCAAAATATATACAAACATAATAAAACATTAAGCTTTTTTTAAAAAAAACTTCCCTATACAGGGCTGCCCTCAGATATCTTCTAAAAGTTCTATAGTTTCTTGGCTTGGGGGGTCGCATAACTCCAGACCCTCCAACATTTCATTGATGAAAATAGGGACGCCCTTAGGAAGTACATGGATTAAGCACACATGCATAATAAGCAGATAATTGCACTGCAGTCTTATTTTGATCCACGGAATTTGTAATTTGTTGGGGTAGGGGAGGAAAACAAGGTCAGGCCAGAGCTGTGTGTGCCTTCTGCAATCACATCATCCAGATGTAGCAATTGAAACTGTTTGCATCCGAAGAATCAGCATAGTGCAATCCTGTTTATTATTACAATCGTACCTCGGAAGTTGAACAGAAATCCGTTCCGGAAGTTGGGCCGACTTCCAAGACGCGGTTTCCAATTGGCTGCAGGAAGCTCCTGCAGCCAGTTGGAAGTTGCGTCGGACATTTGGGTTCCCAAGAACGTTCACAAACTGGAACACTCACTTCTGGGTTTGTGGCATTCAGGAGCCAAAACGTCCGACTCGCAAGGCATTCAGGATCCAAGGTACGACAGTAAAGGTAAAAATAAAGGACCCCTGTCAGTTGTCCAGTCGTGAACGACTCTGGGGTTGCGGCGCTCATCTCGCTTTATTGGCCGAGGGAACCGACGTTTGTCCACAGACAGTTTTTCCAGGTCATGTGGCCGGCATGACTAAGCCGCTTCTGGCGAAACCGGAGCAGCGCACAAAAACGCCGTTTACCTTCCCGCTGGAGCGGTACCTATTTATCTTCTTGCACTTTGACATGCTTTTGAACTGCTAGATGGGCAGGAGCTGGGACCGAGCAACGGGAGCTCACCCCGTCGCAGGGATTCAAACAGCCGACCTTCCGATCGGCAAGCCCTATGCTCAGTGGTTTAGACCACAGCGCCACCCGCTTCTCAGGAATAAATTCCATATTATTCAATGCAGCATACTCCCATAAGGGTTGTGGCCTCGGTTTTTTCCCCCCCAGGCTGGGCAGATATTTCTGTCTTGGAAGACAACATTCCCCCCCCCCCAAAAAAAGACTGGTCCCTGCCCCACTGAGCTTACAATCTCGATTTCAACAGTGGGGAAGAGAAGCCTGGTGAAATGTTCAGATGTTTGATGGGTGGGTGGTTCTCCATGCCAATGGAGCTAGTTCAGATTCCTGCCTTGCAGGGGGTTGGGCTAGATGACCCCCCGGGGTCCTCTCCGACTCGACAATTCTATGGCCTTCCTTGCCCCACTAACCACCCTCATTTGCCTCACAGCCGCCAAGATGGAAGAAGCGCAGTCCCAACCCGGCGTGGCTTTCCTGAATGTGACCTCGAGCTACGTGCCCCACACCAAGGTGGAGTGTCACTACAGCCTGCCACCTGGCATGAAGCCCTCCGCCAGAGACTGGATTGGAATATTTAAGGTATTTCAGCTTGGGCAATGGGTGGAGGGAAAGTGGGACACACTAGTGTTAGAAACTCGGATACAGTATATAAAGTAGGCGCCAAATTGCTCCTTAAACCAGTCACCAAAACGGAAAGTCTAGTTGCCATTTGGGGGCAAGATGGCTCCTAAAGTCTTGTTTTTTTTTCAAATGATGGACTGACTGTGATTGATTTCAGTTAAACATCTGGCTAATTCAGATGACAAACCTGAGCTAGGTTAAGAGCTTTGGGAACTTAAAGAAGAAAAGTCACTTGATTCAGGGACAGTCCAAATATCTATTGGTCTGTTCCGACCTCTTTTTCTTAATGGTGACACGGACCATTCATAACGTAGGAATATTCTTCACAACTGTGAGCAGGGCTGTGGGGTATTGGGGTAAGCGAAGACAAACTGCAACAATTTATTTAATTTTTTGGGAAATAATTTTGATTTGATTTTACAAGTGTAAAATTATTACAATACAAAATATATATCCATATTTAGAGATTTCTCCGAGTCCCTAGACTTCCCACCTTCCCCTCCGTGGGTCCTATTGTCAACCTTTTCAACTGCATACTATTTCATAATCCATATTTTATATTTCTCCATTTTATCCATAATATTTACTACATTACAAGTGTTATTGCAATCCTGCTAATGTTTTCATCTGCTTACAGTGGTCTCTCAGGTAAATTATAATTTTTTTTCCCATTCTTTATTAAAGTTTTGGTCTTGAGAGCCAGTGTGGTGTAGTGGTTAAGAGTGGTATACTCGTAATCTGGTGAAGCAGGTTCGCGTCTCCACTCCTCCACATGCAGCTGCTGGGTGACCTTGGACTAGTCACACTTCTCTGAAGTCTCTCAGCCCCACTCACCTCACAGAGTGTTTGTTGTGGGGGAGGAAGGGAAAGGAGAATGTTAGCCGCTTTGAGACTCCTTCGGGTAGTGAAAAGCAGGATATCAAATCCAAACTCTTCTTCTTCTCTTCTTCTTGGTTCCTGAGCTTTCCAGTCAGTTTTGTCATTTCAGCATAATCCAACAGTTTAGTTTGCCATTCTTCCCTGGTGGGGACTTTGTCTTCTTTCCATCTCTGGGCTAGTTACATCCATACAGCTGTTGTCACGTACATAAAAAGTCTTTTCTGCTCCCTAGGAATATCAATACCTTCTGTTGTTCAGTCGTTCAGTCGTGTCCGACTCTTCGTGACCCCATGGACCAGAGCACGCCAGGCACGCCTATCCTTCACTGCCTCTCGCAGTTTGGCCAAACTCATGTTAGTAGCTTCGAGAACACTGTCCAACCATCTCGTCCTCTGTCGTCCCCTTCTCCTTGTGCCCTCCATCTTTCCCAACATCAGGGTCTTTTCCAGGGAGTCATCTCTTCTCATGAGGTGGCCAAAGTACTGGAGCCTCAACTTCAATTCCTAATAGAAAAGCTTCTGGGTTTTTTTCCAATTCATTATATATCATTTCCCAGAATGCTTTTATTACCTTCCATGTCCACCACATATGGAAAAGGTGCCTTCCTTTTCTTTACATTTCCAGCTGAAATTTGTATTTATCTTACACATTTTTGCTAACTTACAAACTGCAACAATCAACTATAATGTTGTTCACTGCTCCTGCTTAGGCTGCACAGAAAAAAAGCATTTTAGTTCTAGAAATTCATTCTGATTGTGCAGATAAGATATAACTGATCGAATTCTACAGGATGGGGTATTAGCGTGTGAAAACAGTCCAGGTTCAATGATCCCCAGGCATGCATCTCCAGATGGTGGAGGTGTCAGGCACCTTTACATGGTCACAAGTGGTTGGAAAAAGGTAAAGGTAAAGGGACCCCTGACCATTAGGTCCAGTTGTGGACGACTCTGGGGTTGCGGCGCTCATCTCGCGTTACTGGCCGAGGGAGCCGGCGTACAGCTTCCGGGTCATGTGGCCAGCATGACTAAGCCACTTCTGGCAAACCAGAGCAGTGCACGGAAACGCCATTTACCTTCCCTCTGGAGCAGTACCTATTTATCTACTTGCACTTTGACGTGCTTTCAAACTGCTAGGTGGGCAGGAGCTGGGACCGAGTAACGGGAGCTCACCCCGTGGCGGGGATTCAAACCGCCGACCTTCTGATCAGCAAGCCCTAGGCTCTGTGGTTTAACCCACAGCACCACCCGTGTCCCTAAGTGGTTGGAAACCAGGTGCAAAATGTGCCTGGCACTTGGCTAATTTCGAACACAGGACACCTATGTTCCCATTTCCCTCAGCTGTTGCTTTGTTGACGTTATACAGGTGGAACTCGAAAAATTAGAATATTGTGGAAAGGTTAATTTCTTTCAGTAATTCAACTTAAAAGGTGAAACTAATATATGAGATAGACTCACGACATGCAAAGTGAGATATGTCAAGCCTTTATTTGTTTTAATTGTGATGATTATGGCGTACAGCTGATGAGAACCCCAAATTAACAATCTCAGCTTTGGGGTTTTCATCAGCTGAACGCCAAAACCATCACAATTATAACAAATAAAGTCTTGACGTATCTTGCTTTGCATGTCATGAGTCTATCTCATAAATTAAATTCCAGTAGCTAATGAAAAGAATTGCTTACATAAATGAACTTTTCCACGATATTCTAATTTTTCGAGTTTCACCTGTATATGCCACCCTTTTCTCCAAGGAGCTTGAGGCGGCACATGCCACTCTCCCACACCCCTCGTACCTAAGGGACCGCCTCTCCTGCTATGTCCCGTGTAGGACCTTAAGGTCCTCAAATAATAATCTTTTGGAGGTCCCGAGCAACAAAGCTGCTAGGTTGGCCTCAACTAGGGCCAGGGCCTTCTCAGTATTGGCACCGACTTGGTGGAACAGTCTATCACAAGAGACCAGGGCCCTGCGGGATTTGGCATCTTTCCGCAGGGCCTGCAAGACGGAGCTGTTCCACCTGGCCTTTGGGTTGGTTTCTGTTTGATAGTTATGCTTCATTCTTTTATTGGTGGGCTATTTGGAAATGAGACTGCAGTTTTAATTTTTAATTTTTAAATTTGTATTATCATCATCATCCCACCCCACCCCCACAACAAGCCTGCGAGGTGAACTAGCCTGATAGGCTGTAATTGACCCAAGGTCCTTATGGCCAAGTAAGGATTTGAACCCGGGCTTCCCGGATCCTCACTCAAAGAGGGCCTTGATTCCACTGTTGATGCACACAATTGCCAATTCTGTTCTGCACAAACAAAGAGCAGAATGATATGGGAGAGTCCTGGAGGTGGAGAGTGGGCTATACCACTTCAGACTGCCAGTGAGGAGGGTGTCTCATTTTTCGTGGTGCTCCTCTGCGTTTTATTTTTATTTTTAGGGAGCTTTGTAAATAGAAAGCCAACAGTGTAGGAGGTTGATGTTCCCGTTCTCCTGCTTTGAGCCTGCTGTTACAGGATGTTCTATATGCAGGGGAGCATTAAAAATGCCATTTATTCCCTTCCACCCTGCTGCACGACTTAAGACCCAACATCCATCCAGTGTGGTCCTTGGGGGAAGGGGGAGGGAGGAGAGAGAAAAGAAAGAACACTGTCCCTTTGTGCATCACAGTGGAGGGCTGTTTATGCAGGAGCAGGGCTGCAGGTTTCCTTTTCTGTCCCGCTCTCATTAGAAATGGAAATTCAGGAACTCAAGTGTGCTTCCTTCCTGCCTGTCCCCAACAGTACTGGAGAAATGACTTCCCAAAGTGAATTGTGGGGGGGGGGGGGGCAGGGAAAGCCTGGGTTTGCTTTGAGACTCGGGACTTGAGAAATTCCTCGTCCATCCTGGAGGTGCCGAACAATTTTTGTTTAGTCCTGTTGCTGCTGGTGTTAAGGGCGAAATGTACCTGCAGTTGTCACCGAGACAGTTCAGAATGAGGCAGGAGATTCACAGAAGGTTAGAGCCAGGACGGACCTCTAAGCTCATCTTCTCTGCTGTATCTAAAAAACACCTGGCTCCTACCTTGTTTTGAGGATGGGGAGGGGGAAAGTGTAGATTCAAAAGTGAATGAGTCTGTGCTATTCCCTGAACCTCTTGTGTGTCTCTTATCCTAATGTACTGATCTAAGCAACACACCCTAGGGGGAAGCTGTAGGGCATGGATAGGTAAACTAAGGCCCGGGGGCCAGATCCGGCCCAATTGCCTTCTAAATCCGGCCCGCAGATGGTCTGGGAATCAGCATGTTTTTACATGAGGAGAATGTGTCCTTTTATTTAAAATGCATCTCTGGGTTATTTGTGGGGCCTGCCTGGTGTTTTTACATGAGTAGAACGTGTGCTTTTATTTAAAATCCATCTCTGGGTTATTTGTGGGGCCTGCCTGGTGTTTTTACATGAGTAGAATGTGTGCTTTTATTTAAAATCCATCTCTGGGTTATTTGTGGGGCCTGCCTGGTGTTTTTACATGAGTAGAACGTGTTCTTTTATTTAAAATGCATCTCTGGGTTATTTGTGGGGCCTGCCTGGTGTTTTTACATGAGTAGAATGTGTGCTTTTATTTAAAATCCGTCTCTGGGTTATTTGTGGGGCCTGCCTGGTGTTTTTACATGAGTAGAATGTGTTCTTTTATTTAACATGCATCTCTGAGTTATTTGTGGGGTATAAGAATTCGTTCATTCTCTCCCCCCCCCTCCACAAGGTCTGAGGGACAGTGGACCGGCTCCCTGCTGAAAAAGTTTGCTGACCCCTGCTCTAGGGGCATGGGCTACTCTCATGGTTTCTTCTCATCCCCTTTGCCAGGTGGAGTCCTCTTCAGTGCGTGATTATTATACCTTTGTGTGGTGCACAGTTCCAGATGGAGGAGCTTCTGCAGGAGCCCTTCTTCACTGTAACGTTCAGTTCCAAGGTGGGTGTTATGAGGTCCGATGTTCCGCAGCAGGTTACTCACGGCTGGAGATGCCAAAGCAATACTTAAATTGTGCTTTTCTAACCAAGGCAGAAAGGTGATTCAGGAATCGTAGAAGGGGACAGGGGGTGGTGACCACGGGACTCTGCTTTATTTGGGTTGAGCAACGTTTCCGACTTCTCCTTCGCTTTCAAAACCCATGTATAAGTTCAAAAGCACGCACATATGTGGATGGGAGTCAACTAATGAATTCCATCAGCGGAAACCCTGTGCAAGAACTGCAGCTTGCCCAAGGGGGCTTTCCCCCACTCTCTTCCCCCCCCCATATGTGTCCCCTGAAATTGACTCTGGAGGAGTTGGGAGAACCCCTGGAATAGCATATGGGGGTGGAGAGGGGAGATTTTTCCATCTGGCAAGTCAAAACATTTGCCCTGACAAAATGATTGCCTTAGCGTGATGTTGAATTCCTCCTATGTCAGGCTTTGCCTTTTTGGAAAAAAATGGTTCTCTCCTTAGCCATTCGCTCAGCTGCTATGATATCACAGAATGCTCGTGAGCATTCTGACCAATGAAGGAGTGCTACCATTTTTTTTACTACTACTGTCACACAACTGTTAAATTTATATAAAGCCTCTCTCTAACATAAATTCAGAGCAGCTTTGATTGAATGCAGTGTTCACGAAATGCAAACAAGAGAGGGAGCCAACCAACCTCAAGAGCAGGCATGGGCAAACTCGGCCCTCCAGATGTTTTGGGACTACAACTCCCATCATCCCTGACCACTGATCTTGTTAGCTAGGGATGATGGGTGTTGTAGTCCCAAAACATCTGGAGGGCCGAGTTTGCCTATGCCTGCTCAAGAGCATGGGTCGACAAACTAAGGCCTGTGGGCTGAATCAGGCCCAATTGCCTTCTGGATTCGGCCCGCGGACGGTCCGGGAATCGCTGCATAAATCGCCAGCATGCACGTCCTTCCCCTCTCCCTCATGGTGGCGACGGCGACTCCTCCCTCCCTCCTCCTGGCTTCTCCCCGCCCTGCCTAGAGGAGGAAGGGCGCTGGGCTTTGTTGGTGCCAGCAGCAGCAGCACTCGAGCGGCCGCCATTTTTAGCAGCCCCTCTCCGGAGCCCTTTCGTGCGCCGCTAATTGTCCCTCCACTGCCGTCGCCGTCAACCCCTGCCGCTCGCAAGACACAGGTAAGCAGCCACCGGGGCTCGTGGTGCTCTTGCATCATTATTATTTTTTTCAAAATATAGTCCGGCCCCTCCACAAGGTTTGAGGGACAGTGGACTGGCTCCCTGCTGAAAAAGTTTGCTGACCCCTACTCAAGAGCCTCATTTCATTCCTTTGCTGCAGTGTCAACCATTTTGCTTTCTTCAGACTGTACGAAACAACAGATCAGCAAACAAACCAATTTGTTGTGTTTGCAGCCAGCTACCTGCCCAAGCCAGGCCCCCAGCAGTACCAGTTCCGCTATGTGGATCGCCGTGGGGAGGTGCGTGGTCAAAGCTCCCCTTTCCAGTTCAGCGAGCCGCGGCCCATGGACGAGCTCGTCACTCTGGAGGAGGCGAGCGATGACGGTGGGGGCACCGACATGTTGCTGGTGGTTCCCAAGGCCGCCCTGCTAGAGGTAACGTACTCCAAGCAACACCCTGAATTTCAGAAGCCCCCTGGCTGTACAGCCTGGCGGATCATTTGCCCAACAATGGCCATCATCCCTAGTCCTTGGCTGTGTTGTTCAATGCTGATGGGAGCTGGGAGCCCAGTAAAATCCACACAGGTTTCCCAACCCTGAAATATGGATTCCTAGAACACTGACTTGGCCTTGAAAGCAACATGGTACAGTCTTTCCCAGACTGTACCACATCGTTCTATAGATGGGGAATCACATCTTTGAATTCTCCTTGTGGAAGCAGTCTTCTGTAGTTTGACGTGCTAAGTGGGCAGGAGCTGGGAGCTCACCCCATGGCAGGGATTCGAACCGCTGACCTTCTGATCAGCAAGCCCTATACTCTGTGGTTTAACCACCTGGGTCCCTTACATTTAGCTATATAGATCTAGCTAAATTAACAGATTCGATAAGAGGACGCAGCAACCAAAAAATTCAGGAAAGTTGGGAAAAATTTGGCGATTATATGAAAAAGCAATGCCCCACATTGAAGTCTTGGATCCATTTCTGAATATTCCGTATTGAAGAAGGTTATAAAATAGTGGTGATAGGTGAAATAAAGGATAGAGTATAGCAATAAGAGATATTAACGTAGTTGAAATTAAGGAAAATCTTAATACCCGAGAGGACGACAAGTGGAAGCCAATTGGTTGGTGTGGAGTATTTGCTACGTGTTGAATGATATATTTTTTAGAGATATATAGAATATATGTGATAAAAGCGATAAATTAGTTGAAGTACTGGTAAATGTTAAGTTTTGTATGTTTGTTTGATTTGTTCTGATATGTTCTGATATGTTATGTTTTGTTATGTTTTGATGTTTTGATTTTTTTTGTTTTTGTTTGACGGTTTTGTATGTTTTAATTCAGAATTTCAATAAAGAAAAAAAAAAGTCATAATCTAGGAAAGGCTCTGGGTCTGGATGGTGGGGCAAGGCAGATGGGAAATGGCCTTGCCTGACAACCAGCACATACCGTATTTTTTTGCTCCATAGGGTGTACCGGACCATAAGGCGCACCTCGTTTTTAGAGGAGGAAACAAGAAAAAAAATATTTTTCTGGTTTTCCTCCTCTAAAAGCCCTGGGTTTTTTTTTGAGGATCAGCTAAAGGTTTTGCAGCTTTTGTTGCAAAGGGAAAAGCCCTGCTTTTCTGAGGATCAGCTAAAAGTTTTGCAGCTTTTTTGCAAAGGGAAAAGCCCTGGTTTTTTTGAGGATCAGCTAAAAGTTTTGCAGCTTTTTTGCAAAGGGAGAAAAGCAAAGCTCCTTTTGCAAAGGGGAAAAAGCAAAGAGGAAAAGCCCCGTTTTTATGGGGTTCAACTCACATTTCTGCAGCTTCTGAAGGAAAGGGAGCCATTTCTACAGTTTCCAGACAGATAATCTAATCAGCCAGTCCCATGTCGCTGGGGAAACAAACAACCTCCCTCTGCAGCACATTCAACAATGGAGGGCGGGGCTGAAAGGGAGCCGGGACTCTTATCTCTCTCCCGATCTCTTGCTGATCAGCTGCTGAGCAGGGTCCTTTCAACACCCATTTTCTCTCTTTGTAAAATAAAAGGCACTATCTGCTTTTGGCCCCTGGGCAATTCGGCTCCAGGGACCACCATTCGTTCCATAAGACGCACAGATATTTCCCCTTAATTCTCAGGAGGGAAAAAGTGCGTCTTATGGAGTGAAAAATACGGTAGTTTCTTTCCCCTTATCAGTTAATAGCCCAGAGGGGCTCTGTCATGCTGTTTCTTCCGAACCATCTCTCAGTTCCAGCCCTGTTTGATAGCAACATAGGGACAGTGACTTTAAGGTAGCTGCTTAAGCAAGTCTGCTAAACGTGGTCCCTGGCCTCTAATGAAGCCTCTCTGGTATCTCTCCTTATCCTTCACAGACGCAGTTGGAAGAGAGCCGGCAGGAGCAAGGAGCCCTGCTGCAGGAGTCGTGCCGCCTGAAGGATGAGGTTCAAGAGCTGAGAAGCCGCGTGGCGGAGCTGGAAGCAGTCCTGGGCACGCTTCGTGATGAACACACCAAGCTGGCTGCACAGTACAAGGCAAGAGAGGAAGCCCAGGGACCTGGGAATTCTCAATCTCTCCAGGTTCCCAAAGCTACTCAGGGCCAGAGGGGAATTGTGCCCTGTTCTCCTGCCCTGAGGTTCATTTCAGGGCAGGTCAAGGAACCTTCAGCTGAAATTTGCAGAATTTTCAGCAGGGTCTGCCTGTCATAGCCCCTTTGTTAGACATGGCCCACTCCTCACGCTGTCACCGTCTGTCTCCCAGTGGAGTGGCTCGTGCAATCCATTCCTTCATTCATTTAAGATTTATGCACTGCCCTTCAAGCACTTTGTCACGGCGGCTGAACGTTAAAATGTTTTAAATGGCATGAAGTACCTAATGCACAAAATAAAAGCATCTGATCTGTAAAATAACGCCAACCTAGTCCAAGTAAAATGAATCAACGGAAGTTATAAAGCCTGGAAAAAAATGAAAAATGAAGTTATTTGCTTTAAAGACATCAGAGTAGTTGTTGCTCTTCAGGTAGCTGGGGCAGTGGTGTAGCGGGGGGGGGGGAGGGACTGTTGCCCAGGTGCAAAATTGGGGGGGGGTGCACGCCACAAATTTCAATAGAAAAACAAACCACTTTGAGGGGTATATTTAGTAATCAAGTGGTGTAAAAATGTCAATAAATAAATAAATAAATAAATGGCTGCCTCAGCTGTCCCCTCCCCAGCTTCCCTCTCATTGCTGGGAGGACCCTTCCCCACCACCATGACCACCACTGCCCCAGCCCTGACTGGAACCGCAGGTTGCTGGATGCAATATTTGCCTTGCCCCGGGAGCCAGCAACCCACGATATGCCACTGATATGATAGATTATGGTAGTCTTTTTTTAAAATGGAAATTGTCCATCTAGCTCCACTCTGATCCCCCTTTGCCTCCCCACCACCACCACCCCATTCATCTTGGCATCACTGTCATGCTAGCTCCTGGTTCTTTTTCTTCTTGGGCTGATCCCATCCAATCAGGGATTCAGAGTGGACAGAATGTTGTCACAATGCCACCTAGCCAGACAAAACCTAGCCAATCAGCTTTAGTTGCGTAGTGATGTCACTGTAGGCAAGAAATTAAAGAAATTAGCAGATAAATAAATGGAAGTGTGCTGAGAACCCACTGAAAAGGGAGGTGTACATTTCAGGGTGTAGAAAAGAAGTAGGAAGAATTTATGTGATGGTCGCCTTGTGCTCAGTTACTACCCGTGCCTGTAGGCTGTGTTTCCTTCCTTGGTTTTCTGCCACACACATATTATCAGAAATATTACGTCATGTTTCAAGCATCCACCTAATGCCGTGAATGTTGCTCACTCCTCCATCTCCCTACACTACCAGGAATTATCAAATTCTTTTGCGGAAGTATCCGAGCAGAGAGATACACTAAACCTCCAGGAAGCTGAGCACGTGGCCCGAATCCGAGAGCTGGAGGGTGACATCCAGGCCATGGGTGAGAAGATGCTGCAAAGAGAGACGGAGTTAGACAGGTGAGGGTCATGGCTCAATGTCTGGTGCCGTGTGGCCTAGTTGCCACGGCACCATGTAATTCCCTAAGCTTACCTGCCCACCACCAGAGTTGGCGGCCTCCATTATGGCTTACAAACTGAGCTGAGTCCATCAGAGGGTGCTAATTGTTTTTCAGCCTGGTTCATACTCTGACCCACAAGCTGAGTAGGTCCACTGCTTCTCACCTCACCCTCTCCTTTCACCTTTTGGTCCCCAGAATGAAAGACACTGTCAAGTCTCTGCTGCGTGAACAGGAGCAGATTCACAACCAGCTCAAAGAGGAGAATGCGGAGAAGGAGCAGTACCAGTTGAGTGCTAAATCTCAGGTGTGTGGGCCAAATGTGGCCCCAGGGCCTTTCTGCCTGGCCCTCAGAACTCTCTCCAGGCCACACCCCTCCCTCGCCCTTGAGTGTTTCTGCCTGGCTAGAATGCATCGTTGCTTCCCTGGAGCGGGGTGTGAGAGTGTGTGTAGAAGCTAGCCTACTACACAATGTCAGTTGCTCTTTGCCTCTGGACGTGCCCGCTGGGCGATATATCGAGATATCATCCAAAACCAATTTGAACTCCATATTGACATACAGTGGTGCCTCGCAAGACGAAATTAATTCGTTCCGCGAGTCGTTTCGTATTGCGAAAAATTCGTCTTGCAAAGCACGGTTTCCCATAGGAATGCATTGAAATTTAATTCCCATAGGAATGCATTGAAATTTTCGTCTTGCGAAGCACGACCATAGAAAATTTCGTCTTGCGAGTCACCTAAAAAAATCGCAAAACCATTTCGTCTAGCGAGTTTTTCGTTGTGCGAGGCATTCGTCTTGCGAGGTACCACTGTATTGGTTTCATAATTTTTGACCTGGCAATATATTGTGAATCATGATGTTGGTGTGTACTATGGCAAAATCATAATGTGGGAAAACTGTGAAGCCAGCCTCTTCTTAGCTCCATCCTTATTTCAGACATTGTAATATAGCAGCCTATTGTGATGTTTAGTTGGTGATATATCACAAAGTTGAAAATCAGCTCCATCCTTTTTTCAGACGTGGTTAAAAATGAGTATATTGCGATGTTTAACGAAGTTGGAAACCAGATATCACCCAGCCCTACTGTTCGCGTCTACATAGCTCCGTTCTGATTTTAGACAACATGATATATTGGTATGTTTAGCTGGTGATAGATCACAGTGTTGACAACTAGATCTCGCCAAGCCCTACTGCTGTTGGGATGTGGCCCCCGAAAGGCTTCCCTGTAGAGAATGAGGTCATTGAGTAGACCAAATCGGAGAGTAGGAAATCCCAGTCAGTGGAAGGGCAAGTATCGCGGCCTAAACATTGTGACTACAACCTCCTTTCTCCTCCTCAGGTAAAGCTGCAGGCCTCAGAAGAGGAGAGCCGCAGCCTGGCCTCTGATCTGCAGGATGTGAAGACCCTCCATGGGGAGAAGGTCTCACAGACTCTGGGGCTGCAGGAGGACATCAGCAAATTGCAGCAGAAGCTGACGGCTGCTAATCGCCGCACCGTAAGTGCCGGAGAACAGAATATGCTGAACCTCAGCAAGGCACTCTGTCTCCAAGGCAGTGGTGTGGTGCTTACTGTGTTGGGCTTGGGAGACCAGGGTTCAAATCCCCACTCAGATGTGAAGCTAAGCTGGGTGACCTTGGGCCAGTGACTGTCCCTCCGCCGAACCTATCTTGCTGTGGTGTCGTGAGGATGAAATGGAGCAGGAGAGGAGAAGAAGAAGAGAAGAAGAAGGGTTTGGATTTGATATCCCGCTTTTCACTACCCGAAGGAGTCTCAAAGCGGCTAACATTCTCCTTTCCCTTCCTCCCTCACAACAAGCACTCTGTGAGGTGAGTGGGGCTGAGAGACTTCAGAGAAGTGTGACTAGCCCAAGGTCACCCAGCAGCTGCAAGTGGAGGAGTGGAGACACGAACCCGGTTCCCCAGATTACGAGTCTACCGCTCTTAACCACTACACCACACTGGCTCTTAGGAGCGCATATGCAGCTTTGAGCTTGCAGGAAAAAGCAGGATATGAATGTAACCACGAAATAAAACAGTGGGCACTCAGATTTTCCCCTCCCACTCCAATTCTTTCTAGAGGAGCTCAAAACAGGGTGAGGTAGAGATAGCCAGGGAAGTGGGGAAATAGCTGGAAATTGGGCTTGGATCCTGATAAGGAAGCTCCCGGACCCAAAACCCAGATAGATTCCTGGTCCACCATAAACTCTTGCTCTGCCAGACCTTGTAGAGGAGAGGAGGGTTTGAATCTTGTCTCTGGGAAAGAAGTCGGGTGGGTAGTCTTGGGTTTGGGAGAGTTGGGTGTCAGTGGAGAAAGAAGGAATGAGAGGGATTAGGGTGGGCATAGACAGCATGGTACCCTCTAGATATTCTTGGAGTCCAGCTCCCATCATCCCTGACCCTTGGCCATGCTGGCTGGGTCCTCATGGGAGTTGGAACCCAACAACACCTGGAGGGATAGCACATTGGCTATCCCTGGATTAGGTTGTGTATTGATTATCATCCCTGGTGGTTGCATGGGGTTTGGGCCACTTGCTATTGTACCACAGTTCCCACGAGGCCTTGCTGCAGGCAAGACATCCCATAATAGGGTGTGGCTGAAATTTTGCTGAAAAGAGATAAAATTTCTGACATGTTTTTTTTAAAAAAAAATCATGCTGCTCCCGAACCATTGGGAGAACATCAGTCCTTCACTAGAGAAAATTTCACAAAATGGCCTCCATAATTTCACCATATATTTTGGCAGCAACTGTGTTTTAATAATCGTTCAGTATTCTTTCAATAGTGTTGAAGGAAGCAATAAGCTTGGCCCCGTACTCCTTCCAGTCCTCCTCTCTTTGCCCACTTCACCCAACAATGGAAACCAACTGGAAACAGTTCCATTCAACGTGAAGTGAGTCCAACTTTGTCAGAGGAGAAGATTCATGGAAAGCCTACTGGAGAACTTCACCTCCCTACTCCATCAAGAATATTAGGCAAAATCCACAAACCGACACATCAGTTTCACTGTTCAGATTGGATCCTAAGAATCTGTGTTATACTGAACCACACCATTAGTCCATCTAGCTCAGTATTGTCTACACTGACTGGCAGCAGCTCTTCAGGGTTTGAGATGGGATATGATCCATGCCCTACCTGGATATTGAATCTGGGACCTCTTGCTTGCAGAGCGGACACTGTTCCACTGAGCTGCCACCCTTCCCAAAAGTAGCATGGAGAAATCTGGGAGGTCATATAGGCTCATCCCTACCCACTCATCCCCTCGTTGCCTTGCTTGCCCCATCCATGCCCCCCCTCCTGTCCCTTCTCAGGTGCAGATGGAGTCTCTGTGCGAGCAGCTGCGCACCACGCAGGACATTCTGGCTGCCAGCCAGCAGAAAGTGGCTCTCTTGGGGGAAGAGTTGGCCAGCGTCGCCTCCATCCGGGACCGCACCATCTCCGATCTGCACAAGAGCCGCCTGGAGGCAGCCGAGATCAACATCAAGCTTGCTGACATGACTCTCAAGTGGAAGGAGGGAAAAGGGCAGTGGTGGAAGGAGAAGGCCACACTGCTGCAGAGCATGGAGGTTTGTTTGACCCATCCCAGGGTTCCCCAATCGTGCTTAGTAGCTGGTGGTAAAACCCTCATTGTTACACTTCCGGTAGCGGGGGGCAGGGCGATGGCACTTACTTCCACCATCATCACTTTGGCTTCCCGGGAGGGAGACGAGGGAGAATGAAGGTCATGCGCAGTGCAAACTCGCCCTTGGGAGTTCTGAGTTGGTTCCCCAGTGCATCTGCACCATGTCGACATCTCCCTTTTCCATCTCAGTAAGTTGCAGCGACGCTGGTGACCAGGGACGCTTCGTCCCACTTTGCCACCTGAGGCAAAGAGGGAAGGTGCCACCCCACCGTGCTGCCGCTACACCACCCCTTCTGAAGCCTCTCTTACCTGTGTTGTGTGGTGGCGTCTGCAAAGCAGCAGTGACCACGGCAGGTTCCAGTGAGATGTCGCAGAGTGAATGAGATCTCGTGAGATTTCATGAGAGCCAGTGAGATTTTGTGAGAGCCAGTGTGGTGTAGTGGTTAAGAGTGGTAGACTCGTAATCTGGGGAACCGGGTTCGCGTCTCCACTCCTCCACATGCAGCTGCTGGGTGACCTTGGGCCAGTCACACTTCTCTGAAGTCTCTCAGCCCCACTCACCTCGCAGAGTGTTTGTTGTGGGGGAGGAAGGGAAAGGAGAATGTTAGCCACTTTGAGACTCCTTCGGGTAGTGATAAAGCGGGATATCAAATCCAAACTCTTCTTCTTCTTCTTCTTCATCCTGTCCCTTGCCAGGAATGGGAAGTCAGGGAAGCACCCTCGGCCCAATAGCTGCTACCTGCTTCAAGCACACATTTAGCATTGTCTTCTGCTTTTAGTGGGAAAAGGGGTAAAGTGGAACATAGCATACACAGATTCAATCATAGAATCGTAGAGTTGGAAGCGACCCCAGGGGTCATCTAGTCCGACCCTCTGCAATGCAGGAATCTCAACTAAAGCATCTCTGACAGATGGCCATCCAACCTCTGCTTTAAAACCTCCAAGGAAGGAGAGTCCACAACCTCCCAAGAGAGACAGTTCCACTGTCGAACAGCTCTTACTGTTCCTGATGTTTAGTCGGAATCTCCTTTCTTGTAATTTGAAGCCGTGGGTTCGAGTCCTACCCTCCAGAGCAGGAGAAAACAAGCTTGTTCCCTCTTCCATGTGACAGCCCTTGAGATATTTGAAGATGGGAGTCAAGTCATTCTTCGTACAGGGATTCTGATGGCAAGCCGATGTTCAGGGTGGAGGTAGGGAATCAGGGAACTCAGCATTCTGTGTCTTCAAACATGAAATATTCCCCCAAGTAACTCCTTCCCTATAAGGTATACAGAGAAGTGAATCAACATTTCCAGGTACGCTGCACTAGACAATCTGATTTGCAAACTAAAGCTACGTTTTAAATGCAGGGAATGAATGGCAGGGACATTCTGTCACATCCAGTTTTACTTGTAGAAATCACGTTTTTGAATTTGACTTCTGAACTGTCTGTTTTAAATGTTGGCACGATTGCACATTTCCCATTCCACCTCCCCTGTGCAGCCCCTTCCCCCCCCCCTCCGATTTGTGGATTCCATCCACCCCCAAAAATGATTCCAAAACTGATGCGTGATTAGTTTGCTGCATTGAGGGATGGGTATGGGGTGGGGAGGAGTCCCATCCGGCCCCTCCCCACCCATTCAATTCAACCCTGCGGTGTCCGCAGGCAGAGAAGGACAAGATCCTGAAGCTGAGCGCGGAAGTGCTGCGGCTGGAGAAGAGCCTGCAGGAAGAGCGGGCGCAGCGCCAGGTGTTGCGTTTGGAGTTGGCACAGGAACGCGACTCCAGTCTGGTAAATTGGGGCTCTGAGGGAGGTTGGGGGGGGTCCTCATTGCCCTGGGTGGGAGAAAAATAATCCCTTTGAGTTCTGATGGTTTCATTGTACTGCATCCAACACCCGCCAATAGAAACTACTTGCCCTTGTTTCTTATTCCCGTCACCAACTAATTAATTTGAGTTACAGGTGGGTTACAGGTGGTGTTGGTCTGCCATAGTCGAAACAAAATAGAAAATTCTTTCCAGTAGCACCTTAGAGACCAACTGAGTCTGTTCTTGGTATGAGCTTTCGTGTGCATGCACACGAAAGCTCATACCAAGAACAGACTCAGTTGGTCTCTAAGGTGCTACTGGAAAGAATTTTCTATTTTGTTTTAATTAATTTCAGTGTGTCTGTTCTGAGTCAAGGTTGGTTCAATACAATACAGTGTCCTTACCAGTTGCAGAGCCCACATCAGATATATTATATCCTTTTGGGAAGCTTTTCTTGCCTTCCCCTTTAGGGGATTTTTTTTTTAAAAAAATTGTATTTCTACAAGCCTTGGGGTACCCATCACCCAAGTTTGCTGGATCCTCCCTCTTGTGCGTGGATGCTGTCATTTTGGCTCCAAAGGGATTGGCGCTCACTCCCAGACATTTGAAATAGAAGGAAAGATGGTCAGATCCCAACAGGAGGAACGCGACAGCAGGCATTTAGGGGGGATTTGTTGGAGAGGGCTGAGGTCTGGCTCATAGTTGAAAACAGCTAAATCCTTGGGGATATTCAAGACTCTGCAGATTGGATATTTGGCTCCACAGCCAGTTCCTTGACTCGCCACCCGTCCTGCCCTGCATCCCACCCCTTGCCTTAATATTTTGGAATGTGCAAACTCTCACTCCTGAATGGGGTAACTGTGCCCCTGAAGGACCAGGTACGTAGCCTGGGAGTCATTTTGGACTCACAGGTGTCCATGGAGGCGCAGGTTAATTCTGTGTCCAGGGCAGCTGTTTATCAGCTCCATCTGGTACACAGGCTGTCACCCTACCTGCCCGCAGACTGTCTCCCCAAAGTGGTGCATGCTCTAGTTATTACTTGCTTGGATTACTGCAATGCACTCTATGTGGGGCTACCTTTGAAGGTGACCCGAAACTACAGCTAATCCAGAATGCGGCAGCTAGGCTGGTGACTGAGAGCAGCCACCAAGACCACATAACACCGGTCTTGAAAGACCTACATTGGCTCCCAGTACGTTTCCGAGCACTGTTCAAAGTGTTGGTGCTGACCTTTCAAGCCCTAACCGGCCTCGGTCCAGTATACCTGAAGGAGCGTCTCCACCCCCATAGTTCTGCCCGGACACTGAGGTCCAGTGCCAAGGGCCTTCTGGCGGTTCTCTCATTGTGAGAAGTAAGGTTACAGGGAACCAGGCAGAGGGCCTTCTTGGTAGTGGCACCTGCCCTGTGGAACACCCTCCCACCAGATGTCAAAGAGAAAAACAACTACCAAACGTTTAGAAGACATCTGAAGGCAGCCCTGTTTAGGGAAGCTTTTAATGTTTAATAGATTATTGTATTTTAATATTCTGTTGGAAGCCGCCCAGAGTGGCTGGGGAAACCCAGCCAGATGGGCGGGGTATAAATAATAAATTATTATTTTATTTTGCCCTATCAGGTGCAGGTCTCTGAGAGCCGCCGGGAGCTACGGGAGCTACGAGCTGCACTGCAGGTTGCCCAGAAGGAGAAAGAGCAGCTCCAGGCCGAAAAACAGGTTGGTGAGAGGGAGGCCATATCAGAAAGGTTGCAGAAGAGGTCCAAAGGGGAAGGGCAACCGGAAAGCACGAGTTTGAGAAAGAGGAGAAAGGCAACCGTGGGTCTCATCCAACCTAGCACGACATTGTGGCCCCATCTGCGCGAGGGTTTACTCTTGCGCAGGGGGACTTCCTGCCCTCACACGCCCCCTAAATCTGTTCTAGGGGTTCCCCTTGCAGCCCCTTTGGGGAATGGGATGAGTGTGCAGGGAGGGGAGGGGAGAGTCCCATTGTGCAAGTGGAAATGCTTGCGCTGACGGGTCACATTCGCTGGATGCTGCCCACAGCCCGTGGCTAGAACTTGAACACAGAACTTGATTTGGGGACATGACCACCACATGTGGAATAAGGTTCCTTCGTTTTGTTTACATCCCCCAACACATATTGCTGTTCTTTTCATCCAAATTAGCAAAAATAAATAAAAATGACAGCAATACGTGTTGGAGATGTAAACAAAACGAAGGAACCTTATTCCACATGTGGTGGACATGTCCCATTTTTGAGACATGATCTATGAGGAACTAAAAAGAATGCTAAAACACACATTTTTAAAGAAACCTGAAGCTTTCCTATTAGGCATTCTAACGATTAGCATCCCAAATGAAAATTAAAAAGTGCTTCTTTACGCGACAACAGCGGCCAGAATGCTAATAGCAAAATACTGGAACAGTGAGTTAATACCAACCAAAGACGTGAGCAATTAAAGTTATGCGAGTATCTCAAACTAGCCAAAATGACAGAATTAATAAGAGATCACTCAGGTGACAAGGTAAAAAAGGAATGGGATTTTCTTTAAAAACTACCTGAAAAAATATGGTTCCAAAAACAATACTTGGTTGTGCTTAGATTAATTTCACAGATATAATAGGAGAAACTGGTTTTAATACACGAATACAGAATATTTGTCACTTAAGAGAAGTGTTGAAGCCGCAAAGAGACAGAGGGAAGTCAACTAATATAGCAGGGATTCAAACTAGTTTTCTGGAGCAGAAAGAAAGTGACTGTAAAGATAGAATGAAAAGAAGGATTAAAAACGTATTTCTTTCTGAGAACCTGTATAGAACATTCAAATCAGTGTTTGTATCCTTTGAACTATTTTGTGTACTTGACTAATTCTTTTTTGTTCTTTATTATTTATCAATTTTCTTTCCCCCCTCCTTTTTTTGTTATTCTTTTCTTTTTGTATTTTTTTTCTTTTTGCATATCTAGATGTAGTGCTTAATTTAGGCATTTTTCTGTAATTTTTTATACACACAATAAAGATAATAATAATAATAATAATAATAATAATAATAATAATAATATAACTTGAACACAGAATGTGGGAGGTATTAAGGGGAGCATAGCTGTCAACTTTTCCCTTTTTTTAAAGGGAAATTCCCTTATTCCGAATAGGATTCCTCGCAAGAAAAGGGGGAAGTTGACAGCTATGAAGGGGAGGGTCTTTAACAGGAGGTGGGTGGAGTGACTCTTCCTACCTGTTTTCATTCTGGAAGTTGTTGCTGACCTTTTCCCGATTCCTTGCCCCCCAGGAGCTGCTGGTATATATACGGCGCCTTGAAGAGCGTCTGGAGAAAGTGGCCGACGAGAAATGGAGTGAATCTATTCTCTGCGATGAAGAGGAGGCAGCGCCAGAGACTCCTGGTCAGTCTCCCCGCCCCACTGCCTCGCTTTGCATGCCCAATTATACGTACCAATCCCCATCTCCACTAGTGTCGTGGCAAAAAATAAAATAAAATGTATTCTGTTTTCTTTTTACAACTTGGAAGCTCTTTAGATCCTAGAAACCCAAACATCTATTAGCTCAGAATTCCCAAGTGCCAAACCACTACCGCCCCCCAAAAAATAATAATCCCAAGGGCCCAAGTAGGGGCCCCAGACAGGGGCGTAGCAAGGTAAATTGGTACCTGGTTCCCTGCCTCCCCCACCCATGTGCGATCTTATTATGACTTAAATTACCTTTTTCTGTTGTGTTATCTGCTATTATACTTACTATTGTTACTCTTCATAATGTTATCCTGTATCCTTGCGAACAAAATTACAAATATATACAAATATTCAATTATTCTTTCCACACTCTTACATATGCACTTCTACTCTCTCCCATTCCTTCTTAACTTTCTGGATAGAGCCCCCCTCTGATTAGCGTCGTTAACTTTGCCATAGCCATAAATTCACAGGTCTTAGATCTCCACTCCGATAACTCTGGTATTTTTCCTGTTTTCCAATTCACCTCCCAGGCTCCCTGGACTCGCCGCTGTCCGACTCTGAGGATGAGTGTCCCGAGGACATGCGCCTGCCTGCGCAGCTCGGGTCCTACAGTTTGTGTGACAACCGGGCAGCTACTACCACTCCTCCTTGTGCCCGGGGACCCGCTCACACCGTGGTGATCAGCCAGCCGGCACCCATTGCCAATCAGATCAAGCAGCCAGCCGAGGATTCCAGTTCCGACTCGGTGAGGCCCTGGGAAGCAGAGAAGGGTGCAAGTCATGGATCTGGCCGAACTTTTATGAACCTAAGAAGTGAAGAATTTCCTTGCTGGTTGTGGCCAAAACTGCATCTAGCTAGTGTGTTGTGTTCCTGGGAGGCTCTTAAGCAGGGCACGTTGGAGAATGCAGGAGTTCCCATTTTAGCTAGCGCAAGTGGAACACGAAATAAACTGTTTCAGTGCAGACTGCCCTTGTTCACTGCCAGCCAGCAAGCCATGCCCTCCGCCACAATACTCCATTCCATCCCTCCTCCTACTTTGATTTCATCCCCACTAGGGCTGGGCAGTATACCAATATATCATCCCAAACTGGTTTGAAGTCCATATCCATGTTAAGGGAAGTTTTTAATGTTTAAATGCTGTATTGTGGTTTTAATATTCGATTGGGAGCCGCCCAGAGTGGCTTGGGAATAAATAAATAATTATTATTATTATTATTATTATTATTATTATTATTATTATTATTATTATTATTTATATAGTAATAATCAGTTTCATAATTTTTGACGTGGCAATATATCCCAAATCATGATGTGTGTTAGGGCTGGGCAGCATATCATCCCAAACTGATTTGAAGTCCATATTGTGATAACAGTTTCATAATTATTGACCTGGCAATATATTGCGAATCATGATATGTGTGTGTACTTATGCAAAAATCATGATGCAGGAGAAACTGTGAAGCCAGCCAAAGCCTCTACCTAGCTCCATCCTTATTGCGGACATTCTGATATATCGGTATATCGCGATGCTTAGCTAGTGATATATCGCAATGTTGAAAACCAGATATCGCGCAACCCTACTCCCCACCCCACCCCCAATAGTCAGTCGCTACTCCTTAACCACTGAGCATGCTCATCCTCAGTGGTCTGTTTTATGGGAGGTGGGCAAAGGGGTATTTAACCTCCCTAGTTTTTTTTTCTGTTTTCTAAATATATTTTTGTAATGCTGCAAACCTCAGGGTGGCCCCTCGTCCACGGCCCAGCCTGCTTATATATCTCCCTTTTATGTGTGGCTAGTGGCTTCTCGGAACGCGGGTAGCGCTGTGGGTTGAACCACAGAGCCTAGGGCTTGCCGATCAGAAGGTCGGCGGTTCGAATCCCCGCGATGCGGTGAGCTCCCGTTGCTCGGTCCCAGCTCCTGCCAACCTAGCAATTCGAAAGCACAAAGTGCCAGTAGATAAATAGGTACCGTTCCGGCGGGAAGGTAAACGTTGTTTCCGTGCGCTGCTCTGGTTCGCCAGAAGCGGCTTCGTCATGCTGGCCACATGACCCGGAAGCTGTACGCCGGCTCCCTCTGCCAGTAAAGGGAAATGAGCGCCGCAACCCCAGAGTCGTCCGCGACTGGACCTAATGGCCAGGGGTCTCTTTAGTGGCTTCTCATTTGCTCACATATGCAAGAGAGAACCCAGGACAGCTTCCCCTGCCAACCTAGGCATGCCACCACCTGTTTCCCCTCAGTGATGGGCAAAGGATGTTGGGGGCTGAGCTGCGTGGGGTTGGCAGAAGCCAGGCCTGCTTGTGCCGCTTCTTACTTTTTCCTTCTGTATTTAGGAGGCTGAGGACGAGAAGGCGGTGCTGATGGCAGCTGCCCAGAGCGGTGGCGAAGAAACCAACCTGCTCCTTCCAGAGCTGGGCAGCGGCTTCTATGAAGTGGCCAGGTAACAGCAGCCAGGATGCTCCAGACTCTTATTTTGACTACAGTTCCCCCTTTTCAGAGAGAGGGCTGTACACCAGTAGTGGGGGGACCTGATGCTATGGAGCTCCAGTTCAGGGATGTTGGTAGATGTAATCTTAACAACATCTGGAGACCCACAGGTTTCCCAGACCCACTTGTACAGGCTCTTAGTTAGTTAGCACCTTGAGATAGGGTTTGTGTGCGCGCATATGTCTTAAAATGGGACTGTACCTAACATGATGGCCCCATCAGCATCTCCAGGAGTCATGCGCCTTGTCTGCTATCGCAACAAGCTACAAGACTCTTTACCAAGGGTTTGCATGGCGTAGTCCAGGGTTTCCCAAACTTGTGCCTCCAGCTGTTTTTGGAGAGCCAGTGTGGTGTAGTGGTTAAGAGCGGTAGACTCGTAATCTGGTGAACCGGGTTCGCCTCTCCGCTCTTCCACATGCAGCTGCTGGGTGACCTTGGGCTAGTCACACTTCTCTGAAGTCTCTCAGCCCCACTCACCTCACAGAGTGTTTGTTGTGGGGGAGGAAGGGAAAGGAGAATGTTAGCCGCTTGGAGACTCCTTCGGGTAGTGAAAAGCGGGATATCAAATCCAAACTCTTACTCTTACAACTCCCATCATCCCCAGCTAGCAGGACTAGCGGTCAGGGATGCTGGGAACTGTAGTCCATAAACTGATGGGTGCCTAAGTTTGGGAAACCCCGGTGTAGCCCCATGCCAAAGTAACCACCGCCACTCCGAACCCAGCCAGGACAGCATTTTTGCCAGATTTCCAGTTCCGCGACGCAGCACTTCCTCAGCCCGTTTTGCACCGTTTCCTCTTTCTTCCTCCCTCTGTTTGCAGTGGCCTGACAGGGCGGCAGATGTCGGAGCCAGGGGCTTGCGGCATGGGGGTCTCTCCCTTAGACCTGCCCTCGCCGTCCCATTGGAAGGAGTGCCCCATCTGCCACGAGCGCTTCCCACCCGAGAGCGACAAGGAGACGTTGGATACACATGTTGACGGGCACTTCTTTTTCAGCACCCACGACCCCTTCACCTTTGAGTAACCGTTTCTCCCCTTCCCCCCGAACCCCCTTCCTCCCAACCACCACCATGCCCCTTCTGTTCCCCCCCCCTCTCTCTCTCTTCCATGGGATCCAGCCTGGGTATATATTCCCTTCCTTCTCCCTTCGATAGTGAGATTGCTACGGGGAATGCATTGCCCCAGGAAGGGTGGCTTCAGCTGCTGGGTGGTAGCAAGGGGGTGCCAACTTCCTGGGACGCCCTCTCCACGGCCAGTCAACTAACAAAGTTAGTTGTTTGTGTGTGTGTGTGCACACATTAAGTCAAACTGAGTGTCAGTGGCTGAGAGCTCAGAAGTTAAGAGCGTGTCTTCATGGCACCCAGGGTAGGCACATGTGTGCTGGGGGCGGGGGGCAGAAACCTCCAGCCTCGCCGCCAATGCAACGCCAGCCCCGATGATCCCAGCCTTGCAGAGCGGCTCAGGGAGGGCGGCATGAGAAAGACACAACAGCCACGCGCCTCTTGAGCCCAGGCTCACCCTCGCTTTGCAAGGCTGGGGTCGAAGGGCGCGTGGCTGCTGTGCCCTTCTCATGCCGCCCTGCCGGTGCGGGCTGGAGGGGCAGCGTGAGGAGGACGCAGCAGGGCAGGCAGGCACCCTTTGGTGCGTGCCCGTTGTGTCCTCCTGATGCCCTGCCAACTCTCTGCTGTTTTGTGAGGCTGGGGTATGGGATCAGACCCGCAGAGCAGCATGGGGCTGGCAGGGGCGGTGTGAGGAGCAAATTGCGCCCTCTAGGAAACAGCACCCGGGGCAACGACCCCCCTTGCCCCCCCCCATGCTACACCTCTGCCCATGAGACCCTGTTTACACACACTCTGTTATCCTGCAGTGGCAAGCGAGTTTGAAAAAGGGGCCGTCAATCCCTGGCAGACTCAGAGGCCTCTTGACTCTCCTCTCGTTCATCCTGGCAAAACAATAACAAAGGGGGAGTTGACCAGATGTCATTGGACTCCAACTCCCATCAGCCCCAGCCAGCCTGGCCAGTGATGAGGGGTGATGGGAATTACAGTAACAGCGATAGCTGGAAGGCACCGCATTGGCTGCCCCCCCCCCACCCACAAAACAGGCCTCGCAGACGGTTGTCACCTTTTGGTGGGCGGAGCTCCCTGTTCAGCGGAGGGTCACTGTAACCTCAGCGAAAGGGTGTTGCCACAGTGCCCTGTGATTCTTTGTTCGTGCAAAATGGGTTGCTTGTTGTGGAGAGCCAGTGTGGTGTAGTGGTTAAGAGTGGTAGACTCATAATCTGGGGAACCGGGTTCGTGCCTCCGCTCCTCCACATGCAGCTGCTGGGTGACCTTGGGCTAGTCACACTTCTCTGAAGTCTCTCTGCCCCACTCACCTCACCCCACTCACCTCACAGAGTGTTTGTTGTGGGGGAGGAAGGGAAAGGAGAATGTTAGCCGCTTTGAGACTCCTTCGGGTAGTGAAAAGCGGCATATCAAATCCAAACTCTTCTTCTTCTTCTTCTTTAACCACAGAACACTCCTAAAAAGGATAAGCACACACAGCTCACACATGAAACGCCCTTTTCCCAGAGGTGGCGCTATCATCCTCACATCCTTACGCAGTTGTACCCTGGGGACAGAAGAGTCACTGGGGCACCGTGGCATTTCAGTGTGGCATTTCAGAATGCCAAAAGTTCACGCAATCACTCACGGTGACACACGCACACATGTGGGTTTCTCACTCAAAGTCTGTTCGCTCCAGCTGTTTGGCCCTGGTAGCGTAGGAAGCAACACGGGTGATGTTGTTCAGGAAAACCCAAAACTCATTTTAAGAATCGTTGAAATGCTAACCCCTATAAGCCCCATGGGCACCATGACTGCAATCCCTGGACTCATAAGCTTAGAACCGGCTTTGGCCATGAGTTTGAAGCATACTGTAGACATGGTGGTAAAGGGATTCATAGCACACCCACAAGTACACATAACTTGCACCCGTCTTAAGACCTGTGCCATCCTTCCCACACTCTTGAGATCTCAGTCAGAGGCCCTCTTGGGGAGTCTACACCCTAGGTCTGTGAGCTGTGTGTCCCCAAGGAAGGGAGTCTCCTCCGTAGTGACTTCATGCCTTTGGAATTCCCTCCCACTAGAAGTGTGGCATGCCGCAGGGTTTTCAGGAGGCCTTTGAACCTGTTTTGCATTGGCCACCCTTTCCCCGAGTAATGTGGCCCCTTTTGTTGGATTGAAGCTGGAATGTTACAGAGGTTTTGAGTGTGCGTTATCTATTTTTTTGTTTTTGTAACACTGGTTATATATATATAAATATATATATAGTTGCAGTTATTTTCTTTATTGTTCTAAGCCACAGTAGAAGTGCTTGACATGGGATAATTTTTAAATAAATAAAGAGGGAGGGGGGAGGATATGTCTTAGCAATGAGAGGGGCTTTGGGGCAAAGCAGATGAGCAAGACCCCCCCACCCCACCCCCGCTGAATAGCAGCACCCCAGGCTATGGGTGGAATGATTTGAGTGCTCTCCTCCCATAAAATGCCCCCTACGTGTACAACATTTACATGTCAGGAATATTGGAAGCCGTCTTAAACAGAGTCTGCCCATTGGTCCATCTAGCTCAGTACTGGCTGGCAGCAGCTTCTCAGGGGTTCAGGCCAGGTTTTCACCCAGAGCCCTGCCTGAAGATACTAGGGATTGAACCTGGGATTTTAGGAATGCAAAGCAGACGTCCTACCACTGAGCTGTAGCCCTTCCCAAGAGTAGCTGGACCCAACTCCACAAGCCCTCCGAGACCACAGGAAGCTGAATTATACTGAGTTGTCCAGACAGTTGGTCCATCTCATTCAGAAATGTCTACTCTGACTGGCTGGTTTCAGACAGGCACGTCTCTCTCCCCCTCACCCCCTTCCTAGAGGTGCCTAGGACTGAACCTTCCACATAAAGAGTGGATGGTCCACGGCTGAGTTACAGCTAGCGTTTCCCTAGCGAGGGTGGAAGAGAGCCAGTGTGGTGTAGTAGTTAAGAGCGGTAGACACGTAATCTGGTGAACCGGGTTCGCGCCTCCGCTCCTCCTTGGGCTAGTCACACTTCTCTGAAGTCTCTCAGCCCCACTCACCTCACAGAGTGTTTGTTGTGGGGGAGGAAAGGAGATTGTTAGCCGCTTTGAGACTCCTTCAAGTAGTGATAAAGCGGGATATCAAATCCAAGCTGGTCTTCCCTGGTCAGAGTATATATTCCCCACTCTTCCCCGCAGTCTGTAAAGGGCCAGCCCAGCCACAGATGCCTAGTGAGGCTTCGGTTCAACCTAACTTTTAATTCTTGAGTGTGCGTGAGCAGAAAGCAAACGGACGAATGCAAATGAACGAATGTGTGTATTTATCGTTCTAGCTGTAGCCCATACTCCAGCAATTCCCAAAAGATTTTATTGCTTGCATTTGTATGGTATATGGCATTGGTGTTTTGTGTGTGTGTGTGTGTGTGTGTGTGTGTTGTTTTAAATAACAACTAACGCAACCAGGGTAGTAGACACATAAATTAGAATAAAGCAGAGAAAGGCTTCTAATAAAAAACCTTCTGTATGCCTCAACACCGCCGGGGAAAGAAATTATCTAAATTCGCAGGCAGTTCCCCTCCCACTTTAAACATGATCAATATATTTCCTAAACGTCGCTGCTGCCTTTGCATAAGCAGCTAAACACTAAGGTTATTTATTCCATGATAATTCAAACTCAGAAAATAGTCCACCAATATTGTTTAAACTTTTGGGGAGGAAACAGGAGTGCCAGAGTGGTGTGGGTGGGGGTAAAATACATTCCTTTCTTAGCAAGGAATAAAAATTAGAGAAGTTCACCCACAAGGGATATTTTTAAATTAAGGGTGAATCCACATGCTGTTGATCAGGGTGGTGGTCTGCATCCCCCTGTCCCATAATAAATTGGGCAAATTATGCACATTTGCACAAGCAGTGAAGTAATTCTGCATCCACAATAAAAGAACAGCAAATCTTTGGATTTCAGAAGCAAAGGCCAGATTGGGCTACTGCAAAAAAAGAGAGAGCCGCAACTAATTTATTGTAGGGTGCAATAATAACAGCTAAAAACAGCATTTGGGGATTGCTTTTAAAAAGAAATTAAGGAAGCTGCATTTTGTAGGGTGAAGAATTGGAGCTGGGGACTAGGCATCTTATTCCTGATTATCAGGGTTGTGTGTCCTGCTCAGCCCCTATCTCCACATTTGTCCCCCCAAAAAATAAATTTGGCAAAGTATGAATATTTTTGCACCATTGGCACAAATTCTCCTTCCAGAATACAGGATAGCTAATGGGGTTAAATTTCAGAAGAGAAGCAAGAAAAGGTGACTAAGAGAGAAAGAGAGAGAGAGAGAGAGAGAGAGAGAGAGAGAGAGAGAGAGAGAGAGAGAGAGGCCAGTAGCACCTTAAATGATAGGCTGATTTACTGAAGCATGCATTGTAATAGGGAAGAGGCCACATCATCAGAAACAGTACCAAACCACTGTAGGATCTTTTCGAGAGAATGAGAAGGGCAGAGAAGAGCATGGAGACGGATACCAGGTGATGCCCACGGCAGAGGGATGTTAGTCAAGAGTAGCCACAGAGGAAAGTTGTGGAGGGAGGATGCCAACCCTTGAAAATAAAGGCATACCTGGGCAGCCAGAATCACATCCATCAGCCTATCTTTTCCATCCTAAGTGACTGAAACGAGGAGAGCTTTGGGGTTTTTCTGAGCTGGGAACCGTTGATGTGCAGAATACACACGGAACGGCTGTGATGATCCCCATTTTAACATGGAGGAAACCCAGTTTCTTTAAAAAAAAAACTTTTGACATGTTTGGGGTATTGTGCAGCAGGAAGATAATGAGCATGAGGGGTGTGTGTGTGTGTGTGTGTTTGCCAGTACACACAGGTTTGACACGGGCAGGACTTGTGGGATTTCTTCTATGCCCAACTTCCACAAAATGGGCATCGCCACTGCGGTCACAGTTAGGTGTGTTATTGGTGCCATGGGGAGGGAGCTGCCCGGAGCAAAGGTTGACCCTGACATACCATTTCTGGTTGAGCAGTTATTCCCTAAGGTCTTCCTGCCTCCGGTGAAGCAGGAGCAAAACCCACATCTAGCTGCAGTGATAGTCAATTCTAGTTAAGAAATAGTACAGTAGTCTGCCCCCCAACCGGACAACCTTGTTGTCTCCCAGCCTGGTTCCCATTGTTGGGCAGTTGTCTGACAGCCAATCTACATGTGTGGCCGGCCTGTACCATTTAAACTGCAGGAGAGGGATTACACCCACCTTTGAACTTCCGGCTCACCGAAAGCTAGCATGGCAGGGAGGACGGTTCAGTTTGAGCCTTCCTCGCTTTCTGTTGTTTCTATAGTTTGGGGGGAGCATTTTGAACACTTCAGCAGTCTGGAGTGATACCTTACAGCAGCGTTTCCCAAACTTGGCTCTCTGGCTGTTATTGGACTACAGTTCCCATCGTCCATGACCACTGGTCCTGCTATCTAGGGGTGATGGGAGTTGTAGTCCAGAAACAGTTGGAGCAGAGCTGTCAACCCTCCCTGCTGTTTCCCAGTGCTATAATAAGGGAATTTCCCGCCAAAAAAGGGGGGAAAAGGTTGACAGCTATGAGTTGGAGACCCAAGTATGGGAAACAGTGCCTTACGGGGAAAGCTGCATGCCCCGATTCTGCTGAATGTTTCAACGGGCTCTGAGACCGGTTTGGAGGCAAGGGTCCCTGTTGGCTCATCACACGGTGGTTGATGATAGCAGATTTACGCCTTGGAATTGTACTCGATGAGAACTGCCAGAAACAGAGAAGGGATGAATGAAGAGGTGGCCCTCCTCCCCCAGTCATAGTTCCTTAAGTAGACTTGGTTCCCCGCCCCTTTTCCTTCCTGTTTTGTTGTTTTTAAGAAGCCCTTTCTCAATGGTGCCCTTCCACTGCCTCTCCAAACTACCTGCTGGCTGCTGCTGCTGCATGCGTCTCCCTTCCAGTACATTTGCACCCCTTGCTGGGGTCCCATTGTGTTTGGTTTATTAGTTTCCTTCCCTTTTGATCCCTCCCCCCCCACTCATCCCTGTACATATACCCTCCGGCTTCCCCCTGTTAGTTGAGCTTTGCACTGGCTTTCTGCTAATTTTGGGTTGCAAATCCTTCATTTTTATTCTGCCTGTACTTCCTGGCATCTCTGCCAGGACCTGGGAAGAAGGATGCAAGGCTTGTATGCAGCTGGAGAGAAAGGTCGCATCCGTGCCACGCATTTAAAGCAATCATATGCCGCAATCTCCCCCCCCCCAAAAAAAGAAAAGAATGCTGGGAACTGTAGTTAAGAGTGCTGACCTACAATTCCCAGATCCCTTAAACTACATCTCCTAGGATTCCCCATTAAAGTGGTGTAGGAGGGCTTTAAATGCAAGGTGTGGACATGACCAGAGATGGCGACTCTCTAGCGACTGTGCCTTTTGGGGAGGCTGTGACGCCTCTGTTTGCTTGCGCGGGAACCTTTTGATTGTGTGGCGCATTTGTGGCTGTGAGCTCTTTTCACCTGCTTCTTTCCCACCCAGTGGTTTGTTTGCTTTTTTACTGAATATAATAGTCAATGGCGAAAAGTTCAAAGCAATAACCCTCTTCCTCCAACATCTTGACATACCCCCCCCCCCAAGTCTATGTATAGGGTGTACATATATATATTTATATTTATATTTATATGACATGTTGCAGCCATTCTAATAAAATGCGGCCTCTCTGCCAACAACCTGCCTATCTTGTCTGTTGAATATTGTGGTTCCTGGGGGAATACACACACACACACACACACAAATGTTCCTTTGCCCCTCTCTCTGTCATCGGTCCTAACCAGCTTGCTTCCAGTGCCCAGAAATGACATCATCCATGGATGCCAGCAGGCCGCAAGTTTTGCCGAGTGGGAAAAGCAAATATTGATGGTGATGGGGGTGCGGTTGGTTTCCATATGGTCAAGATCAATACCTGGATTTTGCCACCATGAAATTTGCCATTGCCAGTTCCCATACCTATAGCTGTGGAAATGTATTGACTACCGTATTTTTCGCTCCATAAGACGCACTTTTTTCCTCCTAAAAAGTAAGTGGGAATATCTGTGCATCTTATGGAGCGAACGGTGGTCCCTGGAGCTGAATTGCCCAGGGGCCAAAAGAGGATCATGCTTTTTATTTTACAAAGAGAAAAGGGGGTGTTGAAAGGACCCCACTCAGCAGCTGATCAGCAAGAGATCGGGGAGAGAGATAAGAGTCCAGGCTCCCTTTCAGCCCCGCCCTATTGCCCAGGTCTCCATTGTTGAATGTGCTGCAGAGGGAGGTTGTTTGTTTCCCCAGTGACATGTGACTGGCTGATTAGATTATCTGTCTGGAAACCGTAGAAAAGGCTCCCTTTCCTTTAGAAGCTGTAGAAATGTGAGTTGAACCCCATAAAAACGGGGCTTTTCCTCTTTGCTTTTCCCCCTTTGCAAAAGGAGCTTTGCTTTTCCCCTTTGCAAAAAAAGCTGCAAAACTTTTAGCTGATCCTCAAAAAAACCAGGGATTTCCCCTTTGCAAAAAAGCTGCAAAACTTTTAGCTGATCCTCAAAAAAGGGGGCTTTTCCCTTTGCAAAAAAAGCTGCAAAACTTTTAGCTGATCCTCAAAAAAACAGGGCTTTTAGAGGAGGAAAACCAGAAACATTTTTTTTTTCTTGTTTCCCCCTCTAAAAATGAGGTGCACCCTATGGAGCGAAAAATACGGTAATCAAGCTTGGATCTAGCCTCCCCTGCCCTGTGAAAATGTATTAATATTGTTGTTGTTGTTGTTATTTATGGAAACTGTGAAAATGATCAGGAACATACTAGGCAGTAAACCCTATTGAATTCCGCGAAACTCAGAACTGAGTAAAAATGTTCAGGTTTGCAGTGCAAGGCGGCACAGCCTTTACCCAGTTACCTGGGAGCAAGCTCCATTGAAGGCTCAATTTACAGTAAAGGCACAAATATTCCAAGTGTTTCCTTTAAAATGGCTAGCTGCAGAAGCATTGCAATTAAATAATTTAAAGTGGATTGGATACATTTTCCTTTGAAATTATTGGAAGTGCTTTGTATGCCAGCTTCACCGTTTCCTTCATTTGGTACAGGAATTTTGTTTTCAGCATAAACAGGACTCTGTTTTTTGCAGAGAGAGAGAGAGAGAGATATTCCGGGGTCAAATCAGAAACCGGGATGCCTTCTGTAATTCTGGGACTGTCCTTGGAAAATTGAGACACTTGGAGGGTATGGAATCATCCTCCAGAAGTGCACCAAAACAAACTAGGCTAGAGAGGGTGATGGGGACAGGCAGGAAGGGGAGACGGGCCAACAAGACGGACATGGGTGGTGGAGAGGGGCCCTAGCTCAGTGACAGAGCACATGCGTTGAATGCAAGGAGTCCAAAGTCCTGTCCCTGGAAACTTGTCATAAGGAGCCTCAGGCACCTCTCTGGTTGAGACCTAGTTGGTGGAGAACCTTGTGGTCTTCAGGATGCTGTTGAACTATGACTCCCATCATCACTGGTATCAGGGAGCTTCCTACCCCTCTAAACGTAGTTGCGACACTGAGGGGAAGGGCAGGGCCAAGGAGGGGGAGGTTAACATGGATCAGATCCAGCTCTTGGGCTGGTGGTTCCCTATCCCATCGCTGCCCTACACCCTATTGGCTCTTGCAGTAGAGAGCCAGGTTATGCTGGAGGTGATGAACTTCCACCATCCTAAAAACATCTCAAAATCAAATTAAAGACTAATTAGATGGCTTTCCACAGGGTTAGGGTTGGGAACAGTAAGTGCTCCACTGCACTGAAATTTCAGCCTTCACGACAGGAAAACAGCCAAGTAAACAGCTATTTTGGTGGAGGAGGGTCAAGATATTAACTGATATGCATGAAATTTCATATATAGCTATATAATCCCTAGTATAGTCAGATAAGACATTTGGAGCAGGCATTTTTTTAAAAAGTTTTTTTATGAACCGCCCTAGTAGGGCAGTAATTGTTCCTTGATAATTTGTCACCCCCTCCATTATGGAAAATGGGGCGGTCCGCCCCCTACGCCCCCCTTGCTACACCCCTGATGAGAAGACAAGTACAGTGGTGCCCCGCTAGACGAATGCCTCGCTAGACGAAAGGCATTCGCTAGCGGAAGGCTGTCTCGCAAGACGAATTTTTCAATGGGCTTGCCTCGCAAGACGAAAAAAATTCTGATTTTTTTTTTCCCCCTTGTCAAACTGCTCTTCCCCCGATGGTGCTTCGCAAGACGAAATTTTCGCTATACGACAGCACTCGCAGAACGAATTAATTTCGTCTTGCGAGGCACCACTGTAATGGTGGGCAAGTCTGCTTAAACATGTCTCACTGAAAAGGTGTAAAAATCACTGTTGTTGTTGCTGCTAAGGAGAGGTTTAAGATGCTCACTAGCAAAGGTGGTAAATGGATTCCCTTTGCCATCTCTGGCCAAGTGTGTCACTTCATCACACAATCAATCAATCAATCAACATTTATTGGCGTACAGAGAAAACAGGAATATGTGGGTCGAAACATAAAATTGGCATCTCGTCGCAGAATCAGAATTGTTGACTTGGAAGGAACCTCAAGGGCCATCTAGTCCAACTCCTTACAGCACAGGAATTGCAGCTAAAGAAGCCCTGACACAGGGCCATCCAGCATCCACCACCTTCCACGGGAGTCCATTCCACTATCGGGCAGCTCATAACATCAGCATCTTGTAATTTATTTGTTTTTTAAAATAAGATTTATTAAATTTTCAACAATATAACACATACATAAAAACTTACACTACACACTATAACAAAACTTAACAAAAATACAAAATACAAAAATCACAACAAAAAATAACAATAACCACAAAAAAACAACCAAAATAACTATAATTATTCCTTCCTTAACATTGTTAACTGACTTCCTCACGTCCTCTCCTTCTGCGTTCCTTGTATAACATCGTTAGTAGTTTCTTAACATTGTAAATCATTGGTAACACCTTATCTTATTCTTAATCTAATTTCCTTATCTAACTTCTATCTTTCTTAATCTTATCTATTTTCCATGACCGTAGCCTAACCTATCTTCTAGTTCAATCCTTAAATACTAATGATTGAATATACATGGAGCTCGAAGGACTGACCGGAAAACTCCGAGACCAGAGGGACGAAGCGGTACAGAAAGATTGGAAGAAATTAATTTAAAGACTATTTGAAAATTTATGCCAGCATCTTGTAATTTGAATCCCTCAACTCCAGAACAATGCAGTGACAGTGAGTTCCGCAGGAAAGCCAACTCGATTAGTTTGCCGACAATGTCCTTTTCAGAGGCAACCTCTGCCGTGCCTGTTTGTTTGGACTACCTGGTCCCTTATTCACTGCAGACTTCCCCCCCCCCCCCATCTCAAACCCAAGCCAGGGAAACCAGTATCCCCTGGAAGGAGGGGAGCGGCGCTCTCCTTGTTCCAGCACCAGAGCAGATAACGACAAAATCAATTTTTATCACCCTTGGCTTTTATGGACCCTTTAAAATATAACAGCAAATCATTGAGGAATTCATTATTCTCTCCCCCCACCCCCGCCGCCGCTACCTTTCTCTCCCAGTGTGTGTGTGTACATCCCGGGTTGTCTGTGTGTGTAATTTTATTTAATTAGAAATGTAAAATACAAAAGACCTGCGGGCAGGTGAAGATGGACAGGCGGAGCGGTGCTGAGTGATGGCTCAACGAGGCCGGATTTACGGCTGCACGGATGGAGGCTTTGCCCTTGTATAGCCAATAGTAATGGAGTGTTGCAATCCAAGTCTTAAGCGCAATGGGTGACCTGGGATCTATAGATCATTAATACAACCTGACTCACGGCTGCTGCAATTATCCGGGGTGAATAAGATGGAAGCGCAGCGGAGCGGGGGTGGGGGGGCAGCCAGCTTAAAAGAGCTGCGGAGGGTTCTCAGAGGGTGATGGAAATGGCTTAGCAATGCGAAGAGGGCAGGGGGGAAGGAACAAGTCGGTGCAAAAAGGAAAAAAAGAAGAAGTGGGTGTCAGATTTCTAAATCCCCATAAATGTCTCAGCTGTATCTGCAAACAAGTCCACGGGGGAAGCCTCGTCGCATCTCATTTTCCATCTGTCCGTTTTTTTATGTTCTGCATTAGGAACATAGGGGCTAATATGTCGAAATCAAAAGGCAGCATTCTTGCTCAGGTGTTGATGGTTAGCGAAGCTTCTACACTGCAAGGCTGTAGCAGATTCCCTTCTGGAAAGAGATGGATTTGTGCAAAGGCCTCTCTCCCTCTTTCTTTCTTTCTTTCTTTCTTTCTTTCTTTCTTTCTTTCTTTCTTTCTTTCTTAATTTTTTTATGTTGAAGATGGTGAGCTTTTCTTTTTTAAAAAAAAAAAAATATTTATTGAAGTTTTAAAATTAAAACAAATATAAGCATCATACCAAAACAGTGTGAAACAGCCTTTGCCAACCTGGTGCCCTTTAGATATTTTGGACTAAAATTCCCATCAGCCCCAAGCAGCACATCCTGGTGGGTGAAAGATATATAAAAGATACACATACAGACCTGGTTCTATGTCCTTACAGTCTAGCAGGACCAGGGTGCATTTTAGAAATGCATGAGCTACTTTTAAAATAGAATTCACACACACACACACACACCCAAAAAAACCCCAATAAAGCAAATATCACAGACATAACTGGTGACCACTCAAGTACCTGCTCAACCCATGAGCCCCATTGAAATAAATGGGCTTTAGAGCACCTAACTGTTCGGTGCATTTAAGTCTACAGATTTCAATGGGCTGAAACGCCCATTAGCCCAGTTGAAATAATGGAGCTTAAGAGGACTTAACTGTCGTGTGCACTTAAGCCTATTGATTTCAGTGGGCTAATGGGCTTGAGCATGCTTCGCTTTGGTGTCAGATCGTGGCCACGCATTCAAATACGCATTCAGTAAAAGGAGAGCGCCACGTCCATGAGCTAAAACTCCGAGCTTATGGCTGGTGACCTTTTGCACAGCCTCAGACTAGATGAATTGAAAGACCTCGTGAACTGGAGTAATAGAAATGGAATGGAATTCAATAGTGCAAAGTGTAAGGTCCTCTGTTTGTTTATCGTCTGCTCTCAGGCGGAGAGCCTGGGTAGCAGCTCAGAGGATGTGAGCTGAGTTAAGAAGCATCTTGCCTCAGCTCTCTGGACAGCCTTATAGTGCAATCCTATACATGTCTACTCTGGGATAAGTCCCATTGAGATTAATGGGGCCCATTCCCAAAGAAATGGGCACAGGATCGCAGCATTACAGTGCAATCATACATCTCTACTCAGAAGCAAGCCCTATTGTGTTCAGTGGTGCTTACTCCCAGTCAGTGGGAGTAGGATTGCAGTCTTAAGTGAACTGCTATCTATCTATCTATCTATCTATCTATCTATCATCTATATCTATCTATCTATCATCTATCTATCTATCTATCTATCTATCTATCTATCTATCTATCTATCATCTATATCTATCTATCTATCTTTCTATCTATCATCTATATCTATCTATCTATCTATCTATCTATCATCTATATCTATCTATCTATCTATCTATCTATCATCTATATCTATCTATCTATCTATCTATCTATCATCTATATCTATCTATCATCTATCTATCTATCATTATCTATCAATCTATCATCTATATCTATCTATCTATCTATCTATCTATCTATCATCTATCTATCATTATATTTATCTATCATCTATCTTTCTATCTATCATCTATCTATCATCTATCTATCATCTCTATCTCTATCTATCTATCTATCTATCTATCTATCTATCTATCATCTCTATCTATCTATCTATCTATCTATCTATCTATCATCTATATCTATCTATCATCTATCTATCTATCATTATCTATCAATCTATCATCTATATCTATCTATCTATCTATCTATCTATCATCTATCTATCTATCTATCTATCATCTATCTATCATTATATTTATCTATCATCTATCTTTCTATCTATCATCTATCTATCTATCATCTATCTATCATCTCTATCTATCTCCTATCTATATCTATATCTATCTATCTATCTATCTATCTATCTATCTAGTAACAAACAGAAGCAATAACCCTTCTACACATTTTAAAAGACCGTAAATTGTATAATTAGCTGGGAGGACTGGGAGAAGAGGGATGTCTTTTCTGGCACCTAAAGATATGTAATGAAGGCGCAAGGCAAGTCTCTCTGGGAAGACCGTTCAACAATCAGGGAGCCATTTTTTAAGGTTTGCTGGGATAATGAGCATGGCATATTTTGAATGACCAGGAAAATACAGATATGCTACTTGTAATAGTGTCAGGGACTCAGCTGAAAAGCACTGAAGAAAACGGTCTTGGGAGACTAGTGTAGAATGAAATAGCCATGAATTAATCATATGATTTCAGCCACAGTGAAGATGGATTCTGTCATTAAATTATCAGGCATTTTCACATACCCAACATTTCTCCATTGAAAATAGGGACGTCCTATTCCATAACCTCCAACATTTCTCCAATGAAAATAGGAATGTCCTAAGGAAAACCAGTGAAGGATAGGCGTGCCTGGCGTGCTCTGGTCCATGGGGTCACGAAGAGTCGGACACGACTGAACGACTGAACAACAACAACAAAGGAAAACCAGGATATTCGGGATCAAATCAGAAACTGGAACAGCTTCTGTAAATCTGGGACTGTCCCTGGAATGTAGGACACTTGGAGGGTCTGTTTTCAGTGGAACATAGCAATCAATCAATCGATTTTATTTCAGCTTTAAGCTCATAGAAAAAACAAAGGGAAATACACACACACTGTTTGATTTAAAATTGGTAACAATAAAAGACTTATTAAGCATGTAAAATTAGATAAATATTATAAGGAGATTTCAGCTCCTAAACAGCAGCCCATTACGTCTCTTGCATGTCAAAACGGAAGTTAAAAATTTCGCCATTTGTAAAGTTACAAGCTGATCTGTATCTTGCAATAAAAAAGTAAGTTGGAAATCTGCCGGGTGCCCAGACAATTTGTGTGGAACATAGCATTGCTGAAGACAGATCTGGAACACCTTGTTCAGTTTCTCTCAGTTATATTCAAGAAGGGTGTCTGACTCTGGGATTGCGGCGCTCATCTCGCTTTACTGGCCGAGGGAGCCGGCGTACAGCTTCTGGGTCATGTGGCCAGCATGACTAAGCCTCTTCTAGCAAACCAGAGCAGCGCACAGAAATGCTGTTTACCTTCCTGCCGGAGCGGTACCTATTTATCTACTTGCACTTTGATGTGCTTTCGAACTGCTAGGTTGGCAGGAGCAGGGACCGAGCAACGGGAGCTCACCCTGTCGCGGGGATTCGAACCACCGACCTTCTGATCGGCAAGCCCTGGGTTCTGTGGTTTGGACCACAGCACCACCCGCGTCTCTAAGTTCCGCATATTCTCCCTCAAGTGGATCTAGTGGAAATCTCGTGCTTGCCTTCCTTGGCACCAAACAGCAACCCCAAGTGGATTTCTGCCGTGTGATCCCTCCCTCATCGCCACAGTTCCCCGCTCCCAGCCACTCTATCCTGCTCTGTCCCGTTTGTTGTGCTTTCTTTCCCTGCCAGCCTTCATCTTCCCTTGCTGACCCAATTGAACCTGACCCCCGTGTGTGCATGGTTCCCCCCCCCCTTTTGTGTTATTTTCTTTGCCAAGCATGGTGTCTAAGGTGGCAAGGAATGGCTGTGAGAAGGGAAGGATATATGATGTCGTCAGTGCCCTGTGACACCCCTATTTGTCAGGGGAGCAGAGAAACACTTTGCCTGGGTGATGAAAAAGCTTTTCTAATGAGGGTTGATCAATATCGCTCCCACTGCGCCATCCATCAGGGGTTGTTAGGAGCCGGCGTGTCGGTTCCTGACTAGCTCCTGGTGTTGGGGGCTGCATTGCGGGGTTGTGGGGGGGGAGGGAGAATGGGGGAAGGGGAAAGCTCTGGTGGCTGGGAAACAACGGGCACTGCAAGCCACCCCTGAACAGCGGCGAGAACCCCGTTCAGATTATTGGGTGGGGAGAGGTGTGCTGAGAGATTGATGGGGCTGCAGCTGTGGCAGAGCGCCTTTGCCTGGCCTTAAACAAACAGCATTGTAAATCAGGACCAAGAAAGGCATCTCTATAGGCTCTGCAGCCTTGAGAAGCTCAGCAAAGCTAGGACGTCTCCAAACATGGCTTCCGTGGAATCTGGCTTTCCTACCAAACCTGAGCTCCAAAGCAGAAGTGGGCTGTGAGACTATAGCGGTGTGTTTTATGGCACCATAAAAATTCAAGATTCAGCACTGGAATAGGAATTCAACATCCCAGTTTTGTTTCTGGTTGTTTGTTTTTTTTAAAAAATATTTTTATTAAAGATTTTTCTTGATTTACAAAGGTATTTTTCCATATAACATTTTTACAAATCAGTTTCGTTTGTTGAGACATTAGGAAGAAAGGGGGGAGAGAGGTGGGTGGGATGGGGAGGTGGGTGGGGTGGGGTGGGGTGGAGATGTTTCTACTTAATATATGTAGGGTTTGGTGTCAACGTCGTTTGTGCAGGTTCTCTGTTGTTCGCTTGTGCTCCTTTGGTGGTGAGAGAGGTCAGGGTTGGTGTAGGGTGTGATTGTTCATTTGTGGTTGGCTGTGGTGGTCTTTGGTTTCCTGTGTGAGTGGGGTGGGTGGGTGTTTTTGATCAGGTTAGCCATATTGATTTGTATGCTGTTGTTAGATTTTTGTCATTGTTTTGTTGGGCTGTGTGTGTGATGAAGGGGAGCCAAACCGGGGTGAAGGTGTCTTCTTCTGTTTGTTCCCGTGTCAGTTTCAGCTTACTGGTTAGTTTTTCTAGTAGGGCTGTTTCCCATACTACTTGGTACCATTGGTCCATGCTTATTCCTGACAGGTCTTTCCAGTGTCTGGTTATGATGTTTCTGGCTGCTGAGAGTAGATGGGTTATGAGTTCTTTGTGGTGTACGTGGGCATTATTGTCTTGGAAGATGTTTAGTAAGACCAATTCTGGGGTGATTTCTAGCACTTGCTTGGTTATCTTGCATATTTCTTGTATGGTTGTTGTCCAGAATGGTTGGATTTGGGGGCACTTCCACCACATGTGGAGTTCTGGTTGTTTTTTTAAGCATCTTTCTAGTCCTTTTGGCTCCAGTGTATTATTATTATTATTATTATTATTATTATTATTATTTTATTTTATTTTATTTTATTATTATTATTATTTTATTTCTTGCCTTGCCTTATTTTTTAAGGTATTTATATATTGTTTTCCAGACCTCAGGAGTAGAACCCGGGAAACGTCTAAACCCAGAACTGGGCATTCCAGCACAACACTTGCAATGATTTTCAGGAACGGATCTGCAATGCCCACAACATCTTTCTTTTCCGCAATGGCTAGCACCACATTTTCCAAAACGCTATGCAGTTTGAGAGAGAGGGGTCAAGAAGGTGGTTTCTGCACATGCTGTAAAGCAGGCACCCCCAAACTCGGCCCTCCAGATGTTTTGGGACTACAACTCCCATCATCCCTAGCTAATAGGACCAGTGGTCAGGGATGATGGGAATTGTAGTCCCAAAACCTCTGGAGGGCCGAGTTTGGGGATGCCTGCTGTAGAGGGAAGTGAGGGAAGTCAACCTGGGAAGGTACCCCATCTTGTTGTTGCTGTTTAGTCATTCAGTCGTGTCCGACTCTTCGTGATCCCATGGACCAGAGCATGCCAGGCACACCTGTCTCCCACAGTTTGGTCAGACTCATGTTGGTAGCCTCGAGAACACCGTCCAACCATCTCATCTTCTGTCATCCCCTTCTCCTTGTGCCCTCAATCTTTCCCAGCATCAGGGTCTTTTCCAGGGAGTCTTCTCTTCTCATGAGGTGGCCAAAGTATTGGAGCCTCAGCTTCAGGATCAGTCCTTCAGGTACCCACCATCTAGGAGAAGGAAAACTCTGATACTAAACCTCCACTGCCTTGCGGAATATCCTTGGGAGAAGAAAAGGATTTCACCAGGATCAAATGGGGTGATTTGTTAAGGAAACCAGCACTGGTGATACTGACCAGAGCTGAGAGCCCTGTCATGTTTCTTCTTCATCTTTGGCGATCCTTCGTGGCCGAGTAAGATTGTCTTCCATGAACATGGTCTTAACAGTGTGTCCGTAAGTGACTGTGGACTCTGTATCCATGCATCCTTCCACAGTGGGGACATAGGTTTCCGGGCAGGAGTTGATCACGGTGAGAATTTGCCAAACATGCCTTCCTCTTAGCTCATTTCTCCCTTTCGTCCTGTGTTTGTGCTTCTTCAAAGTTCATGACACCTTTGGTAAGGCTATTCTCCAATTGGAGTGCTTGCTGCCAGTTTTTCCCAGTTATCAGTGCTTATACTGAATTTTTTTAGATTTGCCCTGAGAGTGTCTTTAAACCTCTTTTGTTGTCCACTGGTATTTCGATTTCCATTCTGAAGTTGGGAATAGAGTAGTTGCTTTGGGAGGCGATAATCAGGCATCCGAACCACATGACCAGTCCAACACAGTTGATGTTGAAGAAACATTGCTTTGACACTGGTGATCTTTGCTTCTTCCAGTACACTGACATTAGTTTGCTTGCCTTCCCCAGTGATATATGAATTTTCAGAGGCACCATTGATGCAATCTTTCAAGGAGCTGGAGATGACGTTTATAAGTCGTCCAAGCGTACAATAAAGTTGGTAGTACAATAGCTTTGTAAACAAGCATTTTGGTTTCCCTGCAAATGCCCTAGTTCTCAAACACACTGTGCTTTAATCAGGAGAAAGCTGCACTCACAGAGCTCAGATCTGAGGTCAAGGGTGGGCAGCTGTGATAAGCTTTTGATCTGATCTTGTGGCCAGAGGCCAGAGATGGGGAATGATGAAGGAAATGGTGGTGAGTTGGGCAGCCACATGATGTAGAAATTGGTGGGCATGTGTGTATGCAACACACATTGAGCCGGATGTGAATATAACTCAATTTCATTGCAGAAGAGGTCTTGCTGTATCAGGCCAAAACCCATCTTCTGTAGCATCCCATGGTCAAGCAGGTGTTTCTGGTTGCTTGGAAGCCGGACAGGACATAGTGGTGGGTTCCCACTGTTTCTCCCCAGCGCCTAGTATTCAGAGGTACACTGCCACTGCATGTGGAAGTTCCATTAACCTCCCATGACTAATGGTTTGCAGGTGCTCCTAGAACCATCTTGTCACTAGAGGACCAAGTAGCCTTCTGCTAGCTTCAGCCGGTATAGCACCTGGACCACTCCTGGTTGTGGTGGTCCAGCAGCCTCGTGGGTTGGATTACTTGCAACCTGCTCTTTGTGGGGCTGATCTTGAGGTTGGTCCAGAAGTTGCAACTGGTGCAGAATGCTGTTAGGAGTGATCTTCTGCCAGCGGGTAACACGGCTGCTAATCGGCTACTAGTTTTTGCTGTTAGTGTATAAAGTCCTAAACAGTCTAGGACCTGCTTTCCTGAGAGCTCATGTTCTCCCCTATCATCCTGCACAAATGCTTAGATCCTTGAGTGGGACCTTTCATGGGTGCCACATACCCACAAAATATTGTTTAATGAGTACTCATGGGCAGAGCTTTTAGTGTTGCAGAACTCACACTTTGGAACACACCCCTTCTTCATTTGTTCCCCCTTTAAATTCCTCCTTAAACACCCTTGTATCCAACCAGACTTTTTTAGAGGGTCTCCCTCATGCAAAGCAGTTGTTGTACCATTGAAACTTTTTCCAGTGAGGCAGAGTGGGTGTGTGAAGAGTTTAGGGTAAAATACAACTTTCTTCCATGGTTTCTACTTTAGGCACCCGGTGTGTTGCTCTTAAACTCTTGGGACCAGGAACAATCTTCTCTGCTACTACTTCTACTTATTATCACTTGCTCTGGACAGCACCTAGCACTTTCTCCGAGAAAAACAAATGTTGTAGAAGAGCGTGTGTGCAGGTATACACATATCTCATACACAGACACCACAAATCAAAACCATTCACTTTTTTATTTATTTGTAACAGGTTAACCGGTGTAAAGGGGAAAAGATATACAGTGTTTTATGAGAATAGATTCTCCGGGGAGTCCAGTGCCCAGTAGCTTGATGCATCGATCGAAAATTTAATGTAACAACCAATCATTCATGTGTGTAGGACCAGAGCGACAGATAGATGGGCCGGGGTGCCATTGAAAAAGACAGAGGTGCTTTCACCAGGAGCACCTATTATCTCAGGTATTGTGAAGTCTAAAAAGGAACAAAGGTATTTGGGCAGAAAAACTACCTTTATTGCTACATCTGTTCAGAGCCTATGTGCATTTTACTCAGAAGTAAGCCTCACGGTGGTTCTGGTTGGACTTACTCCGCTCAAGTTTGTATGCGAAGAAAGAGAGCCTTAACCGTGGAATAATGCGCTAATTATTGCAAGGGGGGCGGCTGGCTCAGAGGAATGCCCCCATACATTTCTCCAATGAAAATAGGGGTGTCCTATGGTTTAAACCACTGTGCCGCTTGGGCTTGCCGATCGAAAGGTCGGCGGTTTGAATCCCTGCGATGGAGTGAGCTCCCATTGTTCGGGTCCTGCTCCTGACAACCTAGCAGTTCGAAAGCATGCAGTGCAAGTAGATTAATAGGTACCAGCTCCGGCGGGAAGTAAACAGCGTTCGTGCGCTGCTCTGGTTTTCACCAGAAGCGGCTTAGTCATGCTGGCCACATGACCCGGAAAAACTGTCTGCGGAAGTGGACAAACGCCGGCTTCCTCGGCCTTTAAAGCGAGATTGAGAGCCAGCAACCCCAGAGTTGTTCACGACTGCACTTAATTGTCAGGGGTCCCTTTACCTTTACCTTACTACTACTACTACAGTGGTACCTTGGTTTAGAACAGCCCTGTTTACAAACTATCTCGGTTTACCAAACTCCGCAAAAACGGAAGTAGTGTCTCGGTTTGCGAACTTTACCTCAGTTTACGAACGGAAGCCGAATGGTGGAAGGGCACTGGCGGTGGGAGGCCTCATTAGGGAAAGCGGTTGAAGAACAGTTTAGGTTTAAGAACGGACTTCCGTAACAGATTAAGTTCGTAAACCGAGGTACCACTGTACTAGTACTACTACTACTACTACTAACAACAACAACAACAACAAAATTTTTACTGTTTATACAACAACAAACAACAGCAACAGCAACATTTTTACTGTTTATACCCCACCTATCTCACTAGGTTACCTCAGCCACTCTGGGCAGCTTCCAACATATATAAAACATAATAAAACATTAAGCATTTTTAAAAAATCTTCCCTATACAGGGCTACCTTCAGGTGTCTTCTAAAGGTTGCATAGTTACTTATCCCCTTTGCTTGGGGGGTGGGGTGTCACATAACTCCACGCCCTCCAACATTTCTCCAATGAAAATTGCGACGTCCTAAGGAAATGCTGGACATTCTGGGATCAAATCAGAAACTGGGATGGCTTCTGTAACTTCAGGTCTGTCCCTGGCAGGGGCGTCTTTAGCATATGCGCCGCCGGGCTGCAAAGATCTGCCCAGCGCCCCCATATTTAGTTTAGCCCCCAAATTAAACATTATTGCCCGGCAGTAGCCCAGCTCGATCTCCTCCCGGGGGTTTCACAAGACAAGAGAAAGTGACGGGAGGACACCGAAGGGTGTGCACACAGGGAGGAGATCAGGAGGGGGTCCTCTCTCACCTGCAGGTTCTCCCCATGGGATGGCCTTGGCTGCTGCACCTGCAGGGGCGGCTGGTGGCACCCCTCCGCGCAACAGGCAGCTATGCTCTCAGCCACAGAAATTACTGTATATTCTGGCGTATAAGACTACTTTTTAATCCAGGAAAATCTTCTCAAAAGTCGGGGGTCATCTTATACGCCTGGGTGGAGAATCTGCGGTTGAGTATATCTCAAACTCTATACAGTGGTGCCCGGCTAGACGAATGCCTCGCTAGACGAAAAACTCGCTAGACGAACGGCGTTCGCTAGTGGAAGGCTGCCCCGCAAGACGAAAAAGTCAATGGGGCTGCCTCGCAAGATGGGAAAAAAAAAATTTCGGCGCGAAAACCTCCGCGCTGCATTGCCACTTCGCTAGACGAAAAAATCGCTCTACGAAGACACTCGTAGAACGAATTATTTTCGTCTAGTGGGGCACCACTGTATTTTAACTGGAAAAGTTGGGGGTCATCTTATACGCCCAGTCGTCTTATACGCCGGAAAATACGGTACTCCCCCGCCGGAGCACCGCTTGCAATCACGCGCGCCACCATTGCCACCTATTATCTGCCCAATCAGCGGAAGCAGCCGCCTGTCACTCACGATTGACGCAGCAGCAGCCAATACACAGCAGACATTGCCGCAGTCGCCAATCGCCCGCCCAATCGCAGCTGGCACTATCCTGCGCAAGGTTACACCCGTCCCAACGAGGCACATCCCATGTATAAGATGGGGGGGGAACCCATTTTAGACTTAAGTTCGGGGGGGGGAAGGTCGGCTAAATAATACACTGAAAAATACGGCATTTATTATTTCATAACAGGTAGATAGTTAGGAGCTTAGGCGGCTTCAGCGGCGGGCACCTGGAGCCTCCCAGAATTCGGCGCCCGGGTGCCACGCACCCCTTGCACCCTTGGGTAAAGATGGCCCTGGTCCCTGTAAAATAGGGACATTTGGAGGGTCTGAGAGGAGACCCGTCCTTCTTCCCTTTTGCTACTGTTTTCAGAAGGCCACAAAAGAGAGGGATATAATTTGGTTCAAGATTGGAAGGTATTGGGGAGGTGGTGGTTTGCGTGAGGCTCCCCTGACTTTCTCTCTCTTTGCTCAAACACTGTCTTGAAGGGCAGGGCTCTGAACCTCGCAGTGAGTTTTTATGGCTTGTACACATTGAAGCACCCCCCCCCCACACACACACACAGCTAAAAAGGCACCTCAGTTTGGAGGGGTATATATTGCATATACAGATAGGTGCCTGTACCTGTATAGATATCTACTCTCTATCTACATGCATGTCATTATCTACTGTCTCTACCTATATCCATATGTACGCCTCTGTCTATCTCCAAATCAATATCTAGATATGCACACGTATATTGGGTGTGCGGGTGTACACACCCACACACACAAAATTATTATTACAGAGAGGGGGCAGAGTAGGAGATACGGTTAGACACACATCTGGGAAGAGGGGAATTCCAGGCCAGGCCACCCCACCCCCCCTCAGCGCATTCATCACACCAGGAATATATAGAGACCAGGGGAGGTGCGGCACAAACGAGCCCCTTTTAATGAGGGAGACTTTATTTGTTCCCGAGATGGCGCATCCGGTAGTTACGGCTGTGACTTTTATGAGAAACTCAGCAGCAGTAATAAGGCAGTGGCTCTCCCACCCTCCCTCCTTTTTTTCCTTTCTTTTTTTTAAATAAAAGAATTATTATTTTTTGAGCCGGCAGTAACCCGAGGCTCCTCCCCCCCCGCCCGCTCTTCCTAAGCAAAGGTTTTATTCCCAGCCAGCAGAACTGCCCACTACACACTCATCAAGCATGCTACTGGTTTAAAACACACACACACACACACCACACACCTCTTCCTCCTCCACCCTCCCCAGCTTTGCAAAATTGCATCTTCTGCAGCATCCAACCCTGTGTTTTTATTTATTTTGCAAAGTGTGAACCTTGGGTGCCCCTCCACACACACACACACACACACACACACCAACCAGCCAGCCTCATTTTAAGAGCCCAAGCAGATGCCCTCCGTTCCCTCCCTCCCTTCTCCTACTCTTTGGTCTCTCCAGATCCCATTTGTCTTCTGCCTTATAGGCTGGTGGTGAGTCCTTTTTATTACAGGCCTGGCGGAGTCCTCCTTGTTAGATTGAATTACATGATTCACTGTTCGATGGTGCTTTTCTATTACCTTATAAATTTTGTTTATTCCTTCCCTGACCCTTTATTCACAGCCTGGGATTTCTCACAAGATACAAAATAAATTATAAACAAATCAATTAAATATTTCTTCACAATTTGTCAGCCCCCCTCCACAAAAGACACAATATGCCAAGAGTTATGGGCCGCGTGGCAATGCACTGCAGCTCCCGCCTGCCAAGGAAAAGTGGCCGCGGGGGCGGGGGGTGGGGCGTGCGAGGAGAAAAGGCAAGGAAGAAGAAGCGGCAGGGAGCTGCAGTGCTGCAGTCTTGCTGCTGCAATTGCCAGCCAAGCCCAGGCCCTCCCAGTTGCACCACTGCCCCCATTTTGCTGAGTCAGGACACCACTGGCAGAAGCTGCAGGCTGGTGCAAGCTGCCCGGGGTTGCGTCTGACACGAATCACTGTCTTGACGTGCATCATCAATATGCATAGCGCTTTGGAGGGGGCTGCCAACTGATCAGGGGGAGTAACGTAGCCAAGATTGCTCTTGTGCTTTAACCAGCATCTCACTTTGCAGAAATCAGCAAGAGGAGCTTTCTGCTGTTCAGAAATAAACATAACCACCGGCTAGATCACACTAGTTCCCTCTGTGGTCTAAATAATCCAAACAACAAACCTGTAAGGTAGTGCATGTTGGAGGTTCCCCGTGTCTGCAGTCATGGGATTGTTATCTATCACATGACGGTGTATGTGTTTTCATTCCACAAAGTGGGAAGTGAAGGAGACAGGATGTTTGTGTTACTGTGTTCCATGAAGTGGGACTATTGTCCTTTGTTCTTTCTCTTTGCTGTCTGATGCTAGAGAGAGAGAGGGAGCCACGTTGCAGTGCTCCTTGTGTGTTTATATGTAAATAAAGCAGATTAGCCTTAAAGCTGAGTTGCTGAGGTCTGTTTACGCATGCTGCAAAGACTCTGCGGATCCCTAAGTGTGCTGATGCTTCTTGGTATCAGTCGCTGTGATGTTCAGGCGGAAGAAAGCTTTTGAAGCTCCCGAACGACCGGCCAGGAGGGAGAGAACATGCCAGCCGGGCATGTGTCTCTGCAGGATCCTACACGAGAGTAGGACGCTCCTGCTAACAGTGTATTTATCCTCATATTGCAGAGAGATTGTTGGCAGACAGGGAGGGTTTTGCGTAAAGCCATTTGCTGCGCTCATGACGGATAGGATTTGAACCTGGGACTTCCCAGCTCATACGACACAACAGGATTATCAATGTGCATGGCGCTTTACGAAGTAACACAAGCACACAAAAAGACAAGTCTCTACCCCAACCTCGATTTGCAACAGTGAGGCAGGCAACAAAAGGGAAAGGAGGGGTCAAGACACCAAAGACATGGTACAAGAAACAGAAGCAAAGGATGGATGTGAGCAAAAGACCTTCCTGTTCCAACAGGAAGTGAACATTTTACCTGGGTTGGCTTATATTTGGATTTGATATCCTGCTTTATGACTATCTGAAGGAGTCTCAAAGCGGCTAACATTCTCCCCTTCCTCCCCCACAACAAGCACTCTGTGAGGTGAGTGAGGTTGAGAGACTTCAGAGAAGTGTGACTAGCCCAAGGTCACTCAGCAGCTGCATGTGGAGGAGGAGACGTGAACCGGTTCACCAGATTACGAGTCTACTGCTCTTAACCACTACACACACTGGCACTGCTTTTAGCTTATAACTGGGTGCTGTTTTCTATCCAATTCTTTGTACTTGCTGTGACCCTGCTTTACTGTTGCTCAGGTCCTGCTTTACAGTTTCTCATAGAGAATCTGGTTGACCACTGTGAGAAGGATGCTGGACCAGATGGGCCATTGGCCTGATCCATCAGGACTCTTCTTACGATGTGTGTGTGTGTGTGTGTGTGTGTGTGTTTATTGTATTATCGGTTGTTGGCCACCTTGTTCATGCACTCTGGAAAGGCAGGGCATAAATGTTTATAACAGATACTGCAGTTACACATATTTTGGGGGGTAAACCCATACGGAAGACGTACTGGCTGGTGACCTCTCTAGATGAGGCTGGACTACAACTCCCACAGCCAACATACCCAACGGTCAGGGTAGTCCAAAAACATCTGGAGAGGTTGGGGAAGACTGAGTTATCAGAGTCATCAGAAGCCCCACTATACCAGTAGAAGCTGCCATGACAGTTACAGCAATGGAACACCCCCAGAGATGCCTCGGGTTTGTGGTGGGTGGCAGCTATGGAAGCTCAGGCTCAATGACCTGAGTCTGCACTAAGAGACAGCCAAGGTGGTCTCTGGCTTGCTCAGCAGCTCCAGCTTTTTGCAGCTGGAGTCAGTCAGGGCCTACAAGGCAGGGAGCAAGTTTCTAAGAGTCATGGGTGCAAGCAGTTTTCCCCTTGCCCTTTTCTTTCCCAGGGAAAACCTGCTCTTTAGCTCTAAATCGGAACAAATGGCAATCTGTGAAAACCCTATTGCTGTTTGCTCTGAATGAGTGCTAAAGAACAGTATTCCCTGGGAGGAAGTGGCAGCACAAGAGTAAGTGTGGATAAGCCCATAGTAAAGGTATTTGTGTCAACTGTGCATTGCATTGCTAAAGTATATGTTTTGCAGAAACCACTGAAGCTCAGCAGCTGAGCGAAAATGCCACAAGTGAAATGCCACCACCTAGCATTTATTGATTGCTGGTTCTGTGCTAGGTGCTGTATAAGGCAGAGTATATCCATCATTTCTGCCTAGAGAGCTTCCAGTCTCCAACAGATAGCAGTGACACAGCAGAGAAGGACATGGGAGGAAGCATCCACAGCCGCAGAGGTTGACCATTATGTGGTCATCAGTGGCTCAAACTCAAAGAATCAGAGAAGGTTAAGGGGTGATATGATAGCCATGTTCAAATATAAAAGGATGTCATATAGAGGAGGGAGAAAGGTTGTTTTCTGCTGCTTCAGAGAAGCAGACATGGAGCAATGGATTCAAACTACAAGAAAGAAGATTCCACCTAAACATTTGGAAGAACTTCCTGACAGTAAGAGCTGTTCAGCAGTGGAATTTGCTGCCAAGGAGTGTGGTGGAGTCTCCTTCTTTGGAGGTCTTTAAGCGGAGGCTTGACAGCCATCTGTCAGGAATGCTTTGATGGTGTTTCCTGCTTGGTAGGGGGGTTGGACTGGGTGGCCCTTGTGGTCTCTTCCAACTCTATGATTCTATGATTCAAACGCAAGGAAGGTCCGATTAATAGAGTGCTACAGCCTCAGAGAGACTGTATGTTGCAAACTTAGACAAAATGAAGTATGTGCCTCGGGCAGCAGTTTTCAAGTGACATTAGAGGGCAGTGAGTTATCCGCTATTTAATTGATTGCTGCCTTTTTTTTTTTTACTGTGAACAGGGGGCACCATTTGAATTTTCCGCCTCGGATGCCAAAATGTATCGGGCTGACCCTGGCTATCTAGATGGAATAACTATGTGGGCTAGGGTGATGAGATGATTGTCTTCCTATGCCAGCAAAACCCAGGCAGGCTTTGCTTGGAGCAATGCAGGATCAGGCCACAGGGACGCAGCTCCCACGTCGTAGCAGTAATGTGTGAAGCAGGCTGAAATGAAAGCTCATTAGGTGGTGACCAGTACCACCAGATGAAGGTCTACCAGGTTTGTGTGTTCAGCGTGTTGCTTTACATAGGTGAGTCATCTGCAACGTATACCCACCAGGAGTGATGCTTCAATGCCCTCCATATGCGCTGTGTCAGGAAGATTTTGGGCATGTCGTGGCAGGCAGAGACTCAAACAAAGATGTGCTCTCCCAAGCCCACATCCCCAGTGTGTTCTCACTTCTCTCTGAGCAATGTCTACACTGATTTGGTCTTGTCCACAGAATGGAAGACGACGGGATCTGCGGGGAGCTTGCTCTTCAGATCTTAAGAAGTGTGCATGCAAACGAAAGCTCATACTAAGAACAAACTTAGTTGGTCTCTAAGGTGCTACTGTGTGAGGTTTGGAGCTTTCATGGTTAAAGAAGCTCAACAGTTCGCTCCCCACAGGGATGAGGATGTGTCACAACATCCGGGGTATCTGCTGTATGCGATGTCTTTGTGATTTATGTGACACACCGTTTTTTCTGGTCAGTCTTACTTTCGGTTCTGAACCAGAAAGACCGGAGTGATGATGGCCTCCCATTCTCCGGGAAAGTGGCTATGATTTATATGCTTGTAATAAAGCGTACTTGCTTTGAAACAACCCAGACGTTGTGGGAGTTTAATTGCTGTCACAAAAGGTACACACACCGTTGCGCAAGAAGAAGTAAGAAGTTTGAACAAACTCTGCTAAAGCACTGGAGAAGCAGGAGAACGCAGAAGGAAGCGTAGCTGGACAGCATTCCAAGTGCTAAACTGGTTTGAGGCTTTCCCAGTTAAAACCAAAAGCCCCACATACTGGAAGGAATTTTTTAAATTTGTTTCAACTACCGCAGACCAACACAGCTACCTACCTGTAACTAAACCTTATGATGTTTGAAATTCATATCAATCCTTCTCTTGTAATGGCTGTGTTGCTCTGTGCATTTGGCTACCTACCACAGGGTCAATTTTGAGGTGGTGTTGCTGGTGGTCACTGCCGTGGCAGCGAATTGCCCTTGATTTGTACCAGATGTGCAGCCACTGCTGTGCCAGCTGAGGTTTATACAATCCAAAGGGAAGGGGGATGTCTTAACAGGCTCATTGCGATGCAAAAGAGGTGGCCTGCTGCTTATTGATTATGTTATTAGGTTTTTATGGGGACTACGGTATTTTGTTTTAAAATGGATTTGGATTGTGCTTGTAATGCTATACATCACCTCGGGTGCCTCCAGGCAGAGGGACAAACCCTAAATGCAATCAAGGAAGGGAGGAGGGCAAAGAGAACTGGAAGGAGATCTCCAGACTGGAACATTAATGACATTCACTGCTAGGGCTAGGGAAGAAATTTGATGCCGTTTTCATTTAAAGGTGAACCTACCTATGCTGCACCTCCTGAAACAATACGTGAGCCATCTTTTGCAGTGCAGTTTTCCAGCCAGGTATGTACAGAAAATGCATTTACAGGGGTAAAGTCTACATAGAAAATGCATATATTCGTGAAAACAGCATACAAAAATGCATCGCCTTCTGGGAAATTGCTTTGCAAAAATATTATATTGTGAGAAATTCATATGCTAAAATGCTGGTGAATTTCCAGGAGGACATTAAAGAAAAATGCAAACTGATGTGAAAGTGTGGAGAAGTGAATTTAAGATTGGAAAAGTGAGAAACTAAGAGCAGACAAAATTGTCAGATTTCCACAGCCTTGTTCACTGCCCAGTGATGCTCTGGGAGCACTTAATACTGTAGCCCTGCTAAAACTAGATCTGTCCTTGGATGTGGGACTACTGGGAGCTTTAAGGGGGAAAACCAGTCTGCTGGGAAAATAAACTGGATTAGGAACAACAGCAGCAGCAGCAGCAGCAGCAATAACAACAATACAGTATTAAATAAGAGCCCATGCTAGATTAAAGATATTGCAAGACTTTTATCCAGAGATCAGTTGCTAGGGCATCGTGGTAAGGTTAATAGCTGTTTTATGGTGTACTAATTTTGTGCTTTTAAAAATCCAGAAGTGGAGCACAAATTAAGTAAATATATATTAGGTGTGAGGTGCAGAAGCAGCTTCTGGTGTTCACTAGGAAAAACCATATGAAAACTGGTTTGGGGGGGGTATCATACACCTGGGGTTCACGATGGCCTGTATATTTCCATTATTACTTCGGAAGAGGTGCAACAACAGTGAAAGGGCATTTCAAACATTCTTGTTTGTGCGGATGGTTTGTAACTAAAGCTGCCCAGGCTTCAGCCTAGCAGATGTCCTCTTTCTGGGGAAACTGCAGTTTAACAGCCAATCCTACTTCTAACCAGACTTCCTGTTAACCTTGAATGTATCTGAACCACGCATGTAGACTGTGGTACAGTCTATGGTACAGTCATCACTGCATACATCTCTCATGTATGGAACTGTCACCGTTCCAGCAGTGACTGGGAGGGGGAGGGAGCAGTAGCATCAGAGGGGCCAGACACATGAACCACAGAGGTCTGATCCACTGAGGCTGAGTCTGTAGCTAAGGACCTTCCAAACCCAAGAACCCCAAATCAGGGACTCTCCCCTATGACGACAGTCCCTGAGCCTGACACCAAAAGACTAGAGCCCTTGTCTCCAAGGACCTTGGTACTACAGAGTCAATACACGACCGCAAGCAACCTGCCTGATGTTCGTTAGCAGAGAGGCGATTGAGGCTTCAGGCCAGAGGGCGCTCCTTAAGAATCTCCATTATCCAGGAAAGGGGTGGTGCCTAAGGCTAAAGGGCTATACTGTATAAAAGCTCAGTCAACAACCTGCTGTTGCCATCCCTTTGTCTCGGAAGACAATGGAACAGCAGTGCGCCTTTGCGGGTGAAGTCAAACTGTTGGAAGGTTACACTACCTGCTATGGCTGTAGAGACTGATATGGGAGAGACATGTTTTGTTGCAGCTGGGGCAAGTGAAGGCCTCCAGTTTTGATGCTGTAGAGCAGGGGTCACCAAACTAAGGCCCGGGGACCGGATGCAGTCCAATCGCCTTCTAAATGTGGCCCACTGATGGTCCGTGAATCAGCGTGTTTTTACATGAGTAGAATGTGTCCTTTTATTTAAAATGCATCTCTGGGTTATTTGTGGGGCATAGGAATTAGTTCGTGTGTTTTTTTTTCAAAATATAGTCCGGCCCCCCACAAAGTCTGAGGGACAGTGGACCGGCCTCCTGCTGAAAAAGTTTGCTGACCCCTGGTATAGAGGCACCATGGGTTTTTTTTTCCTCTGTGCTGTTTTTCCCAGCTGTTATTCGTCCTCTGGTCCATGCTATGGATACATGACCTGTCTGTCTGTCTGTCTGTCTCCAAGCACAAGCCTTCATATCACATTTGCAGGTGTCTTTGTAGCGCAGAGTCGGTATGCCAACGGGCCCAGCTCCTGAAGTCAGCTCCCCACAGAACACATCCTTGGGGATCCTGCAACTAGCATGAGTCAAATGCTAGCCAAAAGAAAGGACTTCCTATTTGCAAATAAGCAATCTGTTCAAGCAAAAGGCAAAGTAGGTCTGTGGTGCTGGAAGGTGAGATTACAATTAAGCATAGATGGAGTTAGAGACAAGGCAGAGCTGTGCACACTCAGTGCTAAAGTAAAGTTAAATAAAATAAAATAAAATAAAGCAAGCCAAACCAACAGTGTCAAATCATGCATGAAGAAAATGTGAATCCTGTGACCTGCATAAAGTGTGCAAACTCATTTGCCTATTTGCCAGTTTTGCTCCTTTTGCATAGTAATAATCATTGGACTTTTGCTAATCCCGGGGAGTTTCTAGATGCCTCAGTGCACTGGAAATCTCCCTGGAAAAGACCCTGATGTTGGGAAAGATTGAGGGCACAAGGAGAAGGGGATGACAGAGGACAAGATGGTTGGACAGTGTTCTCGAAGCTACTAACTTGAGTTTGACCAAACTACGGGAGGCAGTGGAAGACAGGAGTGCCTGGCGTGCTCTGGTCCATGGGGTCACGAAGAGTCAGACACGACTAAACAACAACAAAGGTTTGAATGATGCTCTGGCACCTTCAAATCTACTTTGCAGTCATAAGGACTAGACACTTGCTAAGCTGAAGTACTCAGCTTGCTGAGTTCCATAAAGGTAAAGGGACCCCTGAACATTAGGTCCAGTCATGTCCGACTCTGGGGTTGTGGCGCTCATCTCGTGTTAATGGCCGAGGGAGCCGGCGTACAGCTTCTGGGTCATGTGGCCAGCATGACAAAGCCACTTCTGGCGAACCAGAGCAGCACACGGAAACACCGTTTACCTTCCCACCAGAGTGGTACCTATTTATCTACTTGCACTTTGACATGCTTTCGAACTGCTAGGTGGGCAGGAGCTGGGACTGAGCAACGGGAGCTCACCCCGTCGCAGGGATTCGAACCGCCGACCTTCTGATCAGCAAGCCCTAGGCTCTGTGGTTTAACCCACAGCGCCACCCGCGCCATACTCCTAACCAAATCCCCTGCTGTCTCTCGTATACAGTGGTGAAATGCACACCGTCCTGTTCTAAGACAGCCCTTGTTTGCATCCTGCTCTGTGCATGGCTTCAATATTATTCTCTCACCACAAGCACCTTTCTCTGGTGATTTCCGCTTGATTCCACCTGATTTTAATGAATCGGCTTTCTCTTACAATACCTTGGCAAGGTATAACCTAGGTTTAATGATGAACGTCTGGGGTTTTCTTGTTGCATAAAATATGACTGTGGCCAGGGCTGTTCTTCCACAGGGCCACAGTCTGCTTGCTGGGATTCTGCTCTTCAGGGTGGGACTCGGTGATTTATAGGCACAATTCAAGTTAATGAAGTGGCCGTTTCATAGAGTCAAGGACACCTCCAAGCCTCGCGCTGGCAAGCCACACATGGAATGTAAAGAGATTTCTGCGGGGCTTAAATCAGGGGTGGGGAATCTTTTCTCTGTCAAGGGCTGCCTTCCCTTAGGAGTCATCAATCTGGGATTGCATGCTGAAGAAGGGAAGAACTGAAGCCTGCGGAAGCACACACACACACCCCTCTCTCTCTGATACCACTTCTCTCTTCCAATGGTGGTTAGTGCCTTTGGAAGTGGTAGGGCAGAGAGGCTGAGAAGTGGGCAGAGCCAGAATTGATGACAGGAGGAGCAACAGCTAGTGACAGGGGAAGTCAATTTATTGTAGTGTTATCTACTAGAGAGCCAGTGTGGTGTAGTGGTTAAGAGGAGTAGACTCATAATCTGGTGAACCGGGTTCGCGTCTCCACTCCTCCACATGCAGCTGCTGGGTGACCTTGGGCCAGTCACACTTCTTGAAGGCTCTCAGCCACTCACCTCACAGAGTGTTGTTGTGGGGGGGGGAGGGAAAGGAGAACGTTAGCCGCTTTGAGACTCCTTCGGGTAGTGATAAAGCGGGATATCAAATCCAAATTCTTCTTCTTCTTCTTCGTCATGCTCTTCCCTCCTGAGGTCTACAGGGAGTAAGGAGAAGCAAGCTGATAAGCAGTGGGCCCTGCCCTGGACTGGACATAAGGAAGAAGACAGGCAGATGGAGGCTGGCTGGCTGAGGGCAAACTAAGCTTGGTGGGGCAGCCCTATTTGCCCCTAATGGACCAGCCTAATTTATTTTTATCACATTTGTGTCCCAGTTTTTTTCTCCAAGGAGCACAAGGTGGCATACATTGTTCTCCACCCTTTTAATCCCCACCACAACCCCATGAGGTAGGTTACTGAGAGGAACTACTGGCCTGAGGTGACCCAGTGAGCTTCAGTGCTGAGTGGAGATTTGAACCCTCATCCCCAGGTCTTAGTCTGACCCCCTAACTGCTATTACGCTGCTGTCACTGGACCAGTAAGCAGCAGGAGTACAACAGATCAGGCCCAGCCCTAGACCTCTTTTCAAGCCAGAATCCAGCCCTGGGATGTATTGTGCAAACCAGAGTTTCCCAAAGCTTGGGTCTCCAACTGTTTTGGACTACAATTCCCATCATCCTTCACCACTGGTCCTGCTAACAAGGGATGATGGGAGTTGTAGTCCAACAACAGCTGGTTTGGAATACCCTGGTGTAAACAATAAAAAACATTGAGCGTGTTTGGGATGCTCTTCATTTGCTCAATGATCAGAACCAGCCTCCAGACACCTGAGACCTCTGCTGGGGTCACCACTTCTATTCCTGAACATCCATTTGGCTCTGCTGAAAAGCCTGTAAGGAAATAGCCAGACACTATTTTTAAGAGTATTAATGGCATGATAGTGCCATCACTGCTCATAATTTCTTTTTTTATCCTATCATCTCTAGTCAAACAGGTTTTGCAGGTTTATGAGGCTCTACAAAAACCTCCCCACCTGTTTGACCAGGAGCAGTAGTGGGATTGGAGAAGGGGGGGGGACAAATGTAAATACCATAAGCAATGATGCCTCACACTTTCAGTTTTCCATGTGGTGGTCCATCTTCAGCCTTACCAGCAGATTTCAGCTCAGACTCCTGCCATTTTCCATATGAGACATTGCTGGGGCAAAATGGATGCTAAATAATGGTGCCAGCCCCAGTAATGACAAGCATGGCTTATGCAGGTGAAGGAAGCCAATATTATTTCAGCCCTCCCTGTTGCATCAGGACTTTCTGGATCAATAGGTAAAGGTAAAGGACCCCTGACCATTAGGTCAGTCGTGTCCAACTCTGGGGTTGCGGCACTCATCTCGTGTTACTGGCCGAGGGAGCCGGCGTACAGCTTCCGGGTCATGTGGCCAGCATGACTAAGCCGCTTCTGGTGAACCAGAGCGGCACACGGAAACCATTTACCTTCCCGCTGGAGTGGTACCTATTTATCTACTTGCACTTTGACGTGCTTTCGAACTGCTAGGGGGCAGGAGCTGGGACCGAGCAACGGGAGCTCACCCCGTCGCGGGATTCGAACCGCCGACCTTCTGATCAGCAAGCCCTAGGCTCTGTGGTTTAACCCACAGCGCCACACCGTCTGGATCAATAGGCAATAGCAAATGGGCTAGCTGAATACTTTGACCGGGCAGAGCACCTTGGAAGTCAGCATTGAAAGGAAGAAATGGGGTGAGGGGGGGAGGAAGGAGCCTGTCAGAGTTTGACAGGGCTCAGGTGATCTACTGTATTCCTCCAAATTTATCTGCATGCAGCAGGGGGCCATTGGGATGAATTACAGCAGCTTTACAATCACCTTCCTCCAGTCCTGGTACCACGAGCAATTCCCCCGGCCACCATTTTGCCAAGGGGTACAAGACACATTTGGCACCTGAGACCATTTCTAACGGCTGTGCCAATCCCTTCCCAACTGCCCCGCCGGGCCTATTCAATCTCAGCCACGTGCCAAGGTTTTCTGAGCATGCTGGGTATTGGAGAGAAACCACCAAGCGACATTAATAATGGATCATTGTAGCAACAAGAAAAAAGAAACAAAACAAAAAAATGCATCCAGAAGCAGCGCAGCACGTTTTTGCAAAGAAGGCATTGCCCTGTCCGGTGCTGAACTGCAACTGGGGTGACTCCGCACAGCCAAGACCAGGCTATGATTTTAGGACATTAACAATCTTCTCTTCAGACAAAGACTTCTCAATTGCACACACATGTGTGATTATGTCTGTTCACTGCCACCTCCCCCCCTTTTTTAAGACAGAGGTAGGAGAACCTGTGTCCCTCCAAAATTAGTTGGACTGCACTGCTTCCCCTGTTGCTCATGACATCAGGACCCTAATCTCTTGTCAGATCGCCCTACTTCTGTGGGAGTCTGTGGCCCTCTTTTTTCTAACTCCAGTTCCTTTCAGCCCCAACCAGCATGGCCAGTGGTCGGGGGTGATGGGACCTAATCCAGCAACATCTGGAGGGACACAGGTTCCCCATTTTGTCTTAACAACCCTTTGCAGCACAGCACTTTGCAGACCAACCAGCAGTACACACGGGGGCTTTATATACAGCAGGCATGTCCAACAGGTGATCGTGATCTACTGGTAGATCACTGGACGTCTGTGGTAGATCACTGGCTCCCCCCCAAAGAAACTCAGCAACTTTGGCTCCCCTAAAAAAAGCTCTACATCTTTGCCCTGAAGCCCCAAAACAGGGCTTTCCTTCCTAAACAAAGCTCAACTTTGACCCGAACCCCCCCCAAAACATGGATGGCTTTCCATCCTAAAAAAGCTCAACAACCTCAACCTGAACCCCCAAAAGGGGTAGATCACTGCCAGTTTTAACTCTGTGTAGATTGCAGTCTCTTAGAAGTTGGCCACCCCTGATATATAGAATCTGGCCCATATCACTGGTGAAAGGGCTAAGAGGCGGCACCCTTCTTGGTACCATCAACAGAAGATCAGGGGTGGCCTATCATGGCTTTTAACACCTGCTACAAACACATCATACTACAAACACATCATGGGACCCAGGTGGCGCTGTGGGTTAAACCACAGAGTTTAGGGCTTGCTGATCAGAAGGTCGGCGGTTCGAATCCCTGCCACGGGGTGAGCTCCCATTGCTCGGTCCCAGCTCCTGCCCACCTAGCAGTTCGAAAGCACGTCAAAGTGCAAGTAGATACATAGGGACTCCGGCGGGAAGGTAAATGGCATTTCCATGCGCTGCTCTGGTTTGCCAGAAGCGGCTTTGTCATGCTGGCCACATGACCCGGAAGCTGTCTGCGGACAAACGCCGGCTCCCTGGCCTATAGAGCAAGATGAGCGCCGCAACCCCAGAGTCGGACACGACTAGACCTGATGGTCAGGGGTCCCTTTACCTTACAAACACATCATTTCATTCTGGCACTCTTGAACAGATCTCCCTTCTCGGTTTTCTCTCCATTAATTTCCCCTTGCCCTGTCTAGTTTCTTAGATTGTCAGCCTAGTGGTGGGGACCGTGCCTCTGCACAACATCCAAGCAATACAAATACTCCAAAATTTGTTGTCATAATCTCACCTTACAATATATGTGGAATCACAGACCTTGGTGGGGTGTAGGAAATCCAGAGTGTCGGCAACAGAGGCTCACGTGTCCACCCTCTGCTGGAAGACACCCAGTGAAAGAGAACTCATCACCCTCCAGGTCAAGGGTAGCCAAGGTGGTACGCTCCGGATGTTTGCTGAACTACAACTCCCATCATCCCTGTTGACTGGCCCTGCTGGCTGGGACTGATTGGAGTTGGAGTCAAACAATACCCAGAAGGCACTAAGTTAACCACCCCTGCCCTAAGCAATGGGTTCCATTGTCCAACAGGCAAAGCATTTATGCTGATGTTCAACAAAATCTGGCAACTGAGCCCATTATATTTGGGGTAGGAGAGAACAAGTCTTTGCCCTTTTTTCTGTGACAGCCTTCAAGGTATTTGGAAAGTGTTACCACTCATGTCCCACCTCAGTCTTCTCTTCTCTCTGCAATAAACAACATTAAAACACACAGAGAGAAAACAGCAATGAAATATCAATGTTGGGAACTTGGTCCATTCCTGGCTTATACTGCTGGGGTATGTATAGTTTAACATATTCTGGACATGCAAGTATGTTTATCAAAATCTAACCTAAATCTGCCCTGGTTAACCAATTTGAGTCTCAGTCCAATATGGTGGCAGCTGCAATACCTTTGAATACCTAGACCTGACAGTGGCTTCATATATGATAACCCAGGATTTCCTGCCCAGGAAGCTTCAAAGCCCCAGAAGCTTCTGGGTTAAGGAAGAGTGGCAACTTTGTATCCTCTAGATATTGTTGGACTACAGTGTTCATCATTGGCCAGTGGCCATGCTGGCTAGAGCTGATGGAAGTTGGAGTCCAACAGAAACCTGAGGGACAACATGGGGATGAAATCCCCAAGAGCTTTTGGTGGACAGGGTCAAATAATGGAATTGCTGCAGTACCCCAATACCTTTGCTCCCTGTGGGATTCATTGGAGAGAGTGGAGAGCATGCCCCAAGGCCATCTAGTGTCATCACGGGGGGGGGGGGGCTGCAGGCCAAAGTACTGCGCATTTACATCCCCAGCAACTTTGCCTGAGGAGTATGATTCTACTAGTTCCACGAGAATATAAGAACCCTACTTACTTTGGACTTTTTTCAGGTCAACACCTGCCTTCCCTAGGAGCTCTCCCAGGTCCTGAAACCCTAATCTGAGCCTTGCTGTCTAGAACCTGCTACCTTTCATTGTTAAATGATTCCCACTGACTCTGTGTCACTTCCAGGCTTTCCATCTCTGTGGAGAACCCGTGGCCCTCCAGGTGTTGTTGGACTCCAACTCTCATCAGCCTCAGCCAGCACAGCCGTAAGACCAGGTAGGATGGGAATTGTATTCCAGTAGCATCTGAAGGGCCACATGTTCCTCATCTCTAGATCAGCACCTTGTGGGGCTCTAAAACAGGGCAGCATGCATTTATTTGTCACAGGTTGACATCTCTGGGACAGTACTCCACAAATGCGTACTCTCTCATGCAATGCATATAAAACATGTGCTTCCTAATCCCCTCCTGATACCAGTGGTGCAGGTAGGGGTCTCCTCCTCCTCCTCCTCCTAACCAGTTCCAATAAACGCGTCCACTCCAGTAATCTGCTTCAGTGCACACTGGCATACCCATACCTTCCCAAAATACCCACACTTATATTTACACACTAGTCTCTATTACAGAAGGACATAGATCTTCCGTATACCTGCCTCCAATCTATACATGAACACGCATGGGGGGGGGAGAGAGAAATGGAGCAGGGCTCTTTAAATCAGTCGGCTGTGACACAGCCTCCCTTCACAGGCCTGCTACCTCTCCCCACCACCACCCGCCCCCGCCAGAGCTATAATATATAGCAGGCCCTGAATGCATTCCAGTAAAATCGGCCATAATGGATGGGCACTATTTCAATCGCGGCTCCTCTTTATTGATTTTCCTTTAATGAAAGTTAATTATAACAATGATTAATTAATAGAATTTCTCTCTTCCTTTATTGCTTCCCGCATTAGGACTATTAATAAATATGACCCAGACTGACAGCAGAATGAATCACAGCCGTGGAGCCCCGTCCGATGGCCATGCCTCCATCCCCCCCTGTAGCTCCCAGCCCATAAAATTTACAAGGGTGGGAGGGTTAATAATACGGGAATTATTATCAAACTTTTACATTCTTAAGTAGGTTTATGAAATCGTCTGTTGAGTTATGTCTAATGGCATCTGGGATAGCCAGGCAGGGAGGCCAGAGTTTGTGTGTGTGTGTGGGTGTGTGTGTGTGTGTGTGTGTGTGTGTAAGAAATCTCACCTGATTGAGAAGATCATAGACATGAATTAAAAGGTTGCTCCGTTGACACAAAAAGGATCTTCATTTGCTAAGACCTCCTCTGGGTAGTTCCCATCAAAACCTGTTTTCTGTTTGAAGTGTGTGTGTGTTAACGCTTTTACAAACCACTTTTATAATATATAATTGCTAAGCACCTTAGAAATGAGTGTTGTAAATAACTGGCTTGAAGATGCCACTGTCTTTGCCATGGTCACAGAGAGACCGCAGTGGATTTGCACTCTGTCTCATTGATTGCTCATTACATCACTTATACTACACCCTTTCCAGGGAGTACTACTCTCCATTGAACTTACTGGGACTTACTTCTGAAGAAACGTGCATAGAATTTTACTCCATCTGTCATCGTGAATTAAACCCACAGGAGGTCCTGAGCCTCTAGATTTCAAGGGGATTTAAGCTGTTCTCCACCAGCAAGCCACTACCAAAGGAGGTGGTTATGAAGAGGGGAGGATCTTCCTCTTCTGCAGAGTAGCATTCAAAAACAGAAGTAGAAAAGTGCCATAATATAAGACAAAACAATCATGTTAAAAACCCACATTGCATCAGGGTGTGGTGGTGGATCCAGTGCTTGCTCATGCTGGGAGGACAACAAAGGGGGTGGGGGGAACAGGATGAAAATGACAGACACCCTCTCAGTGTCACAATGAAAACTCTTTCAGGTCCCACCAATCAGAGACCATGCCAGAGATGACACCCACATCCCATCCAGGGTGCAAATGAACTCACAATGACAGGGACGCTCACACCACTGGATCACTAAGCACAAACCAGGCACAACAGTGCCATATCATCCCGTTTCATTAGTTGAGTGGTGGGGAACGTTGGTCAGACTGAGGCCACATTCCCATCTGGGCAACGTTCCGGACGCCACCTGGCAGCGGTGGATGGGGCCGGATGCAAAAGAGGGTACAGTCACACCTGTATTGCGTTCGCTTCATGTTGCGGATTTTCGGGTTGCGAACGCGGCAAACCCGGAAGTGTATACTTCCAGGTTTCGCCGTGCGCACATGCGCAGAAGCGCCACTCTAGTTGCGGACTTTTCAGGGTGCAAACAGGTTCGCACCAAGCCTGGGGAAACTCCTCACCTCCAGCACAACCATCCTGCAACTGCTCCCAACCTGGCAGTAAGAGTCATTACACAACAGATAAAACATGTACGGATGGGTTTAAAAAATAATAATCTTTTTTCTTTCTTTCTTTATGCTTCCACTGCCCCCTTATTTTATTCATTGCCCCCCAATTGTACCCAAGGCTACTATCCCACCCTGGATTATTCCTCCACCACCACCACCACCCCGGAGACGGTATCGCCCACTTTGGGAAACACTGCTCTAGATCTTCTAGAAAGATCGTTAGGAAGCATAATATGCAGGCAATCTTCTAAGCCAGGGGTTGCCAACCCGAAGCGAGCAGAGCCATTGTTGGGGGTGGAAGGGCTCACCCACTTGCAACTCCATTTCGCTATGATGTCCTCTGCTCCTTTCTGGAGGGAAGGATTTGCCTAGGTGGCTGGTGTGGGACAAAGAGAGGAGAGGAGAGGAGAGGAGAGGAGAGGAGAGGAGAGGAGAGGAGAGGAGAGGAGAGGAGAGGAGAGGAGAGGAGAGGAGAGGAAGGATAGTTGCCCCACATTTTGGTTTTTGGAGGATATTGGTGGGGTGGGAAGTGCCAACACCATTCCAGTGTGGTGTAGTGGTTAAGAGCGGTAGACTCGTAATCTGGGGAACCGGGTTCGCGTCTCCGCTCCTCCACATGCAGCTGCTGGGTGACCTTGGGCTAGTCACACTTCTCTGAAGTCTCTCAGCCCCACTCACCTCACAGAGTGTTTGTTGTGGGGGAGGAAGGGAAAGGAGAATGTTAGCCGCTTTGAGACTCCTTCGGGTAGTGATAAAGCGGGGTATCAAATCCAAACTCTCTTCTTCTTCTTTTCTTTCTTCTTCTTCTTCTTTTCTTCTTCTTCTTCTTCTTCTTTCCACCTTCTCTGCCTTGGCTGCCCATAGAAGGGCTTTTTTAAAAACAGGAGGAAGCTAAGAAGTGCTGTGCCCATTTGGGAACTCCACTCTTGCTGCCCAAATGGAAGTGGTGAGCAAGGCACTGAGCCTGTAGCTATCCACATCCTGCAAGTTAAAAGCTGCAAATCATGTGCCCTTTGAAAGATGAGGTTGGATCTGCTGGGAGCGTAGCTGTTGCAACTTAGTATAGCTTATGAACTTGGCGAGCCCCCGCCTCTGGGATCGAAAATGGGATGAAAGCTGCTGGCACCCTTGAAGATGATGAAGTATCTCGAATAGCCTCGTTTGCTTGTCTGAGAGCGCCTTTTATTCTTCCGTGTGTCACTTGTGAATGTTGTTGTCGCAATATAGAAAAGTGGAAGAGAGTCATTTTTAAATCGAAAAGCACATTCTAGTCAACATAGTTTTTTTCAATTATATATATACAGAGAGGGGAGAGAGAGAGCATGGACTCACTCTGGAGTGTTAGAGGCCATCTATAGCACAGAGTGTTTTCTATGTATGCTGTATATCTATTTTGTATTTTTCATTGTTTGATTAGCTCATTCCTTTGACAGTGTAAACTGCCCTTGGGATATTTTGGAGGGCAATAGTTAAATGCCTAAAATAAAATCAATAAAGTATTTCTAAAATAAATTAACAGGTTCCAAGGATATATATGCTACTAATGATGTGCTCCAGCACTCACCAGGGATACACAAACATGTTGGTTTCAGTGTCTTGTTTTTCTAGTCCTAAGTTCAGTTCTCCACATTTCCGCTTCCATTTGTGAATTTTGTTTTGAGAGTCCTCATAAAAATTCATCAGTACTCAGTGTGAATTTCTGCTGATACGCACATTTTTGAATGCAGTTTTGCCTAATATAAACATTTTTTGCAAACCGTTTTCCCAACATGTAACACACTGGGTGCATTATAATACGATCCTGATTCAGCGCTGCCACTAGAAGGATATCTCCTCCAAAAAAAGCCAGCTTCTGATGGGTCAGGAAACATACCCTTTCAAGCCAGCCACTAACTCTGTCTTCTTTGCCTTGTATCTGGAGCTCCTTCTAAAATCTCCACTTCAGTTCCTTCCTGAGCCCAGAAGTTGCGGCTCTGGGCCCTTCTAGTTTCCTGCCATCTAGTTTCCTGCCAGTGTGGTGTAGTGGTTAAGAGCGGTAGACTCGTAATCTGGGGAACCGGGTTTGAGTCTCCGCTCCTCCACATGCAGCTGCTGGGTGACCTTGGGCTAGTCACACTTCTTTGAAGTCTCTCAGCCCCACTCACCTCACAGAGTGTTTGTTGTGGGGGAGAAAGGGAAAAGGAGAATGTTAGCCGCTTTGAGACTCCTTCGGGTAGTGATAAAGCGGGATATCAAATCCAAACTCTTCTTCTTCTTCTTCTTCTTTGCACAAATAAATTTTCCCATGCTGCCACTGGGTAGGCCTCCCCTCCAGGGTAGATTCCTTCTCACCAAGTGGGCTCTCCTACTGGAGAACAGCAACACCATGTCCCATGAACTCAGCCCACATGATTAGAAGAGCCAGCATTTGCCTCCAGGATGAAGGCCCAGATTATGTGTGACACAGTCTGATATCACATGTTGCCAGGACCTCCAGTAGGACTGGGAGCACAGTGTACAATATGGTAGAGTTAACTCTTTCCTCCAGCACTGAAGAGTCCACAAAAAAATGAACCCTCGCTCTTATCTAGGGGTGTAAGTAGGCAGCAATTTCCTCTCCAATCCGTGTTAATCATAATCAGCGCTGTTTCCACTCGATGCCAGTTCCATTTCCACTTATATGTCTCGCTGTCTACTGTAGGAGCATTTTTTGTCATTTCTGCCATATTTCTGTTGTGTTTATTGGCACTGACGCAGCTCAACGTTGCAGAAATCAGGACTGGACTCCCCACCCATCAGCTGATCCCGCATAGTAGGTTGCATGTGTGCGTTCCTCTGCTCACAACACAGAAAGCATGAAGCAATGTAAGGAAACGTCAAAACTATTCCAAAAAACAATGTTAATAAATACATAGTTTGTGAGATTTCATTTTTTATATATATAAAAAACCCATATTGTGATTTTCATTTCTAATGATAATGCACACTGCAGCTATTTCTACTTCCATGTCATTTATTGGTTATATATGGTTTTTATCAGTATCTGTAATATGTTTTTTTGTTTGTTTGCTTGTTTGTTTGATGCAACAGCCTGTGGGCTATGAAATAATAAAGTTTGTTGTTGTTGTCCATTAAGAGCTGAGTTCCCCAGCAACCTTGGTCAAACATACTGTAGCATCCCAATCTCCAGGTAGTTCAAGTTTCCTGGGTTCCGGGGTTCGTGTTTCCTTTTGGGAATGAGGCACAGCAGAGACTGTGGTGCCTTATGACATATGGTTTCTTTAAATCTTTATATACAACCTGAGCCCACAGTGGTGGGTTCACATCAACCCCCAAACGTGCAGCCTCCAACAGAAATCAAACTTTGCTCTCCCCTCCTTTTTCCAGCTTGCTGCTTTCCTTCCTAGGTCACATCACTGCAAACTCACAAAACTCTGGCTTTATCTGTTGAGGGAGGGGGACTCCACCCATTGTTGTCTTGTACTGAGGCTCTTAATGCCCTTAATGGCTCATCACCCAGGCTATCACCTCACCAGGAGGCTAGTCTGGCTATTCTAGAATTAGATGCCCCGATTAAATTCTAACACTCACTGGATCCAGGGATTAGGGTGTCTGCTCCCCAGCTTAACACCCCAAACTCTTAACAGTACTATTGGGTCTGGGAAGATTCCATTCATGGCCATTGGAGCTTCCCTCTCAGGGCAGAGTAGAGTATGTGACTTTAATCAGGTCTGTGGCATAGCTAGAAAGGGCTGTCCCTCCCTGTAGTCCTTATTGTCCCCTGCTTCCAACAGATGACAGTATTTAGTTTTTTTAAAAAAAAATGCTATATGAAATGTCAAATAATACATTTAATGTCATATATAATTTAACCCTGATTTTAGCAGATAAAGGAAGAAAATGCTAGATCTTACCCACTGGCTTTCACAACCTAGAGGTGAGCTCAGGGCAAAGTAATAGTCTGGCACTGACTTAAGTGAATGAGGTCATGCTTGTTTACCATAGAGAGGCAACCTCCATCTACAAGCTCCTTCTCAAATTACTTTTTTTATTTGCATGGGAAGGAAGACCCATGCTGGAGAAGGCAGGAAGATAGCACCTGCTGTAACTCGAGAATTTGGATAAGATTCTCAACAAGAACAGGGTGAGCTAATGAAGATTCCTGTGTGGTAGTTCTGAGGAAGGAAAAAACAGGCATATTGAATCACAGTCTGCTTCCTGGAAAATGCCCGAGTCTGGGACAGGTCTTAGGATGGCAGTTTTCAAAACTGGGCTCTTATGAACCCTTAGACTTCTCAGAAACTCATCAGGCATTCCACAATAAGTAGTTCAGTAACGACAGACAAATTTCCCCAGCCTTTATAGATCTCCCTATGCAATTGTTGAAATTCCACCTTCATCTTCATGGAGAAAGAAGAAGAGTTTGGATTTGATATCCCGCTTTATCACTACCCTGAGGAGTCTCAAAGCGGCTAACAATCTCCTTTTTCCCTTCCTCCCCCACAACAAACACTCTGTGAGGTGAGTGGGCTGAGAGACTTCAAAGAGGTGTGACTAGCCCAAGGTCCCCCAGCAGCTGCATGTGGAGGAGCGGGGAATCGAACCTGGTTCACCAGATTACGAGTCTACTGCTCTTAACCACTACACACACTTGCGTACATAAATAAATAAATATAAATTAAACATACAAAAGTGAGTAGGTGGACCTGAGCAGCTGGCTTAGCACTCTCAGTCTTCTAAGTCTCCTCCTAGCCCACTCAGAAAAGCAGATACAGACAGGAAAAAAGGTGAACTGGGAAGCAGGTATCTGTTCGAAGTCGAAGTGGGGAACCCGTGAGCCTCCATATATTGTTGTGCTCCAATTCCCATCAGCCCCAACCAACATGACCAATAGCCAACGGTGAGGGATGATGGGGGTTGTAGTCCAGCAACATCTGGAGGGCCCACAGGTTCCCCATCCCTAGCCTAAATGCCAACCCACTGAGACTGTTTTAACCTTCATCCATGGTGAGTAATCAGGGATGGGAAAGAAAGGAATAGGGATAAATCTAACTGTTCCATCTCCTGCTATCCTTTTTGTTTTCTCTCATGATTAAACCTTTTGATCTTAAATACAACCTGGACCTGACAGAATCCAATTTGCTGACTAGAGTGAAGGCTCCACTAGAACTGTTGACCCAAAAGCAACATATGCTTGAGGCCCTCCTCTGATGTAAAGGTGGTGTCTCCCCTTAACAGCTCGGCTCAGTCAGCTTGGTATTACAGTCTTTATACATATCTACAAGAAACAGCTACAGTTCAGGATTACGCGTCCGAACCCGTTGAGTTCAGATTCGGGGAGTGGCTTCCTTCGATTCCCGCGCCAACAAAGTAGACGTGGGAATCTCGCGAGGCGTCTTTGATCCTTACGTTTCATTTCCCTCCTTGTCTGTGCTGATTTGAAAGCTTCCAGAGTCTGAGCTCCCTTCCCAACCCTCTGGGCAGTTGAAGGGCTCTGCGGCATCTCTGAGCTGTCCCTTCACCTCCTGGCTAATTTCCGCCCTCTTTTCCGCTTCCTCTGGGCAGTTGAAAGGCTCCACAGCATCCCCAATCCCCTGCTCTATCTCTTCTGTCACTTGCTCCTCCAAATTCTCCCTGACATCTCAACTGTGGAGCCACCCACACCCCATAATGCTGGTGTAATCAAAATTCTGAGAATTCAGATAAAATATTAGACTCCTCCACACTTCTGTTTGCCCTGTCACTTTCCCCTGGGGAAGCCCACGAATCAAAAGAAATCAGAAGGAACAGCAATTGGTTGTTGTTGTTTTGCGGATTGCGGTTTTTCACAATTTAGCGCTGGGTTTTCCAGGGAATCACAGAGGGGCAAAGGCAAAACCACTCGGACCCATGCCTAGAAAGCACAGGGCAAGTGGGAAACCATTTGACCCCGTGCTTTCTAGGAATGGGACAAGTAGAAATGTGAGCAAGCCCACAGTTGTGCCATTACTGCCCATTTTTTAAATCTTTCTTAAATTCCTGATTAGTTCTGTAACTCCAAAATCCACCACAGTTCTTTCTGATGGATCCACCACAAGGATCATGCATTTTTGCAAAATCTGCACTGTTAAACTATTTTAATACCGGTAATTTCACACCTATCACCATTTAAATTGTCCTAGTTTTTAAATGCCTAGTACATTACATGCCTACTCAGAGAACTGACTTATGTCAAAGTAAATGGGCAGAGAGCTACAGCCACTCAGAAAACACTCAGTTAAGGTTAAAGCAAGAATGAAGACAGTGGGAGTAACATCTGAATAAACAGGCATATGATTTTACTGGAAAGACGGCAAGACACCAACGAAAGAAGAATGGCAAGAAAAGCTGATGGAATATGCTGAAATTGCGAAACTAACTGGAAAACTAAGAGATTATGACAATAGAGACTCTTAAAAGTACTGGGAATTGTACAGGTTGTATTTACAGAGATATTGTAAAGAAGTGGACTGACTAGCAGGATTTGAGTAAACACTATCAAGAAAACAAGATAAAAGCTAAGATGCAACACTTGGGGAAAACAATAAAATGTAAGATGTGATTTGGGAAGTATGGTACAAAAATGATAAGAATGCAATAATATTTAGGTAAAAGATTATAAAATCAAAGTAGAATAAAACAGGCAGAAGAAATACATATTTAACGAAACAGAAGGGGGAGTTGAGGGCAGTCAGGGGAGGTGTGGGTTGGAGGGGACTAGGACTTATACATGTTTTTGTGATAATGATGATTGTGTGGAATATAAAATTGTAAAATTCAATTAAATTTTTTTTTAATGAAATCCTAGAGAGCCACTGCCAGTCAGTGTAGACAACGCTGAGCTAGATAGAACAATGAGCTGTCTCTGTACAAGGCAGTTTTCTATGTTTCATGTTGTGCTTGAAGTTTCCCATCTCACTCCATCCCCTTCTTCCACTTTGCTGGGATTAATTGCCAGTGAACTTCACACACACACACACACACACAGGAGCAGGGTCTGCTGCTGTCACATCCAATTTACCCCAGAGGGCCATTTCGCATATCATAGAAAAGACGGGTCCTCCCATTCCTCTTCCACAGCACTCTGGCTGTACTGTATCTGTTATGTAAGTACGAAGATTCATGGTTTTTTTCCTGTAATGTGTAATGCATCCAAGCTACAGATCTGAGCTTGTTGTTTCCATAGCCCTATAGACCAGGGGCAGTCAGTGTGGCATGATCCTGTTCTTTGTCTCTTTATCATACACCTAGCATGGGATGTACTTACTTAAAATATCTGCGGCACAACTTCCCGTCCATCAAGGACCCCGCGGCAGCAGTTAACAGCAACAGCAAGACACCATTTTTAAAATGCACAGTGCGGTGACAAATGACATCACACACTGCTATCTATACACTAGGTGTTGGGTGCATTTGGACATAATGACAAACAGTGTTGGCTGGTGCCTGTTGAAACTGGCAGAGCGGAAGGAAGGAGGCCACCAGTAGGTGGAGCCAGAGCCAGTGACAGGTGGGCTAATTAATTCTAGTTGTGTTCCCAGCTTCCTCCTTAATGAGTTGTACAAAGGCAACACAGGCTAAGGAGGAGGAGGAGGAAGGTGACAGCCAGAGCCACCCCTCTGATTCGGTTTAAGAAGGCAGGTTGGTAGCGGCTGGCAGTGCTGTCAAGTATCCTGTTTTCCCCGGGATTCTCCCTTATTTCAAGCACTTTCCCACTGCTCTCCCTTATTTTTTATTTCCCTTAAATTTCCCGTTTTTAATGGAAGTAGCTCCTCCCCTGCTGGCCAGGGACTGGGTGGGAAGACCTCTCCTACTTGGAGAGAGAAGCCTCAGCCCTCAAAGCAAGTGGGAGCCGTTTCCCATGCTTACAGGGGGGTGTATTTCTCCCCCTGCATCTGCCCCTATCCGTTGCCGCCGAGCCCCTCAGCCGGCCAATAGGGTTAGCTGGCGGGCGGAGCCTGGCTGCCTTTGAGCAGCTGCTGCTTCCTGTCCTGTTTTGATAGGATCAGACAAGAAGATGGTGGGGCTCCATCGCGCGGAGCACATGGCTGCCCTCCTCTTCGCTGGCTGCCCTCCTCTTTGCTCCGCTCCGAGTCCGAGCCTTAGCCCGCTTGGAGTTTACATTGCTGCTCCGCCCACTTTTGCTTCTGGCTCCACCCACCACTGACATGTGACTGTACCCGGGATAGGTGAGACTGCTGATCCCTTATTTTCAAATCTGAAACTTGACAGCTATGGCGGCTGGTTGAGGGTAGACAGAGGTTGCTAGGGCAGTGCCCTATTTTGCCCTAATGGATCAGCTCCCCTCCATGACTACTGGTGGAGGGGAGGTTCCATTCGGTTTCCATTTAAAGCCAAATTTATCAAATTTGCACCTTCTGAAGCAATGTGAAAACCGAAACTCAACCATCCTTAAAAATTCGCACTTATCCGAAATTTGTGATGTACTTCTCTAACCGACCTATGCTTGCAAAAATGCATATATCTGGGGGAAATAAAATGAACACACTAGTGAAAAGGACATGGGAGGAAACATTTCAGTAGGATACATTGCTTACAAAAATGTGTACATTAGATGAAACGGCATACCAAAATGTGTTCTTCAGGAGAAAACTGCACTTAAATGCGGAAGGATTTCCATGAGGGTGTTCTTTTAAAAATGAAAAAATCACAAATTGCTGCAGAAATATGGAGAACTGAATTTAAAAATGACAAAACCAACATTGATAGATTCCCCCCCCCATCCGTAATTGTGACCAACCATGGTTTACTGTTATGTGAAATGCGGAGGGCCAGCTTTGCTTTTGAGGTGGCCCCCAGCAAAGGGACCTCTAGTGGATCATCTCCTACATTTGTGGGGCCTGAGAAGAGTAGGAGTGCTCTGAATCAGGACCGGGCAGAGGAGAACCACCATGTTAATTTCCCACAATTACCCCTATGATATCCTGTAATTCTGGAGCATTGCCAAACATTTAGGAGCCTAGGAAACTGCTTTATAACAAATTATATCAGTAGTCAGTATTGTCAACACAGACCTTTCTCCAGAACTGCAGATGAAGTTTTCTCCCAGCCTGACCTGGAGATACCAGGGATTGAAACCTAGGCGTTCTGCCTCAAAAGCATGTGTTACCCCTGAGCTACAACCTCACCAACTGCAGTTCCCAGAATCAGCAGTTCGCTTGTTTTTTTAAAGGAAGGCCAAAGCAGGTATTGGTAACAGCCCCATCAACTAACTGCCCAAGGATACTATATGCTGGTGTTAGGCATGAGAATGGGCCACAGAGATCACAGGCCTCGAGTGACCCCATGCATGTGCGGGGAAGAGATTAGAAGCTTCCACTTCAAATTTCCATTTGGCCAACTTGACCGAAGGCAGCAAATATTGCACTGTGAAAGCAACAACATCGCAAACCACGATTCTGTACAAACCGCAGCATTTGGATGAAGCAGCGGGCAATGGTTTGCCACAGATTTGAAGTGGGAGCTTCTGACTTGTCCCCTCAGTTGTGAAGGAGAAGACGTGCAAACGTGTGGCCTGCCATGGCTCCAAACCATCATTTACAGGATTGTCTGGACTGAGCAGTGTGGAAGAAGAAAAAGAAGAAGAAGAAGAAGAGAAGAAGAAGAAGAAGAAGAAGAAGAAGAAGAAGAAGAAGAAGAAGAAGAAGAAGAAGAAGAGGAGGAGGAGGAGGAGTTTGGATTTGATATTCCGCTTTTCACTACCCAAAGGAGTCTCAAAGCGGCTCACATTCTCCTTTCCCTTTCTCCCCCACAACAAACACTCTGTGAGGTAAGTGGGGCTGAGAGACTTCAAAGAAGTGTGACTAGTCCAAGGTCACTCAGCAGCTGCATGTGGAGGAGCGGAGACGCGAACCCGGTTCCCCAGATTACGAGTCTACCACTCTTCACCACTACACCACACTGGTGTTCTCTGTGGCTTCTGTAGCATCAATTTCCACCCCTGTTCATCTTCCACTGTCCCTCTTTTCTCTCTGTGTTCTATTTGCTTTTCACATTTGCCGTTTTATGTTGGTAGGTCTGTTGACAACCCTTTTGGCTCTAAAAATCACCATCAAGTTTGTTTGTTTGTTTGTTGCAGAATGCCTCGTGTGAGCTAGGTGCCCTGTTAAAAAGGTAAAGGTTAAAGGACCCCTGACAGTTAAGTCCAGTCACAGATGACTCTGGGGTTGCAGTGCTCATCTCACTTTACAGGCCGAGGGAGCCGGCGTTTGTCCACAGACAGTTTTTCTGGGTCATGTGGCCGGCATGACTAAGCCGCTTCTGGCGAACCAGAGCAGTGCACAGAAACACCGTTTACCTTCCCGCCGGAGCGGTACCTATTAATCTACTTGCGTTTTTTGGCATGCTTTCAAACTGTTAGGTTGGCAGGATCTGGGACCGAGCAATGGGAGCTCACCCCGTCGCGGGGATTTGAACCACTGACCTTCTGATCAGCAAGCCCAAGAGCCTCAGTGTTTTAGACCACAGCGCCATTAAAAAGGCATTTGGGATGGCGGCATAGGATCGTGGGTCTGTGCAGCACAATCGTCAGCTAATTTAGGCAGCTTCCAAACCCAGGTGTTAATAGTTGAACACAGGTAGTTAAGGTGTTGCCAATGAGCCATTGGCAACAGGTTTGGATGTTTGTTTCATTAACCATTCAGATTTCCCCTGGAAGGAGAGGTGAAATCCAGATTAAATTGGGAAGGGGTGGGGATACAGGCTAGCATTTTGATGGCAAGGGCATCATGTGGATACTGGGGGCTGGGGGGCGGGACTTGCCTGCATGAGAAGCCAGGATCCCGCAATAAACACCTGTCGGGAAGCACCCTCTATCAAGGTCAGATTGCTCAGACACCAGCAGGTTTTGGGGGGTGGTCGTGGGGGTCCTTTGTGCAGTCCATAGATTGTGAAACCTCAAGGCTCTCCTCTCCTTCACACATGAAGGGAGGAGATTTCCACCTCTAATTTCCTGCCGACCATTGTATGTGGCAGAAGCAGAGGAAAAATAAGTGGATTTTTCCAACCTTGTCTCCCTTGGCTGTTTTCTGCCACAATTCTTGATGTGCTAGAGACCCCTGCTGGCCACTTGTCAGACAAGAGGAGCAAAAACTCCCCTCCCCAGTTCGCATTCCCTATAAATGACAAACAAAATCCCCCTTCTCTCCAAGAGGAATCTGGAGGCACTGGAGGGTTTGTGTTGGAGGGTTCATAGCTTCAGCAGCTCCTTATTTATGTCGTCCAACAAAAAGAGAGCTGCTGTCAGTTAAATGAAGCATAGACAATGCATTCAGGTGAAGCCGAAAAAAAGGAAGAAGAAAAAAGCCTGCTCTTTTTGCTGTTGCAGAATCCACCATTTTCCGATATGTCCTGAGATTGTCCTAGACGGGGGTGGGGGTGGGAGACTGCTGGAGGGGTTGTTAGTCACACTCCCATTTTCCAATGACAGGATCAAAACGGAAAGGGCGATCTAGTTCAGTCTGTGGCTCTGCTACCATGTGGGTGAAAATCCAAAGCGAGACCAGATGGGAAATTCAGCCATGGGGTGCTGGCTGGATGATTAGGTGGCAGCAGTGGGTGGTCCCCTAGGGCAGTGCTGGTGCGGAGGGAAATGCTGGCAACCAACCCACAGGCTACACAAGTCAACAAATTATTTGCTTGAGTGACATGCAGAAGGAGTTTGGCAACTAGGGGTTGGATCCGACGTTAGTTATACTCAGAGTAGAGCCACTGACATCAAAGGACGTAACTAACCCATAGGCTGCAATCCTGCATTCACTTACCTAGGAGTAAGGATGGAAGAATCTGCCAATTTCTCGTTGTTCCCATTCCGTTCTCCCCATTTCCGCAGCGATTTGCAATTTGTTTCTTTATTTTAAATCCTCGTGAAATTTTTCTTCTTTCACTTTCTATTTGCTTGTTCAAAGGTTCAATCTAAGTCTGCTGTTAGGATACGAATAATAAAAGGAAAGTATAACTGTACGTTAAGTTATTATAATATCACGAAATGCAGAGAGGATAATTGGAGGTTTGAGAAGGTGTTAGTATAAGTGTGGATAGTTATTATGTATGTAAGCATTTATGTTTGACGTAAAAGTATGTAAGTAGTTATGTGAGAAGATGTGAATGTATTTGATGTGTGTGTGTTTTTTTGTTTTTTGTATGATGTGTATCATTTTAAACAATAAAGAGACAGATTATTAAAATAAAATAAAATAAAATAAATCCTCGTGAAAACTGGCCAGTGTGAATTCTTCCTCCTAACACGGGCATTTTTGTACACCATTTTGGCTAGCAGGCACATTTTTGCAAGGAGATCCCCCCCCCCCGTGAGAATGCATTTCAGCATCTCATTTGCCCCGAATGTATGCATTCGGCTAAAATGCATTTTTTTTTGTCCACGTGGTTTGTTTAGGAGTATATATACCCTGGTCTGGAGAAGGAACTGGCAAACCACTCCAGTATTTTGCCAAGAGAACTCCGTGGACGTCAAAAAGGAGAAGCTTTGAGGAGAAAGTGAGAGCTTCCAAGGCATGCTCTGGTTCATGGGGTGACGGAGAGTTGAACAAAACAACAATACCCTGATCACTAAGAATCACAATAGAACAGACAATGAGACAATAGTCACCACAGAGGGGCAAAGGTGTATACGGTATATGTTTCTCCACTTTGTTCTCTGATGTTCCAACAAACACCATTCTGTAGCTGAGTCTCCTGGCCTAGAAGTGTCTGCTGAAGCAGCTAGATGCTAGTCCCATAAGCCAGGACTTCCACACTAGGTGGACACTGGACACTGCTGATGTCCCATCCATCCATCAACCTTTTATTGGCATCAAACAAACAAACAAACATACAAAACAGAAGCGGATTAATACTAACCCTGCTGATGTCTCTCACAGGACCTGGCTCTAGTGAAAGGTAGGGGAGATGCTACACGCTTCCCTCCCCATTCTCAGATGTTTAGTTGGAGAACTGCATCGCAAAATTCAGGAAAGTGTACATTTCTACGGCTAACTGAATTTTGGTTCACGTATCGGTCCAAGAAATGTACATTAGGCACTTTCTCAATTAAGAAATCAATTTCTTCCCCCACCCCCTACCCAACAGTAGGCAAGCACAGTGTGACTTCGTGCTGTTAGCTTTCATACTTGAGAATAAGACCTTTTGCTTTCGGTGGTACTTACTTCTGAGTAGGCACCCAGAGAATTGCTGTTAGTGGTCGGTTTGCAGACAGAGAGGTGCTGCGGGGGTCAAGCTTGATGCGTAACAATTTGTATCTTCTTCTTTTTTAACCTTACAACTCTTCCTTGTAAGAAGAAGAAGAGTTTGGATTTGATATCCCGCTTTTCACTACCCGAAGGAGTCTCAAAGTGCCTAACATTCTCCTTTCCCTTCCTCCCCCACAACAAACACTCTGTGAGGTGAGTGGGGCTGAGAGACTTCAAAGAAGTGTGACTAGCCCAAGGTCACCCAGCAGCTGCATGTGGAGGAGCGGGGAAGTGAACCCGGTTCACCAGATTACGAATCTACTGCTCTTAACCACTACACCACACTGTAACCATGGGAGCACGCTGTATTTATCCAGTTGTGAGGGAGAGACACTCTGTGCATGCTTAAAGGCTATCTCTTTATTTAACGTATTCCTGGGAAGTGTCCTTTTCCATCTTCATTTCCCCAGCAGATTCAAACCATCACCTTTTCTGTGAAACTTTTGCCTTAGCCTTTCACTGCTATTCCTCAGTTGAAATAAACCCAAAGCACACAGAACAGTAGTTGCTCATATTCCCCTTTCTTTTCCTCTCTGTGCTGTCTTCCCTCTACCTGGTCCAAATGCAGAAGGTAAACTGTGCTACCAAATATAGACTGTAAATTGTCCTGTTGTGGTCGTGTCCTGCATGCTTAGAGGTTTCCCATTGTCATCTGTTTGGCCAACAGTGAGAAGAGGATGCTGGAGTAGATCACCCCTTGCTGGGATCTAGCAAGGCTCTTCTTTTGTTCTTACTGCAATTGTGTGAGTAGATCCCATTCGTCAACAGTGACTAGTTCCCCGTTTGCAAGATTTCTATGGGCATTCTTTCTCCCTCTCGTTCTTCCATGGAAAGAAGGGCTGTATGCTTTTCTTCAGGCTGCAGAACTCGTGACAAAGTAGGTTTGCAAGAAAGTGACACATGCAGAGAGACTGTAACGCAAGTGAAAAATTGCACATACAGAAAGGACCAGTCAAAATGGTAGGATTCTGATGTGAGCAATGCCATATCACAAAAGTAATCCTATTGCAATGCAGCACATATGTGTTACAACATTTGTATGTGGTGGGCAATATTGTGCAGTCCTGTTTTTTGTATTTAATAGCTCATTTATTCATTGTCAAAATGTTCTGAGTTCTGTTTTTGGTTTTTAATGATAGGCTGGTATAGCGTTATAGCATTATTGTTATTGTTGTTGTTGTTGTTCAGTCGTTCAGTCGTGTCCGACTCTTCGTGACCCCATGGACCAGAGCATGCCAGGCATGCCTATCCTTCACTGCCTCTCGCAGTTTGGCCAAACTCATGTTAGTAGCTTCGAGAACACTGTCCAACCATCTCATCCTCTGTCGTCCCCTTCTCCTTGTGCCCTCCATCTTTCCCAACATCAGGGTCTTTTCCAGGGAGTCTTCTCTAGCATTATTGTAGTGTGGTGTTAAAGCATTATAGCACCATAATAAAAAGCAGCACTATATCAGAACAGTGTTACAGCACTATACCGCTCCTTCGTTGAATATGTCTTAGTGATAATTTAAAAAAAATTTTTTAAAAAAAAACCACGATATAAAATGAACCACGAAGGTTACTGAATGTGTGCGGAGTTTCAAATGTTCCACCCACAGCAGCTATGCCATGCCTACCAGTTTGGACAGAACATAGCAGGATATACACATAGGAAAATCACAATACACAACACAATGGTGTTGCAAGTCAATCACAATTCTGCCTACAATGGAAGATCAATGATTGGATAAGCACTAGGGGCTACCTGTCTGAAAGCAGCCTTAGAGCATCATCATTCTACCCCCTGAAGCAGGACTAATGCTCAGAACTAGCCTATGTTTTGGAACAGCCAAGCCTTGTACATTAAAATAAAAGAGATGCTTATAGCATCTTTTGAGTGTTAGCATTATATGATTTCCCTAAGCTGCAAGGCAGCCACAGAGAACTCCTTGGTGCTCCAACAGGGACCGACGACAGAAGCAATTGGACAAAGCTGCAGGAGATACTGGAGTCCCCGTCTTCCCATCTTGGCTTCCATTGTCACACCCCCCCCCCCCTGATGCCTTCCACTGCAGGCAAACAAAAGCACAGCAGTTACGGCATACTTGCATGAATACCCATATATCAATATCCACACACAGGCTCGCATGTTTCAGCAAAAACGTTGAGGGCAGCTTCAATAGAACATCTTGCAAAGCATCGTAAAGGAGCAGTAAACCACCAGGATAAAAGCAATTCTTAACGCGGGGAGTTAATGAAACAGAGAGACTAACTAGTACAGTACAGTGGCATGGCTACGGGGTGCAGAAGTGGGGAGGAGGAGGAGGATGCTGAGTGGAAGAGCCCGAGGACCTCCTCGTTTTGGTGTGCGCAACGGGAGAGTATAGTTGAACCCCTCTCTCGCCATTTTAATGCCGCTGCAGTTGCCAGGACATTTGCCATCGGGCTGCACTGCAACCCAGCTCTCATCCCAGGGCGGGGGTAAAGAAGAGAGCAAGAAACAGCTTGGACAGCGGAGAAGCCTTGTCAGCCTCACCAGCGTGCCGATTTATTTCTCTTTCTCTTTGAAAGTTCACTTATGCCCACCAGTGCTTCTGGACATGGGAATATTTTAAAGGTGCATCCAGGCTGCCAATGTTTTGCAGGCGGGGTTAAAGCACATACTGTAACTTCAGCTTTGGACAGTTAAAGCGGATTAAAGGGCTCCGCACCCTGGCATGATCAATTCACTTTAAGAAAGAAAGGGCAGCAACTGTAGAATTACACAAGTTCAAGAAGTGATCCCCCAAACCCAGTGAAATAATTCCTCTGGGGGTAACTAAGTAAATCACTGTGACTAAATTTAACAGCCCCAGCAGGGAAGTCTTAACCCACTTAGGGTTTATTCCTCTAGTCCAGGCCTCCATTCCAAGAATATGGGCTGCAGATGTTATAACTAATATTCCTGAGCCACAGAAATCTTCCCAGCTGGTTTCTGCCCAGTAGGGGCCTGGCCCATCTGTTGTTCGTCATTCCTCTGGTTACTTTTCACCTTCTGTCCTTTAAGGCTTCTGAGTGCCGGGCTCTGCCCAGCTATGGGGCATCTGAGCTGCCTCCAGCTGGTGTATTGAGCCTCGCGTTTCTTGAGGCTGCGAACTCCCACAGTGGGCCTCTCTGGATCAGAGCTCCAAGGGGACCTCACCTGCAGAGAAGCAGCTTAATCCACATCTGCGGAGTTTAGTTCCCAGAGTCAGCGATGAGGGAGCAGTAGCTTGAGATGGCAGTGAAATGAGAGTACCGAAAAAAAGAAGCAAGACTGATTTATGGGTATGAGAGAGCGCAGCCCCCAAACTGGCAGGCTCATCATGACCTCCAAGAAGCCAACTCAAGGATGAGTATGCAGAGAGTATTAATGCCAGCAGACAGGAGCGTAGGGAGCCACTTTGCCAACCTGGGTGGCAAAGCGGGGGCATCCCCCTGGGGGCGGGGCACCGCTCCCTAGTGCGCACCGTGACATCATGGCGCACGTGCGCAGCATCCCAAATAGACTGCGCATGTGTAGTCCCCCCCAAGATGGCGGGCGCGAGAGGCCAGCCCCCCTTCCGTGCAGTGGCACGGCAAGTTTTAAGGCTGCAGCACGCGAACAGCAGCACAGACGCTGTGCTGCTGTTCACGCGCTGCAGCCTTAAAATTTTCCGCGCACTGGCGGCACCGATCGCGGGGGCAGGGTGCCAAGTGTCACCCCTCCTGTGGGACCCGGGGTGGCCTGCCCCCACCGCCCCCCTTGCTCCGCCCCTGCCAACAGAGGATGCAAGGCTACATTCCTTTCTGGACTGCCCTCAGGGAGGCCACTTGCCAGGGGTGGCTGCGATCAGAGGCAAAAATGGATGGAACAACAAGGGCAGGGTTGCCATCTTTGTTCTGGCAAAATACAGGATGGGACGGGATGGTTTGGGGACAATAAAAAAAATTCATTTGGTGCTGAAGTGACTTCTCTCTCCCTCCCCCCATTTTTTTATTGATTTTCATACAATTTAACAAATTCAATTCAGTTTCAGTGACTTCAAAGCAATCCATTACAATCTACTCCAGCCTAGCAGGATGGCCCCTTTGTCACACACACATGAGCAGTGCACGCACACAAACAAACACGCACATGAATTTGTAAATCTGTCTGTGCTTGGCTACCCCAGAGCTCAAATACGGACCATCCACACACCCTTTAAACACATGCATTTGAAGAGGATCCCTAACTTGGCACACACACACACACACAGAGAGAGAGAGAGAGAGAGAGAGAGAGAGAGAGAGAGAGAGAGAGAGAGAGAGGAGAAGAAGAAGAAGAAGAAGAAGGCCTGAAATACAGGACAAAACTGTATCAATACAGGAAGTGGCATTTTTCATTGAAATACAGGATAATCCTATATTATACCGGACAGGCACCCCTAAACAAAGGTGGCTGATTCCTTTCTACAGCAGCCTAGTTTGCATCCATACTTACACACCCGTGTCTGTTGTAAACGGAAAATCACAGGTGTGGAACTGCCCAGCCACCTGGCCCTTGGGGATAATCCCACTGGTTTCTGCAGAGTTAAATAAAAGAAGTCCAGCCACTGGAGCAAGGACAAGACAGGGTTTATTGCGCAATAGGTTACAGTCAAACTGCACACCCAGAGTAGCGTTACAAGAACTTTTAAAAACTCCTATCATATCCCAGAATACAGTTCGGAAACATCATTACTACATCACTAAAACATCATCACTACATCATGAAAGGGAAGGGTTATACATGATTAACATATAGGAAAAACAAGATTAACATATGGGGGAAACAGAGCAATATCAGGGAGATAGCCCTGAGAAGTGTGAATGGGTGTTAAGTATTGGCAAGGATACCTTGAGCACTTATCTGGGAGAGAACAATGGGATTCCAGCTAAGGGATATTAGCCCGGTGGCTTCCTGAAGCACCCAGAGATTACCTGCTGAGGCATTTCCCTGTGTACGTGGTCTCTCGCCTACTGGATCATGGCAGAGAGGTGGGTTCCCTTAAGGGCATCACTCCATACCCCAATGAATTTGAATTTGCTCGGGAGGAGACTTTGCTTGGGTGACCCCCCCCCCATAATTTCCGTAACACTGTTCTACATCCAGGGCAGCAAGAGGCATGGTCACATTTCAAAGGCACATTCCAAGCAGGTAAAAACACTACCAAGGAAAGTGAGGCGCAGGACTTGTGTGTGTGGGGGGGTGTTTCCTAGAGAGAGTCATGATGGGGGCCAGATTGAGAAGCCTGGTGAACCCCATTTGCCACCCGGGTCTAAGTTTCTCCCCCCCCCCAACCCCCGCTGTAAAGGAGAATAGCATTTGCAAAGCGGCAGGACCAATTTGGAAAGCACCGTTGCTGCGTTCCTTGTAAAAGTCTTCATCCAAGACTGAGCTCTGAATAAAACAGTTCTGGGAAATTGTTGCAAAAGCCAGCTACAGTAAGGTCCTTTTGGTTACTTATTGTTCCCGTTGAGTAAACATTTCTACACAGATCTCTCCCCATCTCTCCACTCCATCATCACAATCCTAGGAAATATTTTCAATTATATTTTTTAAGTGTTTCTCCTTTCCCCCGAAAACAAAGGCAAGTAAGTATGTATAAATGAAATGTGGCACTAAAAAGGGGGACAAAGCATCAGTCAGGGGGAGGAACATGGGAAGCTCCCTTATTATTGAGTTTGACCACTGGACCATCTAGAGCAGTACAGTATTGTCTGCAGCAGCGTTTCCCAATCTTGGGTCTCCAGCTGTTGTTGGACTACAACTCCTATCATCCTGAGCTAGCAGGACCAGTGTTCAGGGATGATGGGAATTGTAGTCCAAAACAGCTAGAGACCCAAATTGGTCTACACTCACCGGCAGTGGCTCTCTGGGGTTTCAGACACGGAACCTTCCCATCACTGGGCAGAGATGCTGGGGACTGAAGCAGGGACCATTTGCATGAAAGGCAGATGCTACTGTTACTGAGCCCCACAGCCCCACTCTGAAGGCCAACTGCTTACCCAGCATTTCAGCACATGGAACGTCCAAACGGTTCTATTGGGAGTGGGCTGGAGTCACACCACGAATGAAGAACCCATTATGACTTTATTAAGATCATTACTATGGCACAGTTGGAAGCTGCTGGATAAACAAAAACCGACCCTTGTATTGAAATTTATAAAAAAAAAATTCCAAAGAATTTATTGGATTTTAATAACAAAAATACACAAAACACAAATACATACACTACAAAAACCACATAAAATGCACACAAACAAAACACTTAATTACTCATCCTTATCCTCTTTATAATCCTAAGCTTGGGACTTCCTCACATCCTCTCTTTTGCGTTCATTTCTAATCTTCTTTAGTAACTTTGTAACATTGTAAAATCTACTTTCTTATATCTAATCTTAATCTTACAATTATAATCCACATATCTTAAATCCTAAATCTTATTCTTATCAAATAAAACATCAAATTCCACATCACTTCTTTTATCCTCACTTCACTTAACTTTGTTATACTGTAGCCTATATTTCTTCTGATTCCAATTTCAAATATATATATAAAAAATCAACACATATTAACAAATATCTAAGTATTTCTTCCATCTCATAGTCCGTTTTCCCTCTGGTGTGGGGTACCGTGATCAGCCTTTATAAAATCCCCATTAAATCATACTTTTCGGTCCAAAAATGTGGTTTAAAGACTCACAGAACCATGATCAGCCTTTGTAAAATCCCCATTAAATCATACTTTTCAGTCCAAAAATGTGGTTTAAAGACTCACAGAACGTAACTTCAAAACAACTTGAAACAATAAAAATAACATTCACTTTGTTGTGTATCTCTTACACTGCTTCCAGCATAAGTCATAATAATGCAGATTATAAATATCTTGCATTCTGAGTGAAAATCAAAACTCCATCTCTTCTCCATTGCAGCTTTTGTTTTAGCCTCAGGCTGTTTTGCTGGAGACAGAGAATGACATCCATTCTCTTCAACAGCTTAGAACAGGTACCCCCAACCTGCGGCCCTCCAGATGTTTTGGCCTACAACTCCCATCATCCCTAGCTAACAGGACCAGTGGTCAGGGATGGTGGGAAACATCTGGCGAGCCAAAAGTTGGGGGTGCCTGGCTTAGAAGAAAGAGGCACCGCACCCAACATGGATGACAACCAGCTTACCATACATAGACCTGAAATAGGTACTATCTTTCATGTGACTGTGAGCGAATCCAGTGTTTTTCAACCTTTTTTGGGCAAAGGCACACTTGTTTCATGAAAAAAATCACGAGGCACACCACCATTAGAAAATGTTAAAAAAATTAACTCTGTGCCTATATTGACTATATATAAAGTAATTCTCTTGAATTTTTCAATTTTTCCCACGGCACACCAGGCAACATCTCGCGGCACACTAGCTAATCACCTTGTGACTGATCCACACAGATACAGTCCCGTGAGGCAGCCCCATTAATGATGAACCTGGTAGGCTCTTCTCAAACTTCATGGAAATTTCCAACCATGCTTCACAGCGTTACAATACAGACACATTATAGATTTCCCACTGCAATACACATTAAACCATTATACTTAACAGGCTTTGCTTTAAAATATGACCTCTTGTTTCCGCCCTACGCTAAAGAGAACTGTTGTAAGAATTTTAAGGTATTTTATTTATATATAATAATTGTTATTAATGTACCAAAACAAATGAGGCCACATGTCTGAAAAGCAGCACAGGAGGACAGGCCTCACTGCATTTTGACTCCCAACTGACCAAGTATTTCCTTGTCTCAGGAACAAAGGGGGGGGGTTGTCCCTCCAGCTACTCAGCAGCCCTCTGCCTGAGTGATAATCTCTGGCATTCTGATACCTGTGTCAGACAAAAGGGTGTGATTAACTTGGCTGGGATATAGGGAAATGTAAATATCTTTTGTTTCACCTGATGGGTTTTTGGTGGAGGGCGAGAGGAGACATGGGGGCAGGGTCCAAGATGCTCAGATCATTGCTACCAGACCCTCCCAATTTGTGATGTAATTCTAATGTATGGAGGGGTGGTCTTGAGCTGGAGGGGGGCAATTTCAAAAAGTCTATATAGGAGCTTGTGTGCATTTGTTCGGGGTCTTTTGCTTGCAAAACACCCTGCTGCAGCAGTTCTAATAAAGGGCTACCGCCTTGCTTTGGGAGATTTTGTATTGTCTCTATTTATTAATAAGTGCTCCTGAGAGGAGGGGAGCCCTACTAAGGCTCTCCCCCGGGTTCGTGGACTTCCTTCCGGGGCTGAACCTAATTTTTATAACAGAACCAAAGAGGGAACTTTCAAGAAGAGGCATCCTTTACTCTTGGCATTCTTGTGCTTACCATGCTCCCCCCCCCAACCCCATTTTCACCAGCTCCAGACTGCCCAGGGCAGATAGGGCACTCAGCAAAGAACTGAACTCCCCACTCCTAGTTCCCTGCCTGCAACCCTAAAAACAAGAAGCCGAAACCATACGCCAGAATACTTCTGGGCAACGTTGCTAAGGGACACTCCCCAAGCCAACCCTCCAGATGGACTGCTGCACGGACTGACGTTTCTGCCTGCCTTCCAGCTCCCTTTTGGATCAAGTGGTTTATAGTGTTTTCTAAATAAATACAGTGGTGCCCCACTAGACGAAAATAATTCGTTCTACGAGTGTCTTCGTAGAGCGAATTTTTCGTCTAGCGAAGCGGCAATGCAGCGCGGAGGTTTTTGCGCCGAAAAAATTTTTTTCCATCTTGCGAGGCAACCCCATTGACTTTTTCGCCTTGCGGGGCAGCCTTCCGCTAGCGAATGCCGTTCCTCTAGCGAGTTTTTCGTCTAGCGAGGCATTCGTCTAGCGGGGCACCACTGTAAATAGAATGGCCACTCATGCATTTTGTCAACCTAGCCACCCTTTGGTTTGGGGTGCCTGACAAGCTTGGTGCGCTGTAGTTCAAGAAACGTGCTTGGCCTCTCCCGATAAATTAGCTGGGGAAAGTTTATGGAGATGAATTCTCCGCCATTACTTCTGCTCCAACCAATTACCTACCCGGAGAGGTTCACTCCCCTCAAAGCATAAACCCTTGGCAGCTGTATAATTCCTATCCACTTTTTTAATGCATATGTACAGTATATGTATATTTACTTAGTTTGAGTTGATGGCCTTTTTTACGACCGAGGTTGTAAAAGTACTAGAGGGTCCTTCTATATAGCTTGCGGTGTGCGGCCTGGCAAATCCAGGTCGGAAAGAGGGGAAGGGAAAAGACCACAAGATTGAACAAAGGAGCTGGCCTCCTTTAACCTGGGTTACATATGCACACGCGCACACATGTATACAATTGCCTCGGTTTCCCCTGCTACCTTTTGGCAATAACAAACCACAGGCAGCCACTCATGTGATGCTTTACACTTGAGTAAAACAGTTAAGTTCCATTGATTTCAGTACAACGTACCTACTACACAAAACTGTTTGCTGGATTGCAGCTTGTGTTAATAACTGCACGAGGACGTTAATGGCTGGTTACATTAAGGGTGAGCTAAGAGTCTGGGGGATGGGACGCGGGTGGCGCTGTGGTCTAAACCACTGAGCCTAGGGCTTGCCGATCAGAAGGTCGGAGGTTCGAATCCCCATGGCGGGGTGAGCTCCCGTTGCTCAGTCCCAGCTCCTGCCAACCTAGCAGTTCAAAAGCACGTCAAAGTGCAAGTAGATAAATGGGTACCGCTTCAGCGGGAAGGTAAACGGCATTTCTGTGCGCTGCTCTGGTTCGCCAGAAGCGGCTTAGTCATACTAGCCACATGACCCGGAAAAACTGTCTGCAGACAAACATCGGCTCCCTCGGCCAGTAAAGTGAGATGAGCGCCGCAACCCCAGAGTCGTTCGTGACTGGACTTAACTGTCAGGGGTCCCTTTACCTTTACCTTTTTAAGAGTCTGGGGAGATGTCTATCACAAGAGACCAGGGCCCTGCGGGATTTGGCATCTTTCCGCAGGGCCTGCAAGACGGAGCTGTTCCACCTGGCCTTTGGGTTGGTTTCTGTTTGATATTTATGCTTCATTCTTTTATTGGTGGGTTATTTGAAAATGAGACTGCAGTTTTAATATTGAATTTTTAAATTTGTATTTTAATCTGTTATTTTAAATTGATTGTGTTTATGTTTTTGCTGTGATTTTAATTAGTTAGCCGCCCTGAGCCCAGTTTTTGGCTGGGAAGGGCGGGGTATAAATAAAATTTTATTATTATTATTATTATTATTATTATTATTATTATTATTATTATGTCTGATTCAAACTTCAGATCAAGCATGCATTCCCTGAATGGCCTTCAGTAGGCTGCTTTCTCTAAGCAAAAATCCACCCCTATAACCCACTGTCTGTAAAATGGGGGTGATAATAATATGGGTTGCAAAGGCTTTGGAGAAAGCCTGTCCTCTCCCTCATGTACCACTTAAAAGTTAATATCCAGCTATGCCAATATAAAGGCTGCTGCGCTTATCTTTATTTCTGCTCTCTGCCTCCTAAGGGACCTGCTTGTTCTAAATTAAGGCTGGAGATGGAACTAACTCTTGTTTTTTATATATATTTTAAAAATGGATGCGATGGTTTGTTTTTTTAAAGCAGATTTTCCAGCTGTATAAAATCTCCACCAGACACCCCACACTTAAAGAAGAAAATCCAAATAGCACTAAGCATGCTTTGCTCCATGCTTTCGTTCCATATCAGCGGCAATTTCTCCATAGAAGTCAATAGCTCTTATCTATATAATATAGTATCGAACAGCACAATCCAATGGCATGAAAGATATCTTGTCCTGAAAGATGTCTGTCTATTCCTGCTGCCTCATCAAACTTGTGCTACCTATACGAGAATATCTCATCTGGTTTTCACCAAAGCTGTTGTCTTAAACTGGTCTGTTTTACATAGCAGTCAATGGGTGGAATTCAGCGTAGTACAAAAGAGATTGCTCTGTCCGAACAAGTACAGTATTTCTGCTTGCCTGGTAGAACGATCTCCCCTCTCCTCCCTCCATGCGTTATTCTGGGGGGATTCTCTAACCCCTCATAGCCAATTGTTGTGGGGAGTGTGCAATGGATGTAGGGGACAGGGGGGGGGGAAGCATCAGTTGGATCAGTTCTGCCTGGCCTTCAAATTGAATTAGCCTGATTCTCTATTCCCTTTCCCCTTTCCACTTCTATGAAGAAACCCTTTCTGGGACCCCACATTTAAATTATTATTCACACACCTCCTTGCTAATAGGACCAACTTGGCCAGTTAGCTCTGGTGATTATTCAATGTCTACTGACTGGGTTTCCTCCCCCCCCCCCCAAAAAAAATGACCCCTGAATTTTTGAATTTTATTGATATTGATGCTGCATTTAATGTTGTATTCTATGCTGTTTTATGCTGTTTTTAAGTCGCATTTTAATCAATGTTTTATATTTGCTGTTAGCCGCCTTGAGCCCAGTTTTTAAACCAGGAAAGGTGGGGTATAAATAAAAAATCATTATATTATTATTATGAAATCTCAGTAGATTTACTGAAATACATGCTGAGCTACTGATTATCTGGAAAATACCTTTGAATGAGTCATAGCTACTGGTATTTGGCCTGACATTTTTATTTATTTTTAAATCCGAAAACAAATCAGCAGTGAGCTCTGCCCAAAGCCGCTCCTTCAGCTGGGTGACTCAGTGGAGTCAAAGCAATGGAGCCAGAATCAGGTTGGCAGTTGTGTTCAGCATGCGCTGCAATCAACAGGGGAATTGGCTCCGTTCCCTCTGCCAAAGGATTTTATATTGTCTGCAGGAGTCATTCCTACACTTTTTGCAACAGTGGAAACCTATATCTTTGCAAATAAATTCCAAATGGCACCTTAGATCTCCTCCTGGGTACTTTTCCTTACAAGGCAACTGACCTTACAGTTTGTACTTTCCTTGCAAGAAGGCTGCTTTTGGAGTTTTCTGCTACTCCAGAACATGGTTGGTTAGTGCTTGCTTGAGAACAAGTACGCTCAGTGCGTGAGAGAGAATGTCTCTAAGCACTGGGGGGGAAATGAGCTATGTGCTAACTTGCAGGGGTCCTCCTTATGCAGGATTTTCTGATGCTTCAGGAAAGTTGTTACAGTTTTTAGAACACAAGCAATTTACTGATTTATTGATAAAAAATAAAACTTTTTTTTAATGCCTCTGAACAAGGATATGCATGTGTTTATACCTAGGTGTAGGGACGCGGGTGGCGCTGTGGCCTAAGCCACTGAGCCTCTTGAGCTTGCCGATCGGAAGGTCGGCGGTTCAAATCCCCGTGATGGGGTGAGCTCCCGTTGCTCGGTCCCAGCTCCTAGCAGTTCGAAAGCATGCCCCCCCCAAAAAAGTGCAAGTTGATAAATAGGTACCACTCCGGCAGCAAGGTAAACTGTGTTTCCGTGTGCTGCTCTGGTTTTGCTGTTACGTTGCACCAGAAGCGGCTTAGTCATGCTGGCCACATGACCCAGAAAAACTGTCTGCAGACAAATGCCAGCTCCCTCAACCTGTAAATCAAGATGAGCACTGCAACCCCAGAGATGTCTGCGACTGGACTTCACTGTCAGGGGTCCTTTACCTTTTTTATACGTAGGTGTAAATTAGCACTTCTATGGGCCCCAGTGACTGGTCCAGGACAGGCATGGGAGACCTTTGGACCTCCAGATGTTGCTTCCATCAGATCTCACCATGCTGGTTGGTTTAGGAACACAGGAAACTGCAGAACAGCTGAAGGTAACTTTGTATGGAACTGATCAGTATCTTAGATGTGGGAGACCACTGGGAACTTCAAGGGGGGTGGAGTGGAAATACAGTCACTATAGTGTGTGTGTGTGTGTGTGTGTGTGTGTGTGTGTGTGTGTTTGAGATAGACAGATTGTGTGAAATCAAGACACAGGTACCCGCTCCTCAGCCTGTACAGGTGCCAGAATCTTTCTGACTCCTTATTACACATGTCAGAGTGTGGCTGTGGGGTCGTTCCAGTGCTGCCCATTTTCCACACCAGCAGTGATCTAATTACACAGAAATTAGTGGTGAGAAGAATCATTTCGTTTTATAGCACCAGGGACTAAGCTTGCAATAAATCAGAGAGAGAGAGAGAGAGAGAGAGAGAGAGAGAGAGAGAGAGAGAGAGAGAGAGATGTAGATGGGAACCAGCAATCATTGTATCTTCCTAGTAGGAGTGCCATTCAGGAAAGGATGGGTTGGCATTTCCTTCAAAACCGCATTATTCTGTCTTCCTGGCTATCTCATAACTTCTATATCCTAATTGCCTGCCGCTTGTGACAAATAAATATGTCTATGTATTAGGTCTGTATGCCAAAGACACAAATCCCTTTAGGAACACAGGAAGCTGACTTATATCAAGTCAGACCATAACTCCATCTAGATCAGTACAGCATAACTTGCAGTAACCTTCCAGGGTTTTAGATTGGAGGCATTCCTAGTTCTACCTGGAGATGCTGGGAATGGAACCTGGGACCTTCTGCGTGCAAAGCAGATGTTCTCCAACTGAGCCTATGCTTCAGAAGAGGATGGGGTCTTGATAACAGGGGACATTTACAACCTGGTAAAAGCCATTTTCAGTAATTATTCTACTTTCCATGGTACCACAAAGCCCACTCAAGGGTGGGGAAGACAATGCTTCATATCCTCATGTTTATGGAATTGGAGATGAGGGAGTAAGGTCCAAATGGAAGGTGGTGGGAGGACTCCTGAACCAAGGCTCCAACTCACTTTCTTTGTATTTAGCTACTTATCCTGTTAACAGGGCTGGACTGGGGCTACTAGTCTGGGCAGGAAGTGAGACACAATGCTAGAGCAATGTTACATCGGTCCCTACATTTATTCACAAATAAAATGATCTATTGAGGGATCTGTCATTACTACTTGCTGGGGCTCTGGAAAGATCAGCCATGCCCGAACCAAGACTGATTGGCCCCTTTTTCTAGAATCGGGAGCAGAGAGAGGGAGATTAGACTTTGATGGAAATGTCTTTGCTCCTAAGAGGAGCCTATCAGAAGGGTCTGCTCTTCCTGTAAATCATTAAGGTGGCCAACTTCATGGCTGAGAGGAGGGAATACAGCTGTCCTCCACTTCTTTCTCCAATGCTTTGATCCACTTTGACCCCAACAGCTTTCTGGGTGACATTGTGCAGACGCCTTTGTAAATGTACACAGGCTTCAGTTTGACAACGTCCAGATTCATCTCCACGCAGAGATAACAAACCAGATACAGTTCATTAGCCTGACCTGGAAGCACTTGGAACACTAACCCTTTCCTTCCAAAGACTCCTGACTAGGGAGGGACGAATTTGTCAATGTCGTTTTTCTCATTTGTTCCCATCATAAATTCAGCTCTCCACATTTCCACATCAGTTTGTGGAAAAAAATTCTAATCCCTCATGAAAATTCATCAGCATTTCTCCTGATATACCTTTTTGTATATGGTTTTGCCTAATATAATGCATTTTTTGTACATCATTTCCACCAATGTATGTATTTTTATGCAGGCTTTGTCCTAGTATATGCAGCTTTGTACATATCACTTGGCTGGGAAATTGCATTGCAAAATTCAGAGAAGTGCAAGTTTTAGAAGATGGGTATGTTCGGGTTCATTTCTTGTTTCAAGTGTGAATGAGTGTGTATATGTTCCAATATACAACTTTAAGGAGCAGGAAGTAGACAAAGCATCTAGACAAAGCAGTACTAATCCTGAGATAGCATCCGTCCCCTAGAAGTCTTCCCAAGGCTGCTTCTTGCTGGCAAAAACTCCAAGTCTTCTTCCTTCCTTCCTTCCTTCCTTCCTTCCTTCCTTCCTTCCTTCCTTCTGGACTGCAGGGAAATCTATTTTGCCATGCACGTCACAAAACTGGACCCTATGAAAAAGGGATTTGGCATGCTCATTCCCACATTGTGCTCCCTCCCACGACACACAAATCTATATTTCTTTCTCAAGTGTAGCTTTCTCAAATTTCTCTCGCCCAGCACATAGGAGCGCTATAATCTAGCACATCCTGTCTGTGCCGTGAAAATACATTTTCTTGCATCTACCCACCACCACATTGCAAAGAAGGAGACTTGGGCTGCTTTTATGGCTCATCATAAGCAGCCTGAGCTCTTGGCTTCGAGGAACAGCCGGGAATGTCATTAGATGGATTCCTGTGGCAGCAGTTGGGGAATGTATCCTGCACAGGCCCAGTCAAGCAACGTTCTCTCCAGCACCGTGATTTCACTTGGGAACCAGCCAGGATTGGATGGGGAAGGGAGAGAGAATGTTGACATATCTATCTCCCAGCTTTGCTTTCTCTGAGTCATAAACATAAACTGACGCCAACCATCCATCCAACCTTCACTGGGAAAGCAGCAAAGCAGAAGCCTTGTCTAATGGCAGTCGCTGCAGCATCGCATCCTCTCTTCCTGTTTTCGTTCTTCCCTGTTTTTGTTCTTCCCTGTCCCTCTAGAGCAGGGGTCAGCAACCTTTTTCAGCCGTGGGCCGGTCCACTGTCCCTCAGACCATGTGAATGAACGAATTCTTATGCCCCACAAATAACCCAGAGATGCATTTTACATAAAATAACACATTGGTCGGTGGTATTGATCACTTGGGACTGTGTGTGTTGAACATGCGAAGCTGCGGCGGCCATTTTAGGTGAGGGCACTTGGGAAATTTTAAAATGCCTGAGAGTGTGCAGCGGTCATTTTAAGTGAGGGCACTGGGCACCTTATGGAGGCCTACTGCGGGCCTTGCTGTGGTTTTTTTACTGTAAAAGCGCACCCCCACACATACACAAATACCCCCCTCCTCACAATTAACTGGTCCCATGCTCTACGCTATTAAAAAGAGCATTCTCCCCCACCCAGTCCCAAAATTACACACCCCAGCAACAAAATCCCCTCAGAGCCGGTCTTACTCTTTTTTATATATAAGAATTTATTGGTATTTCCACATAAAATGAGAAACAACAAGTAATAACAATCATTCTACAAATAAAAACAAACACAACAAACAATACAAATAACAATCAAATAAAAAAAACTAATACATACCTCACACCCAGGAACACACCAATCTATTAATTATGGTCTTATTTCAGATCTTATTTAGGGGGACTTCCCCCGTTTTCTCTTCTGCGTTCAGTTCTAATTTACTTTAGTAACTTTGTAACTAGTTTAACAAATCATTCACCCTTATTCTTAATCTTCAAATAAACATCTTATATCATTCAACTTATTAGTATCAAATAAAACATCATATTTCAAATCTTAACTTCTTATATCCTTTTTTCTCTAAACTCAGTAAAACTATTGCTCTTATTAGTTCTAATTCCTACCTTAACAATATTATAATCAACACATTATCATAAAAACCTAGATATTTCTTCCCTTCTTCAAATCGCTTATTACCCTCTGACGTCGGAGTACCATGGTTAGCCTTCCTAATAATACCCACCCCCCTCCTTACCATCTTCCCTCTTCCCATCTCAGTCTCCCACCAGTCTTTCCCCCAACATTTTTCCAGTCCAAATCTTCCTTCACCCCCACCCATTTCTTCTTTCAAGATGTCACATTGTTCCAGAATGTCACTTTTCCCTAGATACTTAAAAACCAACACATTGTCACCATGTATCTTTGCAGAACTCTTCAAAAGAAATTGTACATTGTCTCCAAGTAGCTCTACTCCACTCTTCAAATCAAATTTTAAATCCCAGAGTTGTTGTTCCTGCATTTCTGAGCTCTCACCCCAGAAAGACGTTATAAAGTCCAGAGCCGGTCTTACTCAGTGCGACCTCTCAGGCAGCCTTGGGCTTATTTCGCTCCCACATTTTTTCCTCCCCCCTCTCTTCCGCAACTGCCCTGCCTCCTGCTCTGTCTTTTTTCCACATTTCCACTAAGCAGTTTGTGTCAGAAAGTCCTTGGGTGCTTACAGATGGCAGTTATAAAATGGTGGACGGGGCATTATTTGTTGGCGCAGGTCTGATGACATCAGCAGGCAATCCGCCTTTCTATTGGATGCTGTTGGAGTCTTCATTCCTTTTGCTGGTGAGGCATAATAGGCGCACCACTCCCCCCCCCTTTATCCTTTATTTTAGGTATGACAGGTGTGGGGTTTTTTATTTTTATTATGCCAGATTCTTCCTTGATGGTCAAGTTACACTTTGTCCTAATTTGATGCTGTTTGGTGCAGCGGTTACGGAGAACATAGGTTTCCGGCGTACACTCAATGGGAACATTTATATATATAGATAGATTATTTATCTCTATACTATAGTCACACTAGTCTGCCATCATGCTGTTTTCATTGGTTTTCCCCTTGGGTTCGAAAGGCAGTGATGGGGGAAGGAGAGAGCAAGAAGAAAAATAAAGGTGATGTGTGTACAGTGGTGCCTCGCAAGACGAAATTAATTCGTTCTGCGAGTGCTATCGTATAGCGGAAATTTCATCTTGCGAAGCACGGTCGGAGGAAGCGTGGCTTTACGGGGGGGAACCGCATAACGTTTTCATTTTGCGAATCGCGGCCATAGGAAACTTTGTCTTGCGAAACACCCTTTCACTAGCGAATGCCTTTCGTCTAGCGAGGTTTTCATCTAGCAAGGTACCACTGTATAGTAAATGACTAGTGGGGGCTTAGGGAAGGCAGGGGAAGAAGTGTTTTTTGTGCGTGTGTGTTTTACAGTTTTAGTCCTCTGTTGTTTTTTGAAGTATTTTTTTATTAAAGGTTTCTTGATTTACAAAAGTATGTGCAATGTCTCTCTCTCTCGTATTTTTTTTACATGTATCATTTTTACAAATCAGTTTCATTTGTTGAGACATTGGGAAGGAAAAGGGGGAAAGAGGTGGGCAGGGGTGGGAGGACAGGTGGGGGTGGGGTCAGGTGACGATGTTTCTATTCTACTTAATATATGTAGGGTTTGATGTGAGCGTTGCTTGTGCAGGTTCTCTGCTGTTCGCTTGTGTTCCTTTGGTGGTGAGAGAGGTTGGGGTTGACCTAGGGTGTGGTTGTTCATTTGTGGTTGGCTGTGGTGGTCTTTGTTTTCATGTGTGAGTGGGGTGGGTGGGTGTTTTGGGTCAGGTTAGCCATATTGATTTGTATGCTGCTGGTAGATTTTTGTCATTGTCTTGTCGGGATGTGTGTGTGATGAAGGGGAACCATATCGGGGTGAAGGCGTCTTCTTCTATTTGTCCCCGTGTCATTTTCAGCTTATTGGTTAATTTTTCTAGTAAGGCTGTTTCCCGTACTATTTTGTACCATTGGTCCATGCTTACTCCTGACAGGTCTCTCCAGTGTCTGGTTATGATGTTTTAGTCCTCTGTTGACAGGGGAAGAGAGAGAGGAGGAATTGGTGAGGATGAAAATGGCATTTGGATGAAGGAAGGGGAAGAAAGCTAGACACGGGTGAGAGGGAGAGGAGGTGAAGAAGAAGTAGAAGAAGAAGAAGAAGAGGAGTTTGGATTTGATATCCCGCTTTATCACTACCCGAAGGAGTCTCAAAGCAGCTAACAATCTCCTTTTCCCTTCCTCCTCCACAACAAACACTCTGTGAGGTGAGTGAGGCTGAGAGACTTCAGAGAAGTGTGACTAGCCCAAGGTCACCCAGAAGGAGCGGAGACGCGAACCCAGTTCACCAGATTATGAGTCCACCGCTCATAACCACTACACCACACTGGCTCTGGTGACATGACGGAAGAAAGCTGGAGAGGAGGAGGATTCAGGAGGGGCAGATGGGAGTGGATGGGGGTTGAAAGGGGCATTTGCAGTGCTGTGGAAGAGCATGAAAGGGGACTGGGAGAAATGAAGGAGAATACGCCAGTGTCCTTTCCTTCTTGCTGTACTCAAACATCTTTGTTTCCCATTCCTCAGCTGCCTCATATGAGAGAGATAAAGGATGCAGAGCCCTCCAATATTCCATAGCGCCTTCCCACGGTATATTTCATTCCTGGCACCATGTGTTGCCTTCAAGTTCCAAATTCAATGTGGTGATTTAAAACAGATATTTCATTAACAACAAAATATGTACACCGTCCATCAACTGAACTTACTTACTGAGCTCTCTAACTGAACAAGCTTACCAACAGGGTGGTCTGTGTGCAGGGAGGAGTTGAAAATAGGAGGAAGTTGAAAAAAAAGGAGGAAGGAGGAGGCATGGAAATGCGGGTGAAGAAGTGGGGGTGTTCTTTAGCCAACAGCAGTTTACAGAGCCATAAGAAAGAAGACAACCCCTGCCCCCAGATTTACAATCTAGAAGCTATGATACAAAAAGAAAAAGGAATAGGGAGGGAGACGCAGCAACAAGTAATCCCAAGCCCATTATTAAAGGTACAAAGTTCTCATAATGATCAAAGGAAGTAATAGCTATTAATTTTTCACACCTGTGAATTAATTTAAATGTATGCAGATTTTGAAGTGTCTATTGAGTATTTATTTATTTTAAGAATGTATCTACTGCTCAGTTGTAATGAAACCACAGAGAGGTTTACAAAGGGAGGCTAATATTTGTAGCCAAACTTATTACCACTGAATTGGAGCAAATGTCAATCCATGGAAGATGAGAACGAGGGTGTTTCTAGGATGATTAAACAATGAAGACATTTTCCTTAGTGTGAAAGATGTGTTGGTTGCTAGGGATACAGATAGGTCTCAGAAGAGGGTGGTGATTGGTTCAAAAGCTGCTGATGTCACAAAGGCACTGGGAGGTCATTTGAGAGGCTCTCAACCAGGTGAAAGATTGTGGATTTCATGTACGCATGTGCATGCACACACAACCATTCTATGTGCCTCAGCATGTCTCCCATCCACAACAGGAAAGCAGTTCAAAAGGAGAGAGAAAAGCTACGGCCTTTCCAGATGGGTAAGATTTTTTTTCTGCAGGTGCATTATGTAATATAGTTGTACCTGGGTTTCGAACAGCTTAATTCTCAAAGGTTTTGGCTCTCGAACACCGCAAACCCAGAAGTGACTGTTCTGGTTTGCGAACTATTTTTAGAAGCCAAATGTCCGACGGTGCTTCCGTGGCTTCCGATTGGCTGCAGGTCCTTCCTGCAGCCAATCAGAAGCCACACTTTGGTTTCCAAATGTTTTGGAAGTCAAACAGACTTCTGGAACAGATTCCGTTCGACTTCCAAGGTACGACTGTATGTCATTGAAGCAATAACAGTGCCTTAGTAGTGGATTTATACTGGACCCTCCACCCATCATTTCACTTTATTACGGTAGTTGTTTTGCAATGCTTCCCCAACATTAATGCATTTTTGCCATCCAGAGGGTGAAAGCAATCTTGTCATCTGTAGCGCAACAAAAGTGGGACAAATATTAAACCTGAATATGTGTGGCATTTAAAAGTTACAGGGTTTCAGCAGGAAGCTATGGGACATGCGCTCACCAGAGATAAAGCAGGGTGTCAGCCCCGAAACTTCTGCAGGCACAAAGTGTATAAACTGTCCCTATACCATCATGAGCCCAAATCATTATCAACATACAATAGAAAGTATGGGAGGAGAGGGTAGTACTGACTCATCCGGCAGTGTCCCAGACCTCTCCATCCACAATAAATGTTGCTCCCTGGGCTTCAGAGAGGCTGAGAGCAAGCAGAGCCCACAGTGTACAAGATCAATCCTTTCCTGGGTTTTTGCCACTTCCTACCTGTCCTGAGTCTCAACCATCTCTCTCTTTTTTTATTCTCACTCCACTCGCCTTGGAAACTTGCATCTTCTCTTCAAGTTGCTGATTGTTCAGCTCAACCATGCCTGTCCCCACACTCTTCTCTCTGACCTTCTTCTCCCCACAGCTGCAGCCAGTTTATCTAACAGGATGTCTAATTTATGTCCAGCACAAATGCGTGCAAACAACAACTTATCTATTTTAGCACCTTGCATTAAACTTTCCCTGGGGAGAGATAATAAAACCTTCAGGCCTTCCATTGCCTTCTCTCTCTCTCTCTCTCTCTCTCTCTCTCTCTCACACACACACACACACACACACACACACAAACCCACCCTCTTTCCTACTCAGTTTGTGGCTTCCATGAACATCAGGACTTTCGCCACACATAGAAAGCAGATCCCACCTGCCCCAGTACGAGATAGCAGCAGATTGCTCTTTTATCTGTGTGTGTCTGTCTAAACAATCTGCGTCTTGTCACCTCAGAGGGAAGGCAGTACCAAGCAAGGTGGCAAATGCACAGTGCAGGGCCCATAAATCGAGCAGGTTGTTGCTCCCAGCCTGGGAAGGAGAAATGAGCGTCGCGTTTATGAGAAAGCAGCACTCATACATACACACACACACACATGGTCAAGAAGAAATCCCAGTTAGGACTGACTGCTGAAAGGCCTTGTCACGCTCTACACACACACACACACACACACCCTTCCTTGAGAGAAGCAACCGATGCAGACACTAAGTGAGGCCTGTCTCCCAAGGGCTGTTTAGCATTCTGGTTGCGCACACCACCGGCAAGGAGCTGGCCAAGCCCACTCAGATTTCACAGCACGTCCGCAAGTCATTGGCAGGTTTAAAGCCCTACAAAGGCAAAGCCTGAACGAGGCAGTGATGGAGTGATGGAGCGCACGGCCGTACATGCCCAGGCACACATGAGAGCAGAATGGATGCGTGCAGCAGCACACTGATGTAGCCCTCATGCTCTTTCTCTTTCTCTGGGTCTGACACAAATGCACAATGGCATACCCTCCAACATTTCTCCGATGAAAATAGGGGCGTCCCATTCCACGATGGTAATTTTACTATCTATACCCCACACATCTTACTGGGTTGCCCCAGCCACTCTGGGCAGCTTCCAACATATATAAAAACATAACAAAACATTAAAAAATAAAATAAAAAAACTTCCCTATACAGAATTGCCTTCAGATGGCTCGGGGGGGGGGGGTGGATAACTCCATACCCTCCAACATTTCTCCAATGAAAATAGGGACATCCTAAGGAAAAGCAGGACATTCCAGGATCAAATCAGAAACCAGGATGACTTCTCTAAATCAGGGATGTCCCTGGAAAATAGGGACACAGATAAGACACGTAAATGGCACACATGTATTTTAATGGCAGGCTAATTTTGAATATATTTTAGAATTTTTGTTTGTTATTTTTGCTGTTTGATACAGTTTCGTTTCTTGGCTATATTGCTGCTGCTATTGCTCTGCTTTCAGATTTTATTGCCAGTCAGGATACAGGGCACTTCCAGACTGTCACTATTTTCAGGTGGGATTCAGCCATGTATCACCAAATTTGGAGCACACAGTTAAAGTGAATTTGGCACTCTAGAGCAGCAAACCAACCTCCTTGTAAAAACTGGGAAAGTGACAAGAAAATGCGCTGGAAAGTGTTGGATAACATTTGCCTGACACAAGGTCGCTTAGCCTCCCTGCAAACAAATCAGGGTGAAAGCTCTGCAAACAACCAAGGTCATATAACCACCCTGAAAACTTTTGTGCAAACAACTGAGGATGAAAGCTCAGCAAACAGGTCATATGAAAACAGCCACGGCTGGTTCAAACGTGAAAGAAACATCATGAGCAAAATTACGGAAAACAGTTGGCCACCCGCTTTCTAGTTACCCCCCAAGCAGTTTAAAGAAAAGAAATTAAAAGCCACTCACAGCTGGATCACCTCTTGCTTATGAGTTGAGGAGGTGCAAATCAGGTAATTCCTGAGTTAACATTCACAGGTAACTTTCCAGAGGTCAGTGGGAAATGTCACAAAACTTGGTGTCGTGAGGCTGATAAATTTTTACATTGGCTTGATATGGAGTATGTCCTTTCTTAGTAAATGATGGAAATGACTGCGATAAGTTTGATATTTCCTGAAGGCATTCAGTTGGCAATGACATTTGTGGTAACTGTCATAATTTTCTGACTCTATAAGATTTATTCCTAGACATCAGCACTCACCTGCGCTGCAACATTAAGTACTTACACACACCCTCACTGATGTGTACAAAAATATGTGTGTCTCGCCTGACACATATTTCCTTATAGATGGTCAGACTATTACTATGAGTTTTTGCAATGGGAACAGATAATCAGCTCAGCCAAATATTTGACATCTGGGCTCTTTGTTCAGTGTGCTTCCACTATTATTATTATTAATTATTATTATTAGCCTGGGTAAGTTGATGGAGATGGGGTTATGCTCACAAATTCTCCTCAATGCCGCTGTTGCTTCTGCTCTCCATCTGCATTGACTCCCACAAGGCTTTGCATGGTGCAATGCACAGCAGGACTTCACCCATGCAACTTCCTGGGTGTTTTGCTGCACTTCAACAACACCATGGCTTTTGCAACATTGCATGAGCCCAACATACCTTGCTGCCAATCCTATTTTCTTTTGCAAAGAAGAGCGCATGGCCAGGCAAAGAGGCACACTCATTCCAGATTCCCCCAAGTGTCCCATGTTGGAGGGGATGGTAGGAAATCCCTATTTTCATCGGAGAAACGTTGGAGGGTATGGAGTTATGTGACCCCCCCCCCCCTGAGCCAAGGGGGTTTTATTATGTTTTTATATATGTTGGAAGTTGCCCAGAGGGTTACAGTCGATTCGTTTTGCAAACCTGCAACCCCGCCCAAAGGTTTGGGCAGGGGTATTTATAACATTTCAGGCAAAGGATTTCAATTTAACCAATCATATTTCATTACTTCATTTCAGTTTAGTACGCATGTACGTTACCTAATCTAATACGCATGCGCAATAAGCATTGCTAACTAAACCTTGATTCTCAGAGATTGTCACATTCTGTTAGTGTGCCAATGCATGGGAACCAGTGTTACATGTAGCCATTTTCATGTATGCACTTATGTTCTGGCTTATGAATGCATCTTTATGATTGAATATTTGCTTGTTCTTCTATCTCGCTGTGAGATGGCATCTTGCCAAAATCATCTGTTCTTGAAAGCAGCAGGTTACCATAATTCTCTATAAAAGCACATTAAATGATTTATTGGGGTTCACATTATCATATTCATTGTGGCCCCTTTGGGCCACTGCTACAAGATGACCAGGTAATAATAATAATAATAATAATAATAATAATAATAATAATAGGATATCCCTGTTTTCACAAGAGAAATGTCGGAGGGTATGTCATTCAATAAGTGTACATTATATGTGAGAGATTGCCTTTGACAATGATCTAGAAATTTCACCTGGTCCAAAACAGAGCAGCCAAAATGCTAACTGAGGACTGGTCATTATAAGCATATGGTATAGTCAATGCTTAGACATCCACACATGCTTCCAGTCCATTTCCAGGCCCAATTTAAAGTTCTGGTAGTGACCTTTCAGGCCCTAAGAGGCTTCAGACCAGTTCTTTGAAGAAACATCTCCTGTCTATACTTGCCCAGACCATTTGATCATCTTTAGAGGCCCAAATGAGGTACAATGTGTGGCTGCTGGATAGAGGGCCTTTTCAGTGGTGGTGCCTTGCTTGTGGAACACCCTCCCCAGAAAGGCTCACCTGGCGCCTTCTTTGTGGTCTTTTCAGTACCAAGGGAAGAACATTATTTCATAGTTTTATAGACTTGTTTTATAGGCTTATGTAGTTTTAGTGCAGGGGTCGGCAAACTAAGGCCCAGGAGCTGGATGCTGCTCACCAGGCTTGTTAATCCGGCCTGCGAACCTTGCAAACCCTGCTCGGTAAGTCCCTGCTCTAAACTGGCACAGCGCGGAGGCCTTGCCGCGCGGGAACTGACTTTTGCAACGTTGGCGCGGCTTCGGACTGGCTGCAGGAAGCTCCTGCAGCCAATCCAAACCGCGGACGCCTCTTGCCAATGCCCCTTCTTTCCCACTGAGGCAGCTGCGTATGGCCAAGAGCAGAGCAGGAGGAAGCGGTGGCGGCGGGGAGGCTGCCTCCGCCACCCAGGCCAGCGGCATGGGCTCTGTGCCCTATGGACCCTGGCCGAGGCAGAGGACGGCGATGACGCTGCCAAAGACGAGGCGGCTGCGGCATGAGTGGCGGTGGGGGGGGGGTCCTTTCAGGAGGGGGTCTTTCAGGAGAGGGTGGGTCCGGCCCCCCACAAAGTCTGAGGAACAGTGGACCTGCCCCCTCCTGAAAAAGTTTGCTGACCCCTGCTTTGGTGCTTTTTAAATTCTTTACATGATGGTTTTGTGTTTATTTTATTCTGATACTGTTTTAACTGTATAATAATAACAACAACAACAACAACAACAACAACAACAACAACAACAATAATTTATTTATACCCCGCCCATCTGGCTGGGTTTCCCCAGCCACTCTGGGCGGCTTCCAACAGAATATTAAAATACAATAGTCGATTAAACATCAAAAGCTTCCCTAAACAGGGCTGCCTTCAAATGTCTTCTAAAAGTCTTTGACATCTGGTGGGAGGGCGTTCCACAGGGCGGGTGCCACTACCGAGAAACGCCCCCTGCCTGGTTCCCTGTAACTTGGCTTCTTGCAGCGAGGGAACCGCCAGAAGGCCCTCGGCACTGGACCTCAGTGTCCAGGCAGAATGATGGGGGTGGAGACGCTCCTGTTTAAGATACAGTACTATGTTTTTAGTCTTCACGGCTTTATAGTACCCAGAGATGCTATAGAAATGTTATGTCTCCAGCTGCCCTGAAATAGCCAGGACCATAACGGCTTCTCGCTACGTCATGCAGAGTCCTGAATTCCACAGGTGGGGGAAAGGAGTGGGGATGGGCAGGGGCAGGGGCAGTAGTGGGGGGCGGGGAAGAGGCAGCTCAGCCAGACCCATGGGGAGGGGAGGGGGAGGGATGCCAGCTGCTGCTGCCATTCCACTTCTCCTCAGCTCTGCCAGCTGGTACTGCTCAGTGCATCCAACTACGGCGAGTGGGGCAACAGGAGCGGCCTAGCGGGGCGCAGGCGCACAGGAGCCCTTCGGCTGTCATAGCTGCCAACCATAGAGACTATGTTGCTGGTGCAGAAGTGCTGCCTTGTAAACATCTGGTGTGGCTCCCTCCTCTGATGCCCAAGGCAGGCTGATGGAAACCTCAGGGTTTTTACCCTATATAATCTAAGGCTCCCTCATGTAACCAAGACATTTGCCATTATGGTATTGTTACTTAGCTACTAACATGAGTTTGGCCAAACTGCGAGAGGCAGTGAAGGATAGGTGTGCCTGGCGTGCTCTGGTCCATGGGGTCACGAAGAGTCGGACACGACTGAACGACTGAACAACAACAACAAAATTGTTACTTACTCCTCTTGGTAACAGCCATTGGGGCAGCTCAGCAGTGTGCATATATAGGGAGCAGGGGGGTGGGGTGGACACGGATGTAGAACAGAATATCCCTATTTTCATCGGAGGAATGTTGGAGAGTATGCATATTTGTGCATGCATGTACATATCCCTCATACACACACAGCACCCTGATACTGAATGAACACACACACAGAGAGAGAGACGCAGATCATTGTTACATACCTTCTCCCACTTATTTCAGTTAATTTTTAAAAATGGAATTTTTGAGCCATCTTATTATCAAATGTATCTCTGGGCCATGAGGACCAGAAACTTAGCTTTGTAAATTAAAAGTGGGTTTTTAAAAGCATGTTTATAAGAGTTTCCAGGCCACTAAAAAAAAAACAAAAAAAAATAGTGCATGTTGCATAGCTCTGGGGGGTTTTTTGGGGGGGGAGAGAAAAACAATCACTCTATATCTGAAGAAGTGTGCATGCACACGAAAGCTCATACCAAGAACAAACTTACCGGTAGTTGGTCTCTAAGGTGCTACTGGAAGGATTTTTTTTATTTTTTTTTGACTATGGCAGACCAACACGGCTACCTACCTGTAACTCCGTACATTATTCATTTGTTTAACAATATTTACATGCATCCTGCTACATAAAACACATCCAGGCACTGCTCAACAATTAAATATTATCATCTGCAATATACTAAAAACCAAAGAGCAACAGACAAAAGCTTGTGATGGCGAGTATCACCAGCCACCAGCTGTTCCTAAACACTGTGCCCAGAGTCACAAAAGGAACCTGGATCGTGGCTCAGTTGGTAGAGCATAAGACTCTTAATTTCAGGATTGATGTTGGGCAAAAGATTTCCACATTGGAGGGGGTTGGACTAGATGACCCTTGTGGTCCTTTTCAACCGGTTCAATGGTTCAATTAGATAGGCTAACTATACATTGGAAATAAAGCCTATTCTTTTGTAGGTGGGGAGTCAAGGGACAGAAATATTCACATCATAACTTGTATACTAAAGTTGGGTTGACCTTGGGCCCTCCACAAGATGGACTACAACTCCCATCATCCCTTCCTCATTGCCCTTGCAGGCCAGAGCTGATGGGCAGCCAACATAGGGCAGACCAGGCTAAAAATGGGAGGGAGGGAGAGAAAAGAAGGTCATTGCTTAATAATAATATAAAAAAATCCCCCTGTCTCTTTGACTTGGTGATAGCAAACCAGGAAGTCTGGGAGGAGGAGGTGGCGAAATGCAAGATAAGTTTCATTTAGCCGGATGGGTGAGCAGAAGAAAGGAGGGCAGAGAGAGAGAGGAGAGAGAGAGACAGAGAGAGGGACCGATGAAGAATAGCAGCGGGGGGGGGGAAGAGTGACTCTCTGCATATGTGCTCTTTCAGCGCGCTGAAAAATGTCTCTAGCAGAGGATGCGATCGCGGCGTGAAGGGCAGTCGGCTCGCCGGATTCTCCTTCCCTGCTGTAGTTTTGCTTAACTCTATACTCATTGTAGCAAAGAGCTAGCGGTGGGACAAGCCGTAAAGATGAGTTATCGGCCCGCGACAGGCAGAAATATAACATCATGGAAATGCTAATGACTCCGCGCTGCCTTTCTTTATGGCGAGTGTAATACAGACTTCAATCATAAAAACAATCTTCCAACATTTTAATGGGCTCCATCATGCGCACGCTTGTCCGTATATTTGAAAGATAAATCAAGGCCCCCAGTTGGAATGAATTTCCCGTCAAACTCTGCTACTCGTTGGAAATTGATTGGCTTTAAGTCTGGATAGTTTTCACAGGCAGGTCTGGCTGCAGGAGGTGGGGGGGCTGGCGGGGTGAGGGGCAAAGAGAGCATTCATGCCCAGCTGGGCTTCTAGGAGCTTCTGTTTGCTGCCCAAGGGAGAGTTTCAGGCAGGGTTGAGGAACCTCAGGTCCAGTGCAGAGGATAGGAAGGGGTGTGGGGGAAGCCTGTGTAGAAAGTAGACTACTGAACAAAGGTAAAATGTCCTCTTGTTGCTCCGCCCACTTTTGCCTCCTGCTCCGCCCACCACTGGCCCCTGGAAGGTGGCCCAGAAGGGAATGCGGCCCTCAAGCTCAATCGGCCACCCCTCCTTCCTGCTCCCCAGCCCATTATGAACTTCTGCTTGGGCAATGCACCCAGCCAGAAACTCAGAGGGGAGTCATTCAGGTCTCTTGCCATCTCTCTCAGGGCCCCATCCTGCCACAATCCAAGATGTCCATGTATCTCTGTGAGATCCTGACCCTGATGAACAACCCTTTCTTGCTTCTTCGGAATATTAACAGCCATAAACTATTCCACAGTCGTCAAGTCAATGCTCACACAAGTCGATATTCCAAGCTCATCAACTCAATAATCACGTCGTTGGGCTTCGGTTATCTGTCATCACACAGAATGAGCTAAAACACATCCACACTGGAAGCTTGTTCTGAAATCGGACCTTCGATCAGGTTTGCAGTGCAAATGTCACAACAATATTGCCCATAATGGTCATTGGTGTTAGAAGTGGTTTCCCCGGGGGGGGGGCATCCTTTCCCACATGAACAACAATGTGTGTTTCACCTGTGAGGTTTAGATCAGCTTTGAGTCTCTCACATGCTGTGTGTGTAAAACCCCGATTGTTGCTAATGCAGAACATAACACAGAGTACAGAGTTGTGTAATATCAATGGGCATCCTGGCCAATGGGGTTTTATTATTTGCATTTAATCCCACCCTTCCTCCAGAGAGCTCATGATGCCAACACCCTCCTCCTGCTGCTCTACTGTCAACCAAGTCATGATTTGGCATGGCATGTTGTCCAAACAGGACACTTTCAAATATAGGATGGTCCTTTGGTAGCCTTTCAGACAGAGGACTGTATAGCATGACATGTGTCCACCCTCTCCTCAGCTGGCTCCAGCCTGGAGGACATTTCATTTCGGAAAATGATTGATGTCCCTAGACATTATCCTCATTATCATCAGGGCCGACCCATCCATTAGGCAAGGCGAGTCTACCACCTCAGGTTGCATATCTATGAGGCAGTGGATCCAATGTAGGTCTTTATTACCCCCTTGTTCTGATATACAGTAGATCTTTACTCAGCCTTTCTTCCCTAGTGGGGAGAGAGCGGTGTCATTGTGTGGTTCACCTCAGATGCCTAAATGTATTGGGCTGGCCCTGATTATCATTATTAGCATTCGTATCTCACTCCTCAGCCAAAAAGGCTTAAAAGAGAAGTTTACATACAGTCAATTAAAAAGAATACAATCCCAGCCCTCAGGATTGCAATTTAAAAAGACATGGCACAAAGGGGAAAAGGGACAAGGAGGGAAGAGGAAACAGTAATAGAAAAGGCTAGATAATGAACGATTTGTATGAAATGTTCTCATGTCTTGCAGCAAGGCGGAACTATTCATATAGGAGTGTGGTGTGTGTGTGTGTGTGTGTGTGTGTGCGCACACCTGCAATCAGGCTATGCAACCCACAATGGCCTGTGGTGCTATCAGGGCAGGATGGGGGGGGGGACAAAAATACAGGACCCTGTTCAATGGAATGAACAGAAGGGCCCCCAAAGAGAGAGAGTACACATAATGTACGGAAGTGAGAGCTGGACCATAAAGAAGGCAGATCACCGAAGAATTGATGCTTTTGAATTATGGTGCTGGAGGAGACTCTTGAGAGTCCCATGGACTGCAAGAAGATCAAACCTATCCATTCTTAAAGAAATCAGCCCTGAGTGCTCACTGGAAGGACAGATCCTGAAGTTGAGACTCCAGTACTTTGGCCACCTCATGAGAAGAGAAGACTCCCTAGAAAAGACCCTGATGTTGGGAAAGATGGAGGGCACAAGGAGAAGGGGACGACAGAGGATGAGATGATTGGACAGTGTTCTCGAAGCGACTAACATAAGTTTGGCCAAACTGTGGGAGGCAGTGGAGGATAGGGGTGCCTGGCGTGCTCTGGTCCATGGGGTCACGAAGAGTCGGACACGACTGAACGACTGAACAACAACAACACATATTAGCATCTGAAGAGGGCAGGGGCATAAGATAATTAAGTGCAATTCATAAAATTACTGAACTGCAGCACTATGTTGTTGTTGTTGTTGAGTCATCTTAGTCGTGTCCGACTCTCCGTGACCCCATGAACCAGAGCATGCCTTGCAAACTCTCACTTTCTTCTCAAAGCTTCTCCTTTTTATGTCCATGGAGTTTTCTTGGCAAAATACTGGAGTGGTTTGCCAGTTCCTTCTCCAGGTGGATCACATTTAGTCAGCACTGCATAGCAAACGTTAAATGCACCGTCCTTAACCCATCGAAAGTCTGCGTCACGGAGCACCCTTTGAAACCAACCCATTTCAATTTAATTATAAAACAAACCTGGATTGCCAATTTGGGTTTTATGGAACTCACCAAGCTCTGAGTTCATTAGGATGTGACGTGCCAGTGGGAGCCAGCGTTAAGCCCACACAAGCGCTCTTCATTTGTATTCAATTGGATCTGAAGATTTATTCTTGGAAAGAAATCTCTTGAATTTCATTTGTGCATCGGGGAAGCATGATTCATTCCAGCATTGGTCTCATCCCATTTTATCCGCTATAATATTAATAATAATACAGTTATAATTACCGGGATTACGGCATCAGTTCATGACAGTCAATTGGCCCTGCATATAAATATTGTCACTGGGGATGAAGTTAAAAACTGGAGCCAGTTGGCGTGGCTGGGAAAGGAAACCTGCGTCAAGGCTGACAGCCACAGACAGCTGACTCGAGCCATATATTTTCAACTAGTAGCTACCTGAACCATTGCTTGTTTCTTGGGAACCGTGGGCCTCCAAGAATCTGTTCTTTGCTCACTTCCTGATCCAGGCGCACTCTGGTGCCACAAAGCCCCCAGCCCAACCTGTTTCTTTGTCTCTGTATCTACCTAAGCTCCTTTCCAGAACTGATCTCATCTTACCTGTAGTTTTGTCTTGGCCCAATCATTCCTCTGGGAAAAGCCCAACCTTGAGAAGATCCGGGTCCTCCATATCTCTCCGTTGAAAGTCCTGAACCTTCAGGAGGAGGCTGGGAGAGCAAGACCTCTCACAAGCATGCATAGCCACTTGCCCCTTTCTGAATGGGGGCATGAACCTACCGTCACGTACAAGGCAAGGTGAAGTGACTGTCTCTGACAGCAGTATCCACAGGGGCAGCAGATCCAGCCTCGAATGAATGCATCGCCTGTTACAGCTGTGGCACACTCCTTGGATGCCGAATTTGCTGCATTCTCAGCAGCCCTCCCCCCTACAGAGACCTCTTGTCAAATAGAGGGCACTGATGGTCTCCTCCTACCCTTGTACCTAATGTAGATCTCCACTCACTACTTCTTCCTTGGAGGAGGAGGTGGTACATTTTGTGGTTTGCCTCAGGTGTCAAAATATCTTGGGCCACCCTGATCACCCCGGGATCAAGGCCCATGAAGCTGGTCTGCCTCTTCCACAGGACTGAAATAGCAAGTCCGAGTCTTGTACCTGCAGCAGCTAGGCTTTAACTAGGAGGGCATGGCCACACCCACAAGCTGATCTCATAAACGCAGGTGGGGAGGTATCACCCCCCCAAATGCTGATGTCATAAAGGCAGCTGAGGCAGTATGGCCACACCCACACGCTGATGACATAAAGGCAGCTTTACAAATAATAAGCATTTGTTGTGTTTTTGTTTTTAATGTGCAAGAAGGCAGTAGAGTGGCGGAGGACTGTTGTCCATCTCAGCTTCAGTAGGGAAGGACGCTGGCAGTCCAGGGTTTGGCTCCCAGCCATTTCTCCTGACGATGTTTCTGGGTGAGTGGAGCTGGCCAGATTCCAGTGGATTTTTATTGGTCTATAAATGCCAGCTCTGCTCTTCGATGAAGGGCTGAATGGGGAGGCAGTGAACTGAGCCGTACTGAGCTGCTCTCCCTCGATGGACACTCTAATCCGCCAGCTGTGTGGGAGCCTTGCTGAACTCTCGCATCCCGTTTCCCCACGAGTAGAACGGCAGCGCTTTGCTCTTCCTAGCTCAAGTCTCTCCTGTGTCCCTTCTTCCCTTCCTCCCCTAAATAATAAAAACGTGGGAAGGAGCATTTCAGGATCAGTTTTCATGGGAAGAAGGAGCACATCAGACGTAACGACGAGGACTGCGTTTTCAATAATTTAACAAACTTACACAGTTGTGTGCCAAGGTGGCCAAATGACCTTTATATAGTACACAAATTATTATTTTTTATATATATATAATTTTTATTATTTTTACACTAAAATACTACAATAATCCTTAACAAACATTTTCATATATTTTCCATTTGGCTACCAAGCCGTGACTTCCGTCAGTCCCTTCAAGTGGCTTTCTAATTTTTAACTTAATATTATACTTCTTTAATCAACCATTGCTTACATTTTCAAGAAACGAATTTCCCTTACTTTACTATCCTACTTACAATAATAATTCTACACCTTCACTACAAAACTTCTTGAAATCCTATTAACGTATTCAAATGTAAATTGTCTTTCAAATAGTTCGTAAACTTTAACCAGTCTTTGATGAATTTCTGGTCCCGCTGCTCTCGGATTCTTCCCGTTAATTTGTCCATTTCTGCATATTCAGTCAGTTTCACTGTCCATTCCTCTTTCGTCGGTAATTCTTCTTGTTTCCATTTTTGTGCTAGAAGGATTCTAGCTGCCGCCGTTGCGTATTGGAAAAGTCTGATATCCTTTTTTTCAATGTCTGTACCTACAATACCTAACAAAAAGGCTTCAGGTTTCTTAACAAAATTATATCTCAACATTTTTCTTAACTCATGATATATCATATCCCAATACACTCTCACCTTTTTACAATCCCACCACATATGAAAAAAGGTACCGACATTTTGTTTACATTTCCAACACTTATTGTCTGACTTATACATCTTAGCTAGTTTAACTGGGGTAATATGCCATCTATACATCATTTTCAATAAATTTTCTTTTATTGACGTACATGCCGTAAATTTCATTCCTTCCCTCCAAAGTTTTTCCCAGTCTTCTAGCATAATGTTATGTCCAATATCTTTTGCCCAATGAATCATCACCGATTTCACTTCTTCATCTTTTAAGTTCCATTCCAACAGCATTATATAGTACACAAATTAATGTAGTTTACATAGCTTTGCATAATTTCTTCCACTTCTGTGCAAAACATGGTGGATTGATCTGACAGCACCACCTTTCCCAACCTGGAAAGAGCTGTTTTAGTAGGAAGCGGTAGGAGTTTCTCCAATTTTTACGCTGGTACTGATGAGAGCGGGAGCTGCAGCTGCCCCTGTTGGCAAGCCAGGGGAACAGGCCTGAAGATGGCAATGGTAGTGCTCTAAAGGAATATAAGATATTTACAGCCATCTGGGATGGGTATGTTGTATAAATTGTTATGAGCAAGGGGGAAGCACCGGAGCATTATATTGGGGGAAATTGCCTGCAAAAATGTGTAGACAAAACGTAATGCAAAAAAGTGTTCCTGTTGAGAAATTTGCGCTAAAATGCTGGAGGATTTTGAAAACAAATAAGTAAATTGCAAGTTGCAGCAGAAATGCAGTGAAATGGATGTAAGATTGGATAAAATAAGAAACTGAGAGAACTGAAATGGACAGTTCCATCCATCCCTACTGCAGAGTCCCTAGGGTGGCCTCTCAACATGTTGCCAAGAAAAAAGGAAATGCATCCTCCCACCAATAGGACATATTTGCATATGCTAATTCATATGCATGGATGCAGATTTAGACATAAATGTAAAGAGAAATACAACACATCTCACCAGAGCAGGGGCGTTTGGGAGCTGTGATTCATGGCACCTTGAGGACACCGGTTTGGGAAAGGATGCCCCCAAACAATAGGAGCTGCTGAATGATCTATTCCGGGAGTGGGGAACTTTTTACAGCCGAGTGGCTGCAAGGTAACCTTCTAGTGGTGGGCTGGGGGTGGGGGACTCGTGTCAGTGGTGGGTGGGGCCAGAGGTGAGAAGTAGGTGGAGCAATGAAATGTGGGTTTGACCTTTGCACAGTAGGCTACATTCCAGCCATGAGATAGCCAGAGGTTTTATTTTGGTTAAGACAATGAGAAAATACAGAAGTATTTTGAGGCGGAAGTAGAGAAATGTTAAATAGAAAAAATGGTGAGATGGATTTTAAATTAGAGTTAAAGTTTTAAAAAATCTGGAATTATGTGATAATTTGGAAATCTGTAAGGGGGGGGAATGAGGAAGTCACTGTAAGAAGTAATGATGGGAATTTAATTAACTGGCCTAGGAAGAGGGTCAGCTTCATGCTATGATTTGGAAAATATGTGGTTAAATGTGAAATGATTTTTGTTACCTCTGTGAGAGGGGGGGTTTGTATTTGCTGCTCCCCTCGGTGGGAGAGGGGGGAGTCTGGAGTGTTTAACCATGTATTGTATTGTATTGTTTTTAATTGGCTTTTTAACTGGAAAATCCTATAAATTCTTAATAATAAAAAAGAGATAGCCAGAGGTTTCTATGCACATCCTTCATCCAGGCAAGGAAGAGGCATGATCCCAGTTCTAGGACATCTTGAAGCCAGCATTGGAGCAAGCCAATCGGGTGCCTGGGTTGGCGTGCGTGCCCTGCGCTCAGGGGCGGGGCCAGCCGCCCACAGGGTGGGGCGAGCCGGGACAGAATGCTCCACAGGGCCTCGGAGGAGTCTGCCTGCCTCCCACCCAACGGCTACCTCTTGCTATCTGTCTCCGATAATCGCTTGATGTCCTTTCAAAACCAATTACTAGATTAATTGACTCAGGGAAAAGATGTGGCTGAGGGCTGGAGCTGCCCAGATTTATTTTCTAATAGGCCGCAGCGGACATGGCTTGTGCCAGGGGAGATTTACCATCCCCCTAATTCAGCGACAGTTCAAATCTATGATTAATAAGGTTTTTCTACCAGGCTCATAATTTACCTCCACTATTTTTTTTTAATCAGCAGAACCAGCATCCGGCCCCTCATCATCCTCAATTACAAAAATATTAAAGCTGCAGGTGTGGTTGTGTGGTTGCTGCCCAGCTGGGGAATGTTTCCTTTAAATCACAGCCAAATTAGCATAACAATAAGTGGTATTTGCATCTGAACGGCAGCAGCTGAGAGTTGTTTGGAGATTGTAATGCATCAAAGCCCTGGTTTGGGGCTTATTCGTATGGCTGCCTCCAGGGACAGCAAGCCTCCATAGATGGATCCCCTCTGGAAGGTGCCTAAAGATCATCTTGCTTCTCTGAAGGAAGATCTGACCTTTGCTCTCCTACACTGACCTACTATACTGGGAACCGCTTCAACCTGGGAACCTGGACTCTCTGCAATAACACTCACCTGCTGTGATATCACTGCAGCTTCTGAGCTGTGTGTTTGGGAGCATTTGACATATCAACCTGAAAGGTCAAGCCCACCTTCCAGAATGAAATTAGAAGAAAACATAATCTCCGGGTCCTCTCTTTTTGCCTGCCAGTTTGGAAGTGATGGGTAAGTCTTCCATGTGCCACTTTTGGTCAGGTGAGTTTGTGGGATGTAAACACAGAGCGGCCAAACCCAACACTGCTAGAGAGGACATGAAGGTAACTCAGTCCTCCAGGCTTAACTTCCTGTTTACCTGGACTGAGTTACAGGAACCAGAAGTAGGTGTGGTCTTACCTGGCAACAAGATCCCAAAGAAGACTTCCCATTTTGCCTCATCGTTTGAACAAGCAGGATGCTCTCTCTCAGCTTGCAGCTGAGAGAAGCAGAGGTGAAGCCTGTTCCCCTATGGAAGCAGCTTCACCACATGTAAATAGATTTATCTAAGCTTATCTGCCTCTTTGAGCCTGTACTGCATCTCATAGACGATGACTGTAAGTAAACTTTTATATCTTATAATCAGTACTGTATTGTGTCTTTGCTTTTAAGAGGGAACAAGGGGAATATACCGGGAATATATATTTCTTATAGAGGCTTTAGCAAGCCTATGCAACTGTTTTCTGCTGTGTTTTAGAAGGCAATGTAACTCTGCTACGTTTGGAGCTTGCTCACACAAGCTGGGATGAAATATATAAAATAACATATACTCATCCCCACTCCTAAACATTCCCACAGAGTTCAGTCCTCAAGCAAAATTGCTCAGAGTCACAGCTCCCATCAACCTCAGCCAGCATGGTCAATCATAAGGGATGGTGCGAGTAAGGAGTCCAGGAACATCTGGAGGGCATCGGGTTGGGGAAGACTGGTCTACAATGACTGGCAGCCCCTCTCCAGTCTTCCCCAACTTTGGAGATCCCAGCGATCAAAGCTGGGACTTTCTGCTTGCAGAGCAGATCATCTACCACTGAACTCGGGCCTTTCCAGAGAAGCCCTGGCCATACCAAAAGCACTGTGGAGGAGACACATGCTTTGCTTCCAATCAGGAGCAAGTAGAGATAAAGGGCCAGAAATTTCAGGATGCCTGATGTTGTGCCCCATACTTGGCAAGCTTCACAAACAGTTTTGCTAGAAAAACACATAAGTAGAAGTCGGGAATATCTTGGTTGACATCTTGGTATCTGAAGAAGTGTGCGTGCACTCGAAAGCTCATACCAAGAACAAACTTAGTTGGTCTCTAAGGTGCTACTGGAAGGAATTTTTTAATTTATTTTGTTTTGGTTGACATTGTATATAATTCTAGTGCATGGGGCTTCTTGATGTCACTAGACTACAACTCCCATCATCCCTGACAATTGGATTATGCTGGCTGGGTCTGATGAGGGATGTAATACAGTATCTGGAAGTCCACAGGTTCTAGACCACTGTTCTAGTGACTGGTCTACTCTGGTTAAGAACTGGGACCTCACTGGGACTGGCAGAGGCAGTCTTTGCAAACACAACAGTATTTTATTGCCTCATCACACATTTGGAATGAAGTCCACCTATAAGCCCCTGGTACAAGGGGAACTAGAGGAGTTCGAGAGAGCCCCAAGGCACTAATATGAACTACAGCACTTCCTGCTGACATACGAAATTAACAACCACGAAAATGTCATTTGAAAGACCCATAGTTAATTTAAAAACCATTCCCCATGGAGCTTAGAACTAAACTTCTCTTACTTAGGGCTGATTTATAAGTTTAGTAAGGCACATGGCAACACATGCACAGAAAGCCCTCCTGGATGTAATCCAACAGAGAGACATACAAGGTACAACACGTTTTGCTAGCCTGCTAACTTTCTACATGCTGGCCCGCCTTTTGGTGACATGCCATTAACATGACCCTTCCCTAACTGCTTGAAGTGTGAAGATTCAGAAGATTCTAACCCTGGGAGTCTGCTGAAAGTGTGACTTGGTTCAAAGACTGCAGCATATTTATTCATTTACTGAGAGATTTCTATTCTGCCTTGCACAGATTACAAAAAAGAGGCTAATATAGAACATAATAAGCAAGAATATTAAATATTCTCATAAATTAAGTAATTAATAGCATCATAAAAATGACTCAAAGCATCAGCCTCTAAAAGCCAGAAGAAGAAGAAGAGGAAGAAGAAGAAGAAGACATGACTTTATATTCACAAGAATATAAAGCTGGGGAGAGATACATTTCAGGTCCACAGATGTGGTGCCATCACACAAAAGGCTCTTCCTCAGACCTCTACTCTATGCACCTCAGGACCCACTTCAGGAGACCCTACTCTGCAAATATTTCAGTATGTTATTTTGGGCCCAGATTTCATTCCTGGGCTTCAAGCCCACATGGAATTCAATGGGAATTCTGAGTAGGCATGTATAGACATGCACTATAGATCTCCCTTAGCATTTAACTGCTTGGCCCTCGACTGTCCAGGTTGCAATATGACACCAGAGCAGAAAAGCCTGCTTCTTGGCCCTTCTGATTATTTGGTGAGATCCTGCATTTGGGGAGTTGGTAGTATATAAGGCGGAACCTTTTTCAGACCCCCCCCCCTTGGATGAAACCCTGGCAGATTTATGACACCATTTGTCTTCTGGTGACTAGTGAAAACATTTCTGTTTATCAAAACCTGGGGGGGGGGAGACACCCAACCCCAAAATCCATCCTGCCTGCTGCTGCTTTCTCAGTACATTTTATTCCTTTGTCTTTTGTGGGTTTAATGGTTTTATGCTTTTTATGGTTATTTTACCTCCTTTGTACGCGGCCTTGAGCAATTTCAGTGGGAAAGGCAGGAGATAAATGCTGTAAATAAATAGATGTACAATAAAATATGGAAATGAATAAATAGATAGATATGAGTTTCTCGCTGACTGGTGTATGGGCTGGATTTGTCTGCTGTTTCTTACTTCTATTCCACACACACATGCGTATCCAAAGCCTTTTTATTCTCTGCCTTTTGCGTAGAATAGATCAAGTGTAGGGCAACTCAGGCCTGGGGGCCTAGTCTGACTTTCTAGGCTTTTCATACAATAATAGAATTGTAGGGTTGGAAGGGGCCACAAGGGTCATCTAGTCCACCCCCCCCTGCATTGCAAAAATCCACATTTTGCCCAATGTGAGACCTGAACCCACAATCCTGAGATTAAGCCAGTGTGGTGTAGTGGTTAAGAGCGGTAGACTCGTAATCTGGGGAACCGGGTTCGTGTCTCCGCTCCTCCACATGCAGCTGCTGGGTGACATTGGGCCAGTCACACTTCTCTGAAGTCTCTCAGCCCCATTCACCTCACAGAGTGTTTGTTGTGGGGGAGGAAGGGAAAGGAGAATGTTAGCCGCTTTGAGACTCCTTCGGGTAGTGATAAAGCGGGATATCAAATCCAAACTCTTCTTCTTCTTCTCTACCGACTGAGCTATCCCAGCTGATGATCCCCAAGATCAGGGGGCAGGAGACCTGTGGCCCTCCACATGTTGTTGGGACTCAAATTCCCATCAGCCCCAGCCAGCATGGTCAGTGATCAGGGATGATGGGAGCACATCTACAGGGCCACAGGTTCCCCATCCCTCCTCTAGATGACTCCAGGAATCAGCGTCCCTGATACTTCAAGGAAGGGTGTGCCTAAATGGACAGCTCAGTTGGTTAGAGCATGCTGCTGATAACCCCAAGGTTGCAGGTTGCAGGTTTCATCCCCATGTGGGAGAGATGCATATTTCTGCACTGCATTGCAGGGAATTGGACTAGATGATCCTCAAGGCCCCTTTCAGTTCTTTGATGGGGTAGTTCATGTCACCCTAAAGAACCTACACCCACTTTTTCTTTTAAGAGACAGAACACCTTGATGAAGAATTGGCTATAACAGCAGTGCATCTGTTTCTCACATGACATATGGGAGTGCTTTTGGAAAACGTTGCATCAGGACTGTCCGCTGGTGTATATATTTCAAGAAGAATGCATCTGATGGAGTCGAATGTGCTACAGAGCTCTGCTTTACTTCAACAGACTGAAATGGCACATATTTCAGGGGGAAATCACAAACAGGACTTGGGAAAAACAAGACATACATGAACGAATAACTCCAGTGTAACATTTTCGTCTATGTACACCTCTGTGGGAATAATTATAAAAGTTCTTCCTTGTGGGCAAAGAAAGGCAGCATTTTGTTACTTGTACACAATGCTTAATCAAAACAAAATCGAAAATTCTTTCTAGTAGCACCTTAGAGACCAACTGAGTTTGTTCCTGGTATGAGCTTTCGTGTGCATGCACACTTCTTCAGTGTGCATGCACACGAAAGCTCATACCAGGAACAAACTCAGTTGGTCTCTAAGGTGCTACTAGAAAGAATTTTCGATTTTGTTTTGACTATGGCAGACCAACACGGCTACCCACCTGTAACTGCAACAATGCTTAATGTGCACTAAGAATGTAATTCTGAGCACACTTATATTGTGTTGTGTGAAACTGTAGCTATGATTCAGCTTCCAGCCAACTTTGGAACTGCAACGCCTAAAGGGTTCCTGTGTGAAATTCAAACAACTTCAGAAGTAAGATCCATTAAAATCAATGCAACTTACTTCCTGGAAACAAGCACCTGTGGTCACTGAAGAAGATGTATTCGTGCTTTTTCAAAGATTTCTAAGGAGGGTGATCAGATCAAAGGAGAAGAGATTGCTTCATACCCTCCAACTGTCCTGACTTTCCAGGATCAGTTCCAGAATTACAGAAGCCGTCCCAGCTTCTGATTTGATCCTGGAATGTCCTGGTTTTCCTCTCCATGGCTGCCAACATTAGGCAGCTTGCCTCACTGCAAAATACCACAGACTCTGGGAAAGGTTTACATGGGTGAACAATTCACACTGCCCAGGCTTCTGTCCCAGAGAGAGGTGTTAACCTGTGCCCCTCTGGATGTTGCTGGACTACAATTGCCATCATACCCTTGATCATTTGGCCATGCTAACTAGACTGATGCCTGTTGGAGTCCAACAACATCTAGAGCAGGGATTGGCAACGTGCGGCCCATGGGCCGGATGCGTCCCACGAAGACCGTTTTACTGGCCCACAAGCCGCCCCCGAACCGAGCCGCCCGCTCGGCGAGTCCCCCACGCGCTGTGCTAAAGCGGCGCCGGAAATCGCATCTGCGCATACGCAGATACCAGAAATCACACCTGCGCATGTCCAGACGCCGAAAATAGCTTCTGCGCAGGTGCGATTTTCGGCGTCTGGGCATGCGCAGAAGTGATTTCTGGCACCGTGGACATGCCCATGCGCGATTTCCAGCGTTGTGCTGTGCCAGTCCGGCCCACGGACAATCTCAGTGGGAGTGACCCGGTCCATGGCCGGTAAACCTTGCCAACCCCTGATCTAGAGGCTATAGCCTCCTCATCAGGTACACCATCTAGTGGGGCCAGGGGACCGAGGGCCCCCAGGATTTTCAAGGAGGGGCCTGAGGCCCCTCAATATTTTGCGGTGACTGTGCAGGCGCCGTGTGATGTGGTCATGCCACTTGCAGAAGTCACACAGTGAGTGCATGACACATCAGCATGGCATGCAGCATGCGCAAGTGATGTTGGCACGGTGCATAACGCTGGCCCCCTCAATTGCAGGGGCAAGCCAGCACACTTGCTCCCCACCCCTACTGTATAATTTCCCCAAATGGATAATGTTTATTTGGTGTGATGCTGAATCGGAAGGGGGAAGGGTGTGCTAAGCTAGAACTGAGAGTCTGCCATGGGCATTGCAGTGACTAGCAGTGTTTCTCAAACTTGGGTTGTTGGAGTGCAACTCCCATGATCCTTAGCTTGCAGAACCAGTGGTCAGGGATGAAGGGATTTGTAGTCCAACAACAACCGGGGACCCAAATTTGAGAAACACTGACAGGGTATCGCTGGCACCCAGCCGTGGTTGGGGAAAAGTGCACAGTGGTGGGAAAGATATTACGGTAGGGCTGGCATACGTCCGGATTTCAAAGGCGGAATTGATGTCCGGGGGAAATTCCCAACAATTTGGGGGGGTCTTCCAAAAAAGCTTTCAGGGTGTCTTGGTTTTTTACTTTTTGAAATATAGCAATATAGTGCCTTAAGTGTGATAGTTACCAATGCATAGCTGTCAAGTTTCAGATTTGAAAATAAGGGATCAGCAGTCTCACCTATCCTGGGGACAGTCACATGTCAGTGGTGGGCGGAGCCAGAAGCTAAAGTGGGCGGAGCAGCAATGTAAACTCCAAGCGGGCTCGGAGTGGAACAAAGAGGAGGGCAGCCATGTGCTCTGCGCGATGGAGCCCCATCGTCTTCTTGTCTGATCCCATCAAAACAGGACAGGAAGCAGCAGCTGCTCAAAGGCAGCCAGGCTCCGCCCACCAGCTAACCCTATTGGCCGGCTGAGGGGCTCGGCGGCAACGGATAGGGGCTGATGCAGGGGGAGGAATACACCCCCCCTGTAAGCACGGGAAACGGCTCCCACTTGCTTTGAGGGCTGAGGCTTTTCTCTCTAAGTAGGCGAGGTTTTCCCACCCAGTCCCTGGCCAGCAGGAGAGGAGCTGCTTCCATTAAAAACGGGAAATTTAAGGGAAATAAAAAATAAGGGAGAGCAGTGGGAAACTGCTTGAAATAAGGGACAATCCCGGGGAAAACGGGATACTTGACAGCACTGTACCAATGCAGTACCTTTTGCCCCAGAGCTGATGAGGCTGGCATCTCACGCTAAATGACTTGCTGTATTTACGCTCGGTGGGAGGCGAAATGTGATGGCACCCTTCGCTGGGCAGAAGCAAGTGCTCCCGCTGCCTCTTCGGCAACTTAGCCGGAGCCCCCTGCCATCTTTGATTCAATTACAGTCTTTACACATGCTTTGTTCTGAACCATAAAGGCAACCCCCTGAGCCTCTGAAGGCAGGAAGATTGCACCGCAGGCTGCTGCGATTAAAACTGCAGGAGAAGCCATTGCGTCTCCTAGCCAAAAGAGAGAGCTCAGCTTGGTTGCTTGGAAATAGATCCCGGTCGGAGGTCGGTGGCCCCCAGGGGTGTGTGCATATTTGGAAAGAAACAGAAATGCCAACCAATGCATACAAACAGGTGCCCCCCACTAGGGGGAGCAAGAGCATAACAGGTTGAGTGTGCCCAAGAGGCTGGTCATGAAATCTAAAAGGAGAAGTTGCCCTCTCTCCTCTCTAAGGCTACAGGGGAGCAAGAACGTTACATTGCCTGGCTCATTGTTGCAGCAACTGCTGTCAAACAGACTTCTGCTTTCCTAATTTTACAGATAAGGTTGGGTTGGGAGCGGATGGTTCGCCAAAGCCTTCAAGGAGGCTGAGCTGGCGTTTGAACCCGAGAGCCAAGGTTCTGCTGCCCACCAAACAATCCTTCCTTTGTACTGCTTATACATGTCTCAGCCTTGGTACACGGACAGCCACAAACATAAATAGGGAGCCACAGTGGGATTCAGCTGTTAGAGTGGGTTCAGATCCCCGCACAGCCACAAAGCAGAATGACTTTGGACTGCTCATTCAGTCTGGCCTACCTCATAGGGTTATTGCGAGGGGGGAATGGGAGCGGGGGGGAACCTTGTTGCTGCCCTGAACTCTTTGGAAGAAGTAATGGTAAGGGGACCCCTGACCAATAGGTCCAGTCGCGGACAACTCTGGGGTTGCGGCGCTCATCTCGCTTTATTGGCCAAGGGAGCTGGCGTACAGCTTCCAGGTCATGTGGCCAGCATGACTAAGCCACTTGTGGCGAACCAGAGAAGCGCACAGAAACGCCGTTTACCTTCCCGCCTGAGCGGTACCTATTTATCTACTTGCACTTTGATGTGCTTTCAAACTACTAGGTTGGCAGGAGCAGGGACCGAGCAAGGGGAGCTCACCCTGCCGCGGGGATTCGAACCGCCAACCTTCTGATCAGCAAGCCCTAGGCTCTGTGGTTTAACCCACAGTGCCACCCGCGTCCCATCTTTGGAAGAAGAGAGGGACATAAATGAAACAGATAACATGCCATACAAGTGGTGGGGCGGTGGGCTGCTTTTGCCATCCATCCCCCCACAAAAAAGCCCCACACACAGGAAGTAAGTGTGATGTGTGAGCTGAACAGTATGTATGCATGAGTGTGTGCATATTTATTTTTCTAGAAAAAGAGGTGCCAGAACTCACAATGAATGCCTCCCCTGTTCTCTTGTAATGGCAGTTGTGCACACCTGAGGGGTGCCGGAACTCAGTTCCGATCTCCACCCACAGAGAATGATTTAATAGTTAGGAGATGGCACTACCAAAATAAAAATTAAATGGTGATCTGTTTAAATCTGTATTCTGCCTTGCATGGAAATGTCTGTTGAGACCTGTTGAGATCCTTTGGTAGAAGTGGTTTGCTCATTAGGCTTGTTTGCTACCGTACTGGAACCTTCTCTGTGCTTGAATATGAATCAAGTAACTCTCTTCCTCCATTAGATGCTGGAGAGGAAGCACCAGCATGATCTCAAGCCTTCCTTTCTAGGATGCCAACCTGGGAGTGGGTTGAACTGGTGGGTTGACCTCCTGCTGACACACAGCCCTGTGCCAGGACTCTCCAAAGTCCCGACTGGCCCACACTGTCCCCCTGCTCAATCTTTGCCTGTCCCACCCCCTTGGCTGCTGCAAAATCTGAGTCACCACCAGCCGGCTGTTGTCATGCCAACCTGAACTCCGACCCTCTTAATGGCTATTTCAGATGGTTATTTATGACAGCGATTAGGCGCTGTCTGGATTTACAGCTGCCTCCCCACACCCTGGTCTCTCAAGGCAGATGGTGGCTGTGTGGACCTGCAAGCAGCAGGGAGACACCGGACCCTCTGAGAGCGCCGGCCAGCCCCCCAGGTTTCTTCTGCGTTTTCCCCACACACAAGGAATCGACAGCTGCAATGACTGCCAGAACAGGTGGGGAAAGATGGAACTGCCATATCTCAATTCCCCACCCCATTGCCATTTATTAAGTCAGGAATTTCAGGGCTTCCCAAGATCTCCCCTGCAACCCCCCCCCCCTCCATGCCCTCCAACATGCCACAGAGGACAGTTGAGACACATGTCTTTCGGGGCTGCGCTCTTGTGGGAGCCAAAAACGGGACATCCCAGGATCCAGTCAGAAGCAGGGATTGCTTCTGTAATTCCAGGACCCTAATCTTTTGACAGATTGCCCTAACCTTTTGTCAGACCTGTGGACCTCCAATTATATATATATATTGTGGGAATGTTTAGGAGTGTGGATGAGTATATATTATTTTATATATATCATCCCAGCTTGTGTGAGCAAGCTCCAAACTTAGCAGAGTCACATTCCCTTTTAAAACACAGCAGAAAACGGTTGCATAGGCTTGCTAAAGGCTCTATAAGAAATATATATTACTGGTATAGTCCCCTTATTCCCTCTTAAAAGCAAAGACACAACAAAGTACTGATTATTAGATATAATAGAGTTTACTTACATTCATCCATGAGTACAGGCTCAAAGAGGCAGTTAAGTTTAGATAAATCTATTTACATGCGGTGAAGCTGCTTCCATAGGGGAACAGGCTTCACCTCTGCTTCTCTCAGCTGCAGGCTGAGAGAGAGCATCCTGCTTGTTCAAAAGACGAGGCAAAATGGGAAAAGTCGTCTTTGGGTTCTTGTTCCCAGGTAAGACCACACCTACTTCTGGTTCCTGTAACTCAGTCCAGGTAAACAGGAAGTTAAGCCTGGAGGACTGAGTTACCTTCATGTCCACTCTAGCAGTGTTGGGTTTGGCTGCTCTGTGTTTACATCCCACATATTTTAACTCCAGTTCCTATCAGCCTCAACCAGCATGACCAGCGGTCAAGGGATGGTGTGAGTTGTTGAAGTCCAGCAACAGCCGGAAGGCCCACAGCTCAGGTTCCCCAGACCTGCCCTGTTGTGTTGTAACCGAAGGATACTGGCAGAAACATGAGTGGTGAGAGTTCTGGGATGGACTGGAAGAGGGAGCAGGGATGCGGGAGTTTGATTCAGTTTGCATTTGAAGGCGAATCTAGAAAACCTGCCCTTTCCGAAATGGTATGGGAACTGAAGCATGATCATCCTAAAAACAAAAATAAAAACAGGAAGAAGGGTGCTTGGTAGCTAGGCCTTAAGCCATAGGGCAGAGATGGCGAAGCTGCAGCTCTCCCAGATGTTTTTGGACTCCAGCTCCCACCAGCCGTAGTCAGCATGGCCAATGGTCAGGGATGATGGGAAATGGATTCCAACAAAGATATGAAAGGCCACAGCTTCCCCCATCCCTGCTGTAGGGGCCAAAGTAACTCTGGACCAAGCATTAGCAACTGTAATCTGATTAACTCTGGCTTGAGACTCAGCTTTGTTCTCAAAACAGCTGCATAACCACGATTCCTTAAAATGTACACACACCGAGACTGGGAAAAGAAGGATGTGGAGTTTAAAAGCAAAATGCCTGCCCATTTTAATGGACGGATCTGGGGTCACAGAATAGCATCATAGAATTGTAGTGTTAAAAGGGACCATGAGGATAATCTAGTCCAGGGGTCCCCAAACCGCGGGCCGGATAAGGCCCAAGGGACTTGTTTATCCGGCCAGCGGCAACCACTACCGCCCGCTCTTACCGGCACTGCGCTGCGCTGCTGCCCACTTCCAGGTCAGAGGAGCACCGGAAATAGCATGTGCAGGTGTTATTTCCAATGCACATCCGGGTCGGAGGAGGCCCGTGCACATGCGCACAAGCTATTTCCGGTGTTCCTCCAACCCGGAAGTGCGCTGGAAATAGCGTGTGCGCACGTGTATGGGCGCGCGCGCTACCCTGCTCTCCGGCCCGCTGCACAATCGGCGCTGAAGACATCGGCCCGAGGCGCGGTAAGTTTGCTGACCCCTGATCTGGTCCAACCCCCTGCAGTGCAGGAATCTCAGCTAAAGCACCCATGGCAGGTGGCCATCTTTAAGCATATCATCATTAGAAACACCTGCGGCTTACGTGATATATTTAGGCAATTGAGTTGCAATTATCAGCAGCTACACTACTAATGAACACTGGTCTGTGGCATGAATCTTACTTACACATTTTTGTGAAAAATATTGGGTACGTACCTTTCTTTATACTGTTTGTTTTGTATACCTTATTTTTCGCTCCATAAGACACACCTGAACATAAGACGCACCTAGTTTTTAGAGGAGGAAAGGGGGAAAGCCCTGGTTTTTTGAGGATCAGCTCAGATTTGTGCAGCTTTTTTGCAAAGGGGGGAAAGCAAAGCTTTTGCAAAGAGGGAAAAGCAAGAGGAAAAGCCCCATTTTTATGGGGTTCAACTCACATTTCTGCAGATTCTTAAGGAGCCCTTTCTACAGTTTGCAGAAAGATAATCTAATCAGCCAGTTACATGTGGCTGGGGAAACAAGCAGCCTCCCTTTGCAGGCACATTCAACAATGGAGGCCTGGGCAAGGGGGTGGGGCCCAGAGGGAGCCAGGGAGTCTTATCTCTCTCCCAATCTCTTGCTGATCAGCTGCTGAGCGGGGTCCTTTCAACACCTCCTTCTCTCTCTTTCTTTTAAAAAAAGCAGGATCTGCTTTTGGCCCCTGGGCAATTCAGCTCCAAGGACCACCATTCGCTCCATAAGATGCACAGACATTTCCCCTTACTTTTTGGGAGGAAAAAAAGTGTGTCTTATGGAGCGAAAAATACGGTATTTTGTTTTAATATACAATGTGTATGCCGGTAGCTCAATTCTGTTATCATTCATTGATTGTATGCTTTGTATTGTATTTTCAGCTGATGAAGACTATCATGAAACAGTAGTATCATTCCGGGAACACTGTTCTTGAGACTTTTGGGACGTCTTCCGTTGGAACTTTTGAAAAACATTTGAGAAAACCCTACTTTTTAGACTTCTGAGACGTCTTTTGTTGAAACCTTTGAATGACCATTGTGAGACTGACCTTTGATGCCTTGACGTTGACATGGCTTGACGTTCTGCGCCACTAGTCTGTTACATTGTATATATGAACTCCAATAGATTTATTTCTACCTTTTGAATGGTGGTGTTGTCGTTCAGTTGGATCCAATTCTTCGTGACCCCATGGACCATGGCATGCCTGTCTTTCACTGCCTCCCGCATTTTGGTCAGACTCATGTTGGTAATAATAATAATAATAATAATAATAATAATAATAATAATAATAATAATAATAATAATAATTTATTTGTACCCTGCCCATCTGGCTGGGTCTCTCTGGCCACTCTGGGCGGCTTCCAACAAATATTACATTAGAATATCACAGATTAAATGTCATTTCTAAATGTCAGGTAGTTGTTTATCTCTTTGACCTCTGATGGGAGGGTGTTCCACAGGGCGGGTGCCACTACCGAGAAGGCCCTCTGCCTGGTTCCCTGTAGCTTTGCTTCTCGCAGTGAGGGAACCGCCAGAAGGCCCTCGGCGCTGGATCTCAGTGTCCGGGCTGAACGATGTGGGTGGAGACGCTCCTTCAGGTATACAGGACCGAGGCCGTTTAGGGCTTTAAAGGTCAGCATCAACAATTTGAATTGTGCTCAGAAACGTACTGGGAGCCAATGTAGATCTCTCAGGACTGGTGTTATGTGGTCCCGGCGGCCACTCACAGTCTAGCTGCCGCATTCTGGATTAATTGCAGTTTCCGGGTCACCTTTAAAGGTAGCCCCAAGTAGAGCACATTGCAGTAGTCCAAGCGGGAGATAACCAGAGCATGCACCACTGACCACTGGCCATGCTGGCTGGGGAAGATGGGAGTTGTAGTCTAATTACAGATTCCCCAACCCTGCCTTAAACAAAGGAACTTGCCTTCCTTTAAGCTCAGCAGCTAATTTACCCAACTTTACTTGAATGGAATGAGCAATTAAAAATCAGACTCCCAAGGTCATACGAAGGAATAAGGGGCGGGAGGAGTAAATTCTGAGAAGGGACAGCAGCTCTAACCATTGAGCCCCATACTCCTCTCCAAACGAGGTCTTTCTGCCTCTGAGAGAAGAGATGCTGTTTATCAGCTGAGGCTAATTCAAACTGATTTTTACTATGATCCTCATAACTCAAAGAAGAGCAGGCCCCGGGAGCTGAACACATCATAACGATCAGACGCCATTCTGAGGCGAGATGGATCGCTGAGGGCATTTCTGTGCGGCTGGGTGCTCCGCTCCCCCCCCCTCCCTGTAATCACAGCTCCACTTCAGTTTTGCTCTGGGAAGCAGACATGGGCAAAATCTGTAATCATCCAAGAAGAAGGGACACTGTGCCCTCTAATCGGTACATGATGAAGCCTCTCAGAGTGAGAGGTTTGTGGCAGGTGATAAAATCTGCCTGGGGGAGGATGGATGGATAGATGGATAGGTAAATACGGGGGCGCACTGGGAAAGGTAGGTAGGCAACCAGCTAAAGAAGAAGCACGGGGAAAGGGTAGTTTCACAAGTGACGCTAAGAGCATCTTTTCGTCCAACTCTCTCTCTTTTTAAGACACGTGAATATTATCGATGTGGCATAAAAACTCACACATGCACACAAATCACCATTCTCTAATGGTCTCCAGGAATGCGGCCGTTTCATTTGAATAGTCTGATGGGTGCTCATTATCTTGTTTAGGTGGACACACTGTTTGCCTGGGAGATTTTTTTCCAGATGATTAAAAATGATTTTGTTCTTAGCACAGGACTTGTTGCTGGGACCGATCCGTCATCAGTGGTGTGACTTCTCAAGCCGGATGGAAAATGCTTACTTCTTCTACCTTTGTGTGTTTGGTTGGTTTGCTTATGTGTGGTGTTGTTGTTGCTGTTTAATCGGGAGACGTGTCTAGAAATGCTGGAAAGAGGGAGCTGGCAACAACAAGAAAAAAAGGTGAGTAGATTAGTGGGAGCAAGACGGGCTTGACATTTTAGGGAGACCAAGCTGCGTTGGGAACAGGCTCTCGCTGCATGTTTCCTCTCAAGCGTTCATACTGTGGTAGAACAATTCGGTTCTGCAAGTGTCATGCAGAAACTGGCTGGAAGCATAGTGATGATTGGCTAGCACCTGGGATGTCAGCAGGAAAATTTCCTTGCAATCTCCAGAGCAGTTTTGGTTTCCTTTTTTTCAAACATGAAAAAGGTGACAAGCGGGTGGCCAAACATACATACAGCACTTAAAAACAACATCAAAACAGCTCACTTGAAAGACATATTTCAAGGCGCACAGTACAATGAGGTAAGGCAGGAGAGAGGGGAGCTCTCTCATGTCTCGCTTGGTGCACAAAATAGATACACCCATCTAGCTTCATCAGTGAAAAGGGCATAATAATGTGTGTTTAAAGCATGTCCACCCCCCTAGACTGACCCAGCAAGTTCCAAGTCTTCCCTCTCCTGCTAAGTCCCTTCTCTTTAAAATGGATGGTTTTCAAAGAGGATTAGAGCAGTGTTTTTCAACCTTTTTTGGGCAAAGGCACACTTGTTTCATGAAAAAAATCACGAGGCACACCACCATTAGAAAATGTTAAAAAATGTTAAAAAATTTAACTCTGTGCCTATATTGACTATATATAAAGTAATTTTTCAATTTTTCCCACGGCACACCAGGCAACATCTCGCGGCACACTAGTGTGCCACGGAACAGTGGTTGAAAAACACTGGATTAGAGGAACGCATGGAGGATAAAGCTATCAGTGGTTATTAGCCCCAATGGCTATGTTCTGCCTGCATCGTCAGAAGCAGTATGCCTCTTAATACCAGTTGCCAGAAACCACAAGGAAGGAAAAGGCCATTGCTCTCAGATGCTGGTTGTGGGCTTCCCATAGGCATCTGGTTGGACACTGGGAGAACAGGATACTGGAGTAGATGGGCAAGTGGCTTGATCCAGCAGAGGTCTTCTTATGAGCTCTCCTGTTTGCTTCCTATTTACTTACTCAGCGTGTGAGCCTGCAGCCTTGCAGGATATATTCGGGAGAAGAAAAGGCTAAGGAGTAAACCCTACGCAAATCAGGAATGGAGTCTCTTGGGCGGTGCTTGTACACCTCTTTGCAGCAACTCCTGCAGACATGTTAGCGCCAAATTCATTGCTCTGCTCTCCCTTGGACCACATCTGGGAGGCCAAGGGGTGTGTGTCTCGTCATCTGGGCAGCCCAGGAATTCCATGCACACTGTCCAGGCTTGCGCCCCAGGGTGGTCACTTCGGTGCTACTAATGCAGTAGTTTGTTTGTCTTTTCCCGCAGAGGTGGGTGCCGTTGCCATTTTAAGACAAAGAAGGAGCCGTTCATGGTGAGTTCCGGCATGTCTTTTTCCATAAAAATAGCACCGAGGGAGGCTATTGGGGTGGTCTGCATGCTGATTAAACCACACAGTGCGTGGGTAAGTGGGGGGGGGAAGTCATTTGTCCCGTCTCAATGTCACAGAAGGAGCACAGCAGCCAACAGCACACTACCCGGGCCACCACCTGCCATGCCCACCCCTTGCTCGCTCTCTCTCACACACACACAAAACACACACACACATTTCACCTGATCGCAAACCAATTATCCCAGGAAACTTGACCCCGCAAGGGATGAAATACTTTAAGCTGCATCCTAGGTTTTCCCCCTCAGCAATAAAGATGAGTTAACGGCTTTTCTTGGCCCAAAGAGCAGGTGTATAAATTACAACCGCCGAAACCTTGGGTTAAGCAAAGACAACTTGATATGGAGCCTGGCTCCCAGCTTCTCCCTGGGGAGTTGAGACTAGCAGGCCACTACGAGGAGGAAGGGGAAGGGGAGGGGGGTGTTGAAAAGTTAATGGGAGGTGTGCTTGGAGAAAGAATGAATGTTTATTAGAAATATATGTCCTTGCGGGGGGTGGGCATGTGCGCACAGCGTGCCTGCCTGCTTGCATTTAGGGAGGATTTACTGTCCCTACGTGCCAAGGGAGCGTATTTGAATAAGAATTCCTCTGCAGATTTGGAAAGGTGAACAGCAAGGGGTACTTTCGCAGAGGTCTCACGGGGGTTTAAAAGCCCAGCTTCTGCTGATTCTGGGAGGCCTGAGTTCAAATCCCCCCACCCCGATGCATTGCTACCGGCTCATTACATCAGTTTGAACCATTTCTTGGTATCAAATTCCCCATCTGTAGAACCTACAGTCTACATCACTGGTCCCATCACCTCCTGGCAAATAGGAGGGGAAGAAATGGAGGCAGTGAGAGATTTCACTTTCTTGGGTTCCATGATCACTGCAGATGGTGACAGCAGTCACGAAATTAGAAGACGCCTCCTTCTTGGGAGAAAAGCAATGACAAACCTAGACAGCATCTTAAAAAGCAAAGACATCACCTTGCCGACAAAGGTCCGTATAGTTAAAGCTATGGTTTTCCCAGTAGTAATGTACGGAAGTGAGAGCCGGACCATAAAGAAGGCCGATCGCCGAAGAATTGATGCTTTTGAATTATGGTGCTGGAGGAGACTCTTGAGAGTCCCATGGACTGCAAGAAGATCAAACCTATCCATTCTGAAGGAAATCAGCCCTGAGTGCTCACTAGAAGGACAGATCCTGAAGTTGAGGCTCAAGTACTTTGGCCACCTCATGAGAAGAGAAGACTCCCTGGAAAAGACCCTGATGTTGGGAAAGATGGAGGGCACAAGGAGAAGGGGACGACAGAGGATGAGATGGTTGGACAGTGTTCTCGAAGCTACTAACATGAGTCTGGCCAAACTGCGAGAGGCAGTGAAGGATAGGCGTGCCTGGCGTGCTCTGGTCCATGGGGTCACGAAGAGTCGGACACGACTGAACGACTGAACAACAACAGAACCTACCCGCTTAGGGTGGTGGCGATGGGGCAAGCACAATAAAGGCCGTGAAACCTTCCACCATATAAGAGTGCCATCGTACGCCCCTCAGTACAAAATTATGCATGTTTACGCTGGTGTGTACCCCACTGATTTCTCATTTATTTCAGTGGGGTTCTGTATTAAATGTTGCCTTTGGTCCTAGGCTTAGGAACACAGGAAAGTGCCTTATACTGAGTCAGAGCACTGGCCCATCTCACTCAGGTAACTACCAACCCATCAGCTTGACATCAATACCAGGGAAGGTCCTAGAACAGATCATTAAAGTTGGTCTGAAAAGGATCCTGTGATTGCTAACACCCAGCATGGGTTTCTCAAAAACAATCATGGTCTGAAAAGGATCCTGTGATTGCTAATACCCAGCATGGGTTTCTCAAAAACAATCAAGCTCATTTCTTTTTTCTATCAGAGTTACAAGCTTAGTGGATCAGGGGAATGCTATAGACGAGCCTCTTGGGCTTGCTGATTGGAAGGTCGGTGGTTTGAATCCCCGCAACAGGGTGAGCTTCTGTTGCTCTGTCCCAGCTCCTGCCAACCTAGCAATTCGAAAGCACGCCAGTGCAAGTAGATAAATGGGTACCGCTGCAGCAGGAAGGTAAACAACATTTCTGTGCACTCTGGCACTTGTCACGGTCCTCCATGCGCCAGTAGCAGTTTAATCATGCTGGCCATGTGACCCGGAAAAGGTGTCTATGGACAAACGCCGGCTCCCTTGGCCTGAAAGTGAGATGAGCGCCGCAACCCCATAGTCACCTTTGACTGGACTTAACCGTCCAGGGGTCCTTTACCTTTACCTTTTACCTATAGACATAGTGTACATTGATTTTGCCAAAGTCCCCCATAATATTATTGTGGAGAAGCTGGTAAAATGTGGGCTGGATGAGGTTACTGTTAGGTGGATACCAAACCCAAAGAGTGGTTAGTAATGGTTCCTTATCATCCTAGGTGACGAGTGGAGTGCCACAGGGTTCTGTCTCGGGCCCATCATTGTTCAGTATTTTTTTTTATAAATAACTTGGATGACGGAATTGAGGGAATGGTCATCAAATTTTCAGACGACGCCAAACTGCAAGGGGTAGCCAATGCCACAGAAGACATAATCGGGATTCAGGATAACATTAGCAGATTGGAGAACTGCGCCAAAACTAACAAAATGAATTTCAACAGGAACAAAGGTTCTACACTTAGGCAGGAATAACCAGATGCATAAATATAAGATGAAGAAGAAGAAGAAGAAGAAGAAGAAGAAGAAGAAGAAGAAGAAGAAGAAGAAGAAGAAGAAGAAGAAGAGGAGGAGGAGTTTGGATTTGATATCCTGCTTTTCACTACCCGAAGGAGTCTCAAAGCGGCTCACATTCTCCTTTCCCTTCCTCCCCCACAACAAACACTCTGTGAGGTGAGTGGGGCTGAGAGACTTTAGAGAAGTGTGACTAGCCCAAGGTCACCCAGCAGCTGCATGTGGAGGAGCAGGGAAGCGAACCCGGTTCACCAGATAACGAGTCTACCGCTCTTAACCACTACACCACACTGGCTCTGACTTGCAAGTAGTACAAGTGAAAAGGATCTAGGGGTCTTAGTGGACCACAAGCGAAACATGAGTCAATGGTGTGATGCACCAGCAAAAAAAAAGGGGGGGAGCTAATGGTATTCTAGGCTGCATCAGTAGTGTCCAGATCAAGGGAAGTAATAGTACCACTCTATTCTGCCTTGATCAGGCCTTACCTGGAGTACTGTGTCCAGTTCTTGGAAGGATATTGACAAGCTGGATCATGTGCAGAGGGCGGCGACCAAGATTATCCAGAATCTGGAAACCAAGCCTTATGAGGAACAGTTGAATGAACTTTTTCAGCAGGGGGCCATTCCACTGTGCCTCAGACCTTGTGGGCGGCCGGATTATGTTTTTTTTTTGGGGGGGGGGGTGAATGAATTCCTATGCCCTACAAATAACCCAGAGATGCATTTTAAATAACACATTCTACTCATGTAAAAACACGCTGATTCCCGGACCGTCCACGGGCCAGATTTAGAAGGCGATTGGGCCAGATCCGGCCCCCGGGGCCTTAGTTTGCCTACCCATGTTTTAGACTCTCCTTCATTTGAGGTTTTTAAGCAGAGGTTGGATGGCCATGGGTGCTTTAGTTGAGATTCCTGCATTGTGGGGGGTTGGACTAGATGGCCCTTGAAGTGCCTCCCAACTCTACAATTAAATGATTCTATGGTGCCTCTTCAGCCTGCTGACCTCATTTCCTGCTCCTTCTGTCGTGTTGGGACACAGAAGAGGAGACGCATTGTGTGTCTCTGCTGAGGTCGAGGACCAAATATGGCGCCTCGCAACTCCCAACTTAGGCAGAACCAGGAGCTCTTTACAAACAGGCATGTATTTCCTGTAATAAACTTAACTTCCTCATTTTCCATACTAAGAGTCTCAGTGTGATTGCTTCCAAAGGTAATCATGTTCCTCTGAGGTATTTTGGTGCACAGTTCAGGCTTCTGGTGATGCATAAAAACTCCATATGCTATCACTTATTGTTCCCTCAAGCGACTCTGTCCTTACCTGCTTCCCCCTTTGGTTCAGAACTGCCTCCCAGAACACCCATATGAGTCCATCTGTCTTACTAACTTCAGATCTCTCCTCAAAAAACCAAACTTTTCTGTGAAGCCTATGGCACCCACACCCATTACTCCCCATATTCTGCTGTACTGCATAACTGAAATGATGGCATATCTCCCCCTACCTCCACCCCCTTCCATTTCCTCTGGTGTACCCTTCAGTCTATCTCTAGTCTAGATGCAGGGTGCCTTTGCACAGCCACCCACCAATGTTGCTGAACTACAGCTCCCATCATCCCTGAACCATTGGCCATGTTTGCTGGGGCTGATAGGAATTGGAATTCGGCAACCGTCAACTCCTAAGCATTCCCACCCCTGCTCTCAATGGGAAGCTCTTCGGGGCGGGGACCTGCCCTCTCATTCTTTTTTAAAGACCACGTATACACAACGGGGTGAGCTCCCGTTGCTCGGTCCCTGCTCCTGCCAACCTAGCTGTTCAAAAGCACGTCAAAGTGCAAGTAGATAAATAGGTACCGCTCAGGCGGGAAGGTAAACGGCATTTCTGTGCGCTGCTCTGGTTCGCCAGAAGCGGCTTAGTCATGCTGGCCACATGACCCGGAAGCTGTACGTCAGCTCCCTCGGCCAGTAACGCGAGATGAGCGCCGCAACCCCAGAGTCTGACACGACTGGACCTAACGGTAAGGGGTCCCTTTACCTTTTTATATGCTACTGCAAAACAGCAACAATAAGACCGTTTTGCTCTGTTAATAAACAGACAGGTTAGCCCTTGTGGTAGAAACAGTGGAGCAAAGGCTACGGCCATTTTTACTTGTCCAGGTTTACAGATCATAGAGGGAAATTGGCTTTTAGCAGGTGGTGCTATAGAAGGTGTCGCTGCTGATCTCTGTTAAAATTTTATTGGTACCTTGTGGGTTTTAATGGTGGTTATATCATTGTATTGTTTTCTTTCCTTCAATTTCTGTTGTCAGGCGCCCTGTGCTCCAGTTAGAGGACGGGCAAGATATAAAAACCATGACTGAAGGAATGTAGATGAACGGCATCCGAAAGCACTTCAAAGATTTTTGCTGGGACCAGTCGCCCTGTGCTTATGAGAGGAAAGCAGTTTTCTTGTTCTGCAGGATGAATGTTAAGCTGAAACCTTTGAAATTTTCCAAAGTTTCTGATTTGATCCTGGAATGTCCCGCTTTTCCTTTGGACATCCCTGTTTTCATCAGAGAAATGTTGTAGGGTATAGAGCATGGGTAGACTAAATAAAAGCACACATTCTACTCATGTAAAAACACACTGATTCCCAGTCCAATCGCCTTCTAAATCTGGCCCGCAGACGGTCCGGGAATCAGCGTGTTTTTACATGAGTAGGATGTGTGCTTTTATTTAAAATGCATCCCTGGGTTATTTGTGAGGCCTGCCTGGTGTTTTTACATGAGTAGAATGTGTGCTTTTATTTAAAATGCATCTCTGGGTTATTTGTGGGACATAGGAATTCCTTCATTATTATTTTTTTTCAAAATATAATCCAGCCCCCTACAAAGTCTGAGGGATAGTGGACCAGCCCCCTGCTGAAAAAGTTTGCTGACCCCTGGTATAGAGTTAAAGGTGTCCCCACCTCCACCCCCAGCCAAGGAGATAAGGAACTACACCACCTTTAAAAGACATCTGAAGGCAGTCCTGTATAGGGAAGTTTTTCCATTTTTAATGCTTTGTTATGTTTTTTATGGGACCCAGGTGGCGCTGTGGGTTAAACCACAGAGTCTAGGGCTTGCTGATCAGAAGGTCGGCGGTTCGAATCCCTGCCACGGGGTGAGCTCCCGTTGCTCGGTCCCAGCTCCTGCCCACCTAGCAGTTCGAAAGCACATCAAAGTGCAAGTAGATAAATAGGGACCGCTCCAGCGGGAAGGTAAACGGCGTTTCCGTGCGCTGCTCTGGTTCTCCAGAAGCGGCTTTGTCATGCTGGCCACATGACCCGGAAGCTGTCTGCGGACAAACGCCGGCTCCCTTGGCCTATAAAGCGAGATGAGCGCCGCAACCCCAGAGTCGGACACGACTGGACCTGATGGTCAGGGGTCCCTTTACCTTACCTTTACCTATGTTTTTTATATTTGTTGGAAGCCACCCAGAGTGGCTGGGGCAACCCAGTCAGATGAGTGGGGAATACATAATAAAATTATTGTTTTTATTATAGAATAGGACATCCCTATTTTCATCGGGAAAATGCTAGAGGGGTGTTGTTGTTGTTCAGTCGTTCAGTCGTGTCCGACTCTTCGTGACCCCATGGACTAGAGCACGCCAGGCACGCCTATCCTTCACTGCCTCTCGCAATTTTGGCCAAACTCATGTTAGTCGCTTTGAGAACACTGTCCAACCATCTCATCCTCTGTCGTCCCCTTCTCCTTGTGCCCTCCATCTTTCCCAACATCAGGGTCTTTTCTAGGGAGTCTTCTCATCTCATGAGGTGGCCAAAGTACTGGAGCCTCAACTTCAGGATCTGTCCTTCTAGTGAGCACTCAGGGCCGATTTCCTTGAGAATGGATAGGTTTGATCTTCTTGCAGTCCATGGGACTCTCAAGAGTCTCCTCCAGCACCATAATTCAAAAGCATCAATTCTTCGGCGATCAGCCTTCTTGATGGTCCAACTCTCACTTCCGTACATTACTACTGGTAAAACCATAGCTTTAACTATACGGACCTTTGTCGGCAAGGTGATGTCTTTGCTTTTTAAGATGCTGTCTGTTTGTCATTGCTTTTCTCCCAAGAAGCAGGCGTCTTCTAATTTCGTGACTGCTGTCACCATCTGCAGTGATCATGGAACCCAAGAAAGTGAAATCTCTCACTGCCTCCAAAAGGTTTTTTAATTCCTCCTCACTAAAGAACCTCTTAATGAGGGTGAAAGAGGAGAGCGCAAAATATGGTCTGAAGCTCAACATCAAAAAAACTAAGATCATGGCCACTAGTCCCATCACCTCATGGCAAATAGAAGGGGAAGAAATGGAGGCAGTGAGAGATTTCACTTTCTTGGGCTCCATGAGGGGTATGATGTCACTCTTATACATGAAAACGCACCCCTCCTGCCGCCATGGCACCAGCCCTAATGTGGAATGGAAGGCGAGGCATTTCCTCTTCGGTACAGAGTAGGCTACAGACGCATCTCTCCTGAACTTTACTGCACGGCCAAAAAAAAAAAAAAAACCAGACACTGCTTTCTGCACGCACACAAACACGCTCCCCTCCGCCGCCAAGGCTGGCGAGGGAAGAAGCTCCAATCCGGCCCATAAAAATGCAGATTGGGGCTCCGCCGATGAAATAGCACGCGGGTGTATAAATCGCTCTCCAGCAAGCCCGCAAGATGGATCGGCCCCCATTGAAATTCCGCTGCAGTGATAATTAAAGCGTGCAGGTCCAGGCGCTGAATTATGGCCTTGTAGGGGCTGGCTGGTGCGGCGGATGGCGCACCTCGGCTCGGGGCCCAGCAAATTGCTCCCCGGGCCGGCCGCGGCGTTTTATCGCCCACCTGGGCTTGCCTGCCTTGCGGAGGAGTTTGGCTCCATCCTGAGAGACACTAAAGCTGCCTGCTTGATTTACGGCGCCCCTTCTTCCCCAAGCCGATTACAGGCAGGGTTTTGTCAGGACTGGCAGCAGGCGGAGGGGCAGAGCCCCCAGGCCAGGACGGCAGAGGGGTGCAAAAGACAGGCAACCGGACAAGGAGAGACCCCACCGATGCTCCTGATTTGCAAGCAGCATCAGGGGACCGGGGTGGGGGGGGGTGGGGGGGCATTGGCATCACACTTTCACTAGATCAGAAGAAAGCCTTCTTCATTGAGTGTCTTGCTCCCTCTGAGGAGCATACCCTCCAACATTCCTCCGATGGAAATAGGGGTGCCCAGGGCTTCCCCCTCGCCCCCAGTTCTGGCACCTCTCAGGTGGGCGCCAGTGCCATTATAATTGAAGAAGGGAGGCGTTCATGGCGAGCTCCGGCACCACTAGAAGCTGTCAGGTTGGGACTGTGGGGAGACCCCTGTTCAAATCTCCGCTCAGCCACGAGGTTCGTGGGGTGGCTGGCATTTGGGAGGGGGGGTGTCTCGCTCAGTCTGGCCTCCCTTGCAAGGTTGTTGGGAGGATAAAGGGGTGGGGGTGGGGTGGAGAACCGTGTGTGCTGCCTTGACGGAAACGCAGAATAGAAATAGATAGAAAGGTAGGTAGGTAGGTAGGTAGATGTCTCAGGTACGAATTCTGACGCAGAAAACAGGATTTAACTCTTGAGCCACGTCTCAAATTAAAGTGCGACTCGGGGACGTCCGCGATGGTGCCACCACCCCTGTATTAAAAGCCGCCCCCCAAGCTTGCAGGTAGCATCTCACCGCAGTAACAAGCTACATCTGTCCCCCTGTCTCTGCATGCAAGCACCGCCCAAGGTTGCTTTCCTTCGGGCTTAAGTAACCGTGCTTAAAATCGAGCAGCATCCCGAACTCCAGCCAAGAGCGCCATACACACAAACCCACTCCCGACAGCATCGCCCCCGAGTAAAGGGAGACGACAGCGAGCTCTTCCCTAGGAAGCCAATGCAGTACCACTCCGGACCAGCAGATGGCGCGACGGGAGAAACACACCCCCTTTAAAAAAAACCCATTAATGGGCGCTCTAGCCGCCGCGCTCGTTCAACTACAAATCTTTTCCGGGCGCCGGGCGGATGTCGCGTCATTCCTCCTTCCGCTAGCGCATGCGCGAAAGGGAGCCCTTCTCTCGCGGTCTTCCCCTGAGCAGCAGGTAGGGTCGCCGAGTCCCGGCCGGGGCGGCCTAGGAAGGTTCTCCCTTCCCCGGGTTTGCCCGGCCTCGGCCTCCCCCTTCCCAGGCCTTTCCCTCCCACCCCCCTCATGCTTCGAGGCCTTCAGAGGAGTTATAGCGGGGTTTGACCGGGACGTGCACCGTATTGGCGGGGTTCGAGGGGGAGGAGCTTGCGGTGGGCGGAGCCACCCTTGGGAACGTTCTTGGGCGGGGCGTGGAGTTCAAGGAGCTTCCTTCCCACGCCAGCCTGGGGAGGGTCCGGAGCTGGTTCCGCCTATGGCCTGAGGGCGTAGCGGATCTGCCCTAGCCTTGGATGCATTGCAAAGGTCGTGCATCTGTGGAAGCAGGCCCTCGACCGCCTAAAAGCTTAGCTCCAGGAAAGGTGCTAGTCCTTAAGGTGCCGGTCCTAAGGCTGCCGCCCCTATTGAGTGGATGGAAATAAATCTGATGCACTGTACAGAATCGCTGTACAGACAAAGGATGCCCCAAACGTTTGGTCAGCCATGCTTGTGCTGAAGAACTAAATTATTGTGCTGTGTAGGGGCCATATTACTCACAATGTTTTTGCATGGTTCCCTGAATTAATGGCCTCTCTTCCACTTAATATGGCTGTGCATCGGTTTTTGTACTCCTCCACTAATTAACTGCCACACATCTTAAAAGCCTTATGGGCTTCTATTGGTAGCAAGTAATAGAAGTTGTAGGAACACTTTCTCCTAATGCCATGTTGTTTGATTCTTTTCCAGCTGTTGAGTGTGGCCACCCCCAGCGTCCCTAAATATGTATACCTGTGCAAAGTTCGTCTCTGCTCCCGCCCTTGTGAGTAACTCAAGATGTGTCTTGTATTTTTCAATAATGCATTGTTTCAAATCACAAGTCAAGTATTTGCCTATGTCGGCAAGTAGGTTAAAAAGGATTAATAACCTGCATAACTGTAACTTTGCTATCATGTATGGAAAATAGACAAATCTGTAATGCAATAGCTTCCACAGGTTCTTTTAGTTTCTGTTGTCATTTTATCTTTCATTTGAAGAAGGAGGAGCATATTACTAGTTCTCATGACTGCAAAGAAAAACATCTGAAAACATCATGGCAGCTTTTGCTATAGAACTATAAATCAAAGTATGTTGGAGAGGATTTTAATGATGGATGGAGCTTGGCAGAGCTCTTAGTTCCTGTCCCTCTGTTCTTAAGACAGCTGGTTTTCCCTCCTTCCTTGTTCTTTTGTGAGTTAAAAGCATAACAAGGCATGAACACACATTAGCACTCATTTTTTAAGTTGCATGCTGGACCATGCAATTCTAAAATGAAATCACACCACTCCTGTCTGTTCTGCTCTGGCCCTGTCTCTTTCTCTCCCTGCTGCCCCCCAGCAGCCCAGGTCAGAATATGGCTTTCACTGCCATTGTCATGTCACATTCCCAGCACCACTGTAAGGGATAGAATGCAGTAGAACTAGGGGGTCCTTCTCCCCCCCCCCCAGCAGTTGCTACACATAACGAGAGGTGGGCAAAACTGAAAATAGCAATAGCAATAGCATGCAAACATCATTTTAGTTGCATGCCGCCTTTCCATAGTTAAAGCCATTCTAAGGGTGGCTTACAACATGAAAAAATACATGGATGCTAGTTGCTTCAATCAATAAATACTGTATATAGTTATCCAGTGAGTTGCTGAGTTCCTGCGTTGTGCTGTCCAGTCAATTACACAACAGCCAGAAGCTTCCGGAAAAGTCTGCATCTAACTGCGGTGTCCAGGAATAGGTTATACTCCTGACACTAAATCTTAAGAAAAGTAATATCAGTAACCGCAATAACACCACCACCACCCCACACACAAAACCCGTTGAGCAATACTCCAACCATTCCTCCTGTGATCTTGGGATGTGCTGCTCTGGCACTGCTGTGTTCCATTCACGTTTTCCTAGCCTTGTCTGTGAGTTGCTTTCAATAGTGGAGTGGGATCAGTAGATTCTCCCCACCCCCTTCTTACTTGCAGGAGTTCTTATTTTATTTTGGGCTTGACCCAGAAAGTAATTGGTGGCTGGAGCTCATGCTACCTGAAAGGCCTCAATCTGCTCCCTTGGTTGGTGTCTGAATCATGGGGGCTGTTCCCTCATCACTTTACTAAAGATCATATTTTGAGTCCCACACATTTGGCAAATACAGAATGACCAGGTAGCATCACATCCCAGTTGTGAAATGGGTGGAGAAAGGGCAAGGTGCCTTCCTCTCATATTATTAACTGCAGCATTGGCAGGCAGAGGACAAAGTGCAAGCTATTGGGCCACACGACATAGTTTATTGTTCTATTTCATAAGATTTATATAATGCTTGATTGTAGGGAAAAAAAACCTCAGTGCTTTATAATTATATATCGCTTCCCATTACAAAAAGTCCCAAAGCAATTTTCAAGCAGAGTAAAAATACAAACATGTTAAAAATATAGTACAAGCATCCTGTCATTGGTGCTGTCTAAATGCCTGGCAGCACAAGGCCAAATGCCCTGTGGAAACCTCCCTTTAATCTGGGGTGTTTGCTGAAGAATACAACTTTCTGAGAATCTTACTTCAGGCAAACGTCGAAGTGGTTTTCATGAAATCATTCAAGACGATGATATTTCCTCCTTCAAAAATGGCCCCCCAAGCAGGGAAATCTGGTGTCTATTCCACCCCCCACACTGGCTTCCTCCAAATGACCATCAGGCAATTCCACCTGGTTAACAGTTGGGGGGGGGGACAAATATGTCCCATCCCCAGGTGCTGTCTCTTCCACTCTACAGTGGCTCCCATGTAATTGAAAGGGCTGAGTTTCAGCCCAGCCTCTGTGTTCTGCTGGTTCCTGAAGTTGTAAGAGGCTTGATGTACAGCCATTTATAGAAATGGCTGCCAGGAGCTTGGCTTTCATTTACAAATAGAACAGAATCCTAGCATTAATTGCTGACGTGCATTTCAGTAAAGTGTTCAGTGCCGGGGAATGTTTGCCAAAAGCAGTAAGGGCTCAGAAGGATTTCTGGTGGCCAAGGTTTTAGTGCAGGGATAAGGAACGCGTTTCAGCCTAAGGGCCACTGGGCAACCTTTTGTGGGCCGCATGTTAATGGTGGGCATGGTCAGAGGTAAAAGGGAGCAGGGGGACAATTTGTACAGTAGGCTAGTTTCTACACCCACACCCCTCTGTTCTCCACCTGTGCAAGGATGATCAGTGGTCAAGGAACACATTTCAACCAGGCAAAAACACTCAAGGGTGTGAAGCAGGGCTGGCAAAGGGGAGTGGCCTTGGGGAGAGTCCCAAGGGCCAGGCAGAGAGGCTTGGAGGGCCACATTTGGATCTTGGGCCTGATGCTCCCCACTGTCTTGCATATGTTGCTGTCCCTTCTTTCTCATGTCTAGCCAAAGCAGAACAAATTATGGCAAACAGAAAACTTACTTAGTATATGTAAAAGTTATCCAACTTGCCAGGCTCAGACTTTTAACTTTTTTAAAGCGTGCAGAATATGCACTGCATTGATGATGCATGGGAACGGAACAGGGTACCTGCCATGTAGAAAGCAACAGCATGCTTTACATGGTGGAGGGCAAGATAGAACTGGGGTGGGAGTCACATGTGGCTAATAGATGGTTTAGACTAGTGCCTTTTCTGCAGTGGCTCCTCATTTGTGGGATGCTGTCCCTGCCTTCATTATACTCCTTTAGGCTGATTAACACCCAATATCCTTTTAAATGTGTGAGGGTGGAGAGTGTTTTTGTTCTTATTTTTATTACATATTTTGTGCTTTTTTATCTTGTATTTTTTATGTTATGAACCTCCCTGAGATCTACAGATGAAGGGTGGTAAACAAAATAAATAATCAGTCAATCACACAATCAATTCTCTGCTGCCACTAGGCCACCTGATTTTGTTCTGAAAATTAATTCCATGAGATACAGGCCCCGTTTCAGAATATGTTCTTTACCAGGAAGAATTGTTGCTGTGCTGACCAACGAGGGGGTGTTCAAGTCATAGTTTCACTATCACTTCTAGTTACAGACTGCCTCAGACTAGAATGCATTTGCAAGAAAGTCCTTGTTGTCAGTGAGAATTTTTCTTTGTTGCATGTATTCACAGCTTGTATGTTTCCCCTCTTGCAGATAAAGAACAGTTCCCGGCTGCTCTGTAGGCCCATCTCTGCCTCTGTGCTGAACAGGCCTGAGGTCAGGACGAAGGAGGTAAATTTGGTGTGGTACAGCTTCCAGCTACATCCAAGGGGAAAGAGACCCTTGGATCTCAAAAACATAATGCTGATGTGACCAGCAAAGGTTGTCTAGGGCAATACTCAGTGGCCGAGTAGAAAAAGGAAATAAGAGGGAGATCCTTTCTAGAACTGCTGGCTCTGCTGGGCTTTTTGGATTACGTGTGTAGCAGCAGTGCTCAACTGTATACCTGACCTACAATTTATTAATGTGGTACCCCGTGTTACGTACGCGATCCGTTCCCGGTTGCGTCCCGTAACCCGGGCGTACGTAACGCGAACGAACAAAAAAAACCAAACCCTGGACATTCGGGTTTTTGCACTTCTGCGCATAGTGCACAGAATGCTTGCGCGCACCCGCGCATCATGTGCGCTCCATGGAGGACTTCCGGGTCGCGGAGGTGCATAACTCGAACGTATGCAACGTGGAGCATACCCAAGACGAGGTATGACTGTATTTTAGATGTCAGTCACTAGGAGGCATGATACTACAGGGCTGGTTTTTTCTTAAGCTGTACAATTATGGTGTCTGCCTGGTAACTAAGGACCACTTTTTGATACTCTAGTACTTATCATTCTTAGACCACCTTTCCTCTGGGGAGTGCAGGGTGGCTTGTGTTGGGCTATCCCATTGTATCCTCACAAACATAAGTGTAACTTAAACCAAGCTCTTGGGGTTGTAGTGAGAAAGTGAACAGATGACCAGTTTACAAAATTTCTAAGTTGGAGGGGATCTGCCTCACCTCTTTTTAGCTTCAAGGAACACTTTCCGGATCAACTCCTCATTTATTTATTCCCTTTTTATCCTGCTGCGTCCCCTCTCACCCATTACTTCTCCTAAGGTAGATTCAGCTAAGAGATGGTGGCTGGCCCAAGCTCACCCACTAAGCTTCATAGCTGAGCAGAGATTTGATCCTAGGGATCTGATCCACTACATGACAATGGCTTTTTATTTACAGTGGTGCCCCGCTAGACGAGAATAATTCGTTCTGCGAGTATTTTCATCTAGCGGTTTTATCGTCTAGCGAAGCACCAATGCAAACCGTGGTTTTCACTAGACGAAAAAAAAAATTCGTCTTGCAAGGCAGCCCCATTGACAAATTCGTCTTGCGGGACAGCCTTCCGCTAGACGAATCTTTGTAAATTTGCAATATAGTGGTATACAAATTCTGTTAAATAATAATAAAATAAGTACAGTGGTGCCCCGCTAGACGAATGCCTCGCTAGACGAAAAACTCGCTAGACGAAGGCATTCGTCTAGCAGAAGGCTGCCCCGCAAGACGAATTTGTCAATGGGGCTGCCTTGCAAGACGGAAAATTTTTTTTTTCGTCTAGCGAAAACCGCGGTTTGCATTGGTGCTTCGCTAGACGAAAAAACCGCTAGACGAAAATACTCGCAGAACGAATTATTTTCGTCTAGCGGGGCACCACTGTATATTAAAATTGTCAGTAAAAGTTAAAAACATTTAAAGCACACACACACACACACACCAAAGAATAGATAAACCCAACATTATAAACTAAAATTGCAGATTTGAGGAGCCTCTCATGCAGGGTGCCTGAACTTCAGTATTTCTCTGCGTGAACTGTGGGCACTCCATGGCACACACAAGTCCCCTGTAGCTGTAGCGAAGATTGATTGACAACAACGAGGCCCCACTTTCCTAGAAGCAGCAGTGCAGATGTGGCTGCATTGCTGACCTGGATTCCCAAAACTATAGGCTGCTCCTGCCTTGGAGTAAGCTACTTTTAACTCAGTAGGACTTGTGTCTACTGAGACAAGTGTTGCCCCCACCCCCGACTTGTTGGCCATTGTTTATCCAATTCAGAATCCCCACTCCCAGTTTTCTGGGGCAGTGTTTGAAAAAAAAATCAGGGTTAAAATTGAAGTTTGATTTACTCGGAAGTAGAATCCTGCCATTTAGGTTACAAGCAGCTTCGAAACAGTATCTTATTCTCCGTTTCTTTTCTTTTTTTTCTCCTCCCAGCCTTGTCTCTCAGGTGCTCACAATGAGCTCTTGCCAGTGTTGCGCCGGGAGTTCCAAACCAGCACTGTTTCCAGGGACATTGATACTGCTGCCAAGTTTATTGGTGCTGGCGCTGCCACCGTAGGTGTGGCTGGCTCTGGTGCTGGCATCGGGACCGTATTTGGCAGTCTTATCATTGGCTATGCCAGGTATGTTTGGATTTTTGAGCACCACGCTTTTAAGTCTGGAGTGATGTTCTTCATTCACCTGCTGCTTACAGAGAAGCCAGGCAATGCTGCTGCCAACTGCTTGCGCTCAGTATTGTTGTCTTCCTGTTTCTTCAGACCTGATTTGGGCCTCTTATGTAAAACATGTTTCCAGTGCATTGTAAACTGGCAAAGTTCTGTTGAGATTTTTCAGGGTTGCTGTGCCTTTAGTTAGAAGCTTCCTCCTTGCAGGTTCTGCTTCTGATCGCTTTCCTGTTGCTGTGGCATTATTGATAAATTGGCTTGTGGTTATTCAGTTCCTTTTGTAGGGACTAGTAATAGGGGGAGTAGTACTTCCTCTTCATTGCTTTCTTTTTCCCTAAAAATGCAAAATAGTGCTGTTTCACAAAGAAAAAAGAGAGGAATCCAGTAATTAAGCCCACTGCAGAGAACCGATTTACAAGACTATTTATCAGTAATGCCATGTATGTTCTGAAAAGGAAACACTAATAGGCAAATGCCACAAGGGGAAGCTATTAATTGAGAATGGTGGGGCCCTGTGCTGAATGGAAATTTAATTCAATTGTATTAAGTAAATACAGTTGAAGGATCTTGGCCTTCAGGGTGGGTATTGCCAGATTAATACAGCACTATATTACATGCTGTACTGAATCACTGTTAATTCGATTTCCAGCTGAATCCAGAAGAAGAATGCCTTCACAGTGCTAGAGGGCACTAGTGTGGCAGAAACCCTAGTAAACATTTTGTGGGGTGGTAAATTTTGTAGACTTAATCAGTGCTTTTCCCTCTAGAAAAATAGGTGCAAGTAATCACCATGAAGTTGTTATAGTAAGTGCCACACTTCTAAATAATACTAAAAGAAGTGTCGGTACTGCGTACCATTGAATACCCCCTGAAAAAAAGCACCAGACTTAATTATAAAGCTGACTGGCTGGGCTATGATACTATACTGCTAGACTTTTCAGCAACCGCACACCTGAACAGTACTTGGCCGGAAGGGATGGCTACTGCCTTGACACCCTGTATCAGGGGAGATGGTAGGACTACAGGAGAACCTTAAATTGTAGCATTGGAAGGTATCCTAAGGGTCATCTAGTCCAACCCCTGCAATGCAGGAATCGCAACTAGATCATATATAAGAATCTAGTGGTTCTGGTCCTAGCCTCTGGAATAGGAGAAAACAAGCTTGCTCCATGTGACAGCCCTTTAGATATTTGAATATGGCTATCGTTATCTCCTCAGTCTCCTCTTTACCAGGCTAAATGTACCCAGCTCCCTCGACGGCTCCTCACAAGGCTTGGTTTCCAGACCCTTGATCATCTTGGTCTCCCTCTGCACACATTCCTGCTTGTCGATAATCCTTCTTAAAACTGTAGTGCCCAGAAATGGACACAGTACTCTAGGTGTGTCCTGACCAAGACAGAATGGAGCAGAACTGTTACTTCCCTTGACCGGGACACTATACTTTTGTTGATGCAAGCTAGAATAACATTAGCTTTGTCTGTGGCTTCATCACACTTTTCCATTGATGGTTATCCTGTCTGTCTGTCTCCTTCCCTTGCAGAAACCCTTCCCTGAAGCAGCAGCTCTTCTCCTATGCCATCCTGGGTTTTGCACTCTCTGAGGCCATGGGGCTGTTCTGCTTGATGGTGGCATTCCTCATTCTCTTCGCAATGTGAAGGAGCCGGTTGCGCTGCCTGTCATGTGCTCTCCTCTCTTTCCCCCCTGTGTTTAGTCCAGTGTGTACGACAACCTGATTGTTCTGTGACAGATAGGGGAAGCCCATCTGTTAACCAAATCTGTCCAGCTCAGAGGGGGCAAGTCAATAAATACTGTATTGGTATACATTTTCTTGATTTTTTGTTTTTTATGAGTAACTGGCCCCCAATCCTTTCTGCATCATTAGTCAGTGAATTGCACAGTATCATGGAATTTGTATTCAGCACATCCAATTGATTCCTGAAAAACCCAAGTCCTACCATAAATCTGACATTGGTGAGGTTTTCTTTTTGCTATTTTCTAATTTACTAATTTACCTAACAGTATCTCAATGAATTTAATCAGGCTTCCTCTTGTGGATAGAAATGCAGCCCTGGTATACCTATTACTGCTTCTGATGATGCTGAATGGAGGAGGTCATTATCTCAGCAAATTACAGAGAGTTTTGCATAAATACAGCTTATGTTGTTCAGCTTTTGGTGAGCTTTTTGGCTCCTTGTGTTTTAGTAAATTAAAACATGACCTAGAGTCAACCTTTGAATCTTTTCTCTCCCTTTTAAAAGCACTGCTCTGCTAAGGTCATGGAGCACATCCTTTATATTGATTTGCTCCCTAGTAATTTAAGGCAACACTGCACTTCTGTGCTTGTAACTTATCCTAGCCAATGCTGTTTTTAAAATACAAGGAAACTGAAGCCCAGAAAGCCGAAAGCAGGGGTGGGGACCTGTGGCCCTCTAGATGTTGTTGGACTCAAAACTCCTATCAGATCCAGCCAGCATGGCCTGGAAGCAAGGATGGTGGGACCTGCAATCCAGCAACAATGGGAGGGCACATGTTCCCCTTTTACTAAAAAAATAATAAGAATAATTTAATATTTATATGCCGCCCATCAGACTGAGTTGCCCCAGCCACTCTGGGCAGCTCCCAACAAAATGTTAAATGTCAACCATTAAAAGGGCTGCCTTCAGATGTCTTCTCAAAGTCATATCTGTTTGACATCTGATGGGAGGGCATTCCACAAGGCGGGCGCCACTTCCGAGAAGGCCCTCTGCCTGGTTCCCTGTAACTTCACTTCTCATAGTGGGGGAACTGCCAGAAGGAGCTGGGTCTCAGTGTCTGGGCTGGATGATGGGGATGGAGATGCTCCTCCAGGTATACTGGGCCGAGGCAGTTTAGGGCTTTAAAGGTCAACACCAACGTTTGATTTGTTCTTGGAAACATACTGGGAGCCAATGTAGATCCTAAGGAAGGCACAGGCAGGCTTCCACTCCACAATATTACAATGTGGCGAACCTTTGTGCACGCAGCAGTTTCCACCGTGTCTGCTTGCATTCTCATGTTCATAAATGGTCCTTAACTCCCATTGTGTCTCTGGGAGTCTGCAGTGTGGCTCTTCTATACAGTATCAGCTCAGTAGAGCTGTTTTCAAGAAAGTGAACATTTGAATTGTGTTGGTGGCTCAGGCCAAGGTTCAGCGGCTCCTACAGAGGCCAGCCCAGATGCTTCTTGGAAGCTCACAGGCAGTTTCTTTTTCAACATGAAGCTTTTATTCAGCTCTCAATCTGTTGGTCACTCCTCCTAAAACAAGTTGAATCTAATCCGCAACTTCTCAAAAAAAAAAAAAAACCCAGCCAGCATAAAACCCAGCTACATTGGTGTAGTGGTTAAGAGTGGTAGACTCGTTATCTGGGGAACCGGGTTCGCGTCTCCGCTCCTCCAGATGCAGCTGCTGGGTGACCTTGGGCTAGTCACACTTCTCTGAAGTCTCTCAGCCCCACTCACCTCACAGAGTGTTTATTGTGGGGGAGGAAGGGAAAGGAGAATGTTAGCTACTTTGAGACTCCTTTGGGTAGTGAAAAGCAGGATATCAAATCCAAACTCTTCTTCTTCTTCTTCTTCTACATAAAACCAACACAATATTCTATTTTACAAATTCAGATCTAATACAATTACAGAGCTACCGGTAATTCCTTTTTTGAAAGCCATATAAGCTGGTGTGTACCTCCACCTTTTCGGTAGTGAGTTTCGTAATACACATTATGTAAAAAGCGCTTCCTTCCATTGGCTGTGAATCTGCTGCCAATCGACTTTCATATGCCCAGGTTTTAAAGATCTTTAAGAAAGCAAGAACTTCCCCTGTTCAAACCATTCATAATATAGAAAACTCCTCTCTCTTCCTCCCTCCCTTCAAAAAGCATTCCTTTCCTGTACTAAAAAAGCCCTAAATGCCTTCTTTCCCCCAAACCATTGATCTTTTTTAGTTGCCCCTTTCTGCACATTTTCCAGTTCTATGATTAGCAAGGGCTGCATTCTAAAATCATCCATCTGACACGCACGACCCAAATATGCCTCCGCTGGGTGAGCAAATGGCTGGAAACTATTTTAGAAGTTCTAAGGAGCCTGACCTGTATCAGTCAAGAGCTGCTGCTTGTTGAAAGACCCACAGCTGGTCCTGGCAATCTGCTGTTGGGGTTGCTAGGGAACCAGCTGAGCTTGGGTGTTCATTACAGTTGTGCCTGTGTTTTGGAAACCTGCTGATGATGCCAGGCTAGCCCAGTGATAAAAAGTAGCTAAGTGAGCGGTGTTAAATGATCAAAGGAATGCTAACAAGTCTGTATATTTGAATCATGCAAACATCACGTCTAAGAGAGACTGTCTTGGGCTGCAGGGGAGGCACAGTTCATGCCAACAAATCACTTACTTCTACCATAAATCAATATCCTGAATTCAGAGGAGGAGAAACTGGAGGCTGTTGTAGATGCTAAGAAATTCATTCCAGCAGTTTGCCAGATGAAACAGTCCCACCCACCCACCCCATTCTGGCAATTTTCCTGACGGACACTTGGGCCAATTTTGGGGGGCATGAGGAAGAGGGTGGAAGCCCCGTTACAGTAGCAGGACACTCGAGTTGATTTCTGCCCCCTGCTCCTAACCTATCGTTTGCAAAGCAATTACTTCTGAGATGTAGCACAGCGGTGGGGAATCTGCCATCCCTGACCATCGGCCATGCTGGCTACAGCTGATGGGAGGTGGGATCTAATAACGTCTGGGACGCCACAGGTCCCCAGCACTGCTAGACTTTGTAAACAATAGTCATGGGTGTGCCATAAGCCTGGCACTGAAAGTGCCGTGGTGTTGAAGACTGTGTAAATAAACTGAATGTAATGTAAGCAGTTCTGCTGCCCAGACTCGTGGAGCTGCGCTAAGGCTCTAGAGAAGAGTTTTGGTGGTGGGAGGGTTTCTTTGCAATGCAGCCTCCCTACATCTTCATTTTCAGGGCCAGTACAAGTAAGGAGGTATCCAATAATTTTGAAGACATGAATGCACCTTTACAAGCTCCTAGAACTGAGTTTTCCATAGACTTGTGTCTTTTTTTAGGAGGGAGAGCTGGGAACAAAGAAAGGTTCCCTCTTTGCTTGGCAAAAGCTGCAAGCTGGCCCACTTTCAAGCACAAGCCAGTAAAGAGAATTTGGGCACAGATCCATGGTGGTCTCTCTCCAACCAGCGCAGAAAAAGCAAATGCCTCAAGTTAAGCCTTTGCTTAGATCTTCAGCTACATCGTGATATTCCTGCTCTGCCAGATTAAGAACTTCATAAGGGGTGGCACTGAAGATTGGAATAGGTTTCTTCTATGAGATTTCTTGTTCGGATGCCGTGGTATATATCTAAATGTTGCCATCAGTACTATACAGTTTAAAGGGAGTTGTAAGAAGTTATTGCCTATAAGATGGGTTGCCAATTTTAAAGTTGATTTTAGTTAAGAGCTGGAGGGGGGGGGAACTTGTCACTTTTAACACCTTTTTGGGTTTGGCCCTGCCCACTTTTGGCACACGTCCCAAGGGCAGAAAGGTGTTCCTCACCTCTGTCTTAAAATAGCTTTTCAAAAGAAATATGGACATTCTGGCCTGATTCAGATATACTAACCATAGTTTAGCGAAAAGAGAGTAGGCTGCAGCCACGTACAGGAGTTCAGAAGCTTGTGCTTCCAGTTTAGGTTCACATCTGCTTCTTGTGTAGTCTGAATGCCAAAACTAGATTATCTTAAAAACAGTCTTCACCAGTCTGGTGTACTCCAGCTGTTCTGAGCTAAAACTTACATCAGCACCAGCCAGCACAAGGATAATCTTAAGTATAGTTAGTTTGAAACAAGTCGCCTTCAAACCATGCATTGTAAAGTTGGCTTCTTTAAGCAAACCATACATTATATAAGAATCACAGTTTGCGGTTGTGATGGCACACTAATCCATAGCTACCGGTAATCAAAATCAGAAGTGAAAGCTTCTGAACGCCTTTAAGGCAGATACCACAATAGACAGATAACTATGCAGTCTCCTCTGCCTTTAACAGCGGCCCATCGCACAAAAACAAAATTCCATGCTGCATTGTTCAGCTGTGTCCTATTAGCCCTATGATCTGTCTGCACCGATGACAAACTATAGTTCTTGCCTGTGTTTTTTCCCTGGCAGAGCTCCTGTGCCATTAATAGCTGTGTGACGGGCAACTTCAACAGGTGCATCTCTGACCTGCAAAAGGTTAAAACAAAATAAAATAAAAAATTCTTTCCAGTAGCACCTTAGAGACCAACTAAGTTTGTTCTTGGTATGAGCTTTCGTGTGCATGCACACTTCTTCAGATAGCACAGATAGTATCTGAAGAAGTGTGCATGCACACGAAAGCTCATACCAAGAACAAACTTAGTTGGTCTCTACGGTGCTACTGGAAAGAATTTTTTATTTTATTTTGTTTTGACTATGGCAGACCAACACGGCTACCCACCTGTAACTGCAAAAGGTTGTCACACAGCCTGTTAAAGGAACAAGCATTTCCAGAAAAGAGGGATTTACTCTAATGAAAACAGTACTTTAGTTCCCGCTGTGTTTTTTTTCAATCAATGCCCTTCTTCCCTTGCATCAGTGGCGATTGTAGCTGTAGAATGCAGTGTATATTACTGCGAGATGGGTACATATGACAAGAGTCATTTTTGGATTCTGAGCCAGGTTGGGGAAGCTGTGACCCTCCACATGTTGTTAGACTCCAGTTCCCATCAGCCCTGGCCAGCATGACCAATGGCCAGGGATGATGGGAGCTACAATCCACCAATATTTGGAGGGCTGCAGGCTTCCCGGTGCCGTTGCAAGAGATAGTTAGAGGTTGAAGATGTAAAAGGAAGTGAAGGAAGAAGGTTTTGCCACCTCTAGCTGCCATGTGTGCTTTTGCGGGAAGTTGTGCTTTGTTCTTTGAGGACTCTTGTTCTACAAGGATGGCATCTAACCCTGGCAAGTGGATCTGTTCCATTTTTAAGCAAGACGACCAGGCCCATTTTCAGGTCCATTCTGTCCCTCCCCTCGTTTTTTAATCAATTTCTCTCAAGCTGGCTAGACTCGGAGGTATTTGACAGCTCATTTGCCAGCATGCAGGGAGAGTTACCATGGTTTAAATTGTAGTAAGGGTCATAAATTTAATTAATGGAAATTGCAGGAAATAGTATCTTGCTCACTTACATATCATTAGCTTAATCTGGAGTATATTACTTCCAATGACACATTATTGTTAACAGGGCTGTTAATGCTCTCTCTTTTAGATCTAGTGCCTGGTTAACTGGAACCTCTCATGCCTTTCTCCCTTTGTTGCCACTAAGTCTTTTCAGCACTTGAAGAGAGCTTTAGTCTCATAAGGTTTCAGGGTGGCAGTATCTGGCAAAGATAGAGGGATGGATGCTAATTTGAGTAGGAAAGTTTCTTGCCAGCCTCTTGAGATGGGCCATAGCTTGGTTGCAGAAAAGCGAATAGAGAGCTTAGATGACTAAGGTGACAGTTACAACATGAGTCAAACAGAATTAATAAATCAGCTACAATTACAATGATTTCAACATTTTCATTCCCCCCCCTTAACACCCACAACTCCCTGACCAAGCGTGCCTCTGCTTGTCAGCTATTTAAAGCACCCACCCACTCCTGTCCTGCATGAAAATTTTCCCCATGCCCTCCCTTCTCATTGTTCCATCGTTTCCTGGATACCTCTACCAAACTTTCCCTTTACTTTCTCCTTTTTGGAAAGTTCATTTTACTGAATTTCAATATGAATTTAACACAAGAGTAAGAATAACACCCCCTTCCCCAAAGAGGGCAAGTGAACGTCATCAATTACATACATTACGCCAGTTACAGGTGGGTAGTCGTGTTGGTCTGCCATAGTCAAAACCCTCTCTTGTGGGTGATCACATCTCCTTGACCTCCCACCTATTGCAGAACCTTGGCATTCTTCCGTTTGGCATTGCTGTAATGTGCTTCCATGTGCAAAGGAAGTCACAGTCCCGCTGCAGTCTTGCAACAAATGGGTGAGGGAAAGGCCCCCAACAGAAGCGTCACAGCTGAACGCAGCATTGAATCTGAAGTTTCGGCATGAACGCTCAACCTTCGTTGCCTAGTACCACACTGCCACAAAACTGTTTTCTACCCAGTACCTCATGGGCTTTCTAGCACTTCGCTGCCTTTGGCAGTTCCATCACAGCAACACTTCTGCAGGTGCCTCAGTTTTCAACATGTGTGCTGAGATTAGCAGAGGGGGACCCTCTTGGTGATTCCTGCACCCTCAGAGGCTCAATGGGGGAAGAGGGCCTTCTCTGTGGTGGCCCCTAAGCTGTGGTGCACTTTATGCCTTCATTATACAGCTTTCAGAGGATGCTGAAGGCACAGCTCTTTACTCTGGCTTTTGACACTTGAGATGTCTAGTCTTACGACTCATTTTATGGTTGTAAGTTTTTTAAATTGTTTTTAATACTGTGTTTTATTGCTGTAACCTGTCCTGGGACATCAGGGAAATAAAATAGTCAAAACAAAATAAAATAAAAAATTCTTTCCAGTAGCACCTTGTTGTTGTTGTTCAGTCGTTCAGTTGTGTCCGACTCTTCGTGACCCCATGGACCAGAGCACGCCAGGCACGCCTATCCTTCACTGCCTCCCGCAGTTTGGCCAAACTCATGTTAGTAGCTTCGAGAACACTGTCCAACCATCTCATCCTCTGTCGCCCCCTTCTCCTTGTGCCCTCCATCTTTCCCAACATCAGGGTCTTTTCCAGGGAGTCTTCTCTTCTCGTGAGGTGGCCAAAGTACTGGAGCCTCAACTTCAGGATCTGTCCTTCTAGTGAGCACTCAGGGCCGATTTCCTTGAGAATGGATAGGTTTGATCTTCTTGCAGTCCATGGGACTCTCAAGAGTCTCCTCCAGCACCATAATTCAAAAGCATCAATTCTTTGGCGATCAGCCTTCTTGATGGTCCAGCTCTCACTTCTGTACATTACTACTGGGAAAACCATAGCTTTAACTATACGGACCTTTGTCGGCAAGGTGATGTCTTTGCTTTTTAAGATGCTGTCTAGGTTTGTCATTGCTTTTCTCCCAAGAAGCAGGCGTCTTCTAATTTCGTGACTGCTGTCACCATCTGCAGTGATCATGGAACCCAAGAAAGTGAAATCTCTCACTGCCTCCATTTCTTCCCCTTCTATTTGCCAGGAGGTGATGGGACCAGTGGCCATGATCTTAGTTTTTTTTATGTTGAGCTTCAGACCATATTTTGCGCTTTCCTCTTTCACCCTCATTAAAAGGTTCTTCAATTCCTCTTCACTTTCTGCCATCAAGGTTGTGTCATCAGCATATCTGAGGTTGTTGATATTTTTCCCCGGCAATCTTAATTCCGGTTTGGGTAGCACCTTAGAGACCAACTAAGTTTGTTCTTGGTATGAGCTTTCGTGTGCATGCACACTTCTTCAGATACACTGAAACGCCGTAACTGAGCCCTTCTCTCTTAACCCATTTATATTTCTAGTCCATGCCATTTTTTCTCTGGCCTCCCTTTTCAACTTCCCTAACATCCATGTATCCAGCAACATGCCTTCCTGTGTCTTTTACACCCAGCTCCTACTCTCCCCAAGCTCAGTAATAGCTACTTTCTATCAAAACTAACCTTTCCTCAGAGAAGCTGCACTGCCCATCAGCTTGGCTAGTTTGCGGGGTACAACATTATTTGAATTCTTTTTTGTCATATATTTGCTGTACTGTATTTAAATCCCACCTTTTAAAGGTAAAATTCCTCAGTGGGCTGGGACAGACACAAGGTTCTCTAATCCCAGCGACATTACAATCTTGAGGTTTCTCCAAGACTAAAGGTTTTCTGCCTAAATCTTTTTTGTACTTCTGCAAACTTCAAAGTTACCCCGAGTCTACTGATACTTTCTTCCTGTATGCAGTTGTTTGACATTTTCTGATGTTTGCAAACATCACCAAGAGTCAGAATACAGAATGTGTTACTCTGAAAACTGTGATCCTAAGTGCTCTTATTATAAAATAACCTCAACTGAAATGGATGAGAATTACTAGGAAGGTTTTTGGTGAGCAAACAGTAAGAAGAGACTTACATTTCTACTTTTTATAGAAACGCTTGTCTTGCTAACATCCCCTTTTTTTCTGCATTCTTATCTCTTTAGCTCAGTTAACTCTTCCTTTGCGACTTCTCCATTCTAAAGTTCCTTTTCCTTGGCTCACATTTTAGAGATTTCCATCTCCTCTATCACAACCACCAGCAGGAGAAATCGTTTGGTTGAGCAAGAATTTTGAATATGGTAGAGTCAAAGTCAGCAGTGAATTTACATTTGAAACTCTAAAGTCACTGCAGCGCTGACGGTTCCTACCCTCCCTCCCCAACTTATTTCACGGTTTAGCATTCTAGAACAAATCATTGGCCACAAGTTGATCTTAAAATTGGAGAATCATCAACCCAGTTGGAAACTGGGGCAGAAGGGGTAACAGAATTTCCCTTTTTTATTATATTACTGTACTTGCATTTATTAAGTCCCAGTGATTATCTGTGCTATGTACAAACCTCAAAAGAAAGTGTGTCCCAAAGGGGATGAAAAATTTCTGTTTCATACATGCACATACCTCCTTTTACTTCTCTATACTGGATGACAGGTACTTGAAAGCATACACTGAGAGCCAGTGTGGTGTAGTGGTTAAGAGCGGTAGACTCGTTATCTGGTGAACCGGGTTCGCGTCTCCACTCCTCCACATGCAGCTGCTGGGTGACCTTGGGCTAGTCACACTTCTCTGAAGTCTCTCAGCCCCACTCACCTCACAGAGTGTTTGTTGGGGGGGAGGAAGGGAAAGGAGAATGTTAGCCGCTTTGAGACTCCTTCGGGTAGTGAAAAGCGGGATATCAAATCCAAACTCTTCTTCTTCTTCTTCTGAAACTGGAGAAGCCTTTTGTTTGGACCATCCAATAATTACTTGCAATCATCAAGTGAGACATTCATGGGTAAACCAGTCTAGTTTAAACAAAGGGATGACAGAGGAAACTGGATAGTAAAATAATACCAAAAAAAAAAAAAATGTAGATAAGATTTGCTAGAGAAAATAACACACTTACAGGTGAAACTCGAAAAATTAGAATATCGTGGAAAAGTCCATTTCTGTAAGCAATTGTTTTCATTAGCTACTGGAGTTTAATATATGAGATAGACTCATGACATGCAAAGCGAGATATGTCAAGCCTTTGTTTGTTATAATTGTGATGATTATGGCGTACAGCTGATGAAAACCCCAAAGTTGAAATTGTGAATTTGGGGTTCTCATCAGCTGTACCCCATAATCATCACAATTAAAACAAATAAAGGCTTGACATCTCTCGCTTTGCATGTCATGAGTCTATCTCACATATTAGTTTCACCTTTTAAGTTGAATTACTGAAAGAAATGAACCTTTCCACCATATTCTAATTTTTCGAGTTTCACCTGTAGATGTGTTATTTCTTTTACCCCCAACAGTGAATCTGTTGGAAGGTGTAACAATAAATTTATATCACCATTACTCTGAGTAGGTATCAATGATGCCTGTTACTTGGGTTCTTTATACCCATGACCAATGAAGCAGTAGCAGGACAAGTTTACTGCTTAAGCCAGAGGGCACAGCAAATTGCACAATAATTAACAAGAAGTAAGCCAGTATGAATCATGCCAGTCATTTCAATCTAGCACAAAACAAGCCATGACTCCAATAACTCAGTTGTTAACATGAAAAATTAAACATCAGTATAAAGCATTTAAATCTCAGAGTCCAGTTCCTACTATGTACCGGTAAACGTTAAATTCCACCTGACTGTTAAAACAAATACTGTAAGGCGTTGTTTTGGTAATCTATGGTTAAATTACCATTACTTGTCATTTAAACCAATCTTCTAATATCTCATGTATCTGAAATAAAGCACAATCCAACTGTCTGTACCTTCTCTTCCTGAACCACTTTGCTCTGTTGATTTCCAGGCTCACTCTTAGCCTGGTTCATATGTGGGAGAGGGACAATGTCTGCAAACTGGCATGAAAAAATGTGCAAAACAGTGAAAAGCAGGCATTCTTTTGTGCCTCTAAAATGGCAACTCTCCCAATGAAAATCAAATCTCATTTAAACTTGGTGCAGTGCTATAATACACTCTGAGGAATCTGGAACCTTTTACTTAATGTTGTAAATTTTGACGTACAGGCACTTTTCAAGACAACCCCTATGGTCGTTACTCCCTGAAAACTAAAGAACAAAAATGAATTTTTGACCAATGCCGTCATTATGTCTTAAAAACAAGCCATACCCCCATCCCACCCCACCTCCTTTGCTTAACATCCAGCTTAAGAGTTCCGGTGAACTCTTAGAGGGAGCAGGATAATATTCTCAGAGGTTTGGGACAAGTGAAAATACTGTGCTTGTTGTGGAAGAATCCACACAGGTTAGGCCATGGGTCCATGCTTGCCTCTATCAGCCGGCTGGCATCTTGCTAAGATGGGTTACGGTGAGCTAGGTGGGGACTGAGGTTAGGGAGCAGATGAGGCAGCAGAAATGTCTTCAAACTACTGGGATGGGAAGGACGTCAGAGCTAATGCATAGTCTTCTAGCCATATAATATTGCTGCCAATCAAGCAGAGGCAGATGGCAACTGCTACGCTAATTTGGCTATGTCAGGAGACGAGGAGGAGAGCCCTGTTTGGAGATAAACAAAGGTCCAACTATGATAGCCAGAGGCTTCACCTTTATGAGAGATTTTTATCCCATCCAGCTTTCTCCCTGTTGCATCAATACTGTCAAAAGCCCAAAGGGTTCTCAGACAGCAGTACAATTTGGCTCATTCCAGCCTCTGGAAGCAACAGTGTTATCAGGGCTCCCTTCACCCACTTCACTTCATTCAATATGTGGTATGCCAGGAGCCCTACGTTTGTTTGGGTGCCCTTCCACTCATGATTCTGCTGGGTGGGGGCCCTGGACTTCTGCGCCAAAGCAATTTCCCTGAGGGCACCAAAGTGAGGTCTCCGGGGTGTGGAGCAGCACAAGGCTCTTTTGAGCTGTGCTGTGTCACAGACTCCAGATGCACATGGGTTGAGCAGGGGGCACATTCGTATACTGGAAACTCAGGGCCGGCCAACCCATGAGGCAAAGGGAGGCGACCGCCTGAGGCGGCAGGATCCACAGGGGCAGCAGAAGATCCCGAGGCAGATCTTTATCCTCTCCCTGCCCTTGTTCCTGATGTAGACCTCCACACACCCCTTCTTCCCCGGTTGGGAGGGAGGGGGCGCCATTTTGCGGTTCGCCTCAGGTGCGAAAATGTCTTGCATCGGCCCTGGGGAAACCTGCCCGAATCACACCAAGACCTAACTGAGCTATACAAGTTACAGGTAGGTAGCCGTGTTGCTCTGCCATAGTCAAAACAAAATAAAAAATAAAAAATTCCTTCCAGTAGCACCTTTGTTGTTGTTCAGTCGTTCAGTCGTGTCCGACTCTTCGTGACCCCATGGACCAGAGCACACCAGGCACTCCTATCCTTCACTGCCTCTCGCAGTTTGGCCAAACTAATGTTAGTAGCTTCGAGAATACTGTCCAACCATCCCATCCTCTGTCGTCCCCTTCTCCTTGTGCCCTCCATCTTTCCCAACATCAGGGTCTTTTCTAGGGAGTCTTCTCTTCTCATGAGGTGGCCAAAGTACTGGAGCCTCAACTTCAGGATCTGTCCTTCTAGTGAGCACTCAGGGCTGATTTCTTTGAGAATGGATAGGTTTGATCTTCTTGCAGTCCATGGGACTCTCAAGAGTCTCCTCCAGCACCATAATTCAAAAGCATCAATTCTTCGGCAATCAGCCTTCTTTATGGTCCAGCTCTCACTTCCGTACATTACTACTGGGAAAACCATAGCTTTAACTATACGGACCTTTGTTGGCAAGGTGATGTCTTTGCTTTTTAAGATGCTGTCTAGGTTTAACTAAGTTTGTTCTTGGTATGAGCTTTCGTGTGCATGCACACATCTTCAGATACACTGAAACCCTTATATATAGTGGAAGAGTGGGGAGGGGTGTGCAAGTTTATTGGTGAGGTTGATGGACTTCCATTTCAATCTGGTGCCTTCCATAGGTAGCCGTGTTGGTCTGCCATAGCCAAAACAAAATAAAAAATTAAAAAAAAATCCTTCCAGTAGCACCTTTTTAAATTTTATTTTTCATTTTGTTTTGAGCTATACAAGACTTCAACAACGCACTATTGGGCAAGGAGGTCAACCACTGCCCGCCTCAAACTCCGTCGGGATCTGTGCTGCTTTTCCCCGTCGCCCTCGGGTTCCTCCCCTCCCTTCTCCCCACTCAGGACACCCGGACACCGTTGTCTCTTCGAAGTCTCGGCCCCGCCCCGCTCCTTTCAACAACCCCGCCCCTCCCTCCCCCATTGGCTCCCCGGCTCCCCGCCTAGTCTCGCGAGAATCTCGGGCGCGCAGAAAACGAGGAGGCGGGGGGCCCCAACACTTCACCACAGCAAGACTTGGGGGCCGCAGCTCGGGACTGTGTGGGGAAGAGCCCCGTTAGTGGCGGCGCGAGGCGGAGGGACACGGGACCTTAAAGCGGAGGGAGGGGACAAAAAACGCCCGGTCCTCTCAATTCCACTCCCTCCCTCCCTTCCTTCTGCGGTCCCGAGGTGAGTTTGGCCGTTGCCTCCGCTCCTCTCACCCCGCACCTCCCCCTTCTCCTCCCCTTCAAGAAAAACCCAACTCTTTCCAAAGCTTGAGAGAGGTGGGTTCCGCCTCGTCGTGATTGGCAGCTCGGCTGCGCCAATCGGCGCCGCACTCGGAGGCGAGTGGCGGGCGGCGCGGCCAGTGCGGGCGCGGGGCTGCACCGAGACCCCTCCCCGTCTCCTGGGGGTGGGAGGGACTTAAGGGGCTGCGAGGAAGCTCTAAGAAGGGGGCCCGGGCGGTGGCCGGGAGGGGGGGGAGGGGGTGAGGGGGCGCCCAGAAGCCCCGGTGACGGTCGGGCTGGGGCGCGTGTGGAGAACCTGGGCCTCGAAATGGGCCGAGGGTCCTGAGTAGAGTTTTTGGTGCCTGGACGAGAGGAGTGAGGATTTATTTAAAAAAATGCAGAGGGAGGAGGTTGCTGGGTGGGGAATTCCAGGGGATGAGGGCAATAGGAAGGGAGAACTAGGCGATGGTGGCCTTTGCAGAAGTGGGTTGAGAACACATAAGCGAAGCAATGCCCCGAACAAGAAAAAAAAAATCTGAGTAACTCGTGGAAGCTGTTACATAAGTATATGCTCCCAGCGACTTGGTAAAGGTGGTGTGGCTTTCTCAAGATTGGTTTCCGATTTGGAGAGCGCTTGGCAACCTGTCCCGTGTGGGCTCTGCTGCTCATCCTTGCAGCCTCTTTTCTGCTCCTCGCCATTGCAGTAGCAAGCCTCCCATTTGTACTGCCCAGGGGTAGGAGGGTGAGCAAGCAGGGGCTACTTTTGCAGCTGCCTCCGAGGACCCTCTGTTGTCAGCAAAAAGCAGTCAGTGCCCCCGCTCTGCTCTTTTTTTTCTGGGTGGTATGGTAGATAGGATGCAGCCCGTTGCACCACCCAGAGTGAGCAGGTGAGTGACTAGCAACAACAGCACCTTGCCACTGTCAGTCACTCCTCCGATGAAGCAGCTGCTTCCACTGGCTTGTCCACTCCCTCCGGTGGGTGGTGATTGATCCAATTCTCAGTGCCGCCCAGAGTTAGAGGGCAGGCGAATGAGTACGGATAGGAGGAATGCCATGTGCTTACCTACTTTGCGTAGCACAGAAGAAGGTGCCCTCCAAGCAGCAGTGCTGGCTACTGAGATGGTAACAAGTTGGGGTCTTTGTTAGTTGGTTCTCCAAGCTGCCCACCTGAGAGAGAGAAAGGGGGTTGGTGTGCTGCTGTTCTTGGTCTCTACCTCTGCTGCTTCTCGAGTGGGCGGCAGAGCAGTTAAAAGTGGCTGCAGGGAGGCTGTCTCTGAGCAGTATGGTTGTTGGGCCCACCACATCAAACAGTTGGGGATGGTGTATGCGTGCAGGGACATTATGCTTGCTTGCTTCAGTCGGCAGTCGGATATTAAAGGTGGCTGCAAGGTGTGCTTGCTGCCATCTTTCTGTCTCTGGACGGCATGGAAGTTGGGTGACCCAATCCTCCAGGCCGTGCACCCAAAGGATAATAGTGAATGGAGATGACATTTGTTTCTTGCCACCATTGTTTGCACACACATGGAACAGCTACCTCCAGTTACTTGCCTACTGCAGCTGCGAGGTGGTGCTAGCCCCAGTTCCTTTCCGTTGCTCACAGGGAGGATTCAGCTGAGTGAGTGGAGGGTGACTGCTCATTTAAAATGCCACAACCTTGCCTACTTGGAGCACAGATAACAGTGTGATGTTAATGCCCACAGTGACAGCTACCGTGTTTCTCCTAAAATAAGACACCGTCTTATATTTTTTTCCCCTCAACAAAACACAGTATGGCTTATTTTCAGGGGATGTCTTATTTTAACCGCATCGCATCAGTACGCTGCATAGCCACGCCTCTCCAGGCTGTTTTAATAGGAGGTGCCGCATCACTATGGCTTATTTTCGGGGTATGGCTTATTTTCGGGGAACGGCTTATATTTCGCAAATGCATAGAAATCTTGCTATGGCTTATTTTATGGCCATGTCTTATTTTAGGAGAAACAGGGTAGTTAAGCTTGGGAGGTCTCTCAAGTTCCTGTGGACTCAGCACTGCCCAATGGTACTGGTCTCTGATGTCAGGCCCTTGGTTTCTGCATATAGTGAGGGGTGAGTTGAGGAATTTCATGTAGAGGCTAGTGCAGGGATCGGCAAGATTTACTTCGTCTGGGCCGCTTCACTCCCACGGAGATTGCTTTGTGGGCTGGATCGCATCTGCACAGACGTGATTTCCGGCATCTTCGTCTGCACAGACATGATTTCTGGTGCCGCGGAACTGAGCCCCCGCTCTGCGCTGCGCCAGTTTAGCGCACCGCACAGGAACTCACTGAGCGGGCGACTTGGTTCAAGGGCTGCTTGTGGGCCGTTTAAATGACCCCCGTGGGCCGCAGGTTGCTGACTTCTGGGCTAGTGGTTTTGTCACAATGACTTTGATAGATAATGTCTCAGTACATGAATATAGTGTGTGGATTAAAAAGAATGAATTGCCGCACTGGCAAATTGAGTGAACAACATGGTGTCAATGGAAGGAACATGAATATTGATCCTACCCTTGCAATCCCTGTGAGTTGGATGTAAATGTTAATGCAGCAGTCTTCAACTACATTTCAGGAGTAGAGTGAATAGATTATTTTGCCTGGCTGGTTTTGCTGATAACTGTTCACAGCTAACATTTTATTTGCTTTGTTTCTTTCATATTCACAGTGCTTTGAAATGGGATCTTGATTGACTTGTTTATCTCAATATTTTGAGGGTCAGGCAGCACTTAATTGCCAACTTAACCAGCCTATCTCTTCTCCCTATTATCTGTCAAATAAATAAATAAGTAAATAAATATTGTTTCAATATTGAGTGGAAAAAGTTCTCTTCTGTTTTACTGACAAAGTGTTTAATGTGCATAATTGACTTGGCATCATTTTGTGATTCCTCTAATGTTGTGAGAGTTACATAAAAATGATATGGGCTCTTGCAGTACACACACTGGCTCAACCAACTTGATTGGAAGTGCTGTAATTTTAGTGACATTACTGGTAGTTACATAGTTACACTCTGTGTTCTAATAACTTGGCATTTATTTTGATTATTACAAACACTTCATGCATGATCTCTTGTAATAATGGCTCTGTAATGTCTTAACTATCCCAAGTAGCAGATGAGGACGATGAACAGTGGCTCACGACTGAGATGAGCTTTAAGCTATGGACTTTCAGGTTCCCTCTTAGTCATTGACCTCAATCACATGTAAAGTTAAGCCAAGCCATGACTTAGTTTTCATGAGAAGACATGTGGCACCTGGAGAGGAAATTGTCTCCACTTTGCTTCTCCTCTGTTGTATTGCTGCTTTGCCAAACCAAACTATGGCTTAGAATTGTGTGCAAACAAGTGCTACATCACCTTCAAGGGTTAAAGTCAAAATATTTCCTCCATGCTGTTGGTTATGTTACACTCTGCATTTACTAATTACTTATCCATATGGAAAAGTAAGTTGATAACCACTGAAGCATATGAGCTATGAAATTGTGTGCACTGCTAAATAAGAATAGAGTTCTGAAACTTGTTTCTCCCCCCACCCTCTTTAAAACAAAGTAGTGAAGCTATTTCATGCATGTTCAGTTAGCAAACAACAACAAAAACACTAGACTAGCCCTTACTAAGTAGCTATATTTTGGGGCATCCAACTGCTAATGCCTGCATTTTGAGCTTCATGTCCATATATAATATAAACCAGAAGTGCCCTTCAGATAATGTTGGACTATAGTTCCCATCATTCTCAGCCAGCACGGACAGTGGTCTGGAGTGATGGGAGCTGTAGTCCATCATCAACAACATCTGGAGGGCACCATGTTGGCTACCAATGTTATAAATGGATCTACTGCCCAGGTTCTTAGACTTTGCCAAGTCAAAAAGACATTGCCTCTGAGGTTCAGAGAAAGTGGTTCTGTCAGATCCAGGGCAGATCAAAGAAAAATGGAGCAGTGCCATCCACGCTAAAGCAACAAGCCAGCTTTTTGAAATATTGTTTCCCACCCCTCTGGCTAATACTTTCATCGTTTCTCTGAGCTACTCAAAATATGAGATTCAGTACTGACTATATTATCTGTCCTTTTGTCCCTATCCAAACTGAGCTGTCATGGGGCACCAAAGAGCATTTGTGTTTCCCAGGAATTGCTTGTTCGGTTTTACTTGTGATTTGAAAATTGTGATTTGTGAGGGACTGAAAGGACCTGTCTCTACAGTTGTTGCTTATATTTTATTGGAGTTAGAAAAATCCCAGCTGCCTGGTCGGTTATGTGCCTAAGTGTTTGAAGAAATTTTGATTCCTTGATTCTGTCAATCTACTCAGGATTGGCAAAATGTTCTTAATTCCTGTTGTTTATTCTGCGGTTCTACTACTCAGATGTTCTGAGGCATTCTAGCAACTGGTGGGGGTCTTTATGTTGCTGTGGCCCCGGCAATGAGAGCATGAACAAAGTGTAATTGGCTGCTTATACTCAGAATGGTGAATTCTACTGACAGATGCTGAACCTGTCTGGTTGCCCAATTTCACTAGGCAAAATAAAGGAAAGGGAAATGTTGCATGCACATTAAAACCAGATTTAAGACTTTGCATCCAGTACTGTTGGAGCACTGGTGTTGATTGAACAATGTCAGCTGATTTTTCCACAGCAACCAGGAAGAGGCTTCCTGTGGCCCCTAGCATGCAAAATGTCAATTTGCAGGCCTTATGAACATACCCTCTCAACCCACATGCATATACTGTGTATACCATGAAGAACCTGAAATACACACAATGGAGAAATATATACACATGCTGCTGTCAAATCCTTCCTCTACTACAGGGCTTCCTGGCCTGTGGTCTGGGGACTACAAGTGAGCCATGAGCTTCATTTGGGTGGTCTGTGGTGTGTCTGTAAAAATGCAGTTAAAAATCTGGGTGCCAAAAAGACTGAACTTAAGAGTTCAGAGCTACTCAAGAATGGTGGCCAAAAGTGTGAGCTATGAACCAGGAAGTCCCCAGTTCTCCTTACTCATGGATTTGGGCAGGCAGCTATTCTCTTGCCCTCGGTTCCCCATTTGTAATATGAGAATAGTAATGCTAGTTTATCTTACATAATTACTATAGGAATTACTAAGAAAAGTGTACATAAAGTACTCTGGAACACTTGCAATGATGTTTGTAAATGCGAAGGGTGGTATTCAACTAAATTTGGCTTGGAGTAGACCCACTGAAATGAATAACTATTATTATGTTAGTGTCAATAAATTTTGGTGGGTGTATTCTAAGCCAAACTTGATTGAATACCACCCTAAATATTACTATTGGTCCATCTTCTTTATTTAAAATGCATTTCTGACTACAGGTTCTCCATCTCTACATTATGTTCCCACTCATATTTGCACACAAACTGCAAGGTGCAATTGGACTGCTTATTATAGAGTAAGTTCCACTGAATGCAGTGGGATCTCTGGGGACCATATTTAAGATTGGGCTATGGGTTTTCAAGTTTATTGGGCAAAGGTGAGCTATTTGTAGCAATGGACTGCTGAATTGGGCACCCGAATATGGTTGTTCACCTACTAGAATGATGTCTCCCTTTTGTAGCCTTATCTGAACTTCTGTTATTTTGTAGCCTTATCTGAACACTTTTGTAGCCTTATCTGAACACTATAATTGTAGCAACCACTGATGAACCATTACACTGATCAACCAAAAGTAATAACTGTGGTTGGTCAACAGACATTAGCTGCATTTTTGGTCTGCCATCAATATAGGTTTTGTAATAAACATCTTGGATTTACAAACACAGATTACCACAGCAAAGAAATGGAGGCAGGGGGAATGTAGGTGATCCCTGTCGTCAAAAGTTTTATCTTTACTTGGTATGGATATAGCTGGAAAAAAATGGATTGCACTGGCTGACAAGCTTGTTGTTATGGGCTAGCCACTGGGCTGAAAAAAACCTGCATTTTCTCAGATGTACTTTTACTGATTGTACATCTAATGTGGCTGGTTGTTTCAGTCATGCCTCCAGTATTGTTTATTATGGTTATCATTTTGAACTGTCTTGGTAGCCTGGGTTTTTTATTCCAAAGTGACTCAAGCTAAAATTGTCAATATGCTGTCAAAATAGAATCAGTATAGCAACAATGTAAGCAGAGAGAGCAGGGGGAGAATAATATAGAAAATTTAATAATATAGAAAAATGCCAATAATAATCGGATCAATTCATGCAAGTATAGATGAGCAAACACGAAATACAAATAGCATTTTAAGTTAAAAATCCATGATTACGCACACATATCCATCCTATAGAAATTTCAGTGTCCTGTGTAATTAGGAAGATATGCTGCCTCCAAGGCAAGATCTGTCTTCTCCCTCTAGGCTCTTCCCTGGCCCTCAGGCAAGCAGGCAAAACATCAGAATCCTCAAAGCTGGCCCTCTCTCAAAACAGATAGACAGTAGGCTGAAATGGAGGTGGCCATGTGAAGCCGTGCTCCCCTCCTTGATGGGGGTGATTTACCACTGCATCACTTCTCTAACCAGGAAGTGATTGCAAGCAGCAAAAATAACTTTCCTTTCTGGCCAGAAATTCCTCACCCAAGATAGCTGTTCCTCTCTAGGCGTGACCTTAGGTGCTTCTCGGAAGAAACAATGGGAACAGGAGGCTATAGATTGCATAGTTCAAGGGTGGCTAACCATTTTCAGCTTCACTGCCACATTAACACCCCTGAAGGCCACATGCCAGTGGTGGGCATGGCCAATGCATAGTTGTGTGCACATGCTCACACTCACCCCCACATGCACATGTGCCACACATACAGTACAGAAATCTGGTTCCTTCACTAGCCAGCTTTTGATGAATGCTGAAGATGCCCTGGCCTCTGACACCTGAGATGTGTGTTTTCAGGAATTGACCTATTCCTGTGACTCTATAACTCTTTTTATTTCTGAATTTTAAATTATGGTAACCTGCTCTGGGACCTGCTGGTGAAGGGCAGGTAAGAAATGTAACAACAACAGCAGCAGCAACAATAATGAATTCTGTTTGTGAAGAGAACAAGGCATTATCCCCCCGCCCCCAACTTGGAGAGAGTGGTTTGTGTCTGAGGCAAACTGAAGGTCAAAATGCAGTGGTTCTAGTCTTCTCCACACCAGCAGAATGCTCTATCTTCTAATCTCAGTGCTGAATTTGGGTGATAAAGCTGCGGACACTTGGTAGGCCACTTTGCATGTCTTCCTTCCCAGGCTGGATCTGGCCCATGGGTTAACTACTCCTAGTAGAGACGATCAGTTATTGAAAGTTGCAGTGGGTAAGCATTGAACTCACTTGGTGGTGTTGCCTAGTGGGCCTAGTTTATGCTTCGGTTGAGTTTTGTCTAGGAACAATTTGACACACGCACCCCGCCTTGGATTTGGAGATACTTTGACACATTGAATGATAATACTGTTGTAAACAAAGGTACAGTACTAGTCTCCCATTTGAAAGCGGCAATTATTCAGGGTGGATTTGTTCAGGAAGCTGCCTTTAGGGAACAATTAGAGCTGAATTTGAAGTCTGTCCTTCCCATTTGAATTAATTACTAGCCTCAGGTTTCAATATTTCTTAGGTGTTGCTAAGACCTTGGGTAATCAAATCTACCGGTATATGGAATTATTCTGTTCCTGCCTCTTCCTCCCCCCCCCTTTAATTTTCCATTGCATTGTGTGCAGTGATGCACTTTTTGTGTTTGGCAACTTTAGGAAGAGTGTGTATATCTGTATTGGAGGGCATTTGGGGAAGAATATGGGGCCTTCATGCTTGCCTTGAAGATGCTTGCTTATGTTGTGGTCAGGATCTTCTGGGAATTCCTACTTTCATTTCTTTGTTTTTCCTGGCCCTCTTAGTTACAAATATGTTTCAAAATGCAGTGGTGGGAAGTTCAGAGATCAACAAGAAGCAAGTAGGACACCTGCTTTCGCTGTTGAAAACTCATGAGTTCCAAATCAATATATCATGATTTTTCCATGTGTGATTATTCTCAGTCTGAAGAGTAAACTATTTCAGTTTAAATCCTAGGTTGTCTTGTGGTGAATTAGGAGTTGGGACTTTCCGGCAAGGCAGGGGACTAGGAGAGAACTGCAGAGGACTTTGAATTCTGGTACTTTGAGGGAATGAGCAGGAGCTGCTGGAAGACTTGCAGTGGCTGAGGAATTCTTCAGACAGGCATTCAGCATAAATTGTGCAAGCATCGGCTCAAGAAGGGAGTTGCTCAGCATCTGTCCTTTAACTCAGGACTTTCTGAAGGCACTCTTGATATCAGTTTGCCCCATCCATGGCTCTTGCACGGAGCTGCAGGATGCGAGAAAGACGTTGCAAGGAAAATGACTATACACTTGCATATCAAATTACCAGCGAGTGTGGGGTTATCTGGGTTAGTCCCAGAAGATACATTAACAGGATGCAGGGAATTTAAAAGGTTTGAGAAACATTGGATTATGTGTACCGTAATAACCCAGCAGTCCTTCATGTAGTGAGAATATGCCAACTTGACATGCAGCTAAGGCAGGGGTCAGCAAACTTTTTCAGCAGGGGGCTGATCCACTGCCCCTCAGACCTTGTGGGAGGCCGGACTATATTTTGGAAAAAAAAATAATGAACAAATTCCTATGCCCCACAAATAACCCAGAGATGCATTTTAAATAAAAGCACAAATTCTACTCATGTAAAAACACCAGGCAGGCCCCACAAATAACCCAGAGATGCATTTTAAATAAAAGGACACATTCTACTCATGTAAAAACATGCTGATTCCTGAACTGTCCGAGGGCTGGATTTAGAAGGTAATTGGGCCACATCCGACCCCCGGGCCTTAGTTTGGGGACCCCTGAGCTAATGAATGTAAGTTACCTGCAGCCCATATGTCCTGTTATATCTTTGTAATGTGGTATTTGACACTGAACAATATACTTGTTCCCATATTTGGGGAGTGCTGCACTTTCTTGACTCTAGCTCAACTTCTTAAAGCCTTGTCAGTTTCTTTGCCTGGTGACTTTCCCTACTTATGAAGCTAAAGCAAAGCAATTAGTAGCTATTGGGTAATATAAGTGGATTATATTTAATCAAGGCAATTGGGAGATATCAGAGGGTCATTTTTGGAGCAGACCTACTGAAATCAATGAGTAAGTTACTGAGCATGGCCGCACTGGTATCACCCAAAGTCTGGAGAGAAACACTGCTTGGTCCTGCTGATTCATTGTGTTGTTTTCTACTTGTAATCTAATATCTGATCTAGTAGCTTTAAACCAAGGCAATCAGCCCAAATGTATGGCAAAGTGATATGAAAAGAGCACAGTAACTTCTGTTTTCCATGTCCCATCCTCCATGAAATTCTAGTTGGAGAAAGCAAAGTATGAGAAAGCACTAAATTATATCTGATCAAACATCGGCTTCCTTCTTTTAAACTCTGGTGGGGTTGCACCAGGATAAAATTTAACTCAAAAGTGCCATTGCGAATCAAGGAGGCGTGGTCAGTTCTATTAGCTCTTAGAACCTTGGGGACCCTCACTTTGTTAAAAGTTCATTTCTGGCCCTCCAAGACATATGAGACTTTGGGAAATATAACTGATAAGGAAGTTTTAAAGCAAGTTTTATTGTGTATTTATACTCTTATGACTTCTAAGTCTTTTCAAGATTAGAGTGAAGGTCCGAAGAGTGTTTCACTTGTGGGAATCAATTCTCAAAATAAGAATATTCTGCATCAGTTGTAACTCTGCATTTGCCATATTTATTAAACTGCGTCTGCTAAATATTACTGACAACATTTTGGCACAACTCCTTTAAATCCTATGCTCAAATATTATTAAAATGTACTAACTATATTTCACCAATAATTGGTTTCATCAATCACTGTACTAGGTGACAACTGCAAACTGAGAGTGGGGTTCACCTAGCCAACCCTCAGTGGAAGCCCTGTGCAAGGACTTCTAGTTTGCTCAATGTGGCTTTTCCCTCTCCCTACCCCTGTGGCCCCTGAAATTGCCTTGGGGGGTGTCGAAAGAACCCGCTAAAACCGGGCAGGGTAGTTCCATCTGGCAAGCTGAAATGCTTCTGCAGATTGAACAGTTGGAAGAGTTCTACCATCAGACTTTAAGTTTCAACTTTATTAGTACAGAAGAGCAATCCTACATAAGAGTTACTGCAGGATGGCAGAAAGAAGTCTGAACGGTGTGTCAAAGGTGGAATGTGTCAAAGCTAGGAAAATAATAGTAGAAACATAGTTTCTGTGTTAGCTCATAATGCAAAATCACGATTTGGCATTTTGAATGCGATATGTAGGGAGTCTCCCTCCAACCATGGTTTAGGGCTTGCTGATCAGAAGGTCGGCGGTTCGAATCCCTGCGATGGGGTGAGCTCCTGTTGCTCGGTCCCAGCTCCTGCCCACCTAGCAGTTCGAAAGCACGTCAAAAGTGCAAGTAGATAAATAGGTACCGCTCCAGCAGGAAGGTAATTGGCGTTTCCGTGCACTGCTCTGGTTCACCAAAAGCGGCTTTGTCATGCTGGCCACATCACCCGGAAGCTGTACGCCGGCTCCCTCGGCCAGTAACGCGAGATGAGCGCCGCAACCCCAGAGTCAGACACGACTGGACCTAATGGTCAGGGGTCCCTTTACCTTTACCTTTAACCAGTGTGGTACCTGCCAGGTGATGAAGACTACAATTGCCATCAGCCCCACCCAGAATTGCCAATGATCAGGGATGATGGGAGTTGTGGTCCATTGCATCTGGAGGGCACCACATTAGCTTTCCTGGGTTTAGTGATGCATGTGAACAATACCTTGAGGATAACCTCTCCCCATATGAACTGGCCCAGACCCTGTGATCATTCTCTGAGGCCCTTCCATGAGAGGTCCGGAGGGTGGCAACATGAAAATGGCCGTTTTCTATAGTGGCTCCCCATTTCTGAAACGCTCTCCCCAGGGTGGCTCACCTGGCACCTTTGTTACATGTTTTTAGGCACCAGGCAAGAACATTCGTCTTCTCCCAGGCCTTTGGCTAATTAAGCAATCTATGACCTTTTAAACTGTGTCTCAAGGGTTATTGTTTTGTTCGATAGCATGTTACATATTTCTGTGTTTTAATATTGTAAACTGCCCTATGATCTTCAGATGAAGGGAGGGATAGAAATGATGATGTTGATGATGATGTCAACTAGGCCCCCAAACTAAGTAAGGTTTAAGTCCCATAATCATGCTCTTTCTGTGGATGACTTTCACATTCTGATACATGTTCAGAAGTAACTGATTCCAGAGTTGCAGTAATCCATATTGCATTAAAAAAAATTAAACAGGCTTAGATAAGGTTTTTTGTCCTTTATTTTGCATGGTGGTGTACCATATATATTTATCACTAGTTTTGTTTGTTTTTAAAGTTCTGCTTTATATTAGCATGTTACCGAAACATCCTGGTCAAGCAACTAATATCTCCTTGCTGTGTTGAGTGTTTTAACAATCACATTTTGGGATCACACGTTCCTTGTCATCTGAAAGGACTTAGGATATGATTGATAGATGCTGGCCCAATACAGTGGTACCTCGGGTTACAGATGTTTCAGGTTACAGATGCTTCAGGTTACAGACTCCACTAACCCAGAAACAGTACCTCGGGTTAAGAACTTTGCTTCAGGATGAGAACAGAAATTGGGCAGCGGTGGCGCAGCGGCAGCGGGAGGCCCCATTAGCTAAAGTGGTACCTCAGGTTAAGAACAGTTTCAGGTTAAGAACGGACCTCCAGAACGAATTAAGTACGTAACCAGAGGTACTACTGTACATATATATAGTTCATGTTGCAACCTTCAGAAGCTCAGTTTAACAAAATGTGGCAAGGCCTTGGAGTGTGACTTATGCCAGCATGTGGTGACAGAGAATCTTGTCTTTGTTTAAAGGAAAATAATCCAGAGAAGCAGAAATAGACAAATTGCTATTTACCGGTATTTGCTTATTTATTTTCTGATAACTTTCCACATCAGCAAAGCATAAACAAAAATGACACAACAACAAAAACCTATCCTTTCAAAGATTTTAAATAATCGACAAAAAAAATCAGAAAAGCAATCAATTTGTGTAACGTACTTCCCATGTCTGTAACAACATACTGGTAATTTCCTCCAGTCATCCAAAACCTCAACTAGTTGAAATTATTCTGTGACATTGTAGCAGCAGGATAATTAAAACAGTACATGAGACTTTGCTACTGTAGCTGAAACTTTGCTTTTCAACAAAATGTAACATTCCACCGTATTATGTTAAAATCCTTAAGTAGGAAAGAAACAAAGATGATTACCCCTTTGAACGTAGCTGCAAAAAGTTATTTTTGGGGAACAGTTGTTTGGCTAGCAAAATTTTCCTAAAGAAACAGTATTGTGAGTCATGCCTTAGGTATGTAAGCTTGGAATCTGTGGCTCAGTTCAGACATCATGCCAAACTATGGTTAGGAAGGCTTGACTATGTTTTGACAGTATGTCTGAATTGACAAAAGATGGTTGCAGTTGTCTGGCAAAACAAGAATCTGAAATGATGTTTGAAGTGGGTTTGTAAACTGTGGTTTCTGTTAATTATGGTTTGGCATCATGATACCTATGGGCATTGCTCTCTTCCAGAGGTCACTGAACCTGGAGTGTTGAACAAATCAAATAGAAAAGCAGACAAGGAGCTCTAAACTGTGGTTTGTCTTTGGATACTAAAGCATGGTGGGGCAAGCCATGGTTTGGCTTGATGCCTGAATTAATATTTGCTGGGTTCCATAATGCTGTCACTACAGTGGATTATGGTTCTTGTTTTCCCCATAAGCAGTCACTGAAAAGTGTCAGGCATTTTACACTATAGCTACTCTAATTGAGTTGATAATGAAGATTATCTGCAATTAAAAATTCTGTAAGCATTCTTGAGGATGTCTTCCCCCAAAGTCTGCAGTTATAAAGTTTCTTCTGACTAAAGATCTTTGAAACTCCAACCACAATTCTGATTCCTATTATCTGGGCACTTCTGGTGTTTGTCATTAGCTCCTGCCTTAAGACTGGTTTAATTTTCTTCATGAAGTATATTAAAATGCTTCTGGGAAATATAATTATGTATTGTACAGGGTAATCCATTGACAAATTTGGCATATGGGGATTTTGGGGAAATGCATTGGTTTCCTACCAGTGTTGTGCTTTCATGCAGTAAAAGTTAGCAGGCATTTTGTAACAGAAAAGGAGCCTGCTAAATATAACAGGGGAAAATATTTATATTGAGGAAACAATATTGAGATGGAATGTTTTCAAAACCTGTTTGTGTGAACACAAATGGTATCACAAAGACTTTATAACAAGATGCTGCATGTACAGTAAAAAAAACAAACCCAAATATGGGCTATGTACTGTATATGGCTGAAAACAAAAATAGAGGACTCCTCACATTATAATACTTTTCAGTTGATGCAAACTATTTATCACCTACCAGTATATAAATAGTAGTCTAGGATAAGAATTTGTGGTATTTGGTTATTATTTCACCAGCTTATGGGTTTGCGTGGGTTATTTTGGTATGTATACATATGTTACTATAGGTCTGAAAGAATTTAATAAGTAATAATAATATTTTAAAAATAAATATGGACCAATGGTCTTGTCTCCCTTTGCTGAGGGATGCAAGATTTTTCTTACAAAGCCCTGTTTTTGAACTGTGAGCAGCAGCCCACTTCCATCCATGCTGATCATTAAAGGAACATTAAGAAGGTACCCAAGTTTGCTTGTTTCCTTTTCATTTTCCACCCCATTTTCCTTTTTTTGTGTCATGTCTTTTGTAAGCCTGTGGGGTGGGCCTGTGTTGCATTGCTTTTGTAAGCTACTGTGGGAGCTTTCTCAGCTAAAGTGTAGGATATTTAAAAATTGAATAAATAAATGCTTACATGTACAAAAAGTATTGCCTTCTATAAAGGAGCACATCAGTTTAATAACCTTTAGGGGTATATGCAGTTTTAGGTCTGCTCAATTTTGGACAATTCTCCCCACAGCACCCTATTTCATGCTGTTCAAAGGGATCCCTTGATCCGCTCAAGATGCTTTTTGAGGGCAGAGAGGATAAAGCAAACTTCCTTCTACTCACAGTTCTGGGCATCCAAGCCATGTTCTGCTGCTGTGATTTGCATTTTCTTTTCTGTTTGAGTGGTGTAAGCAGCTTTTTGAGATGGTATAATGAAAAGTCTCCTAATTGGAAATAGTTAATAAACTATCAGACTTCTTCCTTAACTGAAAAGTATGTATCTGGTTGCATGACATGGTGCCAAAAGTAGTACTTAGAATTTGGTACCATTGTTTTGAGTTCTAAGAATATTGTATTCTTGCTGTAAAAGCAAAGTTTCTAGCTTTCAAAGTTTAGATGAAAGGTGGACACTGTCCTCATTTTTCCAAGTAGATTTTCTAATTGCAGGGTGTGGGATTTGAGGGGTATTTGGAATGCTTCTCCTTTATTATAAAACAGAAGATGCACAGCAGAGGATAGGATACATACCGGTACATACACACTGCTCAGTCTTGTGCCCTGGGGAGGTCACTTTGGTGCTGCTAATGCAGAGGTTTGACTGCACCCCTAGAGGCACACTCCATTGTCTCTTGAGACAGACAGATGTGCCAACCAGCTTTTGAATGTGTAAGATTGGTATGTTCTTTGGAGCAAAGGAGAAATGCAAATTTGGGGACTCTCCTGTCGGAAAGCTGTAGGTAGATTTCAAAATTTACAAGTATTTGCACTTGGCTCTTTCCGTAGATCAGCTCCTTCTGGCCAATATTTTTCCCTATGTACTGCGGAAGATTCAGTGAATATTCAGCTGAATTGTGTTTCCTCTGAAACATTGTTAAGGAGTGATACTCTTTCTGGAACCTATTTCAAAGCACATACTTCCTTCCTTGCATTTTTACTGGGAGAGATTTTACTGCTTTTGCAAGGCAAGCTACGCCTGCGTGTTCTTGCACTTTCGACAGCAAAGTAGGAAGGAGTCGTTTTATGGCTTACTGTAATCAAAGTGTTCTTAGCTTACAGGGAACTGTAACTTTTCCTATACTACGGACTCACAATTTTTCTTTCTAGCAAGAACATGTTCTCTTACCACATGTCAAAGTAAGAAGTTGTCTGTTGAAACGACACATTTGCCGCTTAAGGGAGGAATTCAGCGTTATTGTAAGGCATTGCACAAGGATATCAGCTGATGGAACTCATTAGTTGAATCCCATCCATAGTCTTGTACAGGCTTCCTCAACCTCGGCTCTTCATATGTTTTGAGACTACAATTCCCATCATCCCCGACCACTAGTCCTGCTAGCTAGGGATCATGGGAGTTGTAGGCCAGAAACATCTGGAGGGCCAAGGTTGAGGAAGCCTGGTCTAGTATCCTCACCAGGCTTTATCTGTGTTTTGTCTTTTAGAGGTTTAACCTAAGTTTGTTTATTATCATAGGTCTTAGTACTAATGGTGTTCAAAGATAATTGTGAGGGAGTAGTGCCAATAAAATTAGCTAGTGTGCATAGACTTGAGGCAAATGAGTCACTGCATATTCGTCTGTTTTAAAAAGTGGGATGACAGCCAGCCATAGCTGAGCTCTTACATAGCATTGCTTTCAACAGGGAAGATTATAATCATGTGCATTTAAGCATTGAAATCAATGGGCCCTACATTTGGACTGGATTATACTGATGGTTTCTGCCTCCCGATCTGGCCAGCAGCACCTGTAACTTCCGTACTACATTACAGCAATGTGCCCTAAGGAGCTTCCTTGAAGACCTTACATAAACAGCAGCAGTCTGTGTAACTCTGGTTTTGATTTGCTCACAAAAAGAGACGCCAGTTCTTGTTTGTCTGCATGGGTTTCTTCTTGCTCCAATTCAAGGTGCCGGTGATTTATGTTGTTACGGAAATTATGGGGGGGGGGGTCACCCAAGCAAAGTCTCCTCCTGAGTAAACTCATTTGGGGTATGGAGAGATGCCCTTAAGGGGACCCATCTCTCTGCCATGATCCAGTAGGCAAGAGACCACTACACAGGGAAATGCCTCAGCAGATAATCTCTGGGTGCTTCAGGCTAAACCAGAATCCCATTGTTCTCTCCCAGATAAGTGCTCAAGGTATCCTTGCCAGTACTTAACACCCATTCACACTTCCCAGGGCTATCTCCCTGATATTGCTCTGTTTTCCCCATATGCTAATCTTGTCTTTCCTATATGTCAATCATGTATAACCCTTCCCTTTAGTGATGTAGTGAAGATGTAGTAATGATGTTTCCAAACTGTATTCTGGGATATGATAGGAGTTTTTAAAAGTTCTTGTAACACTGCTCTGGGTGTGCAGTTTGACTGTAACCTATTGCGCAATAAACCCTGTCTTGCCCTTGCTCCAGTGGCTGGACTTCTTTTATTTAACTCCACAGAAACCAGTGGGCTTATCCCTAAGGGCCAGGTGGCTGGGCAGTTCCACACCTGGGATTTTTCTTTTACAATGTCCAAAAAGGCCTTTAATGCTTTCTCCTGAGATCTAGAATCTGTTGGTGTACCTTCCATTTTAGAGATTCAAGTGCAGTGGTACCTCGGGTTACAGACGCATCAGGTTACAGATGCTTCAGGTTACAGACTCCGCTAACCCAGAAATAGTACCTCGGGTTAAGAACTTTGCTTCAGGATGAGAACAGAAATTGTCCGATGGCGGTGTGGCAGCAGCAGGAGGCCCCATTAGCTAAAGTGGTACCTCGGGTTAAGAACAGTTTCAGGTTAAGAACAGACCTCCAGAACGAATTAAGTTCTTAACCTGAGGTACCACTGTACCAGGGATGTGGAACAAAGCTTTTACTGAGGTGGTGCCTTGTTATTGTTGGCATCCACCTGTCTCAAGAGACAATGCAGAGTGCTTCTGGGGGTGAAGTCGAACTGCTGCGTTAGCAGCACCAAAGCAATCTCCCTGGGGTGCAAGCCAGGGCAGTGTGTGTGTAGGTCTTGGCTGCTGAAATGACAAGACCCTCCTCTCGGCCTTCCTGATGTTCAAAGGAAACAAGCAATACGTTTGGCACCAGCGTGGCTGTAGGAGTTGCTGGAAGGAGGCATTCAAGGCACCATCCAATCCTCTTAGGGACTCCATTCCAGATTTATGTAGGGTTTCTTCTCCTGAAGATATCCCGTAAGGCAGAAGAGGTTTAAGATCAGAGTTTTCCTTCTCCTAGATGGGCTACCTTCCCAGGTTGACCAGCCCCGCCTGCCCTTAACAGGATGTGCAGAAACTGCCTTCTTGACCATTGGACCCGCTATTGGACTCATCCGCTCAATCTGCCGGAGCCCGCCTTCACATGCAGGGAAAGTCCCTAACTCACCAAGGGTTTGAGACCCATCGGCTACCCTCACTTGGTTCCAGGGTGTGACTGCTGTCACATGCTGACAGCTTCTAGGAGCCACAGGCGAGAGCTGACTGCAGGGTGGGATCCAAAGGTGGCAAACGATCCCAGGAGCACAAGGTGTCCCCCACCAGAGGCACTACACCCCAATATTTGACTAGAGTTAAATGCAGGGTGGGGGCCAAAAGTGGACAAACTTTACAATTCTGTGGCTCTGTGCTTCTCTGCCTTCCCCACATTCCTTTGATTTGTGTTTTAGTATCTTTCTTCGTGAGATATCATGTGTGTTTGGTGAGCAAAGCAAGTGTGATAACTAGTATGGTTTCTGAAGGTTTTGACTATATACTGTACCAGAGTCTGAAATTGCTTGAAAGAAATAGGTATACTTGAAAGAAACATTATAAATTTCCCAATAACTGTTTATAAAGCCTATGCTAAATGAAGGAATCAAATGAAAGAAAACACATTCGCTTTGAAGTTGTAAATGGGATTGCTGTCAACTGGCAATAATTTTTTGAGTGCATTCTGATGTCTCACTTAGCGGGACTTTCTGCTGTGCCCACCATTTGCTCCTAGCTACCTTAGCTGAAAAGCAGTTCTTCGAAGGACTGGGTTTGTGAGGGATCCTTAGGTCATGTCTTGGCCCGACCAGAGGCAGAGTTGAAATTTGTGAGGAGAGCATTGTGTACAAATCTTTGAAGTAGGGAGTTTTGCTTATTTTCACAATTGTTTTCATTGGAACAAAAACCTGGCCTTTCTTACTGCAAAATGTAATGTGATGTCAGTTTGAAAATCCTATTTGAAAGTGTACTTCTGTTGCTTAAATGAAAGCACTTTTGGTATTCAGTGTTAGACTTTATCTGTTTCTCCAAAATGGTATTAGCTGGGAGGCTTTGCGGGGCAAAAGAAAGAAATTATTCTGTGGTTGCTCCTTTAGATTTTCCATGCCATTGCTTTTGCTCTTCTGTCATCACGTTTGCTGTTTAGCTTTACCAAGGTGGTCACATACCTTCAGACTGTGCCCTTGTGGAAGGTTATATGAATTCCACTTGCAGAAAATCAGTCATGTTGCGGTTGCTCTTGTCTTTGATCCAGTATGATATTTGTGCCCCTTTTGCTATGGGTGGCTGGCTGCTATTGGCACTATCCTCTGCAATAAAGCATTATTGTGATTCCTGCAGGAACATACACCCCAGAAACCAAATTATTCAGTTCTTCCTATTTTGTGTAGGGGTTTGAGGGCCCTGAAGGAGTTCTGCTGTTTGCCCATCTGTCAAAGTAGTAATAATAATAATAACTTATCATTTCTACCCTACCCATCTGGCTGGGTTTCCCCAGCCACTTTGGGCAGCCTTCAACAGAACATTAAAAAAAGAATGAAACTTCAAACATTAAAAACTTCCTTAAGCAGGGCTGCCTTCAGATGTCTTCTAAAAGTCGGATAGTTGTTTATTTCCTTGACATCCACAGGGCTGGCACCACTACCAAGAAGGCCCTCCCATAACCTATGCTAGTTTAATTACTGGTATTTATATGACTTCTATACCACCCTTTACACAAGCCACAAGGCAGGTTACAACAGATAAATATTGATAAAGTAGTGAAATTCTTTAAAAACAGGTAACGGCTCACTAGCAGCAGCTACAACAATTTGGACTCTGTTGCTCCAAATGCCTGCTGAAAAAGATGTGTCTTAATTAACCACCTGAAACTATTGAGAGAGGACCAGACACACCTCAGTAGGAAGGGAGTTCCAGATACAAGGAGCTGCCACCACTTACCTCATACCGAGGAGGGGACCACAAGGGGACCCTTGCTAGCTGATGTTAAAGCACGGGTAGGTCAATATGGGAAAAGGCATGCTTACAGGCAGTGTAAGAAACTGAGATATGAAAGCTAGGAGCTAAATGGCACCTTAAACCTAGGTTATGGGCGCAACAATGGAATGCAACAACGCAACAATGGTGCACTTTTTTAATAACAAGAATACAAAGCTGAAAATGAATGAACTGCAGCTAAAATATTGTGTTCATTTTTCACATGGTCTAGTCCTTCCTCTGCCCACCCCCCTAATATTCTTAAGAGGGTCTCTTTTCCAATCTTCAGAGAGTAGTTGGAAGTGGGGAGGCAGAAAAAGGTCCTCCTTTCCTTCCACTCTGCAGTTTTAATCTGAAATCTTTGGTGCAGTACTGTGCCCAGAGCTCAGAAACTGCTCGCACTAATGAAATTCCCTGTTGCAAAATGCGCCTAGATAGAACAATGGGAGTTTCAAACACTGCTTACAGGTACTTGAGTCCCAATTAGTTGATGGCTGTATATGGCAAAGTAGGCACATTGCATTGGGCCTGGAAAGCAATTGGCAACCAGTTTAGCTGTTTTAAAATACTTGTAATATGTTTGTGGCTTGCTGGCCCTACCAGCATTCTTGCTACAACATATTACCCTCGTTGCAATTTGTAGACAGTTTTAAAGAGGATCCCCACATAGAGCGCATTGTGGTAGTCTATCTTGGAGATTGCATCAGCTGAAACCAGGCAGTGGCGCTCCTAGCTTCCAAAGTCACCTGGGCCTTGAGTAACAAAGATGGTTCCAGGAGCACCCCTATTTGACTACTCTCAGCATCATGTCTGTCTGTTGCAGAAGCTTCTCTGTTTTTAGGCATTCCTAGGCAGGGGTCATTGTTTCAGGAAGAAAGTTGCCTTTTCAAAGGAAGCGGGTGAAGAATATGTTTATCCGGTACTTGCCGCCTGTGCCTTTGGCTATTCAGCTGTCCTCTGACCCAGGGAACTAATTGTTATTGGAGGGGCAACGCAAGATGCTGATTGGGATGGGACTGCCCCATGACATTGTCAGTGCCGACTGAGAATGTGGATGCTGGAGCTCTGGTACTGATAACTCAACTACCCTTTCTTACAGGGTCTTTAAAACTGTTGCTTAGCCTGGTATTCCCACAGTTGCCTATACAGGTACATGGTAAGAATAGATCTTTGTTTCTTTCCTTTCAAATATGAAGAAGTGTGCATGCACACGAAAGCTCATACCAAGAACAAACTCAGTTGGTCTCTAAGGTGCTACTGGAAAGAATTTTCTATTTTGTTTCAAATATCTTCTTCCTGTAAAGAATCAGAGACGGCTACAATAAGATCTTTAAACTTGAGGTGTTTTCCCTTGATGTCCTAGCTCACTTGTCTTGGGCCAACTTATTGTCTTTTATCAGCTAGTATGTTCCTTGAAGGTACTTCTAGTTTAGCAGACCTAGCACATTCCTACTTTACATTTTGGTTAACCTAAATATGTCCTCTAATTTGAAATAAGATCCCGCCCTGGTTCAATTGGGTGGGTTTCAATTGCCTCCAGGTAGCTTCTAAAAGTCTGCAAGAGACATTTCCCCCTCTGGCTAGGTTTCCTATAATTAAGTTGACCTTGGTAAAACGAATTCTTAACAGTGAATCTAAAGTATTTTCCGTTCCTGTTCTTAGCTTCCTTTTCTGACAATGTAATATTTAGAAGTTGGCATCTGGCAATAGATTAACCTTGCTGTTAAATAGCATGCTGTAGGTATGATCCTAAACAATGCAAGCACAGTTTCATATACTGTAGAATTTATAGAAGACAGATTTACTTGAAATTTCACATTCTTGGAAAAACTGGATATTTTAAGAAGCCATAATGAAAAACGCTATTTCAGTGTGGATTTATGAGGTGACAGTGTTTCTGGTTGCAGCCTTGTGAACCAGTTAATAGACACTGCTGGAGAAACTAAGAGTTTGCATACCTTCTTCCAATGTACTCACTAATCAGAGCAGCAGGATTCACCTTTTTGTCTAGACCACTGTAGTTGATAAATTCTCCATTTTTTTTGTTTTTTTTTTAGTTTGTCTTAAAATCTCCCCACCCCCAGTCACCTCTTCTTATAGGTCCATTTTTTATTGTTTATTGTCTTCAATTGTTAATCTTTTAAAGGCTTCCCCCCATTATGAATGTTATGAGCTGTTTTAGGCACACACCATTCAAAACATGAGATAACAGATATAAAAGCCAAATTAAGCTGATAAGCACCAGGTATCTTGAAACTTTGCATGGACAACTTCTCATCCCTTTTCATAGAACTGCAAAGTTGGGAGGGACCCTGCGGGTCATCTAGTCCAAGTCACTGCAATGTAGGAATCTCAACTAGATCATACATGAGAGGTGGCCATCCAGCCCTTGCTTAAAAACCTCTAAGGAAGGAGAGTCCACCACCTTCCAAATAAGTCATCTGTTGGAACAGCTCTTACAATCAGAAAGTTCTTCCTGATATTTAGTCGACATCTCCTTTCTTATACCTTAAATCCATTGGTTTGGGTCCTAGCTTCCAGGGCTAACAAAAAGTTACTGCAGCTGTTTGAAAATGGCGCCCCATCCCCACTGAGAGTAAACCAGTCTCCTAGGCTCAATGAGAATTTCTCTGTTAAATTAACTGCTTAATGTTTCCCAAGGCCCTGAGCTACACAAGTCCAAGACCTTAAACAAAACAATTGGGGAGTAATTCAGTGTTGCACTAAAGTGGTTGTTCCACAGGCCAAACATTTATGCTTGCTAGAAAGAACAATCCCACTTTCCTCTCCCCATGCATTGTTCTGGGTGGTGTAGTGGTTAAGAGTGGTAGACTCGTAATCTGGGGAACCGGGTTCACGTCTCCGCTCCTCCACATGCAGCTGCTGGGTGACCTTGGGCTAGTCACACTTCTCTGAAGTCACTCACCTCACAGAGTGTTTGTTGTAGGGGAGGAAGGGAAAGGAGAATGTTAACCGCTTTGAGACTCCTTTGGGTAGTGAAAAGCGGGATATCAAATCCAAACTCTTCAATCCAAACTCTTCTTCTCCAGACTCCCTCCAAGCCAGTTTCAAGGGTGGGGAGAGCCCCCTTGTGCAAACAGAAGTCCTTGTGCAAGGCTTCCACTGATGGGGCTCATTCATTGAATCCTGCCCCTAAAAATAGTAACGTGGGTTTCTCTGTGGGGTGATCTGCACATACAGAGAAGTTCTGTGGAGATAGCATTCCTGAGACTGTACCAGTTCAGATTGCAGGTGAGGTACTGTATTCTGAAATGCTCTCTCTGATTTGGAGAGACAGGGAAGATATCCTCCCTTGTTATATAAAAACAGAAATTGAGAACAAAGCCATTGTACCTGACTTGCTACTTTCTATGTAGAAAGAGATTTTTATTTCAGCATGAAGGAGCATTCATGCATGTGGTACCACTGCTGAAATTTGAAGTGATACAGTTCTGGAAGGCTGTCCCTGCATGACACATGTGCACTGCCTGACCTCTGTGCAAGTATAGATCAGCCTTGTGTAGGACTCTACAATACTGCACTTGAAGAAAACTCACTGAGTTCCTAGGAAGCCTAAGAAAAGCATTACAGTTCATATAAGTTATTAGGGAGTTGCACTGATGGGTATGGGAAGAGTATGCTAACTCCTTGTGAAATACTTCATCTCACCTCCCTCTACAGTGGTACCTTGGTTTAGAACCATAATCCATTCTGGAAGTCCAGTTGTAAACCAAAACAGGTTGTAACCCAAGGCGTGCTTTTGCCAATGGGGCCTCTAAAAAAAATGGGTTGTAATCCAAAAAAGATGGGCTGTAATCCAAAAAAAGGGACACACACTTCCGGGTTTGACGTGGTTGTAATCCAAAACGGTTGCAAACCAAGGTACCACTGTATTTTTATATCTCCATTGGGTTAAGCTGTTGTTACTATTGCTCACTTGATGGCTAGGCTTTACTCAAGAAGAGCTTTTTGGATGGATAGCCAGGTTGGCCAATATTAAATCTGCCGTCTTGATAGTACAATTAAGAGGTTGGTTTTGTTCTAGCCATAGGAGCCAACACCTAGGGGCCGCGGGGGCTTTGGCTCCCACAATAAAATATTTGAGGGCAGAAGTTGATGGGCCTTCCCATTCAAATGGTGTGTGTGCACTGCATCATGTGATCAGTTATGCAGGGCACAGCATACCTGGGCCCCCACAATATTTTATTCAAGTTGGCACCCCTGGTTCTAACATTTTAGCGGTTGACACAAAAGGGGCTTATGTAATACTGTAGTAGCAACAAATTATGAAATAGATGGGGAAAGTCACGTGTGCTTGGAAGTAGAATCTTTACCTTAGTAAAGGTGATGGCTATATTCCAAAACCTACCAGGAATATCTTAACCTTTGTCTAGTTCTTGCAGTTTCAACATGGATATGCTGAAAGCAATAAAACAAACAAACCTGTTTGGTGCAGGAGCAAAGACATTATATTCCCAAGTATGTAGTCATTTGTCTTGTCTGTTACTAAAATTAGACTTCATTGAAGCAATTTGATCAGATTAAATTTGATATAATCTGACTGCATGCTCAAATGAGTGCATACAGGTCATGTTTCATCAGTTTAGCATATGAAACTTCTAACATGGTGAGAGAGGAGTGGTGTGTGTGAGAGAGAGAAAGAGAGAGAGAGAGAGAGAGAGAGAGAGAGAACGAACGAACTTAAGTTGACAGCTTTGCTAAAAAGCCAACAGTCAATAGAAGAGTTCTTTTGAGGAGGCAGACTGAAATGTGGACAGTTTCTTCTGCCTCAAGGATGCAAGACTTAACATTGTTGGGTCATGTGGTTCCAGTACTTTCATTCATACCAGAGCCATGTATGATGGTCTCTTGGGGAAGGAGCCCATAAAATAGTGTATGGATGCAATCAGATGCTCGCTTCCTCCCTCCATAAGAGGAAGCAGCTTTGGATGTTACAAAGTACCTTCAACAAAATGCTGCTTGGTAACTCCTGCAGGAAGTTTGCCAGATTGGGACGTGCACAAAAATGTAAGGAGAGCCTTGACGGATTGGGTCAAAGGCTCATTCGTTCCAGCATCCTGCTCTCACAGTGGCCAACCAGATGCCTATGAAAAGCTGATGAACAGCACATGAGTGCCATAGCACTCTACCCACCTGTGATTCCCAGGAACTGGTATTTAGAGGCAAACTGCCTCCAGCACTGATGGGACTACATGGCTGTCATGACTAGAAGCCTCATCCGCCAGGAATGTATCTAAACCCCTTTTTGAAGCAATCTTAAATTTGCAAGATGCATGCATCACTGCTACTCAGGCTCCTACAAGCCTCCCTTTTCAGACACTACCAGATATATAAATGCTATAAGCTATAAGCACTAGTGACTGCATGTTCTCAGGGCAGCACATACTGTGTGATGTTTCGAAACCACTCTTGAGTTTATTCCCTTTTACACAGGGGCCTGTGTTGTCATGTAAAACCTTTGAAAATCCAGGTGCCCTCAGGGCTTGCAAAACAAGGGGAATATAATACACATTTTTTGAAAAACACATTGGGCAACTTGAACAATCCCACAGCCCTTCTTAAACCCTATGACTTATGAACATTGGCTCTGCACTGGCCTCCAAAGAGTTATACCTAAAAAGTTATACCTTTGATAAACACTTCCTTCATACTGCTGTACGTACCAAGTTCAGGTTAAGGTTAGGTTTAAAATTAAGGGGATAGGGTCATTCTACACTTTCAGTAGCAGAAGCATGCTGCAAATGAGACTGTGTGTGCTTTGCTTGCCAGAGTAGGAGAACTCTTATTTTATGAAATAGCACAGACACTAAAACCATTACTTTCTAGGGCAGCGGTGGCGAACCTATGGCATGCGTGCCACACTTGGCACGCAGAGCCCTCACTGCTGGCACGCACGCCATCAACCCATCCACGCTGTTGTTGTTTTTTCCCCAGGCTACAGCCTGCGTCCGCTGTTGAAACCCGGTATACATGTTCTCGATCCCGCCGGCGCCTGGCTCCTCCTCTCCCTCCCTGCTCTTTCCTCATCCCCATCCCATGTGTTCTAACCGCGCGGCGCCGGCTTCACGCGCTCGTGGCGCTGCATCCCCCTCCTCCGGTTCCGGCCTCGAGAGATTCGGCATAGGCGAGGCGGGCGGGCTGTTTTTCCTCCTCGGCTTCGCGGGTGAGGGGAGCGCGAGGGGGAAACGGCCGTTAAAAGGGGCGGGGTAGAAAGGGGTTATGAGGTTACAGGGAACCAGGCAGAGGGCCTTCTTGGCAGTGGTGCCGCCCTGTGGAACGCCCTCCCATCAGATGTCAAGGAAATAAACTATCTGACTTTTAGAAGACATCTGAAGGCAGCCCTGTTTTTATAATGTTTGATGTTTTGTCGTGTTTTTAATATTCTGTTGGGAGCCGTCCAGAGTAGCTGGGGTAACCGAGCCAGATGGGCGGGGTATAAATAATAAGTTATTATTATTATTGTTATTGTTATTATTATTATTATTCAGTCGTTACATTGCAAATCCCAGTTTGCTGTGATGTTCAAACTTGTTAACTGTAATTTTGAATAATCGTCCAAACCAGAATTGTAAATCACGGTTTGATCCTTATTTGGAGGGATTGCTCAAACCACAGTTTACCAGTTCAGATGTTGCAGGGAATTGTAATTTAGAGGAAACTAGGAAGTCGTCTATAAAGGCGCATCTAATCCACCTTGCAGCTAACTGGATATACATTGGCAGTCTAGACTTGGAATTTGCATATGCGAAGCAGACTTAGGAGAACTTGTGTTTCTGAATACATTTTTATTCCACAATGGCTGCAATTATGCCTCAGTGGCTAATATTTGTCAGCTTCTGACAGACTGCTAGCTCCTCAACTTGCATTTGGAGATGATTGGAAGAAATGTAAACAGCTGCAATATGTCAGGGTAGCAAATTCCCTGAAGGGATAAAGTCTGCTTTATTACGGCTTTTTAAATCCTGCTATTAAAAAACAATGGGGGATGGAACCACAATTTCTAGAATTTACATGGTAAGGTTTTTTTTATTTACTCTTTCATTTTTATTAATAAGAATTGCTCCACTTACAGCATAACAGGACGGATGCTTTGTTATCCTCCACTATTGTCGGTGACAAACTACTCTTGCCATCAGTCTTGTAGTTTATCCACCAGGGAGCCAGATTATGGCCTTGTAAAATGGAGTGCCATTCCTAAAATCCCTTAATTAATTACAATTTCTTGCTCTCTCCCACTGAATATATTGCATGTGCATCAAGAGGCCTTGGATTTATCTCCTTGCTACTTAGTCGCACATGTCTGTTTGTAGAGCCTCTTTAGAAAAGTGCACCTCTTTTTGTGGTACACCAAGAATAGGGGAATCGAGAATAAGGATGATCAAAAAGTTTATGGCATTAAAAAAAACCCTCTTCATCCAGGAGATCAGAATTAGGGGCTGGGATCTGCAAAACAAACATGGAGGGAATGAAATGGAAGAGTGATGAGACTGTTCTCGCTGTTTTGGCTTTTACACCTTTTCTGTTGCCTGGACCATTGAATCTTTCTGTGACTGCAAAATGACACACAAACCCCCTCCCCAAATGGGATAAATGCCTGGATTTCTATGATCAATTGGCTACTGGAATATTCGTGTGTGTATGTTAATAGCACTTATTTGAGGGATCTAGTCCATTCAGGAAATGTATCCAAACGGTCTGGTCTAAGTGTGTTGTGGGACTTTTTCCTGGTCCATTGGCATTCAGGTGGTGGCTGGAGGTAACTCCTGCACTCGTGACTTGTATCACCCTCATGTCTTGCCCCGAAGCATCTCACGAGGAAAGGCTACTTTGTCCATTTCCATGCATGTGCTAGAGTGGCATAAGAAAACATTTAGGGTGTGGGAAATGTGTGTGGATCCTGTATAGGCCTATTTTTTGGGCTAGATCTCTCCAGGAAAAACTTGGCATAGCTAACCCACACGAACCTCTACTCTCCCATTGGCACCTCCCATCCTTTTTGTTTGGCAGAATGGAGTTATGTTTGCAGGAGGTCCTGTTTGTAGGACTTTAACCCAAGGTGCAATCTAGGAACAGTTTCTTTGTAGCCACCCCTGCTTGCCAACTATAGATTGGACAGTAGCTCTGGGAATTTCCTTGTTGTTCCCTGCTCCTTAAAGCAATGGTCCATCTTGAATACTCCCCCCCCTTTTTTTATTACTGCAGATGAACTGTATTCCTGAAAAGTGTGACATAATTGGTGATATTCACTTTATTTAATAATTTTTCCGTCTCCTCTTCCCCACCCCTTGCTTTTTTGTGTGTGTCTTGTGTAGCTCAGCTGTGAAAAAATATGGGAGACGACAGGCCATTTGTGTGCAATGCCCCGGGCTGCGGACAGGTACGTTTACAGTATACTTTATTACGAGTATATCGTTGTGAATCAAAGTGGCTGTTTTATCACTAAGGCAAAGAGTTTAAAGCCAGTGTTTTACGTGATCACTGGAGGTAATCAGATCGGAGGATTTGCAGTGCGTAAATCCAAGTTACGAGCAAGTGCAAGGGCTCCAAAGTAATGAAATTTGCCTGGCTTTTGTGCCGTATTGGTGTTCTATTGGTCTACCCACCAACATCCCCAATAATATCGATAGAGCCTGGAAAGGGAAAACCCTACTCTGATCTCCAGTTAAAGTTATCTTCTTTGGTCAAATAAGCCTGAAAAAGAAAATACACTATCTAATTTGTTAGCTACTTTAGCATATTTTTGAAAAGCAGCTTATAATGTATCTGTTTATTAAAGGTATGTGTTGGATTGGGCTACTAGCATGGTAGCAAAACAGATTAGTGGTACCTCTAGTTACGAACTAAATTCATTCTGGAGGTCCGTTCTTAAGAAGAAGAAGAAGAAGAAGAAGAAGAAGAAGAAGAAGAAGAAGAGTTTGGATTTGAAATCCTGCTTTTCACTACCCGAAGGAGTCTCAAAGCGGCTAACATTCTCCTTTTCCCTTCCTCCCCCACAACAAACTCTGTGAGGTGAGTGGGGCTGAGAGACTTCAAAGAAGTGTGACTAGCCCAAGGTCACCCAGCAGCTGCATGTGGAGGAGTGGAGACACGAACCCGGTTCCCCAGATTACGAGTCTACCGCTCTTAACCACTACACCACACTGGCTCTCTGTTCTGAAACTGTTCTTAACTAGAGACGTGCTTTCGCTAATGGGGCCTTTTGCTGCCGCTGTGCCGCCGGCACACGATTTCCGTTCTCATCCTGGGGCAAAGTTCTCAACTTGAGGTAACTCTTCCAGGTTAGCAGAGTTTGTAACCAGAAGCATTTGTAACCTCAGGCATTTGTAACTCGGAGTACCACTGTATGCTGGTTTGACACATATCAGACAATGAAGTCTTCATGCAGTATACATGTATGTAATAAAATGTGTAGCAGCTTTGACATTTTATTCATACAGGCAGCATGGTATACTTTACCTGTGACTGATGAAGGCAGTTGGCGGAAGATTGAAGCGCCCCAATGACTGACTCATTCCAAATCTTCATTAATACACTTTCTCGTCCTTTTAACAAAACAAAAAGGCCCAATGAACCCTTTTTCTTTTCCTCTCTGTAAAATCATATTCACTGACCATTTTCGTTCTGCAAAACATTCCGGCCAGTCATGAGTACAGAAGCATTCTGCAAAAGCATCCAGCTCCCAGGGTTACATTACTTGCCAACATAATTTTTTTCTTTTTAATCTGATGTGGGGATCTTCTTCAGTGAGCTTTCTATCAGCCTTCAGAATGGTGTGCTCAAAGGTGGGTTTATCTGCCTACATTTAGAGAACTATGTCTTCAATTTGCCCCTTTACTTTTCCTTCTGCCTTCCTTTCAAAAGGAAAAAAAAAGAAAATCCTCCTCATACAATTAATGCATACCCTTTTATTTTCTCCAATTGGGAACTAATTTATTTTGCATAATATGATGCACATGGGATGGGGCTCAGGAATGTACTGTACATAATACTTTGAAAGATGGAATGGTTTCATCACATCCATCAATATGCTTTTTTATGTAGACTGAGAGGAACAGAATGTCTTATGCTGCCGCTTCAGCTTATAATGTGACATAATGAAATGAAATCTTGGTTTGTAGACGCTAAAAAAGTACACCCTCCTATATACTTAGTAAAACTAGCCTGCTGGATTAGGCCAATCTAATCCAGCAGCCTGTTCTTACAGTTGCCAACCAGATGCCTGTGAGAAACCCACAAGAAGAATTTTGAGCACAGGAGCCCTCATATGGTTTCCAGCAACTGGAATTCAAAAGCATTACTGCTTTCAACTCTTAGCTCTGTCGGTCTCTTATTAGGGTAGATCAGTCTGTTCCCAGTGCCTGTCAATTTCATGTGTTAATGTAATTTACGTCGGCTTCGGCCCAGTATACCTGAAGGAGCGTCTCCACGCCCATTGTTCATCCCGGACACTGAGGTCAGGCTCCAAGGGCCTTCTGGCGGTTCCCTCACTGCGAGAAGTGAGGTTACAGGGAACTAGGCAGAGAGCCTTCTCGGTAGTGGCGCCCGCCCTGTAGAATGCCCTCCCATAAGATGTCAGGGAAATAAACAACTATCTGACTTTTAGAAGACATCTGAAGGAAGCCCTGTTTAGGGAAGTTTTTAATGTTTGATGCTTTATCATGTTTTTAATATTCTGTTGGGAAGGCCCGGCCAGATGGGCGGGGTATAAGTAATAATAATAATAATAATAATTACATATCCTCATAAATCCCTGTTTCCATGTTAATCTGATTTTTTTTAAACACATGTATGAAAAATTTCTGTTTATGAACATATCTAAATACATATTTTCTCTCCAAGTACACATTTCTAAATATACTTTACCCTAAAATACAACAATTCTTTGATTAAAAATACAGTTTTTACACATTTTGGTATAAGCAGATAATAGTATCACAAAACTTGAAGGGCTGCTAAATCCTCAGAATAATTGGATCAAATCCAGCATAGCACCAAGGCAGTCATTCCACCAGTTCAAGGATTTCTGCTTGTTCAATGGAATCCTCTTCACCTCTCCATGCCCCAAGCTGTCCTAGGAATTCCCCCCAACCCTCTGGTGCAGATTTGGGAAGGGCACAAGGTGGGGGGGCAGGGAGACTCATTACTCAAGAGCAGACATTGGTAGGACTCGTTAGTAGAATACTGCCCAATATGTTACTGGGGGTACATATTGGATCAGTATGCTGGAAAAATGTGAACCAAACAAAATTCGCCGCCATCTCTTCTCTTTACTGGAGTGTTTGGTGGGGTCAGGGAAAAGCAGGAGCAAGTAAGAGCAAGTGAAATAAATTTGAAATACAAGCTGAAAAGTATTGCTGCGAAGCCTTTCCGCTTCTGTCTTGAAAGCACGTTAACAATATGAAATGTTCATTCATTATTGCAGCATTTGTGGCACCAATTAACTTGATTCCCAATTTCTTCCGTTCTATTGTTTTTTGAAAAGTGCTGTTGTGATGAAAGGACGGTGACCTAAAACTGATTTTGATGAGCTTGCTCTCCCCTCCACCCTATAATCCAAGCTACTGGGCTTTTAATGGGCCTGTAAACATGTTTTTGGTTGCTAGGTCTTTAATGGCTGTTATTTTTGGATTCTGTACATGATCACTTCCCAGCAGTAAGCTTGATGTGACACAGCTGAGTTCTAAATGTGCTGCATATACTCCTTTTAAAAAGATTCAGCTGAAGGTCGTTTATCTAGTTTCTTTTCTAAGAGGACAGGTGACAATCTTTCCATTCCAGCCCCTGCCCTAAAGTGGTTGCTTGACAAGAATGTGTCTCTTAGAGGGAGTGGAGGCAGGGAGATCGAAAACTTCCTGTGCCTGAGACTGTATACAGTCCTAAGTCACATTAGCTTTGATTTTTTTAAGGTATGTATCTAGCCCTCATGGTTGCAAAGAAAAAAAAATATTAAGTGCTACCCTCTGAACAGTTTTGAAACCTTTCAGTTTTCACCTAGAATGTACCATCTGAAATCCTTTCTAGATGGATATATTTTAATTTAAAGAAGGTTTTTTTTTTACTGACTTCCAATTCCAGTTTGAAGCTCTCATAAGCCCTCCTACTTGGCCATCTAGTCAAATATTGGGGTGTATGGGGGGTTAGGGGAGGGGTGGTACCTCTGGTGGGGGACATCTTATGCTCCTGGGATAGTTTGTCGACCTCTGGTCCCCACCCTGCAGTCAGCTCTCGCCTGTAGCTCCTAGAAGCTGTCAGCATGCAACAGCGGCCACACCCCAGGGATGGCCTTGGCTGGCTGGCAAAACCTGGTGAGGGTAGCCAGTGGGTCTCAAGCCCTTGGTGAGTTAGGGACTTTCCTTGCATGCAAAGACAGGCTCTGGCAGATTAGGCGGACAAGACCAAAACTGCTTCTAGTGGTCAGGAAGCCGGTTCCTGCTTGGGTTCTGCATGTACTGTAGAGGAGAGTGGGGGGCAGAGGGGGCTCGTCAACCTGGGAAAGTAGCCTGTCTAGGAGAAGGAAATCTCTGATCCCGAACCTTGGCTGCAAGGCCAAGGAGTAAACCCTACATAAATCCAGATTGGATCCAGAGTTTTTTCCAGCACCTACTGTTGGGTGTATGAACAGGCCTTATAAGGTCTTCAAGAAACCTAGTTTGAAAGTGGGGTGTCGATGGCGGTAGTGGTAGTACATACTGCACCCATCATGTTACTGCTTGATTGCCCCTAGTCACTGATAACAAATGTCTAAGATCAGCTGGAGTGGAGACAGATGCTTTTTTATTTTAATTCTTCCTCCAAAGTGCTTCAGGGGTTGTGGTTGTGATCTATATCTTTTATGCTTTTAATAATCTTCTGAGGTAAATTAGGCTGGGAGATAACGATTAGCCCGAGATCACCCAGTAAGCTCTGTGGCTTAATCTCAGTTCTCCTCTGTTTAATTCCAGCATTTACCACTACGTCACATTGGCACACGGACTATGCTCTCAAAACAAGTTGTTTAAATGTAGTTGAAGAGAAACAAGTCTAAGACTTTTGTCCTTTGGTTTGTGGTGTTTATTTTTCCCCCAAGCGCTACCGAAGCGCTTCATGTGTAGGATAGTATAATCACATTTAAATCAACCCAGGTGCCCATTGGCAGTTCCTGCCCTGAGATGAGATGTCCACAGCCTAAAGTTACTTTGATAGATGCTTGACCAGCCTTGCTTTGGAAACCTCCAAGGAAAGCTATTCCATAGTCTTATCTCTGGAAGGTTCTTAGCTGTCTTGGACAGGTAGTTTGAAAGCTATTGTTTAAATTAAACCTGTTGCCCTATAATTTTAAACCCAGAGTTGCAATTTCTGGAGTAAGAATATTGTAGAATACTTTATATTTACATACATATATTTGAGAGGTAAAGGTAAAGGGACCCCTGACCATAAGGTCCAGTCACGAACGACTCTTGGGTTGCGGTGCTCATCTTGCTTTACTGGCCGAGGGAACCGGCGTACAGCTTCCGGGTCGTGTGGCCAGCATGACTAAGCCGCTTCTGGCAAACCAGAGCAGCGCACAGAAACGCTGTTTACCTTTCACCAGAGCGGTACCTATTTATCTACTTGCAATTAGACGTGCTATCGAACTGCTAGGTTGGCAGGAGCAGGGACCAAACAATGGGAGCTCACCCCGTCATGGGGATTCGAACCACCGACCTTCTGATCAGCAAGCCCTTGGCTCTGTGGTTTAGACCACAGCATCACCCGCATCCCTCGGGTTAGAGTTAGGGAGGTGTTTTTGTTTTGGGGAAATCAGTGGTCTGTTGGCCTTTTCTACTCTTAGTTGCTATAACATACAAATTCAGATGAGTTTCTGAACATCAGGTTTTCTGCTTATTGATACACTGATATTCAAGAGAAACAGATACAATCAAAGTGTACCCAAATAGGGGCTTAAAAGCCTTTCCCCCAAGCTATTTATTTCTGCATATTCACAATAATATAGTATCTATCCAACCAAATGGATAAAGTTCTGTTATTTACATAAATTTTACTTTTTGTACACAAGGCTAATAAAATTTGCCCCTTTGTACAGACTGTAATAGCAAGCTTCATGTACATAAAGTTTGAAGGGGAAAGTGTCAGTTAGCATACAAATTTTGACAGTACAGTGATATCTATGCAGAGAAGAAAACTTGTTGTAAGAAGCAGCTCTGCGTTTTAGCCGAAAGTGTCAAGTGAAATAGATCCAAATAGTTGGCAGAGATACTGGGCATCCCCAATGGCTACTTAAAATAATCTTCTAAAGCTATTTAAAATACTCTGAGATAATAAAACACATCCTCAGTGGAGCTGAATGTGAGCCATAAACTTTAGCGATGTCATTAAAGCAGAAAGGTATTGACTTAAAAATGTATAATGATGCAACCTTCTCATTAGACCTACTGAAATACACTCTTGTATTAACTGTCTTAGAGACATAAAATTGCCGTCAGTAGAGAAAGGAGCTGATGGCCATTTCACACAATAAAATTGCCACATCAGGGATGCAGATGGAGTGGGATCGGTTTGTTTTTTGCTCACGGCGAAAGCGAAGCACCCCATGTTCAATTCACAGCTCAGCTCACCGCCATCTGCTTGTAGATGCTTTTTGGATTGGTGTATTTTAGTGGCCAGCAAAATTAAATATAACTGGTCACATAGTAGGGTGCTTGTGCAACATCTGTGCCATCAATACAACCCTAAGCTGGGTACACACAACCCATATCCCTTGAATAGACAAGATACCCAAGATCTGCCACAGGACATACTGGTTAATACTGAGCATGTTGCAGTACCATAAAACTAAAAACAAAACAACCCTCCCTTTTGTAGCTTTAAAAAAAAACAACTCAACTGAAAGGTGCAATTCAGTCGTCGTCCGGCCATCACAAAATATAGCAGCTCAATGTTAATGCTATGAATTCCCTTCCCACTCACTTTTTTAAAATCCCAAACATATGAAATTTGTAGATAGTGTTATAAAGTATTTAAAATAGAAGGCTGTCATTAGTGTGCTTTATCCAGTACAACTGCCTTGTAGTATAGAATATATTTTTTTATGAGTAGTGCAGTAACACCGGCTGTATTCTGGAAGGCAGAGAATTTAGACAGCTTCCAAGGAAAAAAAAATGGAACATTTCACTTTTTAATACTTACCACAAATCACCACTTAGAGTCTGATCGCATCACTACTTTTATACAAGCCATTTCCTCAAACAATTGTCTGCTTTTTAAACCCACCTCCCGGAGAATTTATTCCCCTTAAGCCTATGCTTCTAAGGGTGTCATCTGCAGAACATCCAAAGAAATCAAAAGCTCAGAACCTGCATGAGGCCAGAAAATGACTCCCCCCACTTTGTGCTTTATTGTATCCTCTTATCTTGTCATATAATAGAAATAATGTTTATGGCACTGAAGCCTCAGCACCACTTGGCATTTAACCAACCTCCAAAAGTAGTTTATTGCTTTGTATACTCTGCCACTATAACCATTATCCCTTAAATCTCTATTGCTTTGTAATATACGAGCCAACAAATGGCTTCTGTGATTGGTTAAACATGGCACTGAAGGCAAGGTGTGTTTTATAGCTGGTATAATACAAACCAATATAGATTATTCCTGTTATACAAGCTCTTGTATTAGAAAGAGGGAGGGGGACAGAGAGAAGGTGCCCTCTCTTTCTTTCAAGATTTCCAGTGACAGGCTGCCCTTGCTTTCTTTGACTTTTTAGTGGCAAATCACATGATTGTAGAAAAGATCTCATATAAGTACACTGATGCTTTTGAACACAAAACCTTGCATCCATTTTGAGAGTAGTTTCTTCCTTCCTCCACTTGGATAACTGGGTTGGTAGTTGTTTACTGAGTGTTGATCACACAGCCTCAATCTAAACTAATGCACAGGGAAGCATCTCCCATTAAATTTTAAATCCTTGAATTTTACTCTTCTGTTAGTTAGCTCTTTGCCAGAATCCCTCTCCTAAAGGTCCATACTTCCCTACATTTACCCCATTCCCCATTCACTGCCTGGTCTTGTGAAATTACTGCAGGATGGGGGATGGGGCCCAGTTAGGCCAAACTACTTACTTTCACTTCGTGTCCAATAATATTGGGAGGAGGGATTCTCCAGCTGGGTTCAGGAGATCTTAAGGATTTTGCAGGATTCTATCTTGCCCCCATACTTTTTAGCACGTATATGAAACTTCAGGGAAAGATCATCCAGAGATTTAGTGGGAAGTGTCGGCAGTACTTTTATAACACTCAGCTCTATTTAATTGGCTTAGGTGAAAAGGAGAGAAAGTTCTGAGCCAGTGACTGCTGTTGGTAATGAGCCGGATGAGAGACCAAAAAAAAAGGGAGGAAATAAACATAATCCTGGCAATATGGAGGTGCTATGAACAGGCGATTTATCTCCTTTGGAAATAGTGTTCCACTTCTTTTATTTTTTTTTTTTTTATAAGATTTTATTATTTTCCAATAGAAGAAAAGGAGAACAAAATACAACATCAACACATAACATAAACATCAATAAAACCACAATAAACATTAAACATAATCAACAATAAACATAATCAACATTCAAAACAATAACAACAATAAAAACATAAAAATAACATATACAAACCTTAACCAATATCTTTCTTTGAATATTTCTTGTTTCTAACTTCTCTGTTTGGGGACTTCCCCCGTTCCCTCCACTGTCTTCAAAAAACATATACTTCTTCAAGGTAGCTTTATATATTATTCAATTCACTTTTACCCAAATTTTAATATACTTAGCTTTTACTTAGTCAAATATCTCAATAACTATGTATCCTATCTTAATAACCTATCTTAACATATTTTGACACTTACATCTTTCACATAACAACAATTCCTCTTACCATTCATATCTAACACATATCTACCAAAGCCGATATTCTATTTAATTCTGCTCAAATATTCAATTTGACTGATTTAACTAAATAGTCTTTAAATTTTTTCCACTCCTGCGCCGCCTTCCCCTCCCTCTGGTCTCGGACTCTGACGGTCAGTTCTGCGAGTTCCATGTATTCCATCATCTTCATCTGCCATTCCTCCACCGTTGGTATCTCTTCACCTTTCCATGTTCTCGCCAATAAAATTCTAGCTGCTGTTGTGGCATACATGAAAAACACTCTATCCTGACTGGGTATCTCTTCATTGGTTATGCTCAGGAGAAATGCCTCTGGTTTCTTACAAAAGGTAACTTTCATTACCTTCTTAAGCTCATTGTAAATCTTATCCCAGAAAGCGCTTACCGCTGGGCACAACCACCACATATGAAAAAAGGTACCTTTCGCATGTTTACATTTCCAACATACATCTGACATTTTGGTATTCATCTTAGCAATCTTAACTGGTGTCAAGTACCATCTATAAACCATTTTCATTATATTTTCTCTTAAACCATGACAAGCAGTAAATTTGATACCTTTTTGCCACAATCTCTCCCAGTCATCCATCATGATATCATGTCCTACATCTTTTGCCCAATCTATCATTGAGGATTTAACCAGTTCATCTTTTGTATGCCACTCTAGCAGAAGGTTATACATTTTGGAAAGGTTTTTGAAGTTCGATTCTATCAGTTCTGTTTCCAGTTTTGATTTTTCTACTTGAAAACCAACTTTTTTGTCCATTTTAAATGTTTCATAAACCTGATAGTAGTGCAGCCAGTCGGGGACCTGACTTTTTACTTGATCATAACTTTTTAGCTTAAAGGAGTCCCCTTCCTGCTGCAATATGTCCATATATCTTAACCAGTTTGCAGACATATTCGGTCTCTTATATGCCTTGGCCTCCACTGGAGAGATCCATCTAGGAGTCTTTCTCTCTAACAAGTCTTTGTATCTAGTCCAAACCTGATATAAGGATTTTCTCACAATATGAGACTTAAAAGTTCTGTGGATTTTAACCTTGTCATACCAAAGGTATGCATGCCAACCAAACATGTTATCATGCCCCTCCAAGTCCAACACATCAACATTCTCTAGTTTAAACCAATCCTTTAACCAGCAAAAGGCCGCAGCTTCAAAATAAAGCCTTAAGTCCGGCAGGGCAAAGCCTCCTCTGTCTTTAGAGTCTGTTAAAATCTTGAATTTTATTCTTGGCTTTTTGCCCTGCCATATAAATTTCGATAGGTCCTTTTGCCATTTTTTAAAACAGTCTAGTTTGTCCAAAATTGGTATGGCTTGGAATAAAAACAGCATCCTTGGTAGGACATTCATTTTAACCACTGCTATTCTTCCCATTAACGACAGTTTAAGTCTTGTCCAGATCTCCATATCTTTTTTTATCTCCATCCACAATTTTTCATAGTTGTCCTTATACAGGTTCAAGTTCTTGTTTGTGAGATTGATACCTAGGTATTTTACAGATTTGACAAAATTGAGGCCTGTGGCTTCTTGAATTCTTTGGATCTGTTCTGCACTCAGATTTTTGCCTAAAACTTTGGTTTTCTGCTTATTTAATTTAAAGCCAGCTACAAGTCCGAATTGTTCAATTAATTCCAAGGCTCTGGGGACACTGCCTTCTGGTTCTTGCAGGGATAGCATCAAATCATCCGCGAAGGCACGTAATTTGTATTCCTTCTCTCCCACTTTAATTCCTTTTGTCTGTTTATCTTTCCGAATCATATTCAGAAGGACTTCCAGGACCGTAATAAAAAGTAAAGGGGAGATAGGGCACCCTTGTCTTGTTCCTTTCTCTACTTCAATCTCCTCCGATATCACACTGTTTACAATAACTTTTGCTCTTTGTTCTGTGTAAATGGCCTTAATGCCATTTAAGAATTTTTCTCCAACTCCCATCTTTTCCAAATTCTTTTTCATAAATGTCCAGGATACTTTATCAAAAGCTTTCTCTGCATCAACAAACAGTAGTGCTGCATCTGTGTTTATGTCTCTTTCCAATTTTTCTAAAATGTCCACAATGATTCTCGTATTATTACTTATTTGCCTTCCTGGCAAGAAACCTGCTTGGTCTCTATGTATATAATCTTTCAACACTCTTTTCAACCTTGTAGCCAAAACATTTGCAAAGATTTTATAATCCACATTCAAAAGGGATATTGGACGATAGTTTTTCATTAGAGTCTTATCAGTATCTGGTTTTAAGATCAGTGTGATAAAGGCTTCTTTCCACGTCTCTGGTGCCCTATCTCCTTCTAGTATTCTATTGCAAATTTCTCTTAACGGCTGTGATAGCCAGTCTTTCAATGTCTTATAATATTTTGCTGTTAATCCATCCGGTCCTGGAGCCTTCCCCAGTTGCATGTTGTTTATTGCATCTTCTATTTCTTGTGTCGTTATTGGGTGGTTGAGAATTGTTAGTTTTTCCTCTGGGACCTTTTGCAATCCATTCTTCTCCAGAAATCGGTCTATCTCTACTTCATCTATCTTCTCCTCCTTGTACAGTTGTTTATAGAATCTCTGAAAGCACCATCTGATTTCCTCCGGTTTCTCTACATTTTTTCCATTAACTACCAATTTACTGATGACATTTGCCTTTTGTCTTTTCTTTAATTGCCAAGCTAGTAGTTTTCCACATTTATTTGCAGATTCAAATGTTCTTTGTTTCATCATTTTCACTTTCCATTCGATGTCTTGATTCATGATATTCGCGTATTGGGATTGCAAGTATTTGATTTCTTTTTGGATTTTAACACATCTGGGATGTCCTCTTAGTTCTTTTTCCTTTTCTTTGATTAATTTCAACAGTCTCTCCATCTCTGCACTTTGTTGTTTCTTCTTTTTTGCCTTTTCACTAATGAGGAATCCTCTCATTACCGCCTTGCTTGCATCCCAGGCAATCCTTTTCTCCACATCTGAATTCCAATTAATTTGAAAATATTCTTTCATCTTTTTCGCCGCTCTTTCTACTAGCTTGGTATCTCTCATCAATGCATCATCCATTCTCCACCTGAAAGAATCCTTGGAAATCATTTTTAGGTTTACCTGTACCGGATTATGGTCTGAAAGCGTTTTTGGACCGATTTCTGCTTTTTGTAATTTTGGAGCCAATTCATTCGAGATCCAGATGTAATCTATCCTCGACCATGACTGCTGAGATTCGCTGAAGTACGTTGCCTCTGTTTCTGTGGGGTTTTTTAATCTCCAAGAATCTACCAAATTCAAATTGTCCACCATTTCAAAAAAAGTCTTTGGGAGTTTCCCATCATTTGTTAATTTTGTTCTTTGAGATCTGTCCATTAATGTGGAAACTGCCCCATTAAAGTCTCCAAGGCAAACTACCTTATAATCCAAATAATCCAACAGCAAATCATGGATTTTTTTTGTAAAAAATCGACTTTCCATCATTCGGTGCATAAAGTCCCAGAATCAAAAATTTTTCGCCTTGTACGTTAATTTCAATTGCGATGTATCTCCCTTCTTCATCTTTAAATAGCTGTCTTGGGCTATATTTCTCCTTTGCATAAATCACTACACCTCTCTTCTTGACCTTATCCGATGATATGAACTCTTGGCCTAATTTTTTGTTCTGTAGCAATCTTCTGTGACGCCGAACTATGTGGGTTTCCTGTAGACATATTATATCCAAATTCTTCTTTTCTATGCTGTAAAACACTCTGCGTCTCTTTGGTCTCTGATTTAATCCCCGAACGTTCCAAGTCATTAACTTGAGCGCCATTTCTTTGTTTATTCCTCTCCTCCAGTTGCCTGTCCTTTCTTATCTTGTTCTGGATCTTGGCTTGGTCCTGGTGGTCCCGGCGGTGGTGGAAATACTTCTGGAAACTTGTAAAGCTGAGCTGGATCCAATGGGGTTCCTTTGAAATGTTCCAGATGCTTGTCCAAAAACTTTTGCTTATCCGCCAAGGACCTTATCCTTATCTTTTTCCCTTCAAACGTGAATGCCAGGCCTTCTGGAAATTCCCAACTGAAGGAGATTTTTCTTCTTCTTAGCTCCGTCACCAGGTCGTTATAGGGAGCTCTTTTATCTAAAAAGAATCTGGGGATATCCTTGTAAAAAATTACTTTATTCTGCTGTACCACCAGGTTGTTTCTGTAGTGTAAATCCAGAAAGTAATCTCTGTCGTGTCTATCGTGTAGCACAATCAAACAGTCACTGACTGTTTTAGTGCTTTTCTTTCCTCTGGAACCTCTTGGTCCAAATCTGAAGGCCTTCACTATGCGTGCTGAGACGTTTACCTCTTCTAACTCCCAAAAAGTCGAAAATCGTTCCACAATATAGGCTTTCAGGTCTTCCCCCTCCAATTCTGGAAGACCCCTTATTCTTAGGTTTCCTTCTCTCTGATGTAGTTGCAGAAAAGCAAGAGACTCTTCCACAGTCCTCTGTCGTGTTCCAATATTTTCGATCTGCTCCAAATCTAAATTGTCCAATTTTTCCTCCACCTTTTTTATTTTTTCTCTGACCACTTTAATTTCCTCCGAATCCTTTTTTAACGTGGTCACCTCCTGCCCAATTTTATTAATTTCGTCTCTGTTCTTTCTTACGTTTTCCTCAATTTGGCCAATCGATTTTTCTAACGTTTGGGTGGAGGCTTTAATGTCGGCCTTAATATCCACTTGGAGCTTTTCTATTGCAGAGTTAACTGTTGTATTCACTGATGCACCAATAGCATTCACCGATTCTTGTGTTTGCTTCAACCCTTCGGTGACACTTTTCAGGCCTTCTGCAATTTCTGCCACACTTGCAGCCAATTTCTCCATTTGTTCCTGAAGAGTTAAGGAAACAGAGCCTTTCCTTTTTTCAGAGCCAGTTCCTTTTGATCTAAGTTCCATTCCTTGTGGGCTCTGTAACTGTAATCTCAAGGTCACTCCAGTTGCTATAGTAACAATCTCAGACATTCACAGCAGAAGACCAACAGTCCCAAAAGTAAACACCAGGTGGCCTGCAGCTAGCTTTCCGAGAACAAAGAGGCAGCTGAGCCAGGAGTCCACAATAGTCCATTAATCCAACTTTTAGGCAAAGAGTTCAGATTTTTCAGAATTGTAAATTCCTTAAAGCCAAGAAGAGTCTATTTTAAATAGCCCAAGCCAGTAACTGTCTTCTCACTTGCAGTGTAACCACCAAGTCTTTAAAGTAACTTGTATCTGGCTGTAAAAGAGTCAAAGTATCTCCACTGGTAAACAGTCACTGTAACACTGGAACACCAACAAAGAAAAAATGGCAACAATATATCCCAGCCCGCTACTGACCCGGAATCCTAATCCAGAGGGTGAGGGGCTTCTTCTTTTGCCATATCAACTGTTTTTGGATCTTTAAACAAACTTTAAACAACTTTAAAATCACTTTTAAAAAGTTTGGCAGAGTTCGCAAAACTTTCCCGTTAGCCGCGGCTTTGATCCTTTAGCGCTACCAAGCTCGCGCAAACAGTTCAAAGGGAACAGGCTTCCTTTTGGAGTTTCCTCTGCAAGCAGTGCTCTTTAAACTTGTAAAATAATCCAAATTTTTGACTTACAGAGTTTCTTTGGAAGTTTCTATGTAGGAAGTGCCGGGTGCTCAGGTCTGGCGGGATCGCTGCTTTGATCCTCCGCAGGCAGCCGCTTCTTCAGTCCCGTGCTGGGGCTCCGCTCGCCCGATTCTCCCCCTTACGAGGGTAAATCAGGAGCGGAGACAGCACGTCTGGGACCCACGAAGCCGTCGGTCCACGGGACGCTCTTCCCGTGGCTTTAAGGGACCCGTGGCGCAGGCACGGAGCTCCCTATCGCCTAACGGAGGACGGAGCCGTCGGACTCCCGTCCGCCATTGACTCGGCACCTAACCGGAAGTCCGTGTTCCACTTCTTTTAGACAGGATCACGCTCCCCATCAAGCAAGCAAAGAAAACCTTCACCCTGCGGGCCACATTAGTGACACACTTGAATAGTGCCAAATGCAAGCGATGTATGCAAAGGAACAATCAGCAGCACAGTCAGGGAGTTAGACCCAACTAATGTCATATGATGTCAGATAATTGGCAGGTGAGCAGACCTGCCCCCACTTGTCTAATATGGCCTAGAAAGAATTGGCCACAATTGAATTTGGCCCACCAGCCAAAAGGAACTTTCCATCCCTTCCCTAAATAAAGCATTAGGTTCGCAGTCCCAGGGTTCCTCAAGTAGCATTTACAGCATGGAGTGCTTTTTCCCGGTTGGGGGCGTTATCCATGTTCTGGTAATATCCAGGATTGACTCCTGCAGTATGTTTTATAAATGAAGCTACCTTTTTGAAGACTGGCAGAAAGCTTCAGTTTGATCAGAATACAGCTTCCAGGCTACTAGCTGGGACCAAGCACTGGGCACATAATACCCTACGTAGAGAAGTGTAGTGATTGCCAATCTGTTCCACGCAGAATTCAAAGTTCTGGCACTTTAAAATTGCCATAGCTTGAGGCATAGGCACTTGAAAAACTGCCTGTTCCCACGTCAGCCTTCGTGTATGCTGATATAATTGACCAGAGGCTGTCCCCGCCATCTGAGATGAGGCAGCTAATGACTGGTAAGAGAATATTTTCAGTATCCCATCTGGGGCATTCCTTTCTCAGAAGGACTCATCTGGTGCAAAACCAGAATCTGCAGGCGAGAAGCAGCTGTGGAGACACCATGAGGGCCGGTTCTGATAATTGCATTGCTCTCATTTTAATGGCTCAAATACAGGGTTGATAGAAAAATGGCCAAAGACATGTATCTTTGTCATGTTGGAAAAATCAATGTGGGCTAAATAGATTTGCTTTGGCCCATCACCAAGACCCCTACATGCCAAATCTAGGCCAAAGCACAAGTGTCAAAGGAACTGTCAGGGAATTGTCCCCGATGCAGCGCAAGGTGGTGGAAGGGCTCTCCGGATGCTACAGAGAGCCCCAGTCCCACCTTGCCAGCAGCTCCTCCTCTGCTAGCAAAAGGAGCGGCGAGACATCCAGCGAGGAGGGGGAGAGTTCACAGGGGAAAGGGAGTAGAGGCTCTGGGGATGCAAGAGAGACCCAGCACTCCCACAGTCCCGAGGGCGATACAGGGGGAACGCAATTTCCGTTGCCCCAAAGACGTCGTGGGGTGAAAAGAAAGGATGGAAGGTGGGGTTTCGTATACCGAAACGCTTTTGTTGGGGTCAGAACCTGAAGGGGCCATTCCCGGATTCTGACACTGCTTGATACAGACACGGACTTTTTAGCTCTGCACTGTACATAGTTTGCACAATAAAATCTTTAAAGGAAACAGGAGTCCTGGCTGCTTACTCATGAGCAACTAACTGAGAACCTTGCAGGAACACAAAGAGAGACACTGAATATAAGTGTTTGTGCACAAATGCTAGAAGACTCTGATCCAAGATGGGTAGAGTGGTCATAATGGAAACCTGGTGGAATGGAGAGTACCAGTTGGGCACGATTATCTATATCCTAACTCTATAGAAAGGACAGGGAAGGACATCCTGGAGGTGGTGTCACTCTGTATGTCAAAGAGGGCATCAATTCCAACAAGCTAGAAATCTTAAAAGGGCCAGACTCATCTGCAAAATTGTTCATAGTGATACTGAGCCCCAAGAGTGATTGAGTCCTGGAGATGTGCTATTATTCCCCAGATCAAAAGAGGAGACACAACAAAGACACATAAAATTAGACATAGGGTGGAGAAAATGGGTAGAGAAAAGTTTTTCTCCCTCTCTCACAACACTAGAATTCGTGGACATCCAAAGAAGCTGAATGTTGGGAAGATTCAGGACAGACAGAAGAAAATACTTCTTCCTGTAGTGTACAGTTAAGCTATGGAATGCTCCCATGGGAGGCAGTGACGGCCATCGTTTTGGATGTCTTTAAAACAGAATTAGACAAATCCGTGGAGGTAAAGGCTATCGATGGCTACTAGACACGATGGCTATGCTCTTCCTTCATGGCCAGAGGCAATATGCTTCTGAACATCAGCTGCTGGAAAGTGCAGGAGGGCAGAGTGCTCTCGCACACAGGTCCTTCTTGCATCTCGTTGGCCATTGAGAACAGGATGCTGGACCAAGCGTGCCATTGATCTGCTCCAGCAGGCTCTTTTTATGTTTTCAGAATGTGGATTTTGTTGCACAATACACGTATTCTGGAACCATAGTAACAAAACTGCCTGGCTTAATGCCTAAGGCCTGAAGCATCTTGCTAGTAAGGGTTATTACTCCATATTAGCAACAAAGAGGTTTTTTCCCCCCCTTTTTGTATTTTGCTCAAAAGGGGTTCGCTTTCTAGCTGGGAGTGCTGAGCTAATTTTTAAATAATAAGTTTGAAAAGTCATCTGAAGCCAGTGAACATTTATTTTTTAACATGCCTATAACTTAAAAATGGCCAAACCAATTTAAACCAAATTGCATAATAAAGAAAAAGCTCCTGGGCTGAACTCCTGTATGCCAAGTTCCAGCCTAGAATGAATTTTTATTACCAAATTATAAGGCCCTTAAAAATGAGGGTCTAAAATGGAAATGTTGACAGACCTTTAACTACAAGAGCATTATAACGTGTTCTGTGCTCTAAAATATAATGAAAGGCTTAAATATTGTTTAATAGCAGCACTTCCAGTAACCTGAAAGCTTAATCATTCTTACTGTGAGGATTCATTGCAGACCTAAGAACCAGTTGAGCCCCACATGCTGTGCTGTATCAACACAAGCACTTGTCTGTCAAATGAAAATTACTCTGGACAGCTCTCCAGATCCTTTCCTCTTCTAAATAAGAGCCAGTCCATTTGATTACATTCTGCTTTGGAGGTGTCATGAAATGTAAACCTTTAGGCCATGATCTGGGGAGGTGGAGAGGAACTCGCACACTGCAGTGTTAAAAAACAGCTTGCTCATTGTTGCCTTTTAGAAAAGTTGGATGGCCACATCACCAAAAAAAGAGGAAACGTATGACAAAAAAAGAGGATACAGATTTGCATATGCTGATATACAGAGAAAAATATGCAGATTTAGAAATAACTTTCACACTTTAAATAGAAATACAGTGCTTCTCAACAGAGTGAGCAAACTGTGAACAGAATATTGTGTACCTTTTCAGTCTACTGTCCAGGTGTTAACTGTTAATGGGGAGCTTCAAAACACTTTCCATTCTCCCTTCTTTACATTGCATTTTGACTGAATCAACCTTCAAATACAGTGGTACCTCTAGTTACGAAATGAATTCGTTCCGGAGGTCCGTTCTTAACCTGAAACTGTTCTTAACTAGAGGCGTGCTTTCGCTAATGGGGCCTCTTGCTGCCACTGCGCCGCCAGCACACGATTTCCGTTCTCATCCTGGGGCAAAGTTCTCAACTCTTCCAGGTTAGCGGAGTTTGTAACCTGAGGCATTTGTAACTCGAGGTACCACTATAGACGATTGTCCTCTGCAGAGTAGGGTACACCCAGTTGAAAACCTTTTCCATGTTGAGAGATCTACGCAAGCAATAGGTTTGATATAGAATCTTAAACCATCAGCTTCAGTCCTCCAGTTTCCTCAAGTAGGCTGAAAATTCTACTGTGGTTCTTTGGAAAGCACTTGCATAAGTTCAATCTGTGAATCACTGCATGCGTTAGACTTTCTACACAGAAGGCGCTTGCATGTAGGATCCCCTGGTGCAAAGGTTTTGGATGGCACACCTTTTTAAATTTTGTATCTTGGGCTTGTATCAGCAGGGCCCTTTTATTAATATAATTGTTATTATTAATCTTAATTAATTGCCCTTCACCCCCAAGGTCCTAGGACAGGTTACAATAATTAAAACACAATTTTAAAAACAGTTTAAAACAACTTCAATCATAGGAATAGGGTGGGTCCTAAAATAAACATTTTAAGTGCCATACACAAGTGGTGCATCTTCAGCAGCTAATATTCAGGATCACTAAGTTCAGTTACTAGGGCTTGGTGGTGAGAACTTGATGGGCAGCTTGTGTTCACATCTAAATGTATTAATGGCTGGTGGTCTAATAAAATTGCCTCCCTTAGTAAAAAAGGAGGCGTGCTTGCATGTCTTTTCTTTATAGACTCTTGAGTATCCTGGCAATAGTGATTTGAGATGATGTGTGGTTTGTGGTTAGCTCTGAGGATTACTGCAATGGTACAGTTTTACTCTACTCCACAGGCTAGCGAGTAACTGACTATCTTACACAATATGCACGTTCTCTTCTGGCCTTGTGATCTGGCTTCTTCAATGTAAACAAATGTGTTTAATCAAATAAAGGATGTCCTGCTTTTCTTTATCAAATAAATCCTCAAAAAGTTTAAATCTATGAACCATAATATGCCAAATCAATGCAAGCTTTGCAAAAACAACAACAACAACAACAACAACAACAACAACAACAACAACAACAACAAGCCAATAGCTGCACTAGATCATGGGTAGGCAAGCTAAAGCCTGGGGGCTGGATCTGGCCCAATCGCCTTCTAAATCCGGCCCGTGGACAGTCCGGGAATCAGCGTGTTTTTACATGAGTAGAATGTGTCCTTTTATTTAAAATGCATCTCTGGGTTATTTGTGGTGCATAGGAATTAGTTCATTTCCCCCAAAAAAATATAGTCTGGCCCACCACAAGGTCTGAGGCACAGTGGACCGGCCCCCTGCTGAAAAAGTTTGCTGACCCCTGCACTAGATCAAGCTATATCCTAAACTGTGAGTCTGATAACCCAAGGGGAATACAATCTTCTGAGAACCAGCTGCATCCCTAAACCTATATCACACTGTTCCTCTATGTTAAGTTTAAATCAGTTTTCATGCAGACTTCTTTGAGAATAATGTCACAAAGCTGGGGTGGAGAATGAGGTAGTATTTTTGGATGGAACAGTAACAATTTCAAGCTTCTGCCGACGGAGGTAGCGGTCAGCCAGCTTAGTCAAGAATATTCGGGGAACCAAGGCATTAAAAATCTTGGAGGTGATGGTGTGTCTGCCTGTGTTTACCTTGACAGCTGGGTGTCTTGACTCATCAGTTTGAGGTGGCTGTACCACTTGCTTTCGGAAGCACAGTAGACCAAGGATGCGTAGGGGGACAGGGAGATACCTCAGTGACTATTTTCATGACTTTGAATTCTGTAGCTGACTGCTGTTCATCAAGCTGGAAGCCACAAAAAGGCCATGAAGTCAAATGTTTTGTATTTATGAGTGATTATCCCTGGCTTGGGGCAAATATTCAGTTGAAGGAGATCAAGCAGTGAGTGTTTGATTTGCATTGCTCCTTAGGCAAGGCACTGCCATCTGTGTGTTTAATCAAACACCAAATTTAGCACTTCTGTCTCCACCCCCAGTTTCAGAGTACTTTGGAATGTCTTAAATTTGCTGCATTCTAAATATATATACAGTAAGCCTGTAACGTACACGCATTTAACTGTGGTCATTCAACTTGATGCATTTGGGGGGGGGGGTTAAATTAAAAAGAGAGTGAGCGTCAGGGGTGCGCAGAAGATTTTGGCAGTCCTTCCTGCCATTGAACCCGATGTATTTTGATTATATGTGATTTTGGCTTTAGGTGCGGTATTTGTACTTCTGAGTTTGGTATGGAAATTGATGCACTATAAGCAGGGGTCATCAGTCTTCTGGGATGCACCTTTTAACCCAAACAGAAATGTGAAACCTAGAAATCACTTTCTTCTTCATGCACATGCTTCTGAACATGTACAAGCACACACATCAGTAATATAAATTATTTAGTCCAATGTTTGAATTCCTAAAATCAAGAAACCCCACCCCCTAATCCCCCGCTCCAGTTTTACTCAAATTATACCCCCCTCCCCATAGACTAAGAGGGCCAAAACAAAATTCAGGGAGGCAGGGAGCTCTCTGCATGTGTGCACACTTACACATGTAGTTTGAACACTACAGGTGAAATTCGAAAAATTAGAATATCGTGGAAAAGTTCATTTATGTAAGCAGTTGTTTTCATTAGCTACTGGCGTTTAATATATAAGATAGACTCATGACATACAAAGCAAGATATGATTTATTTGTTATAATTGTGATGATAATGGCGTACAGCTGATGAAAACCCCAAAGTTGAGATTGTTAATTTGGGGTTTTCATCAGCTGTACGCCATATTTATAACAAATAAAGGCTTGACATATCTCTCTGTGCATGTCATGAGTCTATTTCATATATTAGTTTCACCTTTTAAGTTGAATTACTGAAATAGATGAACCTTTCCACAATATTCTAATTTTTCGAGTTTCACCTGTAAATTAAAACAAAAAATAAAAAATTCCTTCCAGTAGCACCTTAGAGACCAACTAAGTTTGTTCTTGGTATAAGCTTTCGTGTGCATGCACACTTCTTCAGATACACCTGTAAATTAGTCTCCCCTGGTAATGATGCAAAATACATCAGTCTCCAACCTGAAGCCATCAAAATTAGTCAGCCAATGAAGTGGCACCTCACAGTAACAGATGTCTTACTATTTTTAGATTAACATTATCAAGGACAAATGGAAAGTGCCCAGCAATGCTAGGGAATTCTAAAACAAACAAGAAAAAACCAGCAAAGTTTTGAAATAAGTGGTTAAAATTTTGAAAAGTTCAGCCCACCCCTTTTGTTCAAAATAGCATCAGATTTTATGCAGACATGGACAGAATCATCCTCCTTGATCTCAGGAACCACCATGCAGAATTTGATGAGGATATATTAAGACGAGTTCAAGTGCACAAAGAAAAAGAAAAAAAAACTATTTTCCAAAACATGTAGTGGATAGCAATTAACAGGACGTGCACTTTCTTGTCAATAGTATTTTGGTGCTTTGGTTTTGGTAACACTATCAAAGACAACATATTTGGGAGACAAGGGCACAAGGAGAAGGGGACGACAGAGGATGAGATGGTTGGACAGTGTTCTCGAAGCGACTGGCATGAGTTTGGCCAAACTGCGGGAGGCAGTGGAGGATAGGCGTGCCTGGCGTGCTCTGGTCCATGGGGTCACAAAGAGTCGGACACGACTGAACAACAACAACAAGCAACCAGTTCCGGCAGCCACAGCATTCTAACTCAAATGGAGTAATAAACCTGAGGTTGGGAGACTGGCCCCAGAAAACTTGCCACTAACTTCAGTTTTCCAGCTCTAGCATAAGCTTAATGGTTGGACCTGCCTTGACTTACCTGTAGTTCCATAGAAACCACCAAAATGTAACTTACAGGGGTTCCATCTTAGATATGCAGAAGTTTCTCAGCAGAGGTACATAGCATCAAAGCATAGTGCAGAAAGAGTCTTGACAATTCTGCTGCTGTGTGCCGCCGAACACTTATTTAATGACTTTTGAAACCTTGTAGGCTTGGAGATTGTCAGGAATACTCGGATACTAAAAAGGTGTCATTCTGTTTCAATTGTAACTTCTGTTTGCAAATAACATTATCCTCGTACTCAAGAGCAGTGTTTTTCAACCTTTTTTGGACAAAGGCACACTAGTTTCATGAAAAAAAACCACGAGGCACACCACCATTAGAAAATGTTAAAAAATTTAACTCTGTGCCTATATTGACTATATATAAAGTAATTCTCTTGAATAGGAATCAAATAAACAAATTTTTCCCACGGCACACCAGGCAACATCTCGCGGCACACTAGTGTGCCACGGAACAGTGGTTGAAAAACACTGCTCAAGAGGATAGCTTAAAAAAAAATATCTGTATAATCATATAGTACAATTTCCTTTAATTTCTTGAATACCCCATGGCTAATTCTTGCTGGTTCCAAACATGAACTGCTGTTGCTTGCTTCAGTCAAGTTCCTGATAAAGAGTTCAGTCATTCTAGAACCACAATTTTAAAAAGGGAAGGAAATGCAGTTAATCAAAGCAGCCCCATTTTGAAGTCAATTTTGTAGCCACCTCTTCTACTGGCAATATGAATGATTGATAGCACATGAATTTAATTTTGTTGTTGCTAAGAAAAGCACTTTGGATTCCTCTCTAGGTTATTGGTGCAGAGAATATTCTCAGAAATGTCTAAATGGGATGTAATCTCATTACCAGTTTTTTCACTGCAGAGACAAGACTGTGAAGGTGACTGACGACTGCGACAATAGTGCAGTTTTTATTTTACGAAATAGCCATCCATTCTTGTGAACTGCCATTTTAAATCAATCCCATTTAACAACAGAACAGTGAGAACCTCTAGTTCTGTTGACTGATGCAAGCTGCATTCAGATAATTGAGAGCAGCGTAATTAGGTCTGTGTATTCAAAGAGTTCCAGGGATCTGGAAACTTCAAATACTGGCTTTAAACAGAACCAAGGAAAGGATGTAGAATGATATAACTATCTTAGAAAGTCTGGTTGTTACCTGTTAAAACAAGTATAATGGCAGAGTGATGACTTTTTCTGGTGCAGCTAATGTCCTAGTCCTAATGAGATGCATTGCACCTCTTTATGGATGCCAAAATACTACAATACTAATACACTGTAAAATACTAAATTATCAACCCTTGTTTGCTAATATATTAGTCATTCAAACAACCTTTCTCCCTCCCTTCATTCCCAAAGGAAATGCTCGCCAATCTATATCTCCTATAAGAAAGCGGCTTTTGCCCCCCAACAAACTATGAATAAATATTATCCAGATTAAGAACCTCTAACTCACAAGTTTTCAAATTTAAGGTTTTATTGAACATATTCCTGCAAAATCTTCCTGCTACCATTTATATCTTTTTCCTGTGTTGCATTCTGTGGTAGCAAGGTTTTTCAGTTGTGACCAACATTTTTCAGTTGTATTACACATTAAACTCAAGTTTAAATACAGCAGATTTCTTTCAAATAAGCTATTGAAAAATGAATAGAATCATAGGGTTTTTTGCATCTCTTGCATATGAACATGATTTGCATGCTTTATTCTGAATTTGCTTATGGGGAGTGGAATTTGGAATCTTACACCAAATTAATTGGTTTAATTTGGAAAATCCAATAAATTTTTTTATCAAGGAATTTGGAATCTTCCCTGTTAGCAGGTCTCAAGCATTTTCTCCCGGTGGAGAACTTGAAGATTAGTGGAGGATATCTTGGTGGACCATATAATAAACTTCTTTTGTTCTATGAATCAACTCATATAATTCAAAACTCACATAATTCATATTTTTAATATCCATAACATTGCCTTTTCAATTTGATGGATGTATTTGTGGATTAAATATGAAGAAAAATAACTTTCTTTTATTCAGCACTGGCACCATCATTATCATCAATCCTGTGCCATATTATGAAAATCACAGGCCCTAGGCTAGGCCACCAAAAAGGGCCATTTTAACTTGTCAGTTTTTAGGGGAAAGTTGGTAGACTGCACAATATTATGATTATTATTGGCTTTGAGGCAGAGTCTTGTAAGCTTCTGTAATAATCTGGCCTTGGCAAATGGTCTTGGATCATCACAATCAGAAAAATAAACCAAGTGCTGAGCCAAATACAGATATTATTGACCACAGCCTTTCTGTAGACCGCCTGAGTGATGCACAGACCATGGTTTAAGAATCTGTATTTTGCTTTCAAGAGTCAGTGTAGTGGCAAGAAGAAGAAGGAAATTCGGAAGTAATGGAACATACTAGTGAATGGCTGAGTTATTTGTGACTAGATACCATGAGTAAGGGGAGTGGAATTATTCAGTGTACAGAAGCGTCAGCTCCTGAATGCTAGATTTGTTTACACGGACATTCCTGGTTTTCATAAATGCGCCTCTGCATTCATAGGGACTACTTGCTTTTTGAAGATAATTAAGGTCGCCCTGTGGCCTGTCAAGTGGTTGACAATCCTTCTGCGTGTGAATGCATGTTTATATATATTTTTAGTAGCACTTGTAAGAGCAGGTGACTTATCTAGCCCCCCCCCCATCAACATTTCCCAATCCCCTTCAGCTATTGTCAGGGTCCGTTAGCATACAGAGAGCCCCGACGCCAATTCAGCAGCAGCACCTCTTCCAGCGGGGAAAGCCGCCACACCTCCAATGGAGAAGAGAGGGAAGGAACCAGCCAGGCAGAGAGGGGGCTTAGGGATGCCACTGAGAGCCCCAGAGCCTCTTCTAGCCAGAAGCCACAAGCAGGGAGCCTGGCAGGGAGAGGGCTTGGGGATATTGCTGGGACCCTGCGCTCACTTTGCCCGCTGCTCAGGAGGGAGGCACGCCATTTGCGACACCCCAGTTGTGCAGAGGGGTGAAACGCAAGGAGGGTGGGAGGAGACTTGGGGTGCCAAAGTTATTATGCTGGGGGAGAAGCCGGAAGGGGCCACTCCCGGATTCTGCCAGCGACTGAGATGGACATGCTTTTTGTAGCTCTGCACTGTAAATAGTTTGCACAATAAAACTGCAAAAGACTGTTTGGGCTCCTGCTCCGTTACTCGTGAAGCACCTTCACGCGAACCTTACAGCTATGATATTACAATATTGTTTAAGAGTTTAATTCTCCTGTCTCATTGTCTCCAGTCTCATTCCTCTACTACAGTGGTACCTCGGTTTAAGAACAGCCCTGTTTACGAACTATTTGGTTTATGAACTCCGCGAAACCAGAAGTAGTGTCCCGGTTTGCGAACTTTACCTCGGTCTAAGAACGGGAGGGTTCATTAGGGAAAGCATACCTTGGTTTAAGAATGGGCTTCGGGAACGGATTAAGTTCATAAACCGAGGTACCACTGTATTCAGTATTCTACCCCATACATCATTGGCAATTGCTCTCTGTATTCTGTACTTAAATTTAGGAGGATGGTTTCTGTGCTGGTTGCCCAAATCCAGCTACCAGCAGCACTAAGAGGAGATTATTTGTGATCTGATACACGTTGGAATTGAGGCAAATGAAATATACACTTTGCATAGCTTCTTCTGCTCTTCTACTAGTTCTCCTACTTGGGGGAGAAGTCAAATCTCTGTTACTGCTGCAAATCCTTTTATGCTTTGTCTTCTTTGCTCTCTTCAAGAGATTCTGAGACTTCCCTGGGTACAGTTATACCTGGTGTTGCGTTTCGCTCTTGTTACGGACTTTCAGCTTATGAATGCGGCGAACCCGGAAGTGTTTACTTCCAGGTTCACCGCATGCGCAGAAGCGATCTGCGCACTTTGTGCACGTGCAGAAGTGAATGCTCAATCGTGCTGCGCACATGCGCAGAAGAGGCGCTCTAGTTGCGCACTTTTCTGGGCACCCCGAAACGGACTAGCTAAAGATATTTTTAAACTCGTTTAATTGGCATTAAGGACTAGTCACTAAAAAACATTTTTCTTAGGGCCTCGTTTTTTAAGGACGCTGCAGTCTGCATTCTGTTACGAAAATCTGTGTGTGAACAGCAGAATCGCAATATACCTACTGCACTACTATTTACTAGTGATCAAAGCAGCTGTCTAGAAAGAGCTTACTCGGAACAGTGGGGCTCTTTCAAAGTGAATGTGTTCTGACTTGAGAAAAATAGTTTAAATAAAAATACTCCTGCTTAATAGGTTTGTGAATCTGGCTCTTCTTGTGAGAGAGGGTTATATCATTGTATATGGGCGCAGCAGAGCATGACCAGCAGTTCATATACCTTTTCGTTCCCTCTTTGTGTATGAAAGGATTCAGAAACCTTTCACCAACTCCATCTGCACAAGACCTCGGAAATGCAGCCAACTGCTGTAAAGCATGTAACAACATGGTAGGGCCTCTGAGATATTTTTGGCCATGCATACCAAGTCAAAAAAAACCATGAGTGAAAAGTTCAATGAGATCTTTATTTGTACAGGGATGAGGGAGAATTTGGTACTTAGGTCAATGCAGATTGGGGGTTCTGAAATGCCTTTTGTTTCCTGTAGGCATCTGGGTATGAGCTGCTTAAACATTCCTTTCCCATTTTTGGAGTGCAGCCCCCCTCCTGTAATTTGTTTTATTTTTAATACAAATAAATGTGTTCCTATATGTTCAGGCTGTTGGGGTTATGCTTCTGTAGTGTATGTGCTGGCTAGAACTGCTTCTCTCTGAGTGCATATGTGAGACATTTCTAACTCCATACAGTATTAACATTCACTGGGAAGAGAAGTGTGGATAAATATAGTAATAAATTTAGCTGTAGGAATCGGCTGCTTTGTATCGCTCTTCCCCACCTCTAACTGGTTTTTCTAATTACAGGTAGGTAGCCGTGTTGGTCTGCCATAGTCAAAACAAAATAAAAAATAATTAAAAATCCTTCCAGTAGCACCTTAGAGACCAACTAAGTTTGTTCTTGGTATGAGCTTTCGTGTGCATGCACACTTCTTCAGATGAAAGCTCATACCAAGAACAAACTTAGTTGGTCTCTAAGGTGCTACTGGAAGGATTTTTAATTATTTTTTATTTTGTTTTGGTTTTTCTAAAATAAACTGGGATGCATGCTATGGAGCTATATCGGTTAGGTGTTCTTTAGTTGGGATGTAACTTTTTAAAGAATATACTGTACTAACGTTTCCCCAACATAAGGGTTCTCTGTTGGGCTAAAGGTTGGATTTCTCACAGATTTTTGCCAAGTTTTTTTTTTTTTGTTATTATCTCCAAATTAAACTGCTATGTTTACTGTCATATCAAATGAATCAAGAGAGTACCTTGCTCTGAGTGCATCACGCCCACAAACCTGTGACTTTATTTCATTTTAAAGCTGTGTATTTTCCTATGTGCACTCTTTATTACACTGTTTCACTAGGAATTTCAAGGAAGGAATTGTTTTGTACCCTTCCGCCTGCTTTCCTTTTCCACAGTTTGTTGTTGTTGCTGTTAATTTCTTTTCTATACCACTTTATATTTTTAAGAAAGAAAGGTCAAAGAGGTATACAAAACACGAAAACATCAAATGAAACAACTCAGAATAAATCATTACAAAAGAAATTCAAATATAAAATACATGTCCAAGGCAACAAAATTGACAGGAAACTAAAATATTATCTTAAAGATTTCAAAATAAAACATTGCAAAAGAGGTCAACTACAGAATGCACATTTAAAGCAGCAAAGTTTGCAAAAAACAAACAAACAACACAACTCAAAACATTTCAAAACAAAAATAAAATGCACATTTAAAACGGCATAATTAACAAGAGAATAAAATATTATCAAAAGCATAGAAGGCGGCTGCAGCTGTGGCTGCTGCTGCTAGGAGATGCTGCCGCTGCCAATTCTGCCAGTGGCGGTTCATGGAGGTCGGTGGTTGTGGAAGTTCAGGCACGATGTCCTGGCTGTCTACTAAGATGGCCAAGATGGTCTCTGTCCTCAGCAGCCTCAGCTTTTTGTAGATGGAGTCAGTCAAGGCCCCAGGTGGGGAAAGGCCTGCGAGGCAGGGAGCAGGTCCCCCAAGACTGACAGCCAAGAAGTACTCCCACTTCCAACCCACATAACTTCTATGCATATTGTACATCTTGAGGATCTTGTTTCTTGTGTGATGTGGCCGTTATCATGCTGTTGTAGTGTTCAGTTTTATTTCCTGTGGCAACTTCTCATGCATTCCTGCAACCTGGGTTTGGAGTCTGGAGATGGTCTCTGGGTGTGTTTTCTTATTGTTTCCCATTTTATTTATGAATAAAAGTCTGTACATGTTGCTTTTAACCTGTTGTCCATAACTCACTGAGCAAAGGGAATGTGTTAATTGTCTGCTTGTGAATTCTGACTTCATTTCCATTTTCCATCGTCTGTATAGGGAAGAGTGCTAAACTCAGCTGTTAGGCTTAAGGCAAATAATAATAATAATATTAATATTTGAACTATTCCTATTGTAGATGATAGCTTTGCTTTGGAGTTGGCAGTTACCATCTTTCTCAAGCAAGAGCTGTTAAGGGGATCCTAACAGTTGGGTGGATTTTGGGGTAACCAGACAGTTTTGTGAAGCATGTGATGTATCCTTCCCTGATAAATCTCCAAAAACGAAGCAGAATGAGGTGTTCTGTGGAGTGGAGGTGGGACAATGCTGGCCATTAACTGACCTTGACCACATGAATTTGCCCTCTGGGTCCATAGATTTTGGGTCACCTGCATTTGCGTCTTCCAGACCATGGGAAGACGACATTAGGATTTTTTTTGTTAATATGGAAAGGTTAGATTTTCTTTCAGTTTTACATGAATCCAAGCATGACATACCTTGTGATTTAGCCTACCGTTTAGTCTACAGTCACGAGACTTGGCAAAGCTAAATATATTCAATAGTTTATTAATGTTCTGTCCTTTTTTGCTTCTTGATCTTGATCAAAGCTTGCAAATGTTCAGAAAGCACGAACAAGAGCTTTTCTGAAAGAGAAAAAGAATAGCGTAGTTGGAATCTCTTTAAGCCTTGTGATCTGCCTTGTGGGAGCATGATTTATGACTTCTGACTAGTGTGGGGTTTGAGAGCCTTTGTTTATGAACAAATGGGATAATGGCAAAGGTAATACGTTTCCAAGCACAATTCAAAGTGTTGGTGCTGACCTATAAACCCCTAAACGGCCTCGGTCCAGTATACCTGAAGGAGCGTCTCCACCCCCATCGTTCTACCCAGACACTGAGATCCAGCGCCGAGGGCCTTCTGGCGGTTCCCTCGCTACGAGAAGTGAAGTTACAGGGAACCAGGCAGAGGGCCTTCTCGGTAGTGGCACCCGCCCTGTGGAACGCCCTCCCACCAGATGTCAAAGAGAAAACCAACTACCAGACTTTTAGGAGACACCTGAAAGCAGCCCTGTTTAGGGAAGCTTTTAATGTTTGATTGATTATTGTATTTTAATGTTTTGTTGGAAGCCCAGCCAGATGGGCGGGGTATAAATAAATAAATTATTATTATTATTATTATTATTATTATTATTATTATTATTATTATTATTATTATTATTATTATTATTATACTACCATTGACACTTGGACTGACCAGATGCAGCCATATTCACAGACTGCAGATATTCATGAAAACGGTGTTATACACACACACACACACCTCCCTCCCTCTCTCTCTCTCTCTCTCTCTCTCTCTCTCATTGCCCACAGGCTTACCAATCTGTGATGTATTTAAGAACATGAGGAGAGCCTGCTGGATCAGGCCTTTGCCCATCAAGCCCAGCTTTCTGTTATCACAGTAGCCAATCAGGATATGGGCACAAAAACACTCTCCCCTCCTGTGCTTTCCAGCAACTGATTTTCATAAGCGTTACTGCCTTCAACTGTGGAGGCGGTGCATAGGACTCCAATATGAAAACAATGTTTGATCAGAAAGCTTGTGCCTCTCTGTTATGTTCAAAAAGCTGTGCATGGTTAAAGGTGCAAAGCCCCTAACGTTTGCACATTGTGTGCCCCACATGTGCACCAGAAACACAGGAGGCAACTCCTAGGGGCCGAGGGGTCTCCAGCCCCCACAACAAAATATTTCAAGGAGCCTCCCCCCCCCATTGATGGGCATTGCCATTCAAATGGTGTCTGTGCACCTTGTCATGTGATTGATTGTGCAGGGCACAAATATTTTATTCAAGTTGGCACCTCTGACCAGAACCACATGGGAATCACTGACTTGAAACAACTATCTTGCTTGTTCTAGAAGCTGGTGGTTAAGCAAGTGAGGGCACATGTTCTAACAGTAAACAAAATATTGGGAGTCTGGCAGGGACATGTAGAAAATCGGGCAAGTGGGATTTCATAGATCTTGCTGTTCTGAAGGAAACCCCCGAGGACTGCTTGAAGGTTAATCTCATGAGAAATGTGGCATCTTGTTTGCCTCTAATGCAGTCTTAATGATACATGCTGGCAAACCAAGCCACTGTGTTTTAGAGCTCCCAGCTGTTTCTCTGGAATAATTTTTATAGTCTGGCAAAAGGGAAAAAAAGCAGCATGTGTTTTATAAAAAAAATCATGGTTCTAATATTCCCTTGAGAGTAAACATTTACAAATTAAGAATTGTTTGTGCAAAAGGAATAGGGTATAGGGGACTCCGAAAGCCCAGCAAAACAGAGCTATAATTTAACCCGCTGTAGTAAAACCTTGTTAAATAAAACCACTGTGTGATGTGCTTTTTAAGACTGCTGTAGTTCCAGAGGCTTGGATGCCTGTGGTTGTTCAGAAAGGCTTAGTTCACTTGCTAACACTTGGGCGTTTCTTCTTAAGATCTGTTGGAGAAGCCTTCTCCCATGCCTCAGGGCAGAAGAGCCTCCCCAACAAATCTTGAGAAGCAGATCTTAAGAAGAAACATGGGACTTCAACTGTCCCCACAAGGCCACCTGCCAATGGGTGGCTTTATGTTTGGAGGTGAGGCTTTTAAGGATTTAGCCCAACTAGAAAGGAAGAACAATAACTGTACAGCAATGGTAAGTTTAAAGAAGCAGCTTGAACATAAATGCAATCTTATTCTTGCAAATGGTCACTTCTGTTTTGTGATATTTTTTTTCCAATGTGAAGGAAGTAAAAAGGAGAACTGTGTGCACCAACAGATATACGGATGACTTGGGTATGGAGCAAGTGTATGGACAGTCCTGGACTTTGCCCAGTTATTTATTATTATTTTTATTATTAAAGATTTTCTTGATTTACAAAGGTAGTGCAATGTCTCTCTCGTGTTTTTTCCATGTAACATTTTTGCAAGTCAATTTCGTTTGTTGAGATATTAGGAGGAAAAGGAGGAAAGAGGTGGGTGGGATGGGGAGATGGGTTGGGTGGGGTGACGATGTTTCTATTTTACTTAATATATGTAGGGTTTGGTGTCAGTGTTGTTTGTGCAGGTTCTCTGTTGTTCACTTGTGTTCCTTTGGTGGGGGGGGGAGAGGTCGGGGTTGGTGTAGGATGTGATTGTTCATTTGTGGTTGGCTGTGGTGGTCTTTGGTGACTTTGCCCAGTTATGAAGTGACTAGAGGCTTTGGATTAGTACCGGTATTTACTTCTCAGCCTTCTTCCCGATCTGATAGCATCAGTGGATGATGTTCATCCAAGCAAGGTGTTCCTTGGATGAACATAATAAAAATAATTCCCTCTAAAATTGAACTTGGGTTGTGTGCCTATTCATTTGGAAGCAAAACAGTCACCCCAGGATAAGCATACTAGGAGAATGCAGAAGTACACACATTTGTGAATTAAAGGCAGGTAATTTTCACCAAAAATTGATTGACAAGGAGCGTTCACCTCTACATAGTTCCATCCTTATTTCAGGCATTGTTACATATTGGTAAATCGTGATGTTTAGCTGGTGATATATTGCGATGTTGGAAACCAGGTATCTCCCAGCCCTAACAAGGACCTCCCAGAGTTTCCACACTTGAAAAAAGTTTAATGCTGGGCTGAGACTCCTGTGACTTTCCATCTGGAACCACAATATCCATCACCCATCACACTTGGCCATTGGCTATGCTGGCTGACATTTGGATTCCAGCTTCTGTTCCCCATTCCTGCTTTAAAGGAATCAGAACCTGATTGGAGCCCTGAACAAAAGCACTCCTAGAAGGCTGCAGGTCCCACTTGTATTAGAAATAGTTCTGTAGCATAATAATTCAGAATACTACTACCCATTGTATTACTTGTAAATATATATCTCTGCTTGCTTTTGTTCATGGTAATGTAACCAAAGCATTGCCTTTTTAAAGAAATCTGCTTTTTGTTACAAGGCCTGATCCAGGGTATTTCACAAAGGAAAAGAAGTCTCCTCCCTTAAACTTACTTGTTCACTTTATCACAGAAACCACCTTGAAGTAGTTATTGAAGCCTGATGACAGCTAGACAATTTTCCTTAAAGTACCGATATCTTACTTTGGACTGCAATAAGATCAAACCTATCCATTCTTAAAGAAATCAGCCCTGAGTGCTCACTAGAAGGACAGATCCTGAAGTTGAGGCTCCAGTACTTTGGCCACCTCATGAGAAGAGAAGACTCCCTAGAAAAGACCCTGATGTTGGGAAAGATGGAGGGCACAAGGAGAAGGGGACGACAGAGGATGAGATGGTTGGACAGTGTTCTCGAAGCTACTAACATGAGTTTGGCCAAACTGCGAGAGGCAGCGAAGGATAGGCATGCCTGGCGTGCTCTGGTCCATGGGGTCACGAAGAGTCGGACACGACTGAACGACTGAACAACAACATCTTACTTTCTTCATGAGACCACTGTGAAGCTGCCATGGACCCTTGCCTATGGGCCCTTCTTCGTCTCGCATCCTAGATCTTGGTTAACAGGGCAACTATATATGCATACCTGCACAAAATTAAGGTCTACTGAGTTCAGTGGGACTTACACCCAGGTGATTGTGTATAGGATTTCAGCCTAATGGCGAGTACTAGCCAATCCATTAGATATTTCATGGTTTTGGAGATACAGAGGCGCCTTTTGAATTATGGAAGTTTTCCTGTTACCTGAATTGAGTGCTTAAGAGCATTGGTCATTTTTAACCCAGAGGAAATCTCCCTGGTCACCAATGAGCTCTCTACAATGAGCTGCTTATTGCCCATTTGTCAATATTTTAGTAAAACAAAGACTAAGCTAGGATTATTGCACCAATTTTCTTTTTTAAAGGATTGGCATCCATTTTAATGTCCATAAAACTTCACGCAGCATAAAACTTAAAGGAATTTATCTCTTTCTGCAAATAGAGATTTTTTTTGTCTTTAGCCTATTTTATTATTCCAGTTTGAAACAGATGAATAGCCTGTTTGTGTTCTGAGCCCTTTCTACATCCTGACTTTTTTTTTTAATCCCATAATTCATTTGCCACATCAGATGGTATGTTTCAGCTTTGGACAGCTGCAGAAGCGTGGAAAGGAAAGAGGTTACTTCAAGATCAAAATATAGGTGCATTGGCAAGATGACATGGAGAAAAGCTTCCAGAAAGCTCATTCGCATTGTGACTATCAATACTGATCTTGTCACTACTCTTCCTTTTTATTAAGAGGCTGCATCTGGAAAGTAAAATGCTTAAAAGCCTTGGCTACTGCTCAGGACTAGTTTCAAAAAGCAATTAGAACTGCAAATTAGAGAAGCACCAGGCGCAGAATTGCATTTGGGAATTATGAAGCAATGAGCATGGGAAGGCTTTCTGGAGTGGACTTTATCAACACACTCAGTGTGCAGTTAGTATGGGTGTACTGGGAGTTTGCTAATGGACTCGCCAGACTTAATTCTCTTCCAGCTGAAATCTCTCTCTGCTCCCCCTCCTCCTGCTATGAATCATGAGCATTACAAAATGTAAGAATTTAGGAGGAGAACGAGGCAGTAGTTAAGCACTCACTTAGTCATGCCTGGATTTGTAGTGAAGCAACCATCAACCTTTTTCGTTGTGAAAAGTTGACAGGGTTGCATAACACACTTGCAGATGGTTAGTAGTAAGTTGTGGTCATTGTGGTTGAAATGGAAAGTCGCCCTGCAAGTTGTAAGTTTTATGTTTTCTGTAGATACCTTTGTTAAGCAGAGAGATGGTGAGCTTGAAGAACGCTTTGGGCACATTTCCACATACCAATATTTCATCACTGCTTGACTTCCAAGAATTCTACAGCGGTTGTTAAATGTGGGCATCATCATCTTTGCTGCTGCTACTTAAAATATTAAGTGCCAACAGTGCAGTAGGCGCCATACCAACCAAATAAGTTAGTAATTGTTCTTGCTCAGGAAGATAACAGTGCAAGTCTTCTGCCTAAGGCCTGGCTCATGGGGTGGGGGGGGGGACTTTCAAAATTTTGCAACATAAGCTTGTCCTCAATTAGTGTAGAACAGGGGTAGCCAACTTCCAAGAGACTGCAATCTACTCACAGAGTTAAAAACTGGCAGTGATCTACCCCCTTTTTGGGGGTTCAGGTCAAAGTTGTTGAGCTAGCTTTTTTTAGGAAGGAGGGAGGCCCATTTTGGGGGGGGGGGTTCGGGTAAAAGTTGTTGAGTTTTTTCAGGGTGGAGGTAAAATGTTGAGCTTTTTTTAGGGGAGCAACAGTTGTTCAGCTTCTTTGGGGGTAGCCAATGATCTACCAGTGATCTATCACTGACGTCCAGTGATCCACCGGTAGATCACGATCTACCTGTTGAACATGCCTGGTGTAGAAGGCATTATTTTGAAAAGCTACTTTACTTTATGAATAAGAAGCAAATGCTGAGTTTGCAGAGAAACTAAGCAAATTGAAGTATGTCAACTCACGTTTCTCATTCAATCTTGGGTACAGAAATCCTTGGGTTTTGAAATGTGTATTTCTTTGGGAGGGTAGGGCGGAATGTTGAATTAAGTTTTGCTTTTTAAAGTTATTAAGGGCTGCAAGTTAACCTAACAAAGATGCTGAATGTTCCTCTCTGCAAAAAAGGTTGCCATTTTATCTACAGTGGTACCCCGCTAGACGAATGCCTCGCTAGACGAAAAACTCGCTAGACGAAAGGCATTCGCTAGCGGAAGGCTGTCTCGCAAGACGAATTTTTCAATGGGCTTGCCTCGCAAGACGAAAAAATTTCCGATTTTTCTTTTTTCTTTTATTCGTCAAACCGCTATTCTCTCGTTGGTGCTTCGCAAGACGAAAAATTCGCTATACGACAGCACTCGCAGAACGAATTATTTTCGTCTAGCGAGGCACCACTGTACTTGCTTTGCTTCTGTTAATTTTAATCATGCTACCACGGTACCATCTTTAGGAAGTTTTAAGTGATATTGTTGACTATTAAGGCTGCAATCCGGTGTACACATACCTGGGAGCAATCCTAACTGAACATGCAGTCTTGCTTCTTGGCTTGTAGAGGGCAACCTTTAGCAATAACTGAAAGCTAAAGATAACAATGTTTGCAAATGTACAACGGCTACTCAATAAAATTTTCACAAATGAAGCAAGTAAAAATACTTAAATTGACTATGTATTCCCTAACTCCCGACAGTATAAAAATAGCTTTGGATTAACCTTTATTGAGGAATGTTAATTGAATGCAAATATTTAAAATGCCTTATATTCTGCAGACAACATTGGATTTACATTTGTGAATCGCAGGGTAGAGATGTTTTATCAAAGAATGATGGGTTGTTTGTGCAGTGGGATTATTTTTTAATCTACCGTATTTTTCGGCGTATAAGGCGACTGGGCGTATAAGGCGACCCCCAACTTTTGAGAAGATTTTCCTGGATTAAAAAGTAGTCTTATATGCCAGAATATACAGTATGCCACTTCTCCCTAGTAAAAATACATCCAAAGGTAGACGTACAAGCAGCATAGACATAATTGCAGAAACTATCTCCTAGTAGAGGAATGTTCAAGTGCTGTGAAGTGTGTAGAAGCCATAAGCTGCTCTTCGGTTAACCAGAGTCCATGAAGTATAAGTAACTTTAACAATGATTTGTCAGTCGTATGCAGGCAGGCTGAGCACTTGCAGCTTAACCAAGTGATCCAGAACTCTGAAAATAAATCTTGTCCTGGCATGCTATCGTCTCCGTTGCATAGCCTTGATGTGAAAGAGTTGACTACTTACGGGTGAGAAAAGTGTTCAGATTCATCATCTGTGACCTCATTTAATTTAATTTTCCCTGCCACATAACATTTTTGAAAAGCAGTTACTTACTTATCAGGGCTTCTGATGAGGAATGTAATCAAATTTTGACTTTGCCAGGTCACACGCACAAGAATGTGTGTGCACTAAGCTTGCATGGTTACAGGAACAATTGAGTTTGTCAGCCTTGGAAGGTGGAGCAGTTGACTATGGCCCCCACACTGCCATTCAGAAGACATGGTGAGCCATAAACCATTTACCACTGCATGCTGCCAAATCACCCCCATTGCAATCCTACCCTGGCACAAGCTTTGGCTTATCATAGAATCTCAGTGCTTGTGGTTTTGTTTCAGAGAAACAAACTATAGTTAGGAAGCCAAGGTTTGTTCTTGGCTTTCTGTTCACAATTGTTGAAAGAGGCAAATCTTGAGCACCGGACCAGGCATCATGGTATGCACAGTAAACTTCAAAGTATGATTTTTAGCTTACTGTGTTCCTGAACACAGACACAGAATGCCTACCACTAGTTACGGCTAGTCTGCTACGACCTTGCAGCTAAAGGCAATCTTCTGCAGACGTAATATGTGCACTTCTACCATGAGTGTCTGTGTAAAGATACCGCACACACTTCCATTGTTGTCCATTATTCAAGCACACACCATAAGGAAGGTGTGTGCAACTTGCGTACAGTGTTTGCCAGACAAATCCGAATATCGGAATAGTTTGCACCAGTCCTAACTGCTTGTGTTAGCACCTGCTGGCAAAACTTTTCTTGCTTGCATTTAATTGACAAGGCCAGGTTGGATGCCAGAGATATTTTAAGAGACCCATATAGCCACACACTGCACACGTGCTCAGAGCTGTAGACAAATGAATTGATTTCCATATTTTAATAATTATGGGCATCTTACAAAAGACTGAGCTGCTTTTGACTCATCCTTTGCTTGTAACAAAGTTAAGTGAACTGAGGATAAAAGAAGTGGAGATGTGGAATTTGATGTTTTATTTTATATGAATAAGATTTAGGATTTAAGATATGTGGATTATAATTGTAAGATTAAGATTAGATATAAGAAAGTAGATTTTACAAAGTTACTAAAGAAGACCAGAAATGAACGCAAAAGAGAGGATGTGAGGAAGTCCCAAGCTTAGGTTTATAAAGAGGATGAGGATGAGTAATTAAGTGTTTTCTTTGTGTGTATTTTATGTGGTTTTTGTAGTGTATGTATTTGTGTTTTGTGTATTTTTGTTATTAAAATCCAATAAATTCTTGGGGGGGGGGAATGACTTAGCCTTTGCTTGAGAAGGATCACTGAGTCAGAGATTCAGGAACTGTGAAACATTTGCAATTTGTGGTTCATGTAATAAACAGTAGGATTTTGCAAGAGGGCCAGAATCCAGTCTTGTTTTCTTTAGTGAATATAAAATACCTTTCTGCATCTCTTCTTCCCCCATTGCCCCCAACTCAAACACACACACACACACACACAGGCCCAAGTGGTGCCCTCTAGATGTTTCAATCTACAACTCCTATCAGATTCAGCCACCATGGCCAGTTGTCAGGAGTGATGAGAGTCCACCAGCACCTAGAGGGCACCGGGTTGGCAATCCCTTGTAATTTAACGCAGGCAGTCTCATGAATTGCAGTCTGGGTCTGCATGTGGCTGGTCAGCTTGGTGCTGTTCCTTCTCTTTATGTGCTGTAAGAGACGCTTCACATTGTGGCTACACTAGATATGACTTGGGCGGAGGCATGTTTGCATATTAACACATCTTCCCCGTGTATAAAGTGCATGTCTAATTTTGCAACAAAAACTGCATGCTGCACTTTGCTGCTTGAACCTTCTTGTGCACAGTATCATACCAGCTGTACATGGATACTTTGAAGGTACAGAAGAGAGATCAGTGGGCACCTTATAACAGGTATGCTTCGCATATACAGGTGAAACTCGAAAAATTAGAATATCGTGGGGAGGTTCATTTCTTTCAGTGATTCAACTTAAGAGGTGAAACTAATATACGAGATAGACTCATGACATGCACAGCGAGATATGTCAAGCCTTTATTTGTTTTAATTGTGATTATTATGGCGTACAGCTGATGAGAACCCCAAATTAACAATCTCAACTTTGGGTTTTTCATCAGCTGTACGCCATTATCATCACAATTACAACAAATAAATCATATCTTGCTTTGCATGTCATGAGTCTCTCTCATAAATTAAACTCCAGTAGCTAATGAAAACAATTGCTTACATAAATGAACTTTTCCACGATATTCTAATTTTTTGAGTTTCACCTGGAGTGTTCAAACTACATGTGTAAGTGCGCACACATGCAGAGGGCTCCCAGCCTCCCTGAATTTTGTTTTGGCCCTCTTAGTCTATGGCATTTCTTTTCTTTCAGTGATTCAACTTAAAAGGTGAAACTAATATATGAGATAGACTCATGACATGCAAAGCGAGATATGTCAAGCTTTTATTTGTTATAATTGTCATGATTATGGCGTACAGCTGATGAGAACCCCAAATTCACAATTTCAACTTGGGGGTTTTCATCAGCTGAACGCCACAATCATCACAATTATAACAAACAAAGGCTTGATGTATCTCGCTTTGCATGTCAGGAGTCTATCTCATATATTAAACTCGAGTAGCTAATGAAAACAATTGCTTACATAAATGGACTTTTCCACGATAATCTAATTTTTCGAGTTTCACCTGTACATAGGACCTCCTCTCTCCACTTCCCACTTACCCCTCCAGAGCAGATGGGGTGGGGCAAGGAGAGGGAGAGGAATTCCCATCGTTGAGGTGGAAATCTTTGCACTAAAAGGATATAACCTGCTGTTTCAGTCTATAAAGAGCCACTCCACTGGTTGCCAGTGACAAGCTAAAATTGCCTGCAGAAACCAAGCAATGCAGCTTTTGTAAATAAATGTTTGGTTTGTTGGTTCTTTCTTCAAACAACGGATGTGTCCCAAATGCTTAACATAAGTATATTTGAGCAGACAAAATCAGTAAAAATGTTCTGTACTAGCAAGGTCTATGGACTCATTTTATTTTAAAGGTGGTTGACCTACATTTTAGAGTTACAAAGAAGAAAAATGTGGCGATAAATTCCAATTTAGTAGATTACTGCAGTTATTACAGGATTTCAGTATTAACACTACTGATATACCATCTTTAATGACCAGGGATGCAAGTAAGGTTTATGTAAGCGGTGTTGCTATAAGCTTGGCTTCCTATGTAAATAAATAAACAAACTGAGAAACAAACACAAGATGAGTTTAATTTGAAAGGTCAGAGGATTAGAACAATATAATAAAAATAATCGAGATAATGAAGCTGGAGGAAGTAAAGAAAAATATGTAGTAGATAATAAGCTGCAAAAGCCTTAAAAGTGTTATGAGAGAGATAAAAGGAGATAAAAGGAAGAAAATTATTCCTCAATAACTAAACAACAACGTTAAGAGAGATTAGCAGAATTTATTGCATTTTATAAATTTATGTGTGGTTTGAGGCATCCACAGGACAAAGGCTTCAATGAGTTCTTTGCCAATACAGACATTCCTAAATTTAAATGAAGATCATATCATATTTTTTAAAGTCTCATAATTTTTCAAGAGATAAAATAAAGCAGATGCAGATAAAATCAAATAATTTTCTATGATTAGATAGGTTCTGAACCAAATATTATGAGGTATTCATTAATTAAAACCTCTAGTTAATACCATACTCCATATAAAATGCTAGGAACACCACATGATATGAATAAATCCTTGAAAGGAAATGCCTGACATTAACCAATTGATGCAGGCCAAATTTTCTGCTGAGTGAGGATTATTATAAAAATTTAGCACATTTAGCAGAATCAATAAAGTGGTAATCAGTAAACTGGTAGGAAATTGTTTGGTGACAATCTGGATTTTATTGTAGAAATATTTTTTTAAAAAAATCATAAATCATTAGATGAACATTGAACTTAATTGCTAATTATGGGTGGGGCGTTATTGGGCTGTTTTTGTTTTTGTTGTGTATTTTGTGCTTTTTTTGTTGTGCTTTTATCCTGAGAACCGCCCTGAGACCTGTAGGTATAGGGCGGAATTATTATTATTATTATTATTATTAATAATAATAATAATAATAAAGTCAGATAGACTATACCAATTAAATCTTCAACCATTTAACTTTAAAATTACCGTTTGGGTGGAATGCATTAATATGATTTATAAATACTTCTCCAGTTAGTGGTCAAAAATCAGAAAACATAGCTTTTACAAAGAAGGACTTTCAGAATGACTGTACCGCTATCTGCTTATTTGCAATTAGTATTGAACGATCCACAGTTATCATTATCGGCCCTGTTAAACTTGAAAAGTACAAATACTACACTTGATTAGCAAAAGGTACAAATTTAAAATATTGTGTTGATGTCAGTAGCATATTTTCACTAATAAATATAACTAAGACTTTAATCCTGTAAATAGTTTTTTCAGTTTGTTCAGTTAGCATCATGTGTTGTTTGGGCTTTCCTACTGGTAAAAAAATATGGTACTTCAAAATGGTGAATAATGTAAATCTTTACAGTTAAGGTATGGTTATAGGGTAAGAGAGAAATTTGTAGAAATGATAAAATATAAAAAAGGTAGTACAGCTGTAGGAAAACAGAATTTTGATATATGCTAATTCAACCCATTTCATCCTCATGCTTCTTTGGGGATTATAAAACACCTCAGTCCACATTGAACCAGAAAAGCGGATGGCTAACAAACACAACTGCTCCCACATCATTTTGGCCCTGGTACTTCTGATTTACACAAGGTGACAACATGGGGAGTTCAGATCTTTCAAATGAAAGACCAACATTCTAATCACAGTGCCTTGTAAAAATAAATACCGGTAAATAAAAATCCACTCTCAAGCTCAAGAAGTAATGCTATTTTTGGCCTCCTGACCATGACTCCGCTTCCCTGGTTCTGAGTCATAAAAGCTTCTGAATTCATAACTACTTTTAAAAAAGAAAGAAAGGCTTGTTTGCTTAACTTGTGCCAAATAAATGAATAAATAAATATTTATACCCCGCCCGTCTGGCTGGGTTTCCCCAGCCACTCTGGGCGGCTTCCAACAGAATATTAAAATACAATAATCCATTAAACATTAAAAGCTTCCCTAAACAGGGCTGCCTTCAGATGTCTTCTAAAAGTCTTTGACATCTGGTGGGAGGGCGTTCCACAGGGCGGGTGCCACTACCGAGAAGGCCCTCTGCCTGGTTCCCTGTAACTTGGCTTCTCGTAGCGAGGGAACCGCCAGAAAGCCCTCGGCACTGGACCTCAGTGTCTGGGCAGAACGATGGGGGTGGAGATGCTCCTTCAGGTATACTGGACCGAGGCCGTTTAGGGCTTGAAAGGTCAGCACCAACACTTTGAATTGTGCTCAGAAACGTACTGGGAGCCAATGTAGGTCTTTCAGGACCAGTGTTATATGGTCTCAGTGGCCGCTCCCAGTCACCAGTCTAGCTGCCACATTCTGGATTAGTTGTAGTTTCCGGATCACCTTCAAAGGTAGCCCCACGTAGTAATCCAAGCAAGAGATAACTAGAGCATGCCCCACTCTGGCAAGACAGTCTGCGAGCAGGTAGGGTCTCAGCCTGCATACCAGATGAAGGTGGTAGACAGCTGCCCTGGATACAGAATTAACCTGCGCTTCCATGGACAGCTATGAGTCCAAAATGACTACCAGACTGCACACCTGGTTCTTCAGGGGCACAGTTACCCCATTCAGGACCAAGGAGTCCTCCACACCTGCCCGCCTCCTGTCCCCCAAAAACAGTAGTTCTGTCTTGTCAGGATTCAACCTCAATCTGTTAGCCGCCATCCATCCTCCAACTGCCTTCAGACCAAAAACATGTAGAGGGAATGTTGCAGCAGAAAGATTACCTAGTGCTTGATTTCTGTGTTTTATTACCTCTAACCATAGTTTGATATTCATTCCATACTTGTATTGTGTTTGGGTTTAATGTTTTAATGTAACAGGTTTTAAGTTTCTATGTAGGACAATTTTGTATGGAGTCATAGTTTATGAATTACAGAAACTAAATACTTGTGCATGTCGTCTTAATATGGCAGCTGGGGAGATTGGGTGAGTTACATTGGTCTGTGCAAGGGCGACAGTGATACATACTCATGAAACATATACTACTTCCTGCTTTCATAAGCGCTCCTATGATGTAAGAGTAAAAAGGTAAAGGCACCCCTGACCATAAGGTCCAGTCGCGGACGACTCTGGGGTTGCGGCGCTCATCTCGCTTTACTGGCCAAGTGAGACGGCGTACAGCTTCCGGGTCATGTGGCCAGCATGACTAAGCCGCTTCTGGCAAACCAGAGCAGCGCACGGAAACGCCGTTTACCTTCCCGTCGGAGCGGTACCTATTCATCTATTTGCACTTTGATGTGCTTTCGAACTGCTAGGTTGGCAGGAGCAGGGACCGAGCAACGGGAGCTCACCCCGTCGCGGGGATTCAAACCGCCGACCTTTCGATCGGCAAGCCCTAGGCTCAGTGGTTTAGACCACAGCGCCACCTGCATCCCATTTATGATGTAAGAGTAGGCAGGAGATTAAAACCTAATGATTATATCCATTTGAATTCAAGGATATTGGGGAGGGGCGAATCTTTGGAAGTAGATATGATTGTGAAGACATGAAGCTGCCCTCTGTCGTACCTCAGTTTGGCATCTGTTAAATAGGTTTGCAATGTGCTTTAGTAATAAGCCGACAGAATTTTTATTTTTGAGTGCAGAACTCGAATGATAGGATGCTAGCGAGTTTATAAATGCTCTGATACAGTTGGCTTGTTTGAGGTTATGTGAGAATTCTATGGCTCAGCTGTGTTTGCAAAAGTGTTAGTCACCATTAGTCACTTCCACTGGGTAACATTTGTCTCATTCACGCACCGCATTTTCAGACGTATTTCTGTTTAAAATGAAGTCATGGCTTACGTCTTCAGTATTAAGTGGGCGGCTGAATAAAAGGGTCCGGATTCTTGTTTCAGGCACCCATCCTGAAGTGGGCCACCTATAGGTTTTGCTGCTTTCTCCTCCAAGCAAGCAAAAGTACTTCTGTCAATCTGAATGGCTTGTGTCTTTGTGGCAGGGAGAGGAGAGTGCGGAGAATAGAGGAAATATCCTCTAACTGCTTGGTTTTAGAGCTATATGTAACTCATTCATTTGCTGTTGGGTGGGAGCACATAAATGGAAGGAAAGCTCCAATGCATTATCTTTCTGTGCCTATGAGGTCCACAGATTCTGTTTGGCATGGGACTACTGTGTGCATAATTGCATACCAGGGACTATTGCAGAATAAGTTGCATCTGTCCAACGTAACCTATTCGAGCTATATACACTTTGCTCCCGGTCTTTAATAAGACAGTCCTAATCCACAACAATGAAGTGCTGCTTTCTGCTTTATGCATAGCAGAAAAAGAAAATCCAAGTGACTCAGAATAACCGAGCCAAAGTTTGCTTGTTCAGGAACACTGCTAATATTATTAAAGCTTTTCATGTGAAGCCAATACTAGGCAATAAACACGATGGTCTTTTCTACTTGGTGACTTAAAGAGGATTCCTGTAGCTCAAACAATGAAACTTAAAAATTAAGTCAGGCATTTTAAACCTAGCTCATGTGAGCGAGGAGCTGTGTGACAGGCATGCATTGAGTGTATTTTTCCAACTTACAGCTTAAAGAAGGGGGGGAAGCAAAAACTCGCTATTTTTAATTTTGTTATTCCTGGCTCCGGGTTAAGCAACGGGCAACGTTTAAAGTTGCATACATTTTCAGATAGCTTGCTCATAATGTATATGTGCTGCCGAAGCAAGCACGACTTGGCTTGCTCGTAATATAAATAAGTGTTGCCCAAGAATGTAGCTTGTATTTCTGATATAGTTTATGAAAACAAAAGAACATGGATTAATCATACTTCAGGATGTAAGCACATTTTTTCAAGTAAAAGGCATATATCCACATGGGTCCCTGGAACTGTCAGAGCCAAAAATAACATTTTAGAATTTAAGCGTGAGGCAACTTTCTGGGACTGTAGTGCACATAAATGCATTGAACACTCCGTTTCCCAAAGGAACAGGTCTAGTTGTGGGTTTCTTGATTTCAGCAAGCTGCCAGTAAAATTGAAGGAAAAGTAATTCACTTTTTCAGTAATGTTCATCTGAAATTTCTAAAAGGCACTGTGTGTTTTATACCCTCATTTTTATTTTATTTTTTTTGATACAGACATCCTGTTGCAAGATGGAAATGGTGGGTTTGCAAAGGAACAAAAGAAAGTTGTTTCAGTGTATTGCCACAGCCCCGTCTTTTTCCAACCAAGATTGTTCATTAAGTATTCTTGGGTGCTCACCATCTAGCAAGTTTGTTAAATGGAAATAGGTGCTTTAATTAAAATGTGCCCACTATGGTTTGGTGCCCCCTTCTGCTGTGGTAACTGCTCAGTACTTTTTCAAGCACAATGCATTAACCACTTATACAACACGTTGTAATAGGTTAGTGATATGGCCAGGAAAAGAACCTGAAAACGGCCTTCCTTCCTTCACCCAGAGGTTCACCCAGAGGTTCACAAACATTGCTTGACTTTCTACCCATTATTTGAGGATGCTGTCAGCCTTCTCTCTCCATACAGAGTCCTCATAGCATAGGGTTGCCATTATTTCAAACAGTGAAAATCCGTACTGAAAAGTTGTTGAGCTTTTTTTTTTTTTTTTTTTTTTGGGAAATTCACAAAAAAACTGGTACCCTACCTGACTGAAAGGGATGCGGGTGGCGCTGTGGGCTTGCTGATCAGAAGGTCGGCAGTTCGCATCCCCGTGACGGAGTGAGCTCCCGTTGCTCGGTCCCAGCTCCTGCCTACCTAGTAGTTCAAAAGCACGTCAAAGTGCAAGTAGATAAATAGGTACCGCTCCGGCGGGAAGGTAAACGCCGTTTCCGTGCGCTGCTCTGGTTTGCCAGAAGCGGCTTAGTCATGCTGGCCACATGACACGGAAGCTGTACACCGGCTCCCTCGGCCATTAACACGAGATGAGCGCCGCAACCCCAGAGTCGGACACGACTGGACCTAATGGTCAGGGGTCCCTTTACCTGACTGCAGCCCTATCATAGCACATCAGATGGCTTCGTAGAGAGACAGAATATTTTCTCATTTGTGCAGGGATTTGAAGAAGGTCAAAAATTGCCCTGGGGTTTCAAGAAGGTAAGCCCAAAGCAGGAGTCTCTACTGATCAGCAAGTTGAGACTCCTGTTTCTTAGCTTCTTGTCAGCTGCTTGATAACTTGGAGGACTGGGTTTGTGGAGCCCTGGCCACACCTATTGTTTCAGGTAGATTTGTTTAGTTTGTGGCTGAGTTCTAAATCCTTTTAAAAATATTGTAGAAAACTTTAATCAGCCTGTGGCTTCCATTCATGAGGCCCGCTGTTCACATAATGCAAATTGGCCAGGCTTCAGTTGTCCTGTGCTGCCATTATACATTACCCATGGACCAAAGAAGAAAGAGCCACAACAGGGGCTTTGGGATAAATTAAGTACAAAGCTTTGTAACTTTGTTAAAATCTATGACACGCAAAGCATCAGTAGAATTCCAAGACAGTCAACCCTTTCCCAAAGGTTGAGGCAGCACAATTTTGCTTTTGTTTCAACCCACGTTCTGGCCTCAAGGTTTGTAGCAGCCTGCCAGGATTTGTTCTGCAAGCTTCCTGGCAATATTCACCGAAGGTACTTTGCAGGGCAGATAAGCCAGTCATTTTATGACCTGTTGCTTTCTATGAGATTTTATAAAAGCAGGATAACATGATTATGATCGGTGTTGGCATTATGCTGAAGTTCCCTTGCATTACGGCTTTTAGCGTGCTCTCTCTGACAACAGATACAAGTCAGCAACAGTAAGCCAACAAACGGACAGGGCAGATTGACCCTCTCTAGAGCAGGAGTGGGCAACCTCCACAGGCCTAGGCAGCATGGCCAATGGCTGGGGTGGATTTTCAGTGCCACCTTAATACTGATTTCTTCATCCATGTTTCTGGAGGAAATTAAGCTGAGGTGTAAACTGGATGAAACTGTTTTGTTTATTGCTGCTGATATGAAATTAGCTTAATGTTATGATTATGTTGATTTGAGTGACTTTATGAGTGATTTTACTGTTTTAATGTGAATACTAGCTGAGAAAAACATTATAGCCCAACTTACAAGACAATTACATGAAACAAGCTGAGATAAAATCTTCCTTTTCTGAATATGGCCAAACTTTCTTTTCTTCCTGATACCCCCCCCCCAAAAAAAGCTATTATTGTTGCTCTCTTTTTTTTGAAGAGCAGGAACACAAAAACTAGTTGCAAAACATATTAATGTAAATTTGCATTATAAAATGTGTTGTTGCAGAAATGATATTTGGCAGTTGCATTATTCCAAACACTTGCAGTTGAAAATTCAGGCCACCCTGCTTCTTTTTCTTCTGTCTCTTCTCATTACCTTCCCCAACTTTTCACAAAGATCCTCAGGTCAACCTATTAGCTCCTGACCCAGGGTGTGAGTGCTGTTCCTGGGATCTATACTGTCTTAAGAGTCTTCCAACAGGCACCTACAAGGAAACATGTGCTTGCAAAGGCTTTCCTTGGCAGCTGCAGAGTGTATACATAAACATACAAATTAGGCTTGAAAGACGCATTCTGTAGATTAAAGATAGCTCAATTGATAGTGCATGAGACACTTAAGCTCAGAGTTATGGGTTCGAGCCCCATGTTTGGTGAAAGATTCATGCATTGCAGAGGGTTGGACTAGATGACCCTCATGGTCCCTTCCACTTCTATGATTCTATGTAGTCAGTGGAATATGCTGTGGTATGTGCTTGTGTGTTCAGTTGTTTGTGCGGTACCCAAAACAGTTATTCCGGTTTGCATATGTAACTTTAAGAGTTGTTAACTTTTAATAACGTGAGCTTATTTTTCACAACTCCATCCCATTCCTTTTTCCTTGTGGCTTATAGATTGTGAGCCTGAGGACAGGGACTGTTTTAGTACTTGTTTTTGTATGGTGCTCTGAGAACCTTTTCCATAAAAGGAAGAAGAAGAAGAAGAAGAAGAAGAAGAAGAAGAAGAAGAAGAAGAAGAAGAAGAAGAAGAAGAGTTTGGATTTGATAGCCTGCTTTTCACTACCCGAAGGAATCTCAAAGCGGCTAACATTCTCCTTTCCCTTCCTCCCTCACAACAAACACTCTGTGAGGTGAGTGGGGCTGAGAGATTTCAGAGAAGTGTGACTAGCCCAAGGTCACTCAGCAGCTGCATGTGGAGGAGTGGAGACGCGAACCCGGTTCCCCAGATTACGAGTCTACCGCTCTTAACCACTACACCACACTGGGTGGGGTATATACCGGGTATACTGTAAATCATCATCATCTGTGCCTCTGATCAAATGTTCTCTTTCGAGGAGTATGTCTGGATTTTGGGGGTTATTAAAACAGGTTTCAAATGGACTCTGTATTCACAGAGCAATGGACTGAATGAATCTCTCATTATCCTTATAACAGGTGCAGTTAGCGTGTTATCGTTTTCTCTCTCTAAATATTTGAAATCAGTCTTTCTGGCGTGGAAGAGAAGACCACATGCCTACAGCTACCAGAGCCATTCTCCACTTCTTTTTAAGTGTTTGAAGGGAGCCCTTCCGGAGTCTGAACTTGTCAGTTGGGGGAAGAGGTTAAAACACTAGTACTGTGTGGTTCAGATGGTTATCCTTTCATCTCACGTTCCATCCCTTTCCCTTCTGTGTGGAGAGGCATGGTTTAGGACTGAAGTGCCATGGTTAGTCTCTAGGTTTTGGCATTCATTAGAAAGCAGCAGAATCTGTTTCAGTTTGCCACACGATAAACATCGCAGAGCAATTAAAATCCTTTGAAAGCTTGTAAACAAATGTGGCTTAGAACAGAGGCACGTATCTTGTCCTAGCAAGGCTGGTAGAGGTTGGATCTGTTCCATGAGTCTGATAACAAGTATCCAAATTCCAGGTAGCTAAGGCTGGGTCAGACAGGACAGGACCTGAGCCAACTCCCAATGTAAATCCCAGAAGCAATGGAAACTGTTTCAACAACAGTCTGAGCTCAACTGCATGCCAAAATAGTGAAGCAGTCCTTCTGCATGCCCTTCTCCAGTTAGGTATAATTTAAGGGGCAGCACTTTGTCTTGGAGGCTGACATTCCTACTTGGCCAGATGGCCTCCATCTATCCCTCTGCCTTCTCTGCTGGAAGCTTAGGGTAGACTAAGGGGCTGTAGGCAGTTCATGGACCCATAAATCCTGGTTCATCCTCATTTTGAAGAATCTGAACTCTGGGCTTCAAAAGAGCACCTTCTCCCCCCGGGTGGCTTGCAGAGCATTTTACTCTGAGTGGACCTCAGATCAGCTTCTGGGTCTGTGTTGAACCACTCAGCCAGAGTCCTACTGCACACACATCTCCATAGACATCTCCTCTGCATCAGAACTTCTGTACAGCATGTGGTTTCTGTATTCTGGGACATAAGGGCATGAAGAGAATTTCTAAGATTAAACAAAATGTAGCTGAAGATCAGAGTAGAAGCCACAGTCTCCATGACTGAGCCTTACTGAGCAACATGGATTACTTCTTCAAATGCCATGATTATATGGCAGTGACAGTGCTTTGATTACCAATCCCTACTGAAATATGGCACAGTGTTACAGCACTTGAAGAAAAAAAAAAACCTTGATGCCACAAATCCTTCAATGGTGGCAAATAAATGAGTTTTGACTCCCTATTACAATGTTTTATGGCCCTGCTGCCACTGCTTGCCATTCTGCCAAAGTAAAAACTCCATCCGCTAGTTCCATACCAGATTGTGGTGTCAAAGAAATAGGAGTTGTAGATGTGGGTTTTAATTTTATTTTCTTCCTTGGATGTTTTGTTTTTTAAGCTGCTTTTGAAATAGTGGCAGATTTGCTGGTAAATGGTTTACTTGCTACCTTCATTCTACACCTTCCAGAGAGAATAAATTGCTTTCACGCTGCTTTTGCTCATCCTAACTACTTTCAAAATTCTTAGTGCTTTTTGAAGTATTGAGTTGAAGTCATAAAAGGCAAAGGAGTGATCTGGAAAGTATAGTTTGCAACAACATTCATTAGATGCGTAGCGTGAAAAAAATATCACCTCGCTCATTCATGATGTAATCGTGGAAGAGGAGGCCAACCTGGCATGTGTCACCAAGACCTGGGAGGTTCAGGAAGGTGGGCTTGATTTCACCCAACTCTGCTCACCCATGTACTCAGTGCAACACTATGGCAGACCAGAGGGGTAGAGGAGGTCGCCATGGTCCATCAGACGTCTGTGACCATCACCAAGGAACCACATCTCTTAGTAGCTGAATTGGAGGACCTGTATCTGCTTTTGGGCCAGAGAGTCGGTCTCCCTGAATGCTGGCCAAGGTGGTCTCAGAAGTAGTGTTGAAGACACCAAACAAGATAGTCCTTATCTTGTTTGGTGTCTTCAACATTCACGCCGAGGCTGCTTGTGGGCTGACTCAGAACTTCATGGCCTGCATGATAACCATGGGGCTGTCTCAAGTTGTCATTGGTCCAGTACATGGAGTGGGACATACCTTCAACTTAGTTTTTGCTCCTGATGGCACAATAAGTGGTCTGATAGCCGGGAGGGGGGTAATCTTTTTGATTGAACTGGCTCTGCAGGATGGGTGTTGGGGGCACTGTTTTATGGTGGTTCTGATCGTACCTGCAAGGTCAGTTCCAAAGAGTAGTCAAAAATATTAGTCTTATAAAGCTGGAAGGCTGAGGTGGCCTCAGCTGCCTATGGGTGATATCCAACTAAGCCATACTTGGAGAAGACCCACTCAATCAATTGGGGGGGGGGTGGTAAAAATGCAGCTATACCACATTTTTCTGGAACTGATTGTTGATTATGGTCATGGGCTTCACTGTCGTATAAAGCACTGTCTGCTTTAAAAGGATTTGGTTCTGTTTTGGAGAGGCCGGTCAGTATTGGCAGGCAATTCACTGGAGCAAATTGTTGTTCAATGGGGGAAATGAAGTAGTAATAATTCTGATAAATGAAGCCTTGATATATTCAGTTTGGTGTTCAGTTAGGAGTTTGGTCTAAGTTTAATACGATATTTAGAGTAAAGAGCACACTTCCCATTTGAAGAAAGCTATTTTGGTTCATTTGTGTTTACTGTAGTAGGGAATAAAAACAAAAAAAAATGTTTAAAACTATTTCTTTCTGAAAATGTAGTAGCTTTTATTTGTTCACTTCCATCAATATTGCAAAAGGTCTTTATGGATGTTTTGGTGACATGCAAATATAACCCAATTTTATTTTATCACCTGCCTTTTATAAGACTAATAATGGTTGGCTGTCTTTACCTTGAACTCTCATGTGGGAAATCCAGTATTACCAGTAGAGTCCCAGAGACCAGGACCAGCTGTACTTTGTTCCTTCCTATAATAATATTGCAGGTGGAACATAGCATATTTTGGCACACGAGATGTAAAGGCCCTTGTTCATTGGGAGTGATGATTGAGCTCTTGCATTTCTGTATTTGTAGCCATTGGCCACTGATCTTGAGCCAGCCTAGCTCAGTCATGTTTCATAAACTGAGGACCAAATCGCCTTGTAGATGCCAGCTCTGTTTGGCACAATTCAGGCCATTAACTGATGCTACTCCTACCCCTCCATTGCCAATAGTAAATAATTTCCCTCTCCATTAGTCAATAATAAAGTGGCACATTTTGCAGAGCACTGCAGAGAGAATATTTCATGTTTCCGAGTCTAGTGCAGTAACTACACACTGTTGCCTTTTTTCTTCCCTTTTTAAATTTTGATTATTAAACCCGTTTCTCTCTATTAGCCAGGAGCTCAACATGTTATGGCTTTCCCCCTTCCATTTAGAGAAAATGTGTTCATGCAGCACTTCTCCCACAATCTGGCCTGTTCTGTTTTTGCTTTACACTTTGTAGTGATTATATTATAGCCACTGTCCTGGGGCACTCCCACCCCACCCCAAATCCTGGTGTAGAATGTACAGTTATAATATTAAGTGTGTTTGTGCACTTATTGTTCTCTCTTTCCTCTCCCCTCCTCCCTGCCATTTTTCATTTTAGAGGTTTACAAATGAGGACCACCTGGCTGTTCATAAACTCAAGCATGAAATGACACTGAAATTTGGTCCTGCCAGAACGGATTCAGTCATCATAGCAGGTACGTGTTGCAATCTAGATCAGTTTGGAAAGGAGCACAGTTAATACAGTCCAAAATTGTAAGATCAATACCAGAGACCAGATGCACTGAATAATATCTGCTCTAATCAAATTGTGACCTTTGTTTATTCAGAAAGAGGTAGAAGGAAGGAGGAAAGAAAGAAAGAAAGAAAGAAAGAAAGAAAGAAAGAAAGAAGGAAGGAAGGAAGGAAAGAAAGTGAGAGGCTTCTAGAACTCTTGCCTCTTTATGTATTGTGGCAATACCAGGTTTTGTGTTTTAAGGGTGAAAATTTTACAGACAAAAAGGCTTTTCACATTTCTCCATACTTTTTATTCAGGGTGATAAACAAAAGCTGACAAGCTCTGCTTCCTTCTCTCCTCCCAGGTGTCAATTTTCTGAAGCTTTTAGGCTGTCACTTAATAAATTTGAAACTCCATCTCATGCATTGGCTGTTGCTGGGAGTGCATTTGCAGAGTCCAGATGAGTCTCTCGCAACAGGCACAGTCAATGCAACCCTTTATACAAGATTTCAGGGAAATATACCTGGCTGTCTCAACAGTAGGCTGTTGCCATAAGCTGTAGGCTGTTGCAGTTGAGGAATGTCCCCGCACCCTGTCAATTATCCTTCATTTGTGAATCCTTAAAAGGAAGTGGCAGGGTTGCAATAATTGAATGAAATGGCTTTTTCTCTGTTGAATAGTGAAAGAAGGAAAAATATTCTGTTATATGTAGGAGTTTCTACTTGAGAATTAGTCTGCACTGTTTTTGATTACTGTTAATGTCCTTTATGTGGAGCTGCCCTGAAAGACGGCCCTGAAGCATCAGTAGGTGCAGAAAGCAGCAGCAGCAAGAACACTTTAAAGAGTTATAATGCACATCAATCTCTGACTTTTGTCTTCTGGGTTTCTGGGGGTTTTCCTGTTGTTATTCTGTCTCTCACAGCTACAATAAACCTCCCATTAAAATTATGGACTGGTCATTTCTTCATCAGAGGGCAAATGGGCAAATTTAGCAGGGGATCAAATACTTTCCCCTCCTCACTGTAGATATGCAGCATGGAAAACAAAGGTGAAAAAAAAAAATCCTACCCAACCCACCCACACTGTTAACAGTTCTTCACTGAACGCCAGTATGTTTGATACCATTATGTTTGGTTAGAGGCCAATCAAACATAAGGGAATATGAAAAAGGCAGACTGTAGCAGATAAACAGGGGGACATATATCCTTCCAACCATCACGTCTTAACAGCCAGATATGTAAAGATGCTGCTGGCAACACCTTACTCACATGGCACTGTGTTTTAATAATGTATTTATCTCTTACTGTTATTTGAGTGTTGTTGGTTGTTTGATTGTTTTAATATCTTACAATTTTATTACGTTGCTGTTGTTTTTACTGATTGTGCTGTAAGCTACCTTGGGAGGGCGAACACCCTAAAAGGTGGGATCTAAAAAATTATTTGTGAATTAACTTAACATGCATGTTTCCGTTTGCTTGCCGTATACAGGCAATGGCTGTTTTGTGCAGGGGTTGTGTTCCTGACCGCCCCTCCCCGCTCATTGGTGGAACATATGTAAACCTGCCCTGGCCCCATTATGCCCCCTTTCCCGAACACTTCCAGGGGCAGCCCGATGCCCATATGCATGGTCACTCATCAACTGGAAGAGCTTAAAACGATTGTTGCCTGTATTCCACAGGATGGATGTGGGAAGGAGCTTTTGAGCCTTTTGACAGTTTTTAAAAACTTGTAGAATTTTGGCAGGTGTGGTTTATTTCATTCCCTCAGCACTGACAGGAAATACCTCTTAGGTGCACTTATTGATACAGTCCTTTTTTCTTTTTTCTTTTTACTCTTGCTATATAAAAAGTTCAGAAGTCACCATTTGGTTCTGTGTAGCCACACTCTCTCACCAGGTGCTAATGTATTACAAGCAGAATCCTTCTTCCTCTTGGAACGTTTTCTTCCTGACACATAAAGGAACTGCTGGATGAATTGTGCATAGTAGGAGTATTGTGGGTATGAACAGCTGGAGCTAGGACAGAGCAAATCGCTTTTCCCACGTTTTTTTAGCCCCTTTGTCAAGCGCAAAATTATCCACGGTGCTCCAGTGCTGAAAACTGCCATCATCTCCAGTTGTGCATTGTGGTGCTGATAGCGACCATTTCGAGGGTAGGAGATGCAAGTCATTTATTCCTCTTGCGGCAGTTAATGCAGTAAAATAGATGAGTCACTCAGAACTCCTCTCCAGTCCTTGCAAACATCCTGAAAATAACAGCCCACACAGCTTGTGTCTCCCAGCAAGAACAAATCAGACTTTTCTCTCTGTGAGACCATGTAATGTAATTTGCAAACAGAAGGTTCCCCTGAGATTCTGAGCTTGCTAGTATCTGCCAAGCTAGCAAAAAGTCCAGCAAAATCCAAGTTATGTGGACCTAGATTTTCACCAAGGCAGTCTGTATCCCATCTTTCTGCAGCTATACTGCACCAAGTTCCTTTCTGGGAGGGGGTGGGGCATGGCTTTAGCCTTCATGGATTTTAACATAAGCTGTGAGCAATTTATTGTGACTATGTATAACTAACTATGTAATTGCTTCCCTTTCCCATATTATGAGTTAATGCATAATAAGCATATCTATCCAAATATACATAATTCAGGGCGCTGTTTTACTTGATGCAGACATGGTAAAAAAAAAATTATCTTAGTGCAGAATGTACACCACCCTTTAGGTACAAAGCAGAAACAGGTTCATGTAGTAGTTGGAAATAGGCATTCGGGAGCAGAAGTGAAGTAACTGATGCTTTCTAAATAGTCACTCTTCCAGTTTCTCTATGGCAAGTAAGATTCATCTCTAGGCAATTAAGAATAGGTGGGGGGTTTTGGGGGGTGGGCATGTTGGTAAAACAATTAATTTTATTTCATTAAGATTTTTGTAAATTGGAAGAGAATTGATGGTAGGCTTATTTAGGCCACTGATGTGCCATAAATGTTCTTAAACAGATACGTATGTTGTTCAGTCGTTCAGTCGTGTCCGACTCTTCGTGACCCCATGTACCAGAGCACGCCAGGCACGCCTATCCTTCACTGCCTCTCGCAGTTTGGCCAAACTCATGTTAGTAGCTTCGAGAACACTGTCCAACCATCTCATCCTCTGTCGTCCCCTTCTCCTTGTGCCCTCCATCTTTCCCAACATCAGGGTCTTTTCTAGGGATTCTTCTCTTCTCATGAGGTGGCCAAAGTACTGGAGCCTCAACTTCAGGATCTGTCCTTCTAGTGAGTACTCAGGGCTGATTTCTTTGAGAATGGATAGGTTTGATCTTCTTGCAGTCCATGGGACTCTCAAGAGTCTCCTCCAGCACCATAATTCAAAAGCATCAATTCTACGGCGATCAGCCTTCTTTATGGTCCAGCTCTCACTTCCGTACATTACTACTGGGAAAACCATAGCTTTAACTATACGGACCTTTGTCGGCAAGGTGATGTCTTTGCTTTTTAAGATACGTATGAGCTAATAGTAAAAATAAAAAGGTATAAAAAGAATTGTAGATTGCCTTAAATTTGCACTTAAAAGATATTAGTGAGATCATTGACAAAAGGCTGAAGCCCTTCGCAAGTGACAGATGTGTTTTCTCAATGATATTTAAGCTGGGCCATAATACTGTTGTCAGGAGACTGCCATCGCCGGAAGCCAAGAAGGTGCCAGGGCTTTATCAGTATCGCGAGCCCCCGTCTCCGGTGCTGAGCTCTTCATCTTCGTCCAGTGGGAGGAGCAGTAATTCCTCTAGTGGGGAGGGGGAGATGGAAACAGGAAATGGGAGCCGGGGCTGTGACGGGGGAGAGAGCCTTCGCACTGAGCAGAAACGGGAGCGGAAGCACCCCTTCCGTCTCCCCTTTTGCACAGGGGGGAAAGATGTAGAGGGGGGAGGCGGGGGTTCCACATCCCGCGCCTTTTATGCTGGACGAAGAACCGGAAGGGATCATTCCTGGATTCTGCAGAAGGATGAGCTGGACGTTCTTTCTTTAGCTGCACTGTAAATATCTGCACAATAAAGGAACTCCGTTCCAGAAGTTTTTGCGTCAGCCTGGTTACTCATGAGCAGCCACTAACCACCCTACAACTGTTATATGAGTTAACCAAACCTGTAAATATCAGAAGCCCTTTGAGAGACACTGAGGTGACCTGATCAGCTTTTCCTACTGATTCCTACAGGGCAGGGATCAGTTGGCCAGTGGTGTTCCCCATGGGGGATTTAGTTGCTCAGCTGATCCAGCCATGTCTGCCTGCCCCATACCTGACATCACATACGATGTTAGCTGTAGAGTGGGTGTGGTTTGGGGAAAACAGCCTTGCAGGTTAAATTGGGACCTGCGCCAGAAGTTCCCCACTGCTGTTTTAGAGGAACAGTCTTTTTTAGGGTTGTCAATGCAGTACTTGTTATCCAAGAGGTATGCCCCCCATGCTTAAAGGACCCTGGAGCAGCACAGCTTTTAGGTTATGTGGCAATGCTATCTAGAGCAGGAAAAGTGTCAGACTTTCCTTTGGCTCTGTTCTTCTCACAGTTGTATCTTCTAAAAATGCCCCTGCGTCCAGACGTTTGCCCAGCCCAAACTGTCATTCCACCCATTCAACCACCCAAGTGGACATTTATTCTCCCCAACCCTGTGACAATACAAGGTCCACCTGCCTCTTCCATAGTGAATTCCATATTCTGCCCATGGCACCAACAGAAGGATTTCTTATGATCAGATTTGTGTGTGTAATTTAACAGAGATATTGAAGTTTTAAAACAAACCATTATTACAGCTTCTTTCTTCTTCAGCTGCTCCAATACGAATCCATACTGTAGTCAAGGTGGCAGTTACAGAATACCGAAGCACGAATATTCAGAAACGTGGCATTTGTGTAGATGAGTGGTGTCAGGTGTTATTGTTTCGGTTGAGCCCATGTAGTGTTAAGGTGTCAGGTCCATATACCCAGAAGCTTTCTCTTGTTTCCAGTGTTCTTGGATTAGATGGCAATAACTGACAAATCAGAGATGTGCTGACTGTCTGAATTGAAGTGATCTGCAGCTGGTTGTTCCTTTTTTATGATCCCTGAAACGTATGTGTAAAATGTATAATTTTAGCCACCTAAATATAGGCCGAAAACAACATTTAGGAAATTCTATGATGAATAAATAATCCCGGGCTTCTTATTCTGTGAAGTGAATATTTTGATTTGAGCTTGTTTTTCGTTGTCTTTTTCTCTTGCTCTCTAAACAGATCAGACGCCGACACCAACTCGTTTTTTGAAGAACTGTGAGGAAGTTGGCCTCTTCAATGAGTTGGCAAGTTCATTTGAACATGACTTCAAGAAAGCCACAGAAGATGATGAGAAAAAGGCAAGAGGCTAAGCCTTTTTGTTGAGCTGAAATTCTGGGAGCTGTAAGGGGATTTGTTGTTCTGTAGTGTCCTTAAATTATGTTCATCTTGGGATTCATCATGCATCATGAGCCAAGAGGGTTCATCTACTGTTGCATTTTGCTCTTAACAGTGGCCTACACTGAGTGCGTCATATGATGCCACGCAGAAGTCATGAAATCATGGCATTGTATTGAGTCAGATCAATAGGCAATCTAGTTTGGTACTATCTGTGCTCACTTTCAGCTACTTTCCCAGATCTGCCATAGTTCTGTCTTCATCTTGCTTCCTAAGCTGGGGACAATAGCTGTGTACAAAGCTCGTATTTGTAGCTCCATGCCTTTGGTCCTTCTTGCTTGTGTTTTGCATACAGCGGTTCATTCATTGCTTGTAGCAGCCAGATGGTTAAAGGCACCTTGAGTAAAAAACAAAAACCCAGCCGCATCACCTTTCTGTTTTGTGAACGCATGCTAGCATTTACGTGCATGATTGGCATAAATAATGACAGGCACTTAAAGTACCACAGAAACTATGTTTTCTGCCCAGAGAAATTGCATTTTAACTAAATCGAAGTAGTGGATTGCTGTGAGAGGATGAAACACAGGGAAGCTTCCTTACCCCCAGTGTTGAGATCTGACCTTTATCCAAGCACTGGGTCCAGCTGCTGCAGCCATCAAGGCAAGAAGGGAGAGGGATCACTTCTGCAGGCTATTTTTCAGTCCTGGAATAAGAAACAGCAGCCCACCTGTCTGCTGGTGAACATGATGGCATTTGGAGTGCATTGAAATGTCTTTGTCCTACTTGAAATGAAAAAGGTACCACTTCTGGAATGTAGTAGCTAGCCATTATTATTATCAGCCCAATCCAATATATGTGTATATAAAGGTAAAGGTGCCCCTGACCGTTAGGTCCAGTAGTGTCCGACTCTGGGGTTGCGGCGCTCATCTCGCGTTACTGGCCAAGGGAACCGGCGTACAGCTTCCAGGTCATGTGGCCAGCATGACTAAGCCGCTTCTGTCGAACCAGAGCAGTGCACGGAAACGCCGTTTACATTCCCGCTGGAGCAGTCCCTACTTATCTACTTGCACTTTGACATGCTTTCGAACTGCTAGGTGGGCAGGAGCTGGGACCGAGCAACGGGAGCTCACCCCGTCGCGGGGATTCGAACCGCCGAACTTCTGATCAGCAAGCCCTAGGCTCTGTGGTTTAACCCACAGCGCCACCCATTTCCCTTATATGTGTATATATAATTGCATAATTATTATATTAAATGTAATTATATCTAATTATATAAAACAATAATAATAACAACAGCAGTTTGAATGGCTATAGTGATCTAGGAGCTTGAACGAAGTCTTCAGGCAAAACACTTTTTCCATTTTATCTGTGAATTAAGTTGCCTACCGCTAGATTTGCAAAAGAGAGCAGAATATTTACCATGTTGACTAAGTAAAGGGATCTTCTTGCATTCATTACAGGGCTTAGAAAGAGACCTATAGGAGGGATTTTTTTATTTATTAGATATTGCAAGCTTTGGAGCCCATCCCAGCCATAGCTGAAGTTAGGTTTCAGAGAAGCCATGTAAGGAATGAATGAAATAGCAAAGCCAAAACAAAATATATGCACTACCCAAGTTTCTTCCCAGAATTCTTTGAATATTCATTTTCATGAATTTATATTTAAAAATTGTTCAGGGTTTATTTTGAGTTTCAGGGCATTCTGAGAAGAAAACCTGGGTAACACATCTTTAGCACAACTCCTTTTGTTTTGTTTTTCTCCAGACTGAATTCTGCTTGCTAAACAAGTAGACCTCTGTATTCAATCATCTTGTTTCTCAGCTGTGTAAATCAAATTACATTAATGTCTTTCCAAAGACTGTGTCTTTGAGAATTCGGATATATAGATATAAAATATCTCTTGCTTTTCTTTCTTTTGAAGGGACCCCCCAAAGCAGCTTACATAGTTACAATTACGTAGCAAAAAAAATTAAAACGAAACAGTAAAACAAAGCAAATCCATTTAGCAGCCAAAAATTAAAGAAAGGATGACCAGCTGGGCTTTTATCCCTCTCACTTAGATATTTTCTACGTAAATCAAAGAAGTGCCATGGATCTCTCAGACGTGTATTGCTGCAGTAGTCTCACCTTTTGGAGCAGTGTCATTTCACAGTGAGGTGGTCCTTCCGTGTTGCATTTTTTCATTATTTCAGCCCAGAATCTTAATCTTAGCATTTATTTTGAGGGTTGTTTTTTTTTAATGAAATGGTAGACAACCCACAGTCTAGCCAGATATTTTATATGTTAAGACCACCCATAATCCTGGTGTTGTGCTGTTTTTAATAGCTACCATTATGAATTATTAGATTGCTGGAAGTTTGTTTCTTGTTTAATAGGGCTCGGGCTTAATATTTCTGACCTCCAACAAGAGACTGCCGCAGTTCAAAGCTTGGCTCAGTTTCGGCAGGCCGAAGGAATTACCCCAGCTAGTACTGACTTGGATTGTTAGATCCAGCTGGTTTGCTATTCAGAAAACTTGGCAGGGGCTGCTGGGCACATTCATGAGATGCTTTGAACATTTGGCTGAGTTGAGTCCAGTTGCTGGAGCTCGTTTTAGTTCGTGTGGGATTTTTATTTTTATTTTGTCCTGGATAGCTCCAGCCACAAGAGTTTTTTTGTGGTAATTAAATGCAGAGAGGGTATTTCCAGACACGCTGTTTTGCGGGTGATTGGTCTTCCCAGTCACTGTACTAGTCATGTGTAATCCATGCATTTGGGATGCCAACCCCTGTGCCATTCGCTCCTATATTCTGAGGCGCTTCCTTTGCACGCGGCAGGAAGCACAATGGGCACGACATCTGGAAGCACATGTAGCAAGCGAGGCAGCTGTTTGTGTTTATTCCATCCTCCCAGTTGCTCCGGTTGGTGACATTGCTGTCTCCTCCCCTTCACCCACATTTTATGAGCCCATGAGGTAGTTTAATCTGAAAAATAACTGGCCAGTGAGCTTCTTAATGAAATGGGCATTGAAACAGAAATATCCTTCCCCCCCCCCCCCAATCCCTAGGCCAGCATTCTTAACTGGTATATATTGGTTCTCTCTGGGAGCTCTAAAGGGGTTTAAATTTTTCCTTAATTTTAAAATGCCTGTAGTGATGGTTAGTGCAGGTTATTCAAAGACATATATGTAGAAGGCATGAGTCTTTGTTGGAGTAGCTCCTCTCATTGTAGTTTATGCTTCCTCTCCTGTCTGCATTTTAATGTACAGCAGTACCTCGGAAGTCAAACGGAATCCGTTCCGGGAGTCCGTTCAACTTCCAAAACGTTCGGAAACCAAGGCATGGCTCCCGAAGGAACCAAGGAAGCTCCCGCAGCCAATCAGAAGCCGCGGACAGTGCCAGATTTACGTATAGGCTAAGCAAGCTATAGCTTAGGGCCCCACTCTCTTGGGGGCCCCCCCAAAAAAAATTAAAGGAAAAAACCTGGATGTACATTTCCAAAAATATAAGATAAAAAACAAATAAAATGAAACCTACATACAGCAACAGTGTTTTGTGTTGTGTAGGCTCCTATTTGTTATGTGCAAATGGCTTTAGATACCTATTAGGTCCATAAATTACCATATACCATATATTCAACACAAAAATAGTGACAATTTGTTGTTGACAAAGGACAGCTGGACACATAAAGGCCCCCATTACCTTCAGTAGCTTAGGGCCTCATCAAACCTAAATCCGACCCTGGCCGCGGAAGTTGCGTCAGACGTTCGGGTTCCAAAGAATGTTTGCAGACTGGAACACTTCTAGGTTTGCGGCATTCGGGAGCCAAAACTTTCGACTGTATTTATTTTATGTAATTAGAGCATTTGTACCCTACTCTTCAGCCAAAAAAGGCTTCAGAGCAGCTTACATACAATCCAAACAAGGGAGTCCCTACCCGCAGGCATATGATATAAAATAAAAACATGACATGCAAGGAAGGGACAAGGACAGTGAGAAAAAAGGAAAAAATCAAAATCAAAGCTTGGGCACCAGTTTCCTACACCAGATGTTCCTATGATGACCAACTGGCACAGTTGGAGGAAGGAGGTACCTGATGGAGCTGGGCCTTCGGCAAAGCTGATGAAATGAGACCTGCTTCCTAACCCGCCCACTGAGGCAGCTGGAATGGCTGCCCCAAAATGACCATTGAGGGGAGAGGAGGTCTGATGGAGCTGGCCTGTCACAGCAGAATCAGTGGAGTGAGGTGTGGTTCACAACTTTCCCAATGAGTTGTCTCCTGGCTAGTGACCTTCAACTTGGTCACTCCACTGGGGAATATAAGAATCTGTTGTAGTGTGTATTGTACAGAACTGTTCTCTAAAAGAAGGGTGGTGGCTTCTCATAAAATGGTCTGCTTTCAAGTTCATTTTCCACACAGGCCACTTTTCCCATACTGCTCTAGGTTGGCAACGGGGGGGGGGGGGAGAGAAAAGGCAACATTTCTCAGTAGGTTATGTTTGGCCAAGGGGGCTTCAGTTGCTAAGGCCTCCTTCAGGTTCCCAAAACTTACAGTGCACAACTCTCATGACTTTCCTCTCAAGTATACAGGTGTTAAACTGTCAAGAAATTAACAACCCTATAACCCTACGCAAATAAATTTGCTCCAGAATCTGGAGTGGCTTTTAGGACCTTTTCCTCAGCATGCTCACTTGGAAATTGCTCTCTCTGAAATCAGTGGCATTTTATTTCTACAAAAAACATATTCAGAATTGTAGCATTCATAAGATAAACTATGGTTTATCTCCATGCTTTTCAAGGAGGAAGCCCAAGAGGCTCATTCCCTGGCATCCATAGTTTAAACAACAACGATTGAACAAAATAAAAAATAAAAAAATTCCTTCCAATGGCACCTTAGAGACCAACTAAGTTTGTTCTTGGTATGAGCTTTCGTGTGCATGCACACTAAGAAGTGTGCATGCACACGAAAGCTCATACCAAGAACAAACTTAGTTGGTCTCTAAGGTGCTACTGGAAGGAATTTTTTATTTTGTTTTGACTATGGCAGACCAACACGGCTACCTACCTGTAAAAAGGATTGAGTATCAGACAATGTGGAAAGACCCTGCCTGAGTTTTGGAGAACCTTTGCCATTCAGGATAGATAACTCTGAGCCTGTGCTAACGAAGCAAAGGGAAGCAAAGAGCAACAATTGTTTCAGGAAGTGCCGCACAGCTCTTGGTATTATGTTGGCTCGGAAGAAGCTGGTAATAGAAGTGGGGGTTTAAGGGGAAATTTATAGTAAGCAATGGAGGTAGGAGATTAAAGGAGGATAATCTACCCTCGAAGTATGTTGTTGTTGTTCAGTCGTTCAGTCGTGTCCGACTCTTTGTGACCCCATGGACCAGAGCACGCCAGGCACGCCTATCCTTCACTGCCTCCCGCAGTTTGGCCAAACTCATGCTAGTAGCTTCGAGAACACTGTCCAACCATCTCATCCTCTGTCGTCCCCTTCTCCTTGTGCCCTCCATCTTTCCCAACATCAGGGTCTTTTCCAGGGAGTCTTCTCTTCTCATGAGGTGGCCAAAGTACTGGAGCCTCAACTTCAGGATCTGTCCTTCTAGTGAGCACTCAGGGCTGATTTCCTTGAGAATGGATAGGTTTGATCTTCTTGCAGTCCATGGGACTCTCAAGAGTCTCCTCCAGCACCATAATTTAAAAGCATCAATTCTTCGGCGATCAGCCTTCTTGATGGTCCAGCTCTCAAAGTATAGCACAGTAGAAAGCAGAGGAATTTAATTGGGGGGGATTAGCAGCCAAACAAAGGAATGAGAAGCAACAAGAAAAGATATACGATCCATGTTTTTTCTAGGTAGCCACTAAAAGCAATTCCCTGACTTGAATACACCAAACGATGGGTTGCTCCTCATGCTCTCTTGCCTGTTTCTTCCCAGCACTCATTATGCCTTGTTTTTATCTTCTTGGTGTGTTCCAGAGGAGCTCCATCCAAGAACCTGAGGAAGCATTGTGCTGTTTTTGATTGCTTGAGGACTACTTGATGAGCTTTTACTCTTTCCTGCTTTGCCGCGCACACTCCCAAGTCCCCTAGCTTTGCCATTTCCTTTTGCTATTGCTTTGACCCATTGATCTACGAAGGCAACAAGCTGCTGTTAATAAAATTGGAAAGGGCCATGTAGCGCTGTTGAAAATAGGTGTGGTGGCATGGTTCCAGGTTCAGGCATATGGTGGGGTTTTATTACAATGGGCTGGTCATAGATTTGCAATAACTCGTATGGCTCTCTTGTTGGCTTTTGATAAATCAAGCAATAATTCAAAAATGACTTATATAGTGGGTTGCAGCGCTTCTGCGAATGAAAGTGCCTTTTGTGACCGACAGGCATTTTAGCTTTCTTTTCATATTGCCAAGGCTTGGCGGAAGAAAAAAGTCAGGGGAAGTTGCTTGGGTGAGAATTAACTTGCAGAATCTCAAAAATACTGCATTCCTTTTTAAAAAATATGCATCCTCGGTAGGAGACGCTAGAAAAGCCACGCAGTCTGGCCTTCTTCACCTGGGATGAGGAGGAATACACCTTAGTGAAGGGCAGATCTGCTCATGCACCATACATGGCATCTTTGCACCATATTGACATGCAGTCTCAGTATTCTGAGTGCTGCCTCTCTTAGCGTGCAAAAACTAGTGGAAGCCTGGGGCTGGGGAAGGTGAACAGATCAGCCAGGCAGCCTGATGGCAAAGCACTAAAGTATGTATTCTGCTTTTCCATAGTGTTCCGGACCCCTCGATATGTCTCTACCTTCTACCCCAGACATCAAAATAAAAGAGGAAGAACCAGTTGAAGTGGACTCTTCCCCTCCAGACAGTCCGGTAGCGAGTCCACAGTCACCGCAGGCCAAGGAGAAGGTGAGCTTTCGTGAGTCGTCTTTTTCATCTTTTTTTAATGGCGTTCACCCACTTTTTAAATTTATATTTTAAAAAAAAAACCAATTTCTTTCAGAAATGGCAGGTATGTGTTCATTATCTTTTATGGTTATACTGGTGTAGTTGTAGAAGGTTGAATAGAATGTGTCCTTTTTGCCCTGCCCCGCCCCCCGAGGGCCACTGCTAGACTTCTGTAATGACATGAGAGTGCCAATTGTAAGAGCCAGCTTCTCCATTTCATGAGTGGACACATGAAAGGTGTGTTGATCATGCAAATGATGGCCAGCTATGTGTCTCCCCCACATGCTCCCACAAGCAACATGGGCTGAGGGTGGCTGCAAGATGCACCTGAAGCAGGCCCCTAGGGTAAGAAAAAGCTTTGACAGAATAAAGTTTGTAGAAGCTTGGTTGGTGTTAACTATTTTTAAAGCTCTTGCCTCCCTTGATAGAGGCATTGGGCTTGGATTCAGAGGACCATTTTCACTATTCTGGCTCCCTGCAAACTTAGTAGCTGAGAGGTGGCAATCTTCTGGCTTCACTGTGAGCAGAGTAGACAGAAACAAACATACAGAAAATGTGAGTTTGCTAAGAAGATGCCGTGGTGCACACTGTTATCTGAAGCCACCCCAGATTACTCCCTAGGTCAAGAGCATGCTGCAGATTTACAGTCCTGGTGCATTCATCAGGATTTAGTGTCCCAGCCAGAACACTTGAAAAGATAAAGGGAGTTTCTGCTCAAAGTTCTGAGAGTCATTGAGGAACTTTGGTGAAATGGAAGAGCTTTGTAACTTTTAATGGCCTTCGTTTCTCCCCTGGAATGTATCTTGCAGATGTCCTGCAAATCTCATCCATCCACACTTCTCTGTTATTTTGCAATTAGGACAAAATATCTGGCATGATGGCACATGATTTTAAAACAACTTGGTGTGCCTTTTGATGCCAAGTGATGTTCTTAAGTAATACTTGCATAATTTATATCTGGTCGCAACGGATGTGAATGGTTTGGGTTCCTTCCTTTGTTTATCTCCCCCTTTTTTACTGTTTTATTATTATTATTATTATTATTATTATTATTATTATTATTATTAAATATTTATGCCGCCCTGTACCCGGAGGTCTCAGGGCGGTTACAACATAAAATCACAATATAAAAACACAAAACGCACAATAAAAACAACAACCACCAAAAGCCCCACCCCAATAGAAATGCTTCTTTTTCATCATCAATTTGGGGTCAAATGGCTTACAACGTATAGAACGAGCAGTTATAACAATTCAAATGGTTCCTCTCTTTTTTTACTGTTGAATTTAATGTATATTTACAAAGCTTATTTACTTCTTGCAAATTTCAACCTAATGAGTGTGTGGGTTATTATCTCACGCTCTACAGGATTTGGCACTTTTGGTTTCTATGGGTACAGTTGAAGTTAAGTTTCTGTGCTTCAGATTTCCCAGGAGTGGTAGTCCTAGGACGAATGAGGGTTGGTAGGAGGGATACATTACTAGTCCCACAAAATGATAATGCCTGGCATTCATTGAATATGTGCATGTTTCTTAGGAGAGTGCTTCAAAGCCTGTTATCCTTTCTACGCCTACTCCAACCATTGTACGACCTGGGTCACTTCCACTGCACTTAGGATATGATCCTCTGCATCCCACTCTCCCTTCTCCAACTTCTGTCATCACCCAAGCTCCACCTTCCAACAGACAGCTTGGGTAAGTAAGGAGATCGGGAGTGGGGGGAGGTGTAGGGACCTTAAGAGGCCTCATATTGGGCAATGGCAAGGAGTTTCTCCTGCAAATCTCATGATTTTAGATTTTGTAGAATTTGCCAGTTGTGTATGAACCTGCACAAGAGCAGACACGAAGGGGGAAATAGGATCCTGGGGACTGTTAAATCATTTAGTACATGAAGAATTGACACAAAGAGACAGCCGATTAAAGATTGAGAAGGGACAGGGAAAACCATCAGATTTAAACTATGTCTCATGCACAACACTTTTGCCGCAAGTTAAGGCTCCAGCCTCGTATCTGTCTGCTTAAAAAGTCTCCGGTGTCACTCCTGCAGTCTCCTTCCCTTGATTAGAGGAAGGCTGAGCAGTCTTCTTCTGTAAAGGGCTCCAGCTTCTTGGACCCTTACTTGAACTGTTCTTGCTCCCTCTCTTTAACTTTAGAAAACCTTCTTCCTTGAATTTGTGGCTTGTTTGGGTTTCCAGATCTAGCTAGAGCCATCTCCTGACTAAGACCGGAATCCAAGGAACAGTTCTTGTCGTGGGGGAGGTAAAACCTCTCCTCCTCTCCTTCCCGGAGGCCAAGGGCCAAACTACAGCAAATACATGTAGATGTAGTACATTTAATACATACACGATAAATGTATTTTGAAAAATGAAACAGAGCCACAGGATGCAAGACTTTTGAGCGAAGAAATGGTAGCTACTCAATTATTCCCCTCCCAGCTATTTTTTTCTGCTGGACACCCCACCCGAGAAGGTGAAGCATGAAGCAGGCCCCTCCTGGCTATTCCACAACTCTGCTGTGTGACCTCCCATGGCTGTTCTTCCATATATGAGATCCGTTAGGAGGTTGTTTCACGTCTCTGCCATATGAAGACTAGTTTGGCCCTGAGATGGATCTTCTCTCTGGGAAATGACTTCTTTTCCTGCATGGAGGAGGGGATCTTTGGATGGGTTGGGCCCTCCAAGGACCCCCCCCTCCATTCCCTGCAGGAAATGGACCTTCACAGTAGGCCCAATTTTACAATCTCAAAATGCCTCCTTCAGCTAGCAGTTCAGGTACTTCTGGAGAGCTCTCTCTCTCTCTGCAACTTGAGACCTCAGTAAGTGTGGCTCCTATTTAAAATGCTGTTGCCAACCCTACATGGCCCTTGGACCATCTATTCTTGTACAGTGGTACCTCGTTTTGAGTCTGCCTCGTCGACCGTCCATTTCGTCGAACATCCGCGGCAAACCCGGAAGTACCGGAATTGGTTACTTCTGGGTTTGCTGCATGCGCAGATGCGCAAACCGCTCCATGTGCGTGCGCAGAGCGGCGTTTTGTCGTGCATCCTTTTCGTCTGGCGTCCAGGACTCCGGAAAGGATCCCAGTCACAAAACAAGGTACAACTGTAATTGCACATGCACCTGGGGTTGAAATGCCAGTGAACTTCATACCTGACTAGATGGCACTCTGCTGGAAAGCGTCTCTCTCTCTCTCTCTCTCTCTGTTGCACATCTCTCTAATCCATAATAGGCTCAGGTGATGGATGCTAGTTCGAAAGTTGTCATTATCAAGCCAGATATCAGGAGACTTGGATATCTTTGCACATTCTGTCTAAACCTGAGCAGATCCATGTAAGCTGGGAGCACCTGTGGTTTTGTAGCCCGTGTATATTCCTTGCCGACAAAGGTCCGTATGGTAAAAGCTATGGTTTTCCAAGTAGTGATGTATGGAAGTGAGAGCTGGACCATAAAGAAGGCTCATCGCCAAAGAATTGATGCTTTTGAATTATGGTACTGGAGGAGACTCTTGAGAGTCCCATGGACTGCAAGAAGATCAAACCTATCCATTCTCAAGGAAATCGGCCCTGAGTGCTCACTGGAAGGACAGATCCTGAAGCTGAGGCTCCAGTACTTTGGCCACCTCATGAGAAGAGAAGACTCCCTGGAAAAGACCCTGATGTTGGGAAAGATGGAGGGCACAAGGAGAAGGGGACGGCAGAGGACAAGATGGTTGGACAGTGTTCTCGAAGCTACCAACATGACTTTGACCAAATTGCGGGAAGCAGTGGAAGACAGGAGTGCCTGGCGTGCTCTGGTCCATGGGGTCACGAAGAGTCGGACACGACTAAACGACTAAACAACAACAACATTATCTGGCATGGAAGCCAATTATTTAGCAATTTTAAAAAAGTTTGAAAAATATTAAGTTTGCTAACACTGCTGTTGCCAGCGCAGAGATGCCCAGCTTTTCAGTGGAGAATTTAGGAAGCGGAAGGGGGCTGTGTGTGTCACATGGAATCACCTGTGTCTCAGATGTGTTGGGCAGGGGATTTCTGATAGTGCACACAAACTGGACTGCCAATATGTTTTTTGTTTGTCTTTTGTTTTCTCCCAGATCTCCCACCAGCTCTGTACCACTTGTCATGCACCTTGTGAATGGACAGACCATGCCCGTCCTTCCTGGCCCTCCCGTTCAGATGCCTTCTGTCATATCGGTAATAGAAGCTTCCAGCCTGGCTGCTTTTGATAGAGGAAGGGACAGTTTTTCCCCTTTGTAGAGCATATGCGAGCACTTTAATTTGCAAAATTGACATCTCTCTCTGCCCCTCCATGTGAGATAAGCCTGGGCTAGCGGGGAGGATGTGGGGGTTGAGGGAGCCACCAGCCTGCAAGTTAGCAGCACCTGCCAATCACATTGCTGGGGGGGGGGAAGGCTCAAAACTGAATCTTCATCTGAGCAGATGGCAGACACTGTTGGTTCCAAGGCTGGGAACTGCAGGCTCTCTGATTAGCTAGCTCTATGCTGAAATCATTCAAGCTTACAGAGAACATGTTGGCCTTTCCAAGCCAGAAAAACTCCCTCTCTGGCCTCTTCGGGGCATGAAATGGTTATTTAGCTTTTATTTCTGCAAATGAATTTTCTTGGGGTATGTGATTGACAAATGCAAGTACCTTCTGGTGCAGTTTGCATTGGTTCTGCTGCTGACTGTGCTATGCAAATCCACTTTTCTGTTTCTTTGTGGGTGTACTATTCATCTATTTAAGCGTTCAGAAAGTTTCTGCCACGTGTTGGAAATTAGAATTGTCCGAGGGGAAGCTCTATAAATCTGAAAATCTAGTATGTTAAGAGTTCCTGATTTTGTAGTTTGGGCATTTACTGCCTTTTCTCCAGGTTATCTCAGAAATACTGCATGAATTCTAGCTGGCCGCCTGTCATTTTCTCTCTTCAACTCCTATGGAAGTTAAGTGTGCCCATTGTAAAAATGCAAAAAGATTGGTGCACCCCACAAAGAATTGCAGAAAGGAAAATAAATCCCAAGGGTGTCCTCAGAAGCTTTTCTCCGCATTGTAATGATTAGTAGCAGCTTTTATCTTGCCCTTAGTACGAGGAGTTCAGTCAGGTTTATATATTGTTGTTATGTATTTCCATAATAGCAACCCTGTTAAATAGATTAGACTGAGAGAGGATTATGAGCCCAACATCATCCAGCGAGTTTTGTTGCTGAATGAGGATTTAAACCTGGGCATCTTCAGTCCAAAATCCCACTAAAGCCATTATAATCCATATTTGCTCTCCAAGCACAATACTACTGAATTGATATGGTGGGGTTAGTAGTCAAGCTGGCCTGGATCCAGAACTCTACTCTTTTGTTGCTAGAAGTACCTAATTTCATGGTAAAAGCTTTCTGGCGGCTTACCGTTTTGCAGTGCACGTTTAAGATATTGTACACCTAAAAATCTCAAGCATAAATGGGAATATTAGATCTAGGATCGGCCGTAACTCCATGCTGAGATTTGCTGCAGCATAATGCGTGAAATGGTTCAGAGGAAACGAAAGAAGGCATTAGTGTTTTCTCTTTCCTGCAATGTCTAACTTTTCTGAAAGTGCCGTTCGTACTCCTCTGCTCTATTAAGCTGCTCCAATGTTTGTTTCTTTTTATCGCTCAAACACTGGTGATTAAATTTCTAACAATGTACAGCTTATCAAGCAAGCTTTCTCGCCCACCCCTTCTCCTTCACTGTAGGAGTTAATCAACAAAACTGCGTAACTTATACAAGGTGTTTTCCATTCCCCTTCCAACTTATAGCTGGCAAGGCCTATATCTGTGGTGCCAAACATTCCTGGTATTCCCGGCCCTCCAATTATCAGCAGCGGCTCCATTTCACCATCAGGCCTTCCATTGCACTCAGAAGCTAAAATGGTGAGTTGCATTAGATAACAACAGAACCGGCAAGCTTGCCTATAGTACGGTTTTAGGAAATGAGATGCAGCCGTGGTTGCCCCCCCCCCCGACATTGCCCCCTAACGCAGTTATCTCATGGGCGATAACCTCAAAGCATGTGGTCACTTGATGCATGTGGTCACATTCAGGTTGTGTTGTTGTTTTTCTGTTAACACTTTTATTAAGTTCTAAAGCAAATACTGAAACCACTAGCAGTTGAAAGAGAGTGTCGTATACTTTACCTTTCCCCCTAAAAGACAGCAATTTGTAGTCTGTCAGTGAAAGTTGCATAGTCTGTAACTGGATGGATAGCGTTTATTCTTGTAGGGAAAGGAGAGTGGGGTAGAAAAGGGGAGGATAAAGAAAGGGCGGAACAGAGAGCAACATTCAGATGGAGGGAACCTTCTTGTGACGTCTAGGTACATTTATGAAGCCCCCTCATTCCCCCCCCCCAGTGGATATTAGACACTGTCAGGAAGGTTCAGTGCCCAAAATATATTATGAAAACTATGGAAGAACGTAGCTGTGAATATTGGCGATGTGAATGCTTGTCCACAGAAATAAACTGCAGTTTCTTAAGATTTCCAGATCCACGGAGTAGTCTTTCAGTCTGCTCTTCACCGCTGCTGCCGGTGTCCCTGTGCTGCAGTCCTTGGGGAGGAGAGTAGGAAAAGAGGGAACAAACATGAAAATGAATGAATCCCTGCCCTTCGTTTTCAATATAAAACAAAAAGCTGCTATAAGTAAATAGAATTCTAACCTCAGGGGCCTCTTTGTACTTTAGTAAGGGAGCCAACTGATCTATAAGGTTCAGGTGATGCTGTCATCGTAAAGAAAAAAAGACACATCCCTTCTCCAAGTAGCTTTGCACTCTAAATTTAGAAACTGAGCAGGAGACAACAGACGGGTGGGGAGAGGGGTGAAGAGAGGTGTGTGGGTAGCGCACAAAAACATAGGAGCGTTTTGGAGAGTCAGAGAATGAACATGAGCAAATGCTCCATTTAGGCTTCATTAGCTCAGCTGTCAGTTTCAGCTGGGACTAGAATGATGTTGCAAGTTGCCTGTGATCTTCATTGAAAATGGTAGCTATGTGTATAGTCCCTCCCTCTGCCTTGCATCTAGCTTGTGTCCTGACATCATCATGATGTGCATTTCCCTGTCTTACCTAGAAATAGAAACCTGGCTATCAGCAGCATGTCCTAAAGAGTCTGGCCAGGCTTCATTCTCAACAGCCTCCATCTTTGTAGTAAAGATATAAATATAAATATAAATAAATATAAATAATAAACTTTATTACGGTCATAGACCAGCAAAGGTAAAGATAAATTGTGTGTGTGTAACAGTAAAAGAGAAATAAATGGTTGGGCCTCTCCTGATTTTGTATTGTTTTTGTCCCCTTACAGAGGCTAAAAGCCAGCCTGACGCAAGGAGTTACTTCCTCACTAAATGGCAGTGGCATGGTGGTGGGTTCAGCAAGCACAATGGTGACGTCTCATCCTGAACAGGGTCAGATACTCATCCAGCATCCTGATGCACCTTCTCCAGCCCAACCACAGGTCTGCTTGAAGCTGGAACACATCAAAGCAGGACTTGGGAGGGGGGGGGGAAGCTGTAATATTCTAGGAAGGGGGGCTATGCCATGGGCATTTGAATTTGATTTGGCTGCAGCCACACTCCCGGCTTGTGGTATGACATCTGATGGGAAATCCAGTGGCGGCTATCAAATTCAGAGGCTTTGTGTAAAAAGAAGTTTTGAGTATTCATTACTGTGGAGGAATGAGGGGAAATTGTTTGGGTGGCTTCTAGATAGATGCTGGGAATGAAACATGAGAACTTAAAGGAGTTGAAAATTGATAAGACAAAAGCACAATTACCCTCTCACCTTTGGTTCCCATTGTCATACACAGTCAGGTATGCTTTGCAGGCTTTTGAAAGACTGTAAAAACCAGACTGGTCTGTCTGCTACAGACAGTAGTGTGATGTGTATGTAACTATAGGCAATGTTGCCTATTCTTGCATTCTACCATCAGTTCTTTAAAAAAAAAAATTGTCAGTCTTTTAGTAGCCAGAAAGTGATGATACACACAGCTCCCAGTTTATATCCCATGTCGCTGTAGATGCCTTGTATTTCTGTATTTTGCCACCCCACCACCACCACCAGTGAGACCCAACCCTCCTTTTTTCCATTTCCCAAATATACTCAACCAAGGTTGTCGATTCTGCAAGTAAAAATAAGCATAGAAATGTTATATGCATATAATCCATTTGGATGGGGTTTCTTTCCCCCAGTTGCCAGATTTGGCTTTTCTAGCTATAGAATCTGAGATGTTTTGGCACTGAGTTCCAGATCCCCTGAACGGGTATAGGAAGGCTGTTGCCCTTCAGAGAAGCTGCGCCTTTCACCCCGTTGCTTCTGTCACCACTGCTGCCAGACAGTTACCAGTTAGGTATCGCAGGCAATTGGGACACAGTCTGGAATATCGAAGCAATGTTTTCAGATCTTCTCTCTCTCTTCCTGTTTTAATGACTTGGGTTTAAATGCACCCCATTTGTTCCTGCCAGCTCACCAAATGTCAGCCTTCCATCAAAACCACCACCTGCTCTGTCAGCTAGACAGGCTTTCAGAAGTTTACTATCCATATGCTGCCTGACTGACAGTGAGTAGTAGCAAAGTGTAAACTGGTCTGCATAATTATAAAGCCCATTTGGTGGGGCTGAGCTAAGGTGGGAACCTGCAGATCTGTTTTGCTCTTGGCAGCTAGTTTTCTTTGTTCTCTTGAAATAATGGAAAAGGTTTTCAGTGTCCCTGTTGGTCCCACAGAACAGGAATTGCAAAGCAAATAGGTTAAAGAGTTACAGGATTATTACTCCACATGGCACAGTCCCTACTGGGTTAAAAGAAAGAAAGCACGAACACAATCAATATTTGAGTCACTTGCACAAATCTTACATTGCTATTTTGCCTAAATGTCCTGGTGAGAATTAGTGAGGATATGAGATCAGGAATCGGGGAAATTGTTCTGCATTGTTACTAATTGGCCGCTGAGTGTTTAATGGGCTGCCCTGAGAGTGCACGAACTGCCCAATTAATCTTGTTCGTTAATTTCGGCAATTCTTTCATTCTTCAACCCCAGGTTTCCCCAGCTCAGCCCACGCCTAGCACAGGAGGCAGACGGAGACGCACAATGGACGAAGATCCAGACGAACGCAGGCAGCGTTTCCTGGAACGGAACCGGGCTGCCGCCTCCCGCTGCCGCCAGAAGCGCAAGCTCTGGGTGTCATCCTTGGAGAAGAAGGCGGAGGAGCTCACAACGCAGAACATCCAACTAAGTGTAAGTGCTTAGAACATTCTAAATACTTTTCTTTCAGTATTACACATACAGTATCCACATTTCAATCACACACAAAAATTACAATCTGCTTAGCTTTCATCTCCAGATTGTGTAGGTGAAATGTACTTTTCCATATCAACAGCACCAGTGCAAAAGCGTATCTGAACAGACAGGGCAGTGCCCATTCCTTGTAGCATCTCAAGGAAGCAGTCAGCCTTCATTGGGGGCAGAAGCAGCTTTCCCCCCATAATGGTCTTGGGGGGATTTGAATGCTCATACAGACTGGGTAAATTGAAGATTTGTAGATCAGTCCGGATACATATACTGGAGGGTGTTTCAGCAGATAGCACCCAGATTGATAGTTCCCAAAACTGAACTTCATACCACCACTAACAGAAACCGTCAGGTGGCTTGCTTCAGAAGCAGACTTGGTAGGGAAGGAGAGAATCTGGGCTGACAGCTGCAAGTTTGCAAACTACTTGGCCTTCTCTTGATCTCTGAAACAGTTGGGAGGCTCACAGAATACAAGGCAGGCATCATCACCACCTTTAAGCAGGCACGGGATTTCTGATCCAGTTGTCCTCTCCAGTATTGATCCATGGCCGCTACTGGTAATATCAGCCCTTCTTTATCCTCAACCACAGCTTTTCAACCTGACTGCTTGAAAGTTGAAAGATGGCAACGCAGGATCATCTCAACTCGTCTGCTGTCCTGTAACTCTTCCACTATATGCACCTACAGTAATGCGTGGTGCAACACTTTTAGGAAATGACATTTTATTTTTCCTTCAAGACGGTTTGGATTCTTGTATGTGACCAAATACATAGGCAAGGAAAGTTTTAGCAATTTTCAATATCATTGGAAGCCTAGGGGGACAGATGGTTGCCTCTTACCCCAGATCAAGAAGTTATTTACTGCTGTTAATGGATTTCATCTCTCGTTGGTCATGCCATGAGCCTGAATGTGGTGTTAGTGCACTTCCCCATAGTTAGTCTGAGCTCTTAGCTGCAGCATCTTTGAAGGTCCTGAGTTCTGACATGCAAGACCTTCTCCTTAGTATTCTTTACATTTGTCTTATGCAACCAGTAGGAGCGTTCTTGTTCTCCTCTAGACTTTATTTACCAGCAGAGGGGTTCCTATAGCTACTCTGTCTTTGCATTATCTTTGAATATGCTACCTCTAATTCTAGCTCTCTTGGCTGAGGAATGGCTCCCTTTTCAGCCTTCTGGGAGAGAGCCCACGCAAAAGGATAGCTTTCTGTGACATTTGCACATCAGCAGAGGCAGCCTTTGGGTGCAGAGTTCTTCAAAGGGTCCTTAAGCCTTAGGACTCAATTACAGCAAAGGTGTGAGAGTTTTGTTCCCTCCCTGGGATGCTCTCCTTTTTAATATCTTATCACCGAATGTGCTCCTACCTGGTGGACTTGTGTTCTTGTAAGCAGGTAGCACATTCTGCCCACCCTGCAGTGACTCAAATCCTTGCCTAAGTGCATGCAGGGTGCTTTTGCTTTCACTTTTCCCACCACACTGAACCTTGGAAGTCCAGTTTCTCATGTTTTATCCCATCTTTTATGGAATTTTGACCTAATTTGATTTGCTGCTAGAGGTAGTTAGGGGCCGCTGTGGGATTTTCTTCCCACTACATATATTGCTTGGCTGTTTTGGAAAGTTCCCAACTTCCAGGAAGAAGATTTTAGCCTTGCCAGGCTGGTCCCTGGGAAGGGGACCTAATCCAGCGGTGGACATCCTGTCTCCCTGGGAAAGAAGGAACGGAAGCAAGGACTTCCTTTTCACCCAAAAGGACTCCTCTGAGTTCTCTCTGTGTTCATTGAATTAATCTCCCCACCCTTTCATAAGTGCCTTCAATGTTATCTTTGGAGTGCCGCAAACAGACTGCCGTGGCAGGGTAACAAATGCAAGCAGCTTCTGCTCAGATGTTTTAAATGCAAGCTATGACCTGTAACCCCTGCAGAGGCCACTCGTGCATACTAGAACCTAAGAATAGCTGCCGCATTCCATGCAACTGTATTAATAAAGGTTGGAAGTATTGTGCATGGGGAAGGATCCCTTGGGTGTCTCTCCAGTTGGTGCTGTGGCTCTTCTGTAGCTGCAATCTGCCCTCTTGACCGAACAGAGTTTTGGCCGAGTTCCTTGTGTGGAGGCTTGGCTTTCATTGTTTTTCAATGATGGAAATGTGTGCCTTTAAGCATTCTAGCAAGCTGCACGTGTGTGGATTTTATCCCACCCTATCCCATGGACTTGAAGTGCATAACTATTTCTTTAATAATTACAGCATTTTATATTGCAATTTTACTATGATTAAAAATGCACAATTGTTTGGGGGATCCCCCCTCCCCTCCCCCATTGATTGTCGCTCCCAGATTCAGAGGCAAAAAGCACTGCTTAAGCACAGAGTTAAAAACCCTAAGATCAGATCAGTTATTTAAATGCCAAAAATGGAGCATTTCCTGCCTCCGGTAACCAGCAAGAGACTCATTCATGATGACTCACAACACCCCCCATTTTATACAATACCTATTCCCGAACAATTAAGGGCAAAAGTTTGAAAAGCTGGACATGAGAGCACATGCAATGAAGACAATTGTTTCCTTTCCTGCAGAATGAAGTTACATTATTACGGAATGAAGTTGCTCAACTCAAACAGCTTCTGTTGGCTCACAAAGACTGCCCTGTCACTGCATTACAGAAGAAAACACAAGGTTATCTCGGTAAGTGGGGAGCCTCTGAACATGCCTGCAGGGCCAAAGAGGGTAGGCTGTGTAGATGTTTCAATCTCAGTACAGTCGTACCTTGGAAGTCGAACGGAATCCGTTCCAGAAGTCCGTTCAACTTCCAAAACATTTAGAAACCAAAGCGCGACTTCAGATTGGCTGCAATAAGCTCCCGCAGCCAATCGGAAGCCGCGGAACTTGCGTCGGACGTTCGGGTTCCAGGTGATGTCAGGAGGAGCCACATGTGCAAATTATTTACACCTGCTTGTAGAAATGTCCAAGGAGGTAGCAGCAGCCAAGGCAAATCTCAGGGCAAAGATCAAAACAGTCATACCTTGGTTCTCGAACGGAATCTGTTCTGGAAGTCCGTTTGACTTCCGAAAACATTTGAAAACCAATGTGCAGCTTCTGATTGGCTGCAGGAGCTTCCTGCACTCAATCGGAAGCCGCAGAAGCCACATCAGACGTTTGGGTTCCAAAAACGTTCGCAAACCAGAACACTCACTTCCGGGTTAGCAGTGTTCGGGAGCCAAAACAAATCAAGTTGCAAGGTGTTCCAGAACCAAGGTACGACTGTAAAGGTTCATCACTAGAAAGCCAGAGTAGATTAAAGGTCTATTTCATAAGAACTAACTAGATCAATCCGCCAGGCAGGAAGATAAGAGCCATAGGGTTAGAAAAGGGATCTCGAGGTGGATTAGCTGCTGAAACATATGCTCCCCAAATCTCTGGCTGAATCTCAGAATTTGGCTGGGCTGTAATAGCAGGGACTATACCAGGGACAGGGAACCTTTTTCTTAGTTGAGGGCCCTATTTCATTGGGTATCTGTATGCTGGAGGTGGAGTCAGAGGCAACAACAGATGGTGACAGAGACAAAGGTGTCCTGGATTAGCTAAACTGGAATGAAGACTTCCTTGCTCCAGTTTTCACAGGGCTATCTCAGATTCCCAATCCTGAGTGCAGGTGTACTCGGAAGTAAACCCCACTGGGTTTGATGAGGATACATAATACAGATATTTATCTATTTTAATTTATTTAGAGCAACAGACAATTACAGCTGCTATTCTGGAAAGAAAGTGAAGGCAATTCCTTTGTGAGCATAGTATGTGTGTGCGCTCGTACACAGAGAAGAAAGCTTGGGGAGGGGGGGGCTTCTTTTCCCATGACACAACAGGAAGAAGATGCTTTTTTAAAAAAAAATCAATAAATTGTTATTATTTTTTTAAAATGGCCCCTTAATTGTTCTGAGACTAAAAAAAAGCACAACAGATTACTTTAAAGAACCAGGAAAAAATAAAGAGGAAACTATCAGGAAGGAAAGAACTCTGATGGGATAGAAGAATAGGGCAGCTGCTGGAGATGTCAGGGGGGGTGCAAAACCCAGGCTGCAGGTTATCTATCTGTGGGCTAAAGGAAAGTACAGGGGAGGTGTTCCTCCTCCTTCTACTGTCCACTGTCCATTCCTTTCATTTAAACTGCTTCTTTACCCCTGACCTATTTATCTACCCCCCCCCCCGACTTGACCACCCCATTTCCACAGCCCTGGGTTCTTGAAGTCTCCTGCATCAAATCAGTTAGTAAAATCTGGGATCCGCGTGGCCCTTTGATGCTTGAGACGGGAGAGACTTTGGGCTGGATCCTTCCTTGCCTAATATTTGCAGTGCCGTTTTGGCAAAACAGCTTAGCTTGGCTAGGGGGGATTAAAGAAGAGGGTAGGAGGGAGGGAACAATAATACACGAGGCAAGAGACTGTTTGCACTGCAGAAGGCATCGCTGTTGTGAGTATTGAGAAATGCCACTTGCCTGCAGTGAACACACATTCGCGCCTTGCAGAGCTCTTGGCATATGCTGTTTATTTTGATTCACTGCAATGACTCACCGTTTGAGAAATGTAGCAGTGAAACCAAACTGACTCCCTCTTCTGCCTCCCAAGCCTGTTCCTTTGTGTACAATGCAAGGAGGCAGTATGATTCTTCCACCACCATGCCTGTTATCGTTTAGAATTTATCATTTGTATTATTAGTCTTTGTTATCTGCTTGCTGCAGGAATAGAAATTCACTTTGCATCTGCATATAAAAAATTGAAATTCTCTCTCTCTCTCTCTCTCTCGCATATGCACACAGACACACAATATTTTTATTATTATTGAGATTTGTGACTAAGCAGTTCCTTAAACAAGAATGCCAGAGAGCATGGATGGAATTACAGCTTCCTCATGCACAGTTGAGTTATTTTATTTGTGATACCTTGCAAGTAATTTTCATGTTAGGGCGGGAATGCCAAAATACCATAAACTGCAAGGAGACAACAAAGCAAAACAACACAGGATTTTCAGCACACGATGCTAAAGGTTTGTTGTTGTTGTTCAATAGGACATGAAAGTCAAAGCCGGATACTTCATTTAAAATTTGAGTAAATAATACTGAATGGCTTGTGAATATTGGTTTGAAACATCACTGTCATGTACCTATTGTAAGGCTGGATTTTCCTCCTCTGTTTCTGGGTACACAGGTGCACTCTGGGGACAAAAGTAGCAGCTCGTGGCAGTTTTCCCCTGCTTTTGAGCTTGACCACAAGTCAATAAGTGTGTTTGTACTAGCTTGTTTTCTGGGATGTATACCAAGAACAGATGGTGCTATTCACAGTGGATTCCGAGGGAAGGCACTGATCACGGCTCCATTTTCAGGTTTTGTTCCAGGAAAAGTTTCTCTCTAAAGAAGGAACAAGCTTGAATCCCCATGATGTTCCACATCATGTTCTAAGACTTCACATAGAATATTGGATCTTTGAGCTGGAAGGGTTCCCGCATCCCACTTGAAACAGAGCCCTCTTGAGTTGGCAGGTGTGCTGCTGTCAACGGAGAAGAGCTCTGCTCAAAGCTACTGGGGTGTCTGCTGCTTGAAACAGGGGGTCTTGCCCTGGCAGGGTGAGCTCTGTTTTGAGAAAGCTGGAGCTTCTCAGCCGTAGGCTTGGTGGTTGTTTCTCTTCCTCTTCCTCCTCCTCCTCCTCCTCCTCCTCCTCCTCTTCTTCTTCTTCTTCTTCTCATAATGAATGCTGAAATCATGCTGCTGAACCTCTAGCCGCATATATATGCCCCGATAATTTTGTTTCTATTTCTTGAAAAACTGGGAGAGAGTCTTGTGGCGGATATTGAGAAATAGTTTCCAGAACTGTGAAGTGGCCATGTTTAGCTGCTGCTGAAAGAAGGTGCCAGGCAACGTTAAGAAGGCACGGTGCTGGAAATCCATCATACCTTATACTAGTGATTGAATGACTGATTAAAGTCTGGTCCATCCAGGTTCTCATAGGGGACATAGCCCGTTCTGTTTCAAAAATCACCCAAACAAACAAACACTTCCAAGATGGCCCAAAGTTGGCATGCCACCTCCATTCTCCCTGCCACCTTTTAAGCTTATAAAGTATTCAGTCCTGTTTATATGGGGGCAGCCATGGGGTTTTTTATATAGTTCCCCCTGGGAGTGACAGAATATCACCATGTTCCATCACAAGAAGCCTGTTCAGGCTGTGGGTGAATGGATATCCTATTTTATAAATGTTTTAAAAGCAAATTGGGTGTGGAGCAGAGACAGTGCATAACTCCCAGGCTGCCTCGTATCAGAATACACTCAATTGTGGATTATGAAGGGGGCCACCAGTCCAATCTGGGTCATGATCTGCCTTGATGATCTGTTTTGGAATCCTAGTAGGGCAGATTCCTCCTCCATCTCTACCTTGTATGTCCTGAAGGAGGCAAACCATGTCAGCTTTCCTCTGGAAAAATCTGCAGAAGATGGACACATGGTGTGGATTGTGCTGTCTCCTCACCTGAATTTGCTAGAAGATTCTCTGGAAACCTGGATGAATTACTTAAGCTACACTAAAATGTGGTGGCGGCGTTTGCTGAGTCAGTAGCTGGTCTTACTGCTTTCTACCCACAGGGTATATTTGAGAAAAAGAAAGCTACCTAAAACAACATGATGAAATGCATATGGTGGGAAGGGACAAAATGGCTGCCCTGTTGTAATCTACAGACCTATGGGCTGCTTTAAACACTTAGCACATGATAAGAGACAACCTTTTTCATAACTCTTCTCTCTCTCTCTTTTTCTCTTTTTGAAAAAACAACAACAACAGAAAGCCCCAAGGAGAGTTCTGAGCCCACAGGTTCGCCGGCTCCTGTCATCCAGCACAGTTCTGTGACGGCCTCTCCCAACGGACTGGCTGTCCGCTCTGCAGCCGAAGCTGTCGCCACATCAGTCCTCACTCAGATGGCAAGCCAAAGGACAGAACTGAACGTGCCCATACAGTCACACGTCATTATGGCTCCCCACTCCCAGTCTGCTGGCAGATGATGTCGCAAAATGTGTGACATAGAACTAACCAATAAGAACTTGCAGCTGGAGAGACTGATCATAACTAAGCCCCTCGATCAATATGGGGTGGATACATTTTTGTTTTTTCGTTTTTTCTTAAAGTGAGTTAAGGGCAGCTACGGAGCTTCTAACTAAGTATATCCCCATTCACATCCTGGCCCAAAGTAGTACGATGACCATCCTGTTTCTAAAGGATGGTTTCAAAATGAGCAGCTTCGCCACCCCTTAGGGACGATCGGCCGTCGTATGGAGTCAACAGTACACTTAGCCTTGCTCAGTGTGGTCTTAAATGGTTAATGTTCAGGTATAAGTTCCACTAACACTAAGCCTCCTTTAGCTTGGTTACTTATGGTGCTTTTCTCAAGCTGGCCGCTTTTTAGCAAAGGGAAGCAGCTCTTAGGAGAGGCTGTGGCATTTTGCTGGTGCTGCCCGATTTTATGAAAAAAAATAGCACCCCCCGCTGCTTTCAGACATTTCCAGTGTACCCATCACCACCGCTGTAGCTGGCTTTCAATTCTGCACTTTCTCACCAGGACTGCAGCTCAAGGCTCTGAAGGTGGTAAGCTCCATAACCTTGTAGGTTTGATTTCCCCCATTCCCAACTGTTTTGTGAAGCAAGCAAGCAAGCAAGCAACCTCACTCGTAGCTGCTGCGGTTGAGGGCTGTTGGTAGTTGCCGCGGCGGAAATGGAAAACCTGTCGCACGAATCTCACGACTGCAAAGTCTCTAGCTCTGCATCTGATCAGGGAGGAGTGCATTAATCGGTCACCTTTTCGTCCGGCGCAGTTCCTAGCCCGGTTTGGCTGTGGAGGTAGCCGCCAAAAGTACGATGGGAAGTACTTGGTGTTCCTGTTGCTGGGAAGAATAAGCAGTGCTTCCAGTGGGCAGAAGGCAGAGCTCTGACACTCTGTGCACCCCCCTCGCCTCTTCCTGCATCTAGCAGAATCTGAATAAAATCAAAACAATTAGGATCTGTATGTGTGCAGAGTATGCACCCTGGTGGGGTTGCCTTAAGTTTGTCGACCTTGACTAGGCACCTGCTGCCTAGTGGATGGCTTGTGCAAAGCTGAGCTGAGCTGATGTCAGAGTTGCCCTGCTTTTGAAGGAGAGGCGGGAAGCCTCTCCATAGGTCACACATTTGAAAGATTTCAAAACCCCTTTAACCCCTGCACATTTCAAAGGATCGCCTGTTGCATTTAACCCTGTGAACTTGCTAAGACTGTGGCCTTAAATCATGGGAATGTCTCTTCCAAGGGCAAAAGGCTGGGAGGAGGATTCTTTTCTTTTCTCTTCTGGATGTTGCCCCTGCCTTGAGTAATGATGCACCCACTGCGCTTTCTCCCAACCCCCCCCCCCCTTTCAAATGCAGGACTTCTAGAGCTCTTGTGTCACAAGGGTATATTACGGGAAACTAAAAATCTTGGCCTTATAAAAGGGCACTTGGGAGTTGTTTTCTTCCTGTTGCCTCTGCTTGTTGCCAAAGCGCATTTGTGTGTGTTGCGTGTGTCTCTTCCTCAAGTTGGCCTTGAGCTTCTGCTAACTGGATAGCTGTAGATATCTAGCCTGCATCCCTAGCAAGTGGGAGGCAAGCCTGTGACGATTACGCTGCAGCTGTTAGAACAGAAGCCCATCAATGCCAACATTTCCTTCATTTCATCTTCCTTAAATATGCTTTAAAAAAAAAACTCATTTGAAAGCATTCTGTTCTTTTTAATGGGCTTTGTATACCATGCTGCCAAACCGCGTAAGGTTCACCATTAATGACTTTTTTAAAACTCCAGTTTTGGCAAATTTTCCTATTCAAGAATCTCGATATCAATTGCGCAATGTGCACAGGGCGGGAGATGTGCAGATTTTCCACCGTAGGTGATCTCCCTTGTCTTTCTAGCTTCTCAGGGCCTCGGCGTCATTGCTTTTTGCCCCATTTCCTTGCCTTAGCATGATCTCGGTTCTCTTCTATTACTGCGTGACCTTTTATTTTTCCTTTCTCCTCTTGGGTTCCTTTTCCTTCCCCCTTTGTTTAAAATCAGCAAGAAACTTACTCTAAATGTTTGCAGACTTCCTTTTAGCAAGCATTTCAGACATCCGGTCACTTGTCTTCTCTCCTCCATCCTCCACCCCCCACCCCACCCCCCGCCTTCCCCCTTATTTGATATGTTGAACATGCACAGAGGCAAGTACTTTGAATATAACTTGTCCCAACAGGGTATCTGTTTCCTTAGTGACAGCTCCGATAACAAGACACAGCAGGTGCAGTAGCCAGGATCCTCTAAGGATAATAGAACAGGAAAGGAGCTTGCTGGCTAGAGGACAGATTGCAACTTTTTTCTTCTTTTTCTTTTGGCCCCTTTCAAAGCCCAACAATGCTGTGTTTTCATTAAAAAATAATAATAATCTCCAAATCCTTTTCCTGGTTGAATGCGTGCCAGAAAAGATAAGGAGGTAAGGTCTTCAGCTTGGTCTTGCTTTCTAGGGGAAAGGGGATTGAAGTAAAGTTGAATTCAAAATACGAATTGGTGCCACATCTCTCGTTAACAGATGCCATGCTCTTGTGGGAGATGATATCTGAAGCCGATTCTAGTGTTAGTCATACCACCAGTCCTCCTAACTAAGTACTGTTGACTCAGGTGCTCAGTGGCTCCTCGGAAGAGGCCTTCTTCAGCGCTGCTTCCTGAGATCCCTTTAGCTGGAAATGCTAAGGATTGAATCCCTGCATACAAAGCACACGCCCTGTGCCCTTTTTACTATGGCCTCCGTCCTCATCAGAATCTGCTAAACAGATTTTGATTGGGCGTTCAATAGAAAGTCACCTTAAACATGGCTCTGGAGCAGACTTTCCCCAACTTTGGGTTTCCAGTTGCTGTTGGACTACAATTCCCATCATCCCCAAGCAGCACGGCCAGTGGCCAGGGATGGTGGCCGCTGTATAGGCACCCCCGCCCCCATTTACACAGGGGTTATGTTCCAGGTCATCATGCGCGTAAGCTCATTCCACCCTCTTCCGGTGCCAAACACAGCATGCACAGTTGCACTTGCATCAAACACGCACAAATTGAGAGTTGCCTGTGTTCCAAAAACTTCTGGGGACTCGGCTGGAGATGGCAGCTGTGGAGCCATGGGAAAGAGATTGTGCCCCTTGCTGCCTGCCTCTCAGGGATTCCTTGCCTCTACCCCATCCTGCTGCTGCCAGTGGCTGCCACAGCCCTACTTCCTACGGGCCATGTTTCTTTATGGTACAGCCTAGCAGTGTGCGCAGAATCATAAGGCAAAGAGAGCCACGATAAGCAGCAGGAAAAGGCGCAGAGACAACAGCCGTCAGAGAGAAAGGGAGGCACTGTAGATGGCATTGCAGTGGCTTAAATGGACTTGGAATGGTCCACAAGCTGCACGTTGAGGCAAGGAGAAGTTATGGGCCCAAACCGTTTCCCTGTGATAGCACTTATGTATCAAGTATATGATCCCACCAGTCCCATCTTGAACAGAACGAGCGCAGCCTAGCTCCGTTAATGCAGATCTTTAATAGCTTAACGCATAGATACGACAGAATTCAAATTTCCTGAGCTGAGAAAGGGGATCTGGCAGTTTTTTTAAATTTAAAATGGCTGCTCCCTTTCCCATGCACCTGTCGCAAGGTGGCTGCCTCTTTCCTGTTCATGTGCATCTGGGGAATGTGGGGGTGAATTGATTATGAGGGCAGGGCCTATTGCATGGGCCTTTGCTAACCAGTTGTCACCCTGCCGGGAGGGAACAATACTGATGATGTACACAACTTGCTCTGCAAACACTGTAACAGTGTTCTCTCACACATAGAGAGAGAGCACAACATGGCAGTGTGAGATCTAACACCAAGGGGAAGGAGTACCCATGCAGGTACAGGTGTGTGTGGCCATGCTGAATTCTGAGGAAGGATTGTAAGGTACATCTCAGTCCAAGGGTTTTGCCAGAGCAGGGAGACCTTGCATCAGCGACGTTCTCCACAGCTAGGGGGAGAACCACTGCGCCATACTTTTCCTTCTAACCCCGGCGGCTGCTAATTAGCGCAGCTTGTGCCGAGTTCATTCCTACAACTCAAAACAATCTGGCAAGGATCAGGTGGCAAAGGGTTTCTCTCGCAGCACCCTTCGTTACCAGACCAAGAGGTTAGCAGATAACGTTTGCTCCAGGGTGGTATAAGCCAAAAAAGTAATTCCTTTGAGCTAAGCAGATATTCCATGAAATAACTGCGCCAATGTCTCTAGCATAGGGGAAGCTGCATTGGCTGTGCATTATATGTTGGAAACCAACAGCTGATTTACATACTCTGGTTCAAGCAACCTACTTTTCTACCGAATTATTTTCTGGCATTATCATAGGGGTATCTGGACTCCAGGTCTTTTCATCCCGTAGCATTGACCATGATAACTGGGACTGATGGTCCCGACAACACGGAGAGACCCTGCCCCCTGCCTTTCGGCATGCCCAAGACTTACTCAACATTTCCTTTTAAAATACTACAGTTAGTAAAAATAAAAATAGAAACACAACCCTATAGATGGCTCCAGTAGATCTTGTATATCTCCAGCTGCTTCTTAAAGAATCATGCTTAGAGCACCTTCCTGTCTTAAAAGATGGAAAGATAATGTGTGCACATCCCTCTACTAATATCCCATTATGTGTCTAGTGCTTTAAATCAGCCACACCGGACATGTTTTTCTCAGCATAGAAGATCCAAGTGCTTAAAGTGAGCCTTGCTCTTCTCCCCCCCCCCCCCAGATGTTCATTGTGAAGAAGTTTACAGAAATAATGCTTTGCCAGAGTTGGCCTTTTATAGGAAATTTGTCTGACCCAAAGACGTGACTTTGTAACACCCCCCCCCCTCACCAGCCCTCCATGGTAAAGGATAAAGAGCATTCTTCTCCTCCGTAGGAAGAGCTGACCATTGTTTCTAAGTCAGGAACACTACTTTCCTAATTGTTCTGGTAGTTGGGACCTGCCTGTGACATTGATCAGAGGGTACCTTGCCCCCCCAACCCACCTGCCTTTTATTCTTGCTGACCTGATGCTGAAACCTCCTCTTACCTGTTCTCTCATGCCAACAGAAAGGTGAAATAAGTGCCTTTTATGTCACTAGGCTCTGGGCCTAACCTGCTATATAGTTTTTTGGGGGTTTTTGCAATTCATGCTTACTGGGGAAATGACCATTTCTGCAGTTGCGTAATATAAAACAGAAGAGAGATTTCAAAACCCAGACTTAGAAAGTCGTTCCTTCACTCAGTTACCTGCTCCCAATATCCCTGTGGTGCTAGTAAGTAGTGAAAACCATTAGGCTTGTGACAAACTGGCAGGTTGGGGGGGGGTTAGTCCCCATCATTAGCCTTATTTGCTAGTGTGCGTAGCAAGCTTTGAGGTCGGCCCCTTTTCTTGACCTTCTTTTCTATAGACATTTCGCTATTAAATACAGGTTTTTTTAAAATGGCTGGCAACTGCAAATAGAATGCTTTCTTTTCTCCATTCTCGTCTCCTATGCACACAACTGGAGATATTTCTCCTTGCTTGCCTTCCTGGAACAGCCTTTGGATGAGGTTCAGCACCCTTCTGGATATTCCTGTCCGAATCCCCTGTCCATCTCTCCCTCAGTGAAAAGTACTTTTCCCGACTTAGTGCCTTTAGATGCTTTTATATAACATCTTTGCTCCCTTCCCTTTCTCCGAAGAACTCTCTTTTAAAAAAAGGAAAGAAAAGAAAAGAGCTTAATTCACACAGATGGTTTTGGTTCCATTCAGACAATAAATCATTCTGTCTCACCATCACACCTCCATCCCGTTTTACCAACTACCCACATCTGAGCAGCTTGCCGGAATCCCTTTCCCTCAGAAGGGAAGAGTTGCCCTCTCACATTGCAGACTGTGCAGTGTGTTGGAAGAAACTCCAGGCCCTTCTTAGTGCCATATTCAGTTTGCTAATTTACAGGCGTGCCTGCCCTTTCCACAAAATTGTTTCCTTTTTGATAGGATACGGAATGTTTTGGCTGGCGTGTGTGGTTTTTGGCCCTTGTGGTTGATCCGCATTTCATTGAGGTGGGGCGGGCAGGAACGGCTCTGCTTTTCTGGCTTATATCTTGCAAATAATGTATTACGGCTTGGAATGCTGTTCCGTCTGAGCCTAGGGTGTATTTGTGTATGTTCAGAAGAGCAGAAATTGAATCCAGGTATTCGCAGGCAGCCCTTTGCATAGTTTAGATGGAAAAGGACATGAAGGCAGATAGAAAGTCGCTGGGCTGCTTCAGCCTTCTGAGGTGGCCTGTACAAAACAAGAACACCCTCCTCCTTCCCTTCACCAGTTAAGGGTGCCCAACCAGAGGGTCTTGCCCAGTCCTTTTGGTAATGTAGGTAATGCTATTTCCCATGTGCTACTTTCCTCTTTTGGTTTCACCCCACCCTTACAATCCACATGCCAGGAATAGTCAGAAAACTCCATAGATGCCCCAGATGGTATAGAGGCTCAGCTGCGATAAGGCTAGCACATTTCTCAGGCTTCATTGAATGGGTTCACTGTGCCTCTCCTTCCTCACCTGCTCCTTTGTAACTCCTAACATGTTCCATCCACTGTCGGGCGCATTATGCCTTTCTGAATTCCATTTGCTGGGAGTTCCGTAGGCATCTGGTTGGCCACCGTGAGAACAGGGCCCTTGGCCTGATCCAGCAGGGCTCTTTGCATGCTAACAGGAAGTTCGTTAGCAGGGGGAGGCATGGAGGCCTAATAAAGTTGAAAACTGAATGAGGAGCAGCAGTGATAGAAACCCCAAATTTTATCCTTTGATTGACATGTAAGTTGACATGAAGCTTTAGAAGAAGAAAACTACAGCTACATATACTAGGTTGCATTCACTAGTACTTTACCACTAAAATTATGAATGAAACTGCTCCTGCCACTGTTTTGTTTTTGTTTTAAAGTTTGCACTGGAATCGTTTTTTTTTTTTTTTTTTTGCATTTTCCAGTTTTTCTTGTTTTTCCATACCCCACCCACCCTTCCCCTCGGTACGAAATGCGTAGACCAAAGAGAAGCAGAGGTTTTCAATATGGCTAGACGGACAAAGAGTCCTCAAAGACACAAATTTGGTCCCTAGTCCATGAAAGCTTACGCTGTTATGAATTTGCTAGTCTTCAAGGGGCTGCGGGGTGCTTGATTTTTGTCGCAACAAAAAGGTCTGTCCTTCTGGGAATCTAACTAGGACTGTGTGAATGGGTGCTGCAGATACAAAGTGCTAAATGCTGTCTGGCCACTGTGGGAAGCAAGAAAGACCTGTGGTCGGATAGACCTGGAGCTCAGCAAGTGGTAGAACTCCTGTTTCCAGCTCTGTTCAAAAAGCAGGCAAAGTAACTTTGTGTGTTCTAGAAGGAAAAAAATGGAGGATGCAACCCAGTAGGCAGAAGAAACTGGGGAAGAGATGACGCTGACATTTGCAAACAGGTTGCGGGAATAAGCTATTGAAGCCCAGTGCATTTCAGGAAGGCCACGTCGTTCATGCTGTGCCGATATAAAACGGTGCTTCTTGTTCTTCTAGGCTTAGATTGGCTTGCCTTAAGTTGAGGGACTCAGCCCCCACTTTATGTAAGGATTGAACAAAGACATTTGCGCCCTGAATAAGGCTTTTACAGCCAAAATGCATTGGATTTCTGCACCTGATTTCAACAGTCTGCGTCTTCAAAACACGCAGGCATATCTTCCGTGTATGTAGATAACCAGTGCAGATTGCAAACAGCAGGGCTACATTCACCTGCTTCCTTGTTACATGCATTTGTTTCCAAAGAAAACTCCCCTGCTCTACAGCAAAATACCTTCTCCCACTTGGCCTCCGTTCAGCGGCAGCGCAGAAGGCAGACAAAACCAACCTTTTGAATGTGCAGCTCGGTGGGTTTTTCTTTTCGTTTCTAAAGATTTGGTTCTCGCCACTGCTCTAGCACAGCTGTCCCATCTTGCTGGTTCGTCAGATTGCACGTTGAGCCTCTGGCCTAATCCACAAGTACAAATTGTCATATGCTGAGTCAGGCCGTTGGTCCATTTTGCTTAGTATTGTCCACACTGATTGGCAGAGGCTGTCCAGGATTTCCAGGCGGGACACTCACAGCCCTACCCAGAGATGTTGGGGATTGAACCCGAGACCTCCTGCATGCTAAGCACGACAGCATGGAAGTGGGGCCCCATGTTGAGCTGTTTGTGTGGAAGACCTGTCTTTATGTTGCAGGGTGTTTTCCATCATGTCAGTGCAACTCTCATAGGGAAATATGCATTGGCATAGTGGAAAATGCCAGAAGTATGTGCAGAGCCCTTTGGGGGCAGCAGTTGTGGCATATGGACCCCACCTCCACCCCGTTGCATTTCAAGTGGCTATGGGGAGCAGTGTGAACATATTTATTGGGCCTATGATTTTGTTTTATTCTGAATCTTAAGAGCCAGACGCTGAAAGCAAAGGCTAAGTTGAGCTGAGCAAACACTCCTTCCTTCGTTCCCCCCCGCCAAAATGTTCATAATTTGCTAACGGCCTGCAAAGTGACATCCGGGGGACAGATTTTCACAGCATGCTCACATTATATGTCCTTGCTGCATGCTTGGGAGAGCATAGGCATCGTTTGTGCTCTGAAGGAGACAAGTTGCAGCAGGTGAAGGAGCAATAAGCATAATCCCTAGCGCATTATGTCAAAATGGAATGCCTTTTATGTTGCAGTCTGTTGGTATTGGGTTAATTTTCCAGCTCGGTATGTGCATATTATACATATTTGCAAATACATGCGCGGCCAAAGAGTGTTTTATGATGTCACATTTATTTCACCCACCGGGACAGCATTTTCAAATAGCTCCCAAGGCTGCGTAAGAAAGGGGTTTGTCTGAATGTGTCGCTTCCTTTCGAAATGAGCCCATGATTTGAGGTTGATTTTACGATTAATCACAGGTTCTCTTTGTGCAAGGTGTAAGAACTGCCCATTCTGACAAATCATTCTAATGGGATGGGAAATCGTTCTAACGGATGCGGGTGGGTGTCAGTATCAGAATGGGCTCTTAAGATGGAGAGAAGAAGCTCGTTGCAGCAGGTTTTTCTGACTCTTGGGCCCTGTTCTCAGTAGCGCTGTGTTTGATAGTGGGGTTGCAGAAATTGCACAACTGTCCCGGGAAGTCCGGACCGTATCAGAGTTAGGAGGAGGAGGAGGAGGAGGAGCCTAGGTGAGGAGGCCAGTTGCATCATGCTGGTCGTCCTCACTTAGCAATAAAAGATTCTATGGCCCTTCCAATGTCTTTGGAACAGCAGCTTCAGCTGAACAAGCACGTTGGTAAGGGAAATTGCAGTGCAATAGGATGGCTCAGGAAAACTTGGCAATACTTGAAGTAGTCTGTATGTTCAGGTGACATAGCTGAGCTAGATTCCCTTGGAGAGAGACTTAACTTCTACAACAATACTGGAATGAAACCCATTGCAGGGTGGCATAGCAAGGAGATTAGGAACAAAACAGTCGTGCACAGGCTCATCGAGGGAGGTCTGTTTGCTTCTCTTGTATTTTGACCTGAGCTAAGCTAGTGCTCATATTTTGACTCCAACCAGCAGTACTCGCACTTGCAGCATCTGAAAGAAGGGGGGTGCGAATCATGTCTCTTTCCTCCCTTCCCTTATTTTAAGCCTACCTTAGAGAAGAACCCACCTTGTCACATCAATCTGTTCTCGTCTCCCTCTTTCTTCTGTGCCTCTCCTCCTCCTTAGAAAATTCGCATTTTCTTCACATTTCTGGGACAGAGAGAAATAAACTTTGCTATCGGAGATCTCCTTGTACAAGCATCTTAGCACATTTGCCTTTGTGGATGACAGTCGCCGCCAGATACTTGCAAGCCTTATCTTGGTCCTAAAATCATCCAAACTGGTAACGCACGGTGTATGTTTCCCAAAGAGGCTCCACTTCCCAAATAGCCTCATCCCAGCTCTTCCATCTCCCTCCATGTTCACAAAGCCTTCCATCATTGTTGCAAAACTTCGAGCTATGCGGGAGTTCATGCGACGCCTTCCTTTTCCACAAGCATCTGCCCGGTTATTTCCTTTATTAAAAAAAATAATAATTGTTATGTTTTCAAATATAGATATATTATATGGAGAGCTTTTACGATCAATAAGTTGAGGGTAGGAGGGTGGGGGAAGAGAGATCCCTGAATGCTTAACCACAAAAGGGGGTTTAGTATCTCATAAAGTGAAATACGTATCTATGAATATATATATATATATAGAAATATATAGGCATATATCAGCTCTTTTCTCCTCGATGGCTGCCATTCCTTATGCAATGACATTGTTGACATGTCAGTTCCTGAAATGCATGCAGGTCCGAGGTTCCCATCCCTCCCTCTCTCAACTGAGTCTTTTTCTTAGGCTCTTCTGCCTTTTGATAGCTGTGTGACTGGGCAGGGGGCTGCTGGAGGGGGGACGGGCAGAAAGGCAGAAAGATGCATCTACTTAACTGGTAAGCCAACCAATAAATTCACCGAAGTGCTCCTGTGAGCAGGTCCTCACAAGCTAGCATTTTTTTGCCTGTCTCGTGGTTCCCGTGGCCCTGTGTTTTTTTTTGCTACCACAGGCCTGGGTGAGCTGTGGCGTTTCATCTTTGTATCCTGCTATTTTTAAAAAACAAATAAACTACGTACATTTTTTTTAAAAAAAAACAACAACAACAACGAAAGAAACCACCAACCCTGGCACTTACCAACTTGTTCTTTCAGCCACTGTTCTTACCAAACATATAATGTGCCTTTTTATTTATGCTGCAAATGTAACATTAAAAATATTAACGTGGACAAGCTTGTTTGCATTCCCTCTCGCTCTCTGCATCACCGAGTGCATCTGCCTCCAAAGGCTAGGATGGGGCGGGATTCTGCTTTCTCGGCGGATGCTTTCTCTCAAGTGCAGCTTTCTATCCGTCTTCGAGTCACACCAGAAGCAGCCTCCCACAGGTCGTCCTGACGGCTGCACTTTTGTCCAGTCGTGGCTCTCCGGGGTCTGGGGGTGAAAGAAAGATCTCTTTGACCACCTGCTCCCTGTCCCCTCTCACAGGGTGTGCCAGGGGTTGAACATGGGGCCTTCTGCATGCAGTGCAGTTGCACTGCGGCTCAGCGACACAGACTCTCCCCTAAGAGTGAGCATAGGTATTGGCTGAAATATTTACAAGCATAGATTGAGAATGCCTTACCTGTCCTCCCTGCCACCCCAGGATAACAGCTCCAAACAAAACAAAACTCTCGCTGCCTTCTGGCTAAAAACCAGCAGCCATCGCTGTCAAATGCAGCGTACATCTTGAGTATCTGCCACTGAGGAACACAGGATGGGAGTGCTGTTATAGAGTTGCAGAACTGTAGAGTTGGAAAGGACCGCGGGGGGTCACCTAGTCCGGCCCCCTGCAATGCAGGAATTTGTTTTGGGAATAGCAAGCCATGCAAGTCCTTGCAAATGCAGAATGTGTGTTGCTTGTAGAAGAAGCGCAAATTCTTCCAAGTGGTTCCACGGGCGTCTTAATGGGGGAAGGTGATCCCTTAGGAACATAGGAAGCTGCATTGCACCAAGTCGAACCATTGGTCCATGTAGCTCTGCATTGTCTACACTGGCTGGCAGTGGCTCATCGTGGTTTCAGGTGAGATCCTTCTCAGGTCTACCTGGAAATGCCGGGGATTGAACCTAGGCCCTTGTACAAGCATCTCCGCCACCACTGCCTCCTAGAAATGCCCCTCATTCCTGGAAAATCTTGCTGTTAGAGCAGATAGGGAGTCTTTTTCAAGTCTAATTCTTTGGGGGGGGGCTGTAGACCTGACAGGGGGCTATAGAGGTCTGCCTTTTTTCAGATGTTAAGAGCAATGTTTGATTCCCCAAAGGAGGTCTTCAGGGACCACCAGCTGAAGGCTGTTGAGGTTGTCATCTGCTTCACAGGTTGTCGTCATCTGAATTTTATTTCTTTTCCAGTGTGCTCATCTGCTTCTGGGTGTGCCTATAGCAGGCATAGGCAAACTCGGCCCTCCAGATGTTTTTGGCCTACAAGTGCCATGATCCCAAGCTAACAGGACCAGTGGTCAGGGATGATGGGAATTGTAGCCCCAAACATCTGGAGGGCCAAGTTTGCCTATGCCTGGCCTATAGGCCTCTGGTTCGGCCACCAGGTGTGGTCCTATGGTGAGGCAGTCGCCTCAGGTGACAGGTGCTGGGGAGTATTTGTGGCGTGGCAGTACTGCACCCCCACCATTCCTCCTGAGCTGAGCTCCCTGGCCGGTCCTCTCAGATGGAAGGCAGAACTGTGTGTCACCCAGTCTGTCCTGTACCCCCTAAACTAGCCCGCTGCCCCAGGTGAGATGGAGGGGGCTGCCTTGTGTTAATGCGACGAACCTCCACTTCAGACTCTCCCCTCGTTACTAAGTGAATTTTTAATTAGGTGTTCTGGGTCAAATTACAATGCACCCCACCTGTCCCTCTGAGGTCCGTCTGTTATTTCAATCCCCTTTTATCTATAATCTGGGGATCCCTTAGTAACGGGAGTTTTCCTGTCCAGCGGCCGTGGCCGGTTATATCCTCTGCTCTGGGCTTCAGGGGTTAACCTCTCCTTTGCCTACAGTTCGGGGTCTCTCTTTATTAGATCCCCTCACTATATCAGTTAGCTAAGCCCTCATGGCAACTCTGTGGCAATACCAGGGTTTCCGCCCGCTAGCCCCTCCTGAGGGAACTCCAAGACACAAACTATCACCCTGCAGGTCAGGTTTGTCCTTTACCTGAGTTCACCTCCTCAAGAGCCTATATAACTCGCTGGACCAAATGAACGACGATATTTTCTTAGCTCAACAATAAGAGGTCTTTATTTCTTACAGAACATAACGGTTTCAGTAATGGTTCATAAGCTTAGTTTCATAACAGTGTAAACTCTTTCTTTCAGCAACATATACACATCTTCAATGGTCCTAACCTAACCTAACCTAAACCCAACCTGGGCCCACACCCTCCTTCTTCCAGTCACCACTCTCTCCACACTAACGGTTGCTCCCTCCTTTTAAAGAGCGGAAGGTCCCGCCTCCCAAGGGGTATCTGCCACTCAAACTGGGGTGCCCATTAACTCCTAAAACACCGTGGGTTTCTGGACATCCCCTAACTAAGATCTGATTCATTACATTTCTCCCCACCCAATGACCTTCAGTACAACAAATGGGAGGGTGGTCGCCAACTTACCCTTCACTCAGCTCCCTGTCGGTTGCTGTGCAAACAGAATGCAGGACTAGATCGGCAAGGAGTGGGGGACCTTTTTCAAGGATCTCATTAGCCTGGGAAAGAGGAGAGTGAGGAGGTATGATAGCCATCTTCAAATATCCCAAGGGCTGTCCCATGGAAGAGGGAGCAAACTTGTTTTCTCCTGCTCTGGAGGGTAGCACTCGAACCAATTGCTTTAAGTTACAAGTAAGAAGAAGAAGAAGAAGAAGAGTTTGGATTTGATATCCCGCTTTTCACTACCCGAAGGAGTCTCAAAGCGGCTAACATTCTCCTTTCCCTTCCTCCCCCACAACAAACACTCTGTGAGGTGAGTGGGGCTGAGAGACTTCAGAGAAGTGTGACTAGCCCAAGGTCACCCAGCAGCTGCATGTGGAGGAGCGGAGACGCGAACCCGGTTCCCCAGATTACGAGTCTACCGCTCTTAACCACTACACCACACTGGCTCTTCGTAAGCAGATTTCGGCTATACATCAGGAAGAACTTTCTGGAAGTAAGAGCTGTTCAGCAGTGGAACGGACTCCTTTTGGAAGGTTTTTAAGCAGAGTTTGGACGGCCATCTGTCAGGGATGCTGTAGCTGAGATTCCTGCATTGCAACCTTCCAACTCTATGATTCCCTCCCGGCCAACCTTCCAGGAACCACATGCCACTGGCAAAAGTGGACAGAACAACAGGTGTAAATAAAATAAAAAAATTCCTTCCAGTAGCACCTTAGTTAGAGACCAACTAAGTTTGTTCTTGGTATGAGCTTTCATGTGCACGCACACTTCTTCAGATACCTTTGTGCAGTAGGCTAGTTTCTACACACACACACACACAGGCATTTTCAGAGGGTGCATTCCAGCCAAGTAAAAACATCCAATGCAGGGGCAAAGCAGAGCTGGTGATGGGTTTGGCTGTCCGGGGGGGTGTGACCTAGGAAGACTTCCAGACTTCCATCTAGTCCTGGAAGGCTGCACTTTGCCCCCAAGGGCCCTGAGGTTCCCCTCACCCTGAGATAGGCCTGTGGCCTGAGCCACCAGGGCTCTCCTTAGGTTTGCCAGTGGAGTCTAGAGCATAGCTGTCAAGTTTCGGATTTGAAAATAAGGGATCAGCAGCCTCACCTATCCCGGGGACAGTCACATGGCAGTGGTGGGCAGAGCCAGAAGCAAAAGTGGGCGGCACTGGTGTGAACGCGCTCAGTAGGCTTACTGTATTTTGGAAACGCTGCCCGTGGGCTAGGACGCCTGTAAGCGCGGGAAATGGCTCCCGCTTGCTTTGAGGCTGCAAGTAGGCGAGGTCTTCCCAGTCCCTGGCCAGCAGGGGGTGGGAGAGGAGCTGCTTCCTTTGAAAAAACGGGAAATTAAAGGGATATATGGGGATAGCAGCGGGAAACTGCTTGAAATAAGGGAGATTTCCGGGGGAAACGGGATACTTGACAGCACTGGGCTAGAGGTCCTCACCTGCCAAGGATCCAGGTAGCAGGTGCATCAACTGCTTCAAAGTTAGGCTGTGCTGCTTCCTCGGACCTGTGCTTTAGTTTCTAACCAAGAAAGTGTGAACCAACAATGAACCTGTTACCAGAACGACCAAATGCCACTGGGGGTTGCATCACAGCAGAGTCATACAGCCTGGCTGTGCTTGGTACTGTTTGTGTCCCCTTTGTGATGCCTTCAGGAGTCTCTCTGGCTCTTTTAAGAAACATTAAAGGGACCGTGGATTAATCCCCCAGCCCTCGGGGCTCTTGCATTAAGGCAATCTTCAGGAGCAAAGGAAGCTACTTTATACTGAGTCAGACCATTGGTCCATCTAGCTCAGTCTTGTCTGCTGTAACTGGCAGGGGCTGCCACCTGGGGTTGGGGGGGGACACCTTTGCTAGCCCTACTGGTGGAGAGGCTGGGCTCTATCACTCAAGACTTAGTGTCCTTTCTCCAATGAGTTTCTTCTTACTGGATTCATTCTGTGAGCAGAACTTTCTCCAGTGGTGCGGTCAACAAGACTTCTCACCCCCCCCAAAAAAAAATATTTATTCATTACATTTTTATAACACCCTTATTTTAATGAGGGTGAAAGAGGAGAGCGCAAAATATGGTCTGAAGCTCAACATCAAAAAAACTAAGATCATGGCCACTGGTCCCATCACCTCCTGGCAAATAGAAGGGGAAGAAATGGAGGCAGTGAGAGATTTCACTTTCTTGGGTTCCACGATCACTGCAGATGGTGACAGCAGTCACGAAATTAGAAGACGCCTGCTTCTTGGGAGAAAAGCAATGACAAACCTAGACAGCATCTTAAAAAGCAAAGACATCACCTTGCCAACAAAGGTCCGTATAGTTAAAACTATGGTTTTCCCAGTAGTAATGTACGGAAGTGAGAGCTGGACCATAAAGAAGGCTGATCGCCAAAGAATGGATGCTTTTGAATTATGGTGCTGGAGGAGACTCTTGAGAGTCCCATGGACTGCAAGAAGATCAAACCTATCCATTCTCAAAGAAATCAGCCCTGAGTACTCACTAGAAGGACAGATCCTGAAGTTGAGGCTCCAGTACTTTGGCCACCTCATGAGAAGAGAAGACTCCCTAGAAAAGACCCTGATGTTGGGAAAGATGGAGGGCACAAGGAGAAGGGGACGACAGAGGATGAGATGGTGGGACAGTGTTCTCGAAGCTACTAACATGAGTTTGGCCAAACTGCGAGAGGCAGTGAAGGATAGGCGTGCCTGGCGTGCTCTGGTCCATGGGGTCACGAAGAGTCGGACACGACTGAACGACTGAACAACAACAACTACACCAGTGTGGTGTAGTGGTTAAGAGCGGTAGACTCGTAATCTGGGGAACCGGGTTCGTGTCTCCATTCCTCCACATGCAGCTGCTGGGTGACCTTGGGCTAGTCACACTTCTTTGAAGTCTCTCAGCCCCACTCACCTCACAGTTTGTTGTGGGGGAGGAAGGGAAAGGAGAATGTTAGCCGCTTTGAGACTCCTTCGGGTAGTGAAAAGCGGGATATCAAATCCAAACTCTTCTTCTTCTTTCTTCTTCTTCTTCTTCTTCTTCTTCTTCTTCTTCCAAGGAACTCAATGCAGGTCTTGGGGAAACGGTGGCCCTTCAGACGTCTTTAAGCTTCCACCAGCAGGTTGAGAGTTCTAGTCCAACAACATGCTGAGGGCTGCAGGATCCTAGCGCCTATTTTAACCAGCAAGTTGATCCCCTGTGAGTTAAAAGGAAGAGAACGAATCAGCTTAAATGCTATTTAATTGGTTCTCAGCTCCACTATCAGGGATCTGTGTAGGCTTGCTGGGTATGTGTGTGCCCTAGATTTTTTTGGGGGGGGGGCTGCCCTAGATTCACGGCAGCATCTAGAGTTCTGGTTGCCAGTGTGCGATCCCCCTCCGCGGTGGTGTCGTAGAATTGCAGCGTGTTCGCCTTTCTTTATGGAAAGCACAGTTTCAGACTCTGCAAACCTCGCTAATATAATAAGCCTCCTGTTTAGTCGCATATCTTAGCCCGCATTTCCTGCTGTCAACCACACGGTGGCAGCATCGCTCCACCAGAAGTCGCAGCAACTACCGAGTCCAAATGGAGATCTTCTAAAGACTCCATTCATTTCACTGAGTGCAGCCGGGACCAATAACCTGCAAACTCGACCCCATGGCCCAGTATTGTCACTTGCCCTCCAGAGGGCGGTGGCAGATGTGTGTTACACGGGTCCCTGTGCACAGCCCCTTTGCAGGGGTGGGGGGGGCACTATTTGGTGATATTTCTCATGTTCTTGCAGCTTGCCTGTTTCCTAGTCTTCGTCTACGGGAGATCTTTAGTGCAAGGCATGGGGGGGGCAGCTTCCCACCCAAATCAAGTAAATAAATAAAAACACTTAACTAAAAGTAGAGATAATCAGAATACAGTCTCAGAAGTCGAAGGTTTCGGTTTTCGAACGCCGAAAACCCGCAAGTAAATGCTTCCATTTTTGAACGCACCTCAGAAGTCCAATGGCTTCCACTGAGTTTTTTCACCCAATTTTCTCTACTGAATTTGCAGGCCGCCCTCTGCGCGTCCGTTTTTGAACGTTTTGGAAGTCAAACGGTCTTCTGGGGACGGATGACGTTCGAAAACCGAGGTACCACTGTATATGAAATTGAAATGCTTGCATGATGTTGTGGCGCAGCTGGCAACCTGATTGAGTGACAGGTGTGGAACCCGCAAACTGACCAATCATGTCGCAAGTAGCTCTGTTCTGGAAGCTTCTCATAGTTTTCAAGTGGCTGGAGATTTTGGCAGATTTTTCTGAGCACTTGGGGTCGGAGGAAAGTAATTTAAAACAACTGCTGTTGAGACATTTCATTCCAAATCTGCCAGACAGAGGATGGTGATGGGTGGGTGTCTTTCTGCCCCCCCCTCCCCACATAAATCCTTTCTACGCCCATGTTGCAAGGGAACGCCATACAGGAACATTGCCTCTTATTTATTTTGGGAACAGGGCTTGCTTCGGGTAAGGAAAGTCCAGTCTTTCTCGGATGCAAGCTGATCGTCTTCTCCCCCACTGCCCCCTCGAAGGAAATGTACCGCTGTGCGTGATGAATGGGTCGCACACAACTCCGCTGATGAATACGAGTCTGTCCCTGCTCCGAGGAGTTGACTGTTATTGGGACCATCAGTCAGGTGCTGATCAGATGATTCCTTGTAGGCCTCCAGCAAAACATGACGTGGAGATTAATATGCAGTTATGCTGATATCTCACTTTTTCGTGTTGCCGGAGGGCGGTGCAGGAAGCGGGGCGGGGGGGACGGACACACCTCGCAAAAACATTTGTCAGGACTTCCGTCTCGTAGATGGAAAAGCTTGGCAAGGGGAAGAAGTGTCACTCACTGGATTAGTTCGAGGTGCGTTGGAACGAAATGAGCAGTGCCAAAGCGTATTGTGTTGGCATTCCCCAACCGTCAGCTCTTTCTTCGCTTGGCTTTGTTTTAGGGACATTGTGAAACTCGGGGCCGATTTAGTTCACCCAATCTGCTTCTCAGACCCAGCAGAGGGACGACTTTAAACACTTTGACCCCTTTTCATGTGACCTGCTGCTGCTGCTGCTGCTAGGATTCTTTG